>NC_141010.1:8674043-9274043 GCF_052327205.1 Somniosus microcephalus
CTCCCCCTCACCCCTACTCCTCCTCCCTCCTCACCTCTCCCTCTCCTCCCTCCCCCCTCTCCTCTCCCTCCCTCCTCCCTCCCCCCTCTCCCTCCCCTCCCCCTCTCCCTCCCTCCCCTCCTCCTCTCCCTCCCCCTCTCCTCTCCCTCCCTCCTCCCCCTCTCCTCCTCCCCCTCCCCCTCTCCTCTCCTCCCTCCTCCTCCCCCTCTCCTCTCCCTCCCACCCTCCTCTCTCTCCTCCCTCCCTCCCTCCCTCCCCTCTCCCTCCCTCCCCCTCTCCTCTCCTCCCTCCCTCCTCCCCTCTCCCTCCCCTCCCCCTCCTCTCCTCCCTCCCACCCCTCTCCTCTCCCTCCCTCCCCCTCTCCTCTTCCTCTCCCTCCCTCCCCCTCTCCTCTCCCTCCCTCCCTCCCCCTCTCCTCTCCCTCCCTCCCCCTCTCCTCCTCCTCCCTCCCCCTCCCTCCCTCCCCTCTCCCTCTCCTCCCTCCCCCCTCTCCTCTCCCTCCCTCCTCCCCCTCACCTCTCCCTCCCTCCCCCTCTCCTCTCCCTCCCCTCCCTCCCCCCTCTCCTCCCTCCCTCCCCCTCCCTCTCCTCCCTCCCCCTCTCCTCTCCCTCCCCTCCCTCCACCTCTCCTCCTCCCTCCCTCCCCCTCTCCCTCACCCTCCCTCCCCCTCGGCCCTCCCTCCCTCCCCTCCTCTCCCCTCCCTCCCTCCCCCTCTCCTCTCCCTCCCTCCCCCTCCCTCCCTCCACCCCTCCCTCCTCTCCCCCACTCCCTCTCCTCTCCCTCCCTCCCTCCCCCTCTCCTCTCCCTCCCTCCCCCTCTCCCTCCCTCCTCCCTCCCTCCCCCCTCTCCTCTCCCTCCCTCCCTCCCCCTCTCCCTCCCTCCCTCCCCCTCTCCCCGCCCTCCCTCCCCCTCTCCCGCCCTCCCTCCCTCCCCCTCCTCCCTCCCCTCCTCCTCCCCTCCTCTCCTCTCCCTCCCTCCCCCTCCCTCTCCCTCCCTCCCTCCCCCTCCCTCCCTCCCCCTCTCCTCTCCCCTCCCTCCCCCTCCTCCACCCTCCCCACCCTCCCTCTCCTCTCCCTCCCTCCCCCTATCCTCTCCTCCCTCCCTCCCCCTCTCCTCTCCCTCCCTCCTCCCTCCCCCTCTCCCTCCCTCCCCCTCTCCCTCCCTCCCCCTCTCCTCTCCCTCCCCCTCTCCTCTCCCTCCCTCCCTCCCCCTCTCCTCCTCCCTCCCCTCCCCCTCTCCTCTCCCTCCCTCCCTCCCTCCCCTCTCCTCTCCCTCCTCCCTCTCCTCTCCCCCCTCCCTCCCTCCCTCCCCCTCTCCCTCCCTCCCCCTCTCCTCTCCCTCCCTCCCTCCCCCTCTCCCTCCCTCCCCTCTCCTCTCCCTCCTCCCCCTCTCCTCTCCTCCCTCCCCTCCTCTCCCTCCCTCCCTCCCTCCCCCTCTCTCTCCCTCCCTCCCTCTCCTCTCCCTCCCTCCCTCCCTCCCCTCTCCTCTCTCTCCCTCCTCCCTCCTCCCCTCCCCTCTCTCTCCCTCCCTCCCTCCCCTCTCCTCTCCCTCCCCTCCCTCCTCTCCCTCCCTCCCTCCCTCCCCCTCTCCTCTCCCCTCCCTCCCTCCCTCCCCCTCTCCTCTCCCCTCCCTCCCTCCCTCCCCCTCTCCTCTCCCCCCTCCCTCCCCCCCCTCTCCCTCCCCCTCTCCTCTCCCTCCCTCCCTCCCCCTCCCCCTCTCCTCCCCCTCTCCTCCCTCCCTCCCCTCCCTCCCCCTCTCCTCTCCCTCCCTCCCCCTCTCCCCCTCCTCCCTCCCTCCTCCCTCCCTCCCTCCCCCTCTCCTCTCCTCCCCTCCATCCCTTCCCCTCTCCTCTCCCTCCCTCCCTCCCTCCCTCTCCCTCTCCCCTCCCTCCCTCCCCCTCTCCTCTCCCTCCCTCGCTCCAATCCTCTTTCCGCCCGGTGGCCCGGGCCTCGGCACCTGGATGAACGCGTTCCCCTGGACGCTTTTGGCGGCCTCGGCCGTCACCCCGATGCCGTTGTCCGAGGCGAAGACGGTGACGTGGTCGCGGAAATGAACGGCCTTGAGCAGGTTCAACAGGTTCCGGGCGCGCCGGGAATCCGCTGAACTCGAGGCCCAGACTTCCCCGCGCTGCTAGGCCGCGGCTCCGCGCATCCACTACAATAAAGAGAGATTCCTAAATATTAAAGTTCAGGTTTTTAAGCACCCCATAGCTAAGAAGACAACTGCAGCTAAGAAGACAACTGCAGAAAAGAACCTAACTGGGTACACACACAAAGTGGGAAAAATAAATCAATAGTTAGGAATCAAGATGGCGGCCACTCCCCTCAGTTCAGAAGGATTAGGCCTGCCCACACATGCAATGAAACACCCCCCGTGATGCACCGATTGGTCAACCATCAAATTAATCCCCTGTACGATTGGTCAACCATCACGTCACTCAACGCTAATGAGCAGAATGTTGCGGTTTTTTGAACATTTTTTGGTATACTGTCCGAACAATTTTTTGTCTGACCAAAAAGTAAATACACCTATTAGACTCCCCTAATAAGCTTTCTTTTGATATAACATGCGTGTAGGTACGCTGTATAACTTTTGAGTGTATAGCAGACAGACAGACAGAAACCGCTTTATTATATACTAGCTGGGGAGGCCCGGCGGTGCCGAGGCTTTTTGAGGGCATGTTGTTGTTGGAAGAGAGAGAGGGAGCGACTGGGAAGGAGAGAGAGAGGGAAGGAGAGAGAGAGGGAAGGAGAGAGAGAGGGAAAGGAGAGAGAGGGGGAAGGAGAGAGAGAGAGAGGGAAGGAGAGAGAGAGAGAGAGGGAAGGAGAGAGAGAGATATGGAAGGAAAGAGAGAGAGAGAGGGAAGGAGAGAGAGAGATATGGAAGGAAAGAGAGAGAGAGATGGAAGGAGAGAGAGAGAGGGAAGGAGAGAGAGAGAGAGAGAGAGAGAGATTGAGGAGATTGCAGGGGCTCTGACACAAATTTTCAGATCCTCTCTGGCCACAGGGAAGGTGCCAGAGGACTGGAGGACAGCTAACATAGTACCATTATTCAAGAAGGGTAGTAGGGATAAACCAGGGAACTACAGGCCAGTGAGCCTAACATCAGTGGTAGGGAAATTATTGGAAAAAATTCTGAGGGACAGAATTAGTCTCCACTTGGAGATTAATCAAGGATAGTCAGCATGGCACTGTCAGGGGGAGATCATGTCTAACCAATTTGATTGAATTTTTCGAGGGGGTGACTAGGTGCGTGGATGAGGGTAGTGCAGTTGATGTAGTCTACATTGACTTCAGTAAGGCTTTTGACAAAGTCCCGCATGGGAGACTGGTCAAGAAGGTAAGAGCCCATGGGATCCAGGGCAATTTGGCACATTGGATCCAAAATTGGCTTAGTGGCAGGAGGCAGAGGGTGATGGTCGAAGGTTGTTTATGTGACTGGTGTACTGCAGGGATCGGTGCTGGGTCCTTTGCTGTTTGTAGTGTACATTAATGATTTAGATATGAATGTAGAAGGTATGATCAGTA
Source organism: Somniosus microcephalus (assembly GCF_052327205.1). Taxonomy (NCBI): domain Eukaryota; kingdom Metazoa; phylum Chordata; class Chondrichthyes; order Squaliformes; family Somniosidae; genus Somniosus; species Somniosus microcephalus. The sequence continues at coordinate 8,677,571 of NC_141010.1, forward strand.
AGTTCGCAGATGACACGAAAATTGGTGGAGTGGCAAATAGCGAGGAGGGAAGCCTCAGGCTACAGGACGATATAGACGGGTTAGTCAGATGGGCAAAATAGTAGCAAATGGAATTTAACCCTGAAAAGTGTGAGGTGATGCATTTTGGGAGGACTGACAAGGCAAGGGAATACACAATGAATGGTAGGACCCTAGGAAGGACAGGGGATCAGAGGGATCATGTACATAGATCCCTGAAGGCAGCAGGACAGGTAGATAAGGTGGTTAAAAAGGCATATGGGATACTTGCCTTCATTAGCCGAGGCATAGAATATAAGAGCAGGGAGGTTATGATGGAGCTGTACAAAATGCTAGTTAGGCCACAGCTGGAATACTGTGTGCAGTTCTGGTCGCCACACTATAGGAAGAATGTGATTGCATTGGCGAGGGTGCAGAGGAGATTCACCAGGATGTTACCTGGGCTGGAGCGCTTCAGCTATGAAGAGAGACTGTGGACAGGCTGGGGTTATTTTCCTTAGAGCAGAGAAGGCTGAGGGGGGACCTGATTGAGGTGTACAAAATTATGAGGGGCATAGATAGGGTAGATAGAAATAAACTTTTCCCCTTAGTAGAGGGGTCAATAACCAGGGGGCATAGTTTCAAGGTAAGGGGCAGGAGGTTTAGAGGGGATTTGAGGAAAAACTTTTTCACCCAGAGGATGGTTGGAATCTGGAACTCGCTGCCTGCAACGGTGGCAGAGGCAGGAACCCTTAACATTCAAGAAGCATTTAGATGAGCACTTGAAACGCCATAGCATACAAGGCTACGGACCAAGTACTGGAAAATGGGATTAGAATAGACAGGGCTTGATGGTTGGTGCGGACACGATGGGCCGAAAGGCCTCTTTCTGTGCTGTATAACTCTATGACTCTAATTTAGATCTCCCCGTAATCTTCTATACTCGAAGGAATACAAGCCTAGTCTATGGAAGCATGTCCATATATGGGTTAAAGGGGCTACATAATTTTTTTTAATTTATTCATTCACGGGATGTGGGCGTCGCTGGCAAGGCCAGCATTTATCACCCATCCCTAGTTGCCCTCGAAGGTGCTGGTGAGCCGCCGCCTTGAACCACTGCAGTCCGTGTGGTGAGGGTACTCCCACAGTGCTGTTCGAGAGGGAATTCAAGGATTTTGACCCCGCGGCGATGACGGAACGGCCGATATATTTTCAAGTCGGGAACTTGAAGGTGGTGGTGTTCCCATGCGCCTGCTGTCCACATCCTTCATGGTGGTAGAGGTGGTGAGTTTGGGAGGTGCTGTTGAAGAAGCCTTGGTGAGTTGCTGCAGTGCATCTTGTAGATGGTACACACTGCAGCCACGGTGCGCCGGTGGTGGAGGTGGTGAATGGGGTGCCGATCAAGCGGGATGCTTTGTCCTGGATGGTGTCGAGCTTCTTTGGTCTTGGAGCTGCACTCATCCAGGCAAGTGAAGAGTATTCCATCACACTCCTGACTTGTGCCTTGTAGATGGTGGAAAGGCTTTGGGGAGTCAGGAGGTGAGACACTTGCCGCAGAATACCCAGCCTCTGACCTGCTTTCGTAGCCACAGTATTTATGTCGGTGATTGGTTGATGATAAGGTCATGTGGATGCCGCATGGAGTTGGGGGGTTATATAAAGGGCAGAACAGGAGCAAAGGACAAAGGTAACAGATAGTTTCAACACATGGTCGCCTGTTCTTCAAAGGGTTGGAGGCAATATCCATCTGTTGTACTTATTGCCTTGTTACTGCTTGCAACTAATTGCACTCGATCATTACAATTATTGATGCCATTGTCTTGTCGAACTGATCTAGAGAGGATGTTGATGCAGACCAGCCAATCTATGGTTATCTGTTGCTCACTGTGTCCTCTCTTTTGCTGACAGGTACCTTCAGCCTCTGGTGTCATCCGAAGTTTGAAGACCGCTGCCAGTCTGTGGTAGAGTTCATCGAAAGGGCCATCATGCATTCCAAAAACGGGAAATTTCTGTATTTTCTACGCTCACGAGTTCCTGGTAAGTTTGTGCCTCCTCCCCCCAGCTTTTATTTCTCGTGGTTTTTTTTTTTTTAAGCGCATGCTTTGTGTAACCTTTGACCTCCGAGGGAGGGCCGCAGGTGTGTCCAGGGCTGTGCGTTCAGCCGGCTTTGGTCCGAGTGCAGCCACTGAGCCTGGACGTTCCTGGGATCTGAGAATTCCTCACGTCCCTCGCTCTTTCCTAACTTCTATTGATCCCTCATCTTATAACTGTTTGTGGGATCTTGCTGTGTGGAAAATGGCTGCCACATTTGCCCATCTAGTGACAGTTACTTCACTTCATTTGTACGTGAAGCACTTTGGGATGTTTCTGAGAGAAGTGACGAGGTGCTATATAAATATTTCTCTCCCCCTCTCTGCTCCTGTCTTTCTCTCCTCTCTCTTTACTGATGCTCTTTCACACTGTCGCCAACCCTTACACAGTATGTACAGCACAGAAACGGGCCATTCAACCCAAATGGTCTGTGCCGGTGTTTCTGCTCCACACGAGCCTCCTCCCACCCCTCTTCATCTCACCCCATCAGCTTATCCTTCTATTCCTGTCTCCCTCGTGTGTTTATCTAGCTTCTTCTTAAATGCATCTATGCTATTCACCTCAACTACTCCCTGTGGTAGCGAGTTCCACATTCTCACCGCTCTCTGAGTGAAGAAGTTTCTCATGACTTATTGGATTTATCAGTGACTGTTTTATATTCATGGCTCCTAGTTCTGGTTTCCCCCACAAGTGGAATCATCTTCTCTACATCTACCTTATCGAACCTCTACATAATTTTAAAGACCTCTATCAGGTCACCTCTCCGCCTTCTCTTCTCCAGAGAAAAGAGCCCCAGCCCGATCAGATCACTTCTCGGTCTTCTATACCCGAGGGCATACAAGCCGAGCCTATGGAACCTCATCATTTAACCCCTTTCTGGTGACTCTGCGAGTGTGAATCCCGGGCAGAGTGGAGCTGGATGCTGTGGATGGTTGGCTCCTTTGGCTCGGGCGAGGAACTGAAAAGTTCACAGAGGGCCAAGTGGGAATAAAAATTAACAGCCGATTTGAGCCTCGTATTGTGGGATTATCGACCCTGATTGGGCAACCCCCTCTGTGTTAAACTGAACGGTGTTTCGTTCGCCCCTCCGGGTAACATTGAGCCGGGCACTGTGCCTCAGGCGAGGGGGCCTTTTCCCCAGGCCCCTCTAAATGCTGCTCTCGAGTCAACTAAGCTCAGCAGAGGGGCAGTAAAAGAAAGACTTGCATTTCTATAGCGCCTTTCACGACCTCAGGATGTCCCAAAGCGCTTTACAGCCAATGAAGTACTTTTTGAAGTGTAGTCGCTGTTGTGATGTAGGACATGCAGCAGCCAATTTGCGCACAGCAAGCTCCCACAAACAGCAACGTGATAAATGACCGGATAATCTCTTGCGTTTTTTTAGTGAGATTGATTGAGGGATAAGTATTGGCCCAGGACAGCAGGAGGGTCACAGTTGGCGTCGGTGCCCCTGGTCCAGGGGAGGAGATAAATCAGCCCGGCTTACAATGGGTGAGGATGAGGATCTGGTTTGGTAGTGCCTCCCATGTGCGAATAGCTCGCTGTCACGCGTTGCCCAGGCTCACGCGCGAAGAGGGATTGGAGGAGCTGTCAGAAGGTTATTGGTACGCTTGGAAACCATACTGTAACAGGAGCCCAGGCTTTCGGAGCAGGAGAGGAAAGAAAAAGGTCTTTCTTTTATAATTCAAAAAGGAGTTAGATATATTTCTTAAGGCTAAAGGGATCAAGAGATATGGGGAGAAGGCAGGGACAGGGTACTGAATTTGGATGATCAGCCATGATCTCATTGAATGGCGGAGCAGGCTCGAGGGGCCGAATGGCCTACTCCTGCTCCTATCTTCTATGTCTACAACAAAAATAAAAGAGCCTCACTGTTGTGAAGTCTGTTGTCGACCTGTTAACCACAGATCTGCAGGAAGCTGCCACTGCCTCATCTCCGAGTCTGTCAGAAGTAACTCCACCTTCAAACTGAAATTTTAAACAGCCTTCACTGCACTCGCATCAGTCAGTTTGATGCTCAGTCTGAGGCAATTTAGATTTTTCTTTCTCTAATCTCCTTGGCAGACTGCTCAGCCACACCCCGTCTCCTCCAGTCTAGCTTTCGGTATTGATGTTAACTCTCTGAGAACTGAGCTCACTCTGTTTTGCTGTTTGTACCGCAACTGTTAAAGCGCGAGTGTGACGGATGTACAGACAGCGAGCAAAGGAAACCATCCCCCTTTGTGAATTGCAGTAGACCAGGTGAAATCCCTCTAACCTGTTCCAGTCATTCAGTGGTGTGCTTAAAATTCTCATCCTTGTTTTCAAATCCCTCCATGGCCTCACCCCCTCCCTCTATCTCTGTAATCTCCTCCAGCCCTGCAAACCCACCACCCCAAGATCACTGCGCTCCTCCAATTCTGGCCTTGCGCGCACCCCTGATTATCATCGCTCCACCATTGGCGGCCGTGCCTTCAGCTGCCTGGGCCCTAAACTCTGGAATCCCCTCCCTAAACCTCTCCGCCTCTCCTCCTTTAAGAAGGAGCTTAAAACCGACCTCTTTGGCCAAGCCTTTGGTCACCTGTTCTAATATCTCCTTGTGTGGCTCGGTGTCAAATTTTGTTTGATAATCACTCCAGTGAAGTGCCCTGGGATGTTTTGCTATGTTAAGGTGCTATATAAATACAAGTTGTTGTTGTTGTGCTGAAGATCCCATGGCTCTAGTAGAGTGGGTCACTGACCCGTGGCTCTAGTAGAGTGGGTCACTGACCCATGGCTCTAGTAGAGTGGGTCACTGACCCTTGGCTCTAGTAGAGTGGGTCACTGACCCTTGGCTCTAGTAGAGTGGGTCACTGACCCTTGGCTCTAGTAGAGTGGGTCACTGACCCTTGGCTCTAGTAGAGTGGGTCACTGACCCTTGGCTCTAGTAGAGTGGGTCACTGACCCTTGGCTCTAGTAGAGTGGGTCACTGACCCTTGGCTCTAGTAGAGTGGGTCACTGACCCATGGCTCTAGTAGAGTGGGTCACTGACCCTTGGCTCTAGTAGAGTGGGTCACTGACCCTTGGCTCTAGTAGAGTGGGTCACTGACCCTTGGCTCTAGTAGAGTGGGTCATTGACCCTTGGCTCTAGTAGAGTGGGTCACTGACCCTTGGCTCTAGTAGAGTGGGTCACTGACCCTTGGCTCTAGTAGAGTGGGTCATTGACCCTTGGCTCTAGTAGAGTGGGTCACTGACCCTTGGCTCTAGTAGAGTGGGTCACTGACCCTTGGCTCTAGTAGAGTGGGTCATTGACCCTTGGCTCTAGTAGAGTGGGTCACTGACCAGTGGCTCTGGTAGAGTGGGTCACTGACCCTTGGCTCTGGTAGGGTGGGTCACTGACCCTTGGCTCTGGTAGGGTGGGTCACTGACCCTTGGCTCTGGTAGGGTGGGTCACTGACCCTTGGCTCTGGTAGGGTGGGTCACTGACCCTTGGCTCTAGTAGGGTGGGTCACTGACCCTTGGCTCTAGTAGGGTGGGTCACTGACCCTTGGCTCTAATAGGGTGGGTCACTGACCCTTGGCTCTAGTAGGGTGGGTCACTGACCCTTGGCTCTAGTAGGGTGGGTCACTGACCCTTGGCTCTAGTAGGGTGGGTCACTGACCCTTGGCTCTAGTAGGGTGGGTCACTGACCCTTGGCTCTAGTAGGGTAGGTCACTGACCCTTGGCTCTAGTAGGGTGGGTCACTGACCCTTGGCTCTAGTAGGGTGGGTCACTGACCCTTGGCTCTAGTAGGGTGGGTCACTGACCCTTGGCTCTAGTAGGGTGGGTCACTGACCCGTGGCTCTAGTAGGGTGGGTCACTGACCCGTGGCTCTAGTAGGGTGGGTCACTGACCCGTGGCTCTAGTAGGGTGGGTCACTGACCCGTGGCTCTAGTAGGGTGGGTCACTGACCCGTGGCTCTAGTAGGGTGGGTCACTGACCCGTGGCTCTAGTAGGGTGGGTCACTGACCCGTGGCTCTAGTAGGGTGGGTCACTGACCCGTGGCTCTAGTAGGGTGGGTCACTGACCCGTGGCTCTAGTAGGGTGGGTCACTGACCCGTGGCTCTAGTAGGGTGGGTCACTGACCGATGGCTCTAGTAGAGTGGGTGTACGAGGCCTCGGATCTCGCTATTGTTCCGTAGGGTATATATCCTGTACGCTGCCCCCCAAAAATGGGACTCCTGAATTTCTAGGCCATTATCTTAGAGGGGTCTTGCCATTGGTTTGTTGGTGCCTCACTCAGATTTACGCCCACACTTCCCGCCTGCCGCCCCTCCCACTGCGAGCCGCTGATCTTTATACCACCAGCACAACTGAGGCACTGAGACAAAACAACAGAAAATGCTGGAAACACTCAGCAGTTGAATTGCAGTAGACTCTCTCTCGAGCCGAAATCTCTCTAACCTCCTGTTCCAGAGTTAAAGTTTCAGGCCAATGAGTCTTCATCAGAACTCTGACAAAGTGTCATCGACCTGAAACGTTCACTCTGTTTCTCTCTCCGCGGATGCTGCCTGGCCTACTGACTGTTCCCAGCATTTTCTGCTGTTGGTTCAGATTTCCAGTATCGGCAGTATTTTGCTTTTGTATTGAGATAAAGCACTTGGCCACAGAAGATGAATTTCTTCTCCTCTTCCCCCGCCCCCCCCCCTCCCCCACCTCCCTGCAGCAGGGTCTAGCTGTGTGGAGTGTGTGTGTGTCTGTGGAGCTCCTGTCTCCCCAGGATATGACACACTGTGCAGGGACAGGAAGCCGAGTAGTAGGCCCCAGCCCCTCGAGCCTGCTCTGCCATTCAGTTAGATCATGGCTGATCTGCAGGAGGAAAATGCATTTAAAATGATGCCTGGTCCAAAACATTCATCCTTTGAAGTTAGACCATAGACTGTGTATAAATACTCGTGTGCAATTTCTCTGCCTGTTATTTTAATGGAGGTTTTAAGCCAAGGATATTATCTGCAGATGCCTTGAGTATTCGGACACTAACTTCCGCTCGTCTTTATTCTCAGGGCCTTTTTAAAAAAAAAAAAAAAATATATAAGTAATTAAGGATTAATCATTTGATGCAAAGTAGGATGCAGGGAGTTGGGGAGAAAGCGGGGCAGTGGACTCGTTTTCAATTGCTGCAGAAAAGGGCTAGCACAGTTATGACGGGCCGAAAGGCGGCCATCCTCCTGTGCTGTAAACTGCTGTGGAATATAGAAATTCCAACCTGGAGGCAGCCCGTTGGGGGCAACCAATCCGTGATGGTGTTTATCCTCCACCCGCGCTCCAGTCCTAAGCCCACGTGCCTGCCCTGTTTCCATAATTACTGCCTGTAATAAACGTGTCTGCCTTTGAAAAGAGAGTGCAGGGAATGAGAGCGTCGCTTGAAGTGTTTAACTGTATGAGGGTAAATCTCATTCCCTGCAAACCGGCTGTGATTGTGTGAATTCCAGATTGAAGGCGACAGGACTATAAATGGATTCATAATTGCATGGGCCCGGCTGTGTCGCTCGCTGGTCCTGTGCAGCGGATGCACCACAACTAATCTATCCCTAGACATGGAGGGTGGGGGGCAGTCAAAGATGTGGGCCCCACTGTACTGCTGGGCCCTGGTACACTCCCGGCCCTGGCAGCACACTCCCTCGCAGCACTTACTAAAAAGGACGGTCATGCTCCTTCTCACTGCAAGCCATTAGCTCTTTAAGGACTGATTGACCTTTCAGGCTTTCAAACTACTGACCTATTTCTGTCAGATTACATCTGATGGGAATGAGTCGCTATGTTTATTTTGCTGAGCAGAGATTCTGTCCTCTCGGCTGCACATGGGGGTCGATGCGCGTGAGTTCTTTTTCCCCGTCCCCCGCCGCCCAGCTTTAATTGTGTTGCTCCTCCAGGGACAGTTAACAGCGTACAGCCCAAGGCAGCTTAACCTGGCCCTACACCCCACCCCACCCCTCCGACCCCCCCCTCAAATCTCTGGAATTAAACACCAAACACACACCAAGTTCAACCAGCACCAAAAATAGATCAGAAGAAGCAGCTGTGGTTTGATCGGCACTGCCCTGCCCACATCTTCCCAAGTACACGGTGGGGTTTAACCCTTAACTGTCCTGTGGACAGGCCTGTTCACTCTGGTGCTCGTCAGTCGGAAGCTTCTCCCTGTTCGACCAGGAAGACACGCGGAGACTCGACAGGGAGTCGTTTTCACTCTGGGTGGTGAGCACTGCCAGAACTGAACCAGCCCCTCTCCTCTCACCGCGCCCCCCCCCCCCCGCCTCGCTCGCCACTCTCTCCTCCCCCCCCCCCACCCCATGCCCATACCCCCTGCAACCTCTCACCCCCCCGCCTTGCTCGCCACTCTCTCCTCCCCCTCACCCCACGCCCATACCCCCTGCCCCCTCTCACCCCCCCGCCTCGCCTTCCCCTCTCTCCTCCCCCTCACCCCATGCCCATACCCCCTGCCCCCTCTCACCCCCCCCACCGCCTCGCTCGCCACTCTCTCCTCCCCTTCACCCCACGCCCCTGCCCCCTCACCCCCCGCCTTGCTCTCCACTCTCTCCACCCCCTCTCACCCCCCCGCCTCGCTCGCCACTCTCTCCTCCCCCTCACCCCACGCCCCTGCCCCCTCTCACCCCCCCGCCTCGCCTTCCCCTCTCTCCTCCCCCTCACCCCACGCCCATACCCCCTGCCCCCTCACCCCCCCCGCCTCGCTCGCCACTCTCTCCTCCCCCCTCAACCCTGCCCATACCCCTGCCCCCTCTCGCCCTCCCCTCTCCACTCCTCCCCTCACACCCCGCCCCCGCTCCCCCGCCCCCTCCGTTACACATCCCACCCGATATTCCTGTCCATTGACTTCGACCGAAAGGAAGATGGAGTGGGGTGTATCACGAGCGTCTGATTCGCTAACATCAAAAGTAAAAGTTACCCAACGCATCAATCATACAGTCTTTGCCATTTGATTGAGGTGGGTCAGGTGGATCAAGTGTCAGTAGAAGAACATTTGGGGAACAGTGATTATAGTATAAGATTTAGATTAGCTACAGAAAAGGAGAAGGAGCAATCTAGAGTAAAAATACTTAATTGGAGGAGGGCCAATTTCAGTGGGTTGAGAACGGATCTGGCCCAGGTAAATTGGAATCAAAGATTGGCAGGCAAAACTGTGATAGAAGAGGAGATGGTTTGGGTACAGTCGAGGTACATTCCCACGAGGGGGAAAGGTAGGGCAACCAAAGCCAGAGCTCCCTGGATGACAAAAGAGATAGAGTAGGATGAAGCAGAAAAAAGGGGTGTATGACAAATGTCAGATTGAGAATACAAGTGAGAACCAGGCTGAATATAGAAAGTTCAGGGGGGGAAGTGAAAAAGGAACTAAGAGGTGTAAAGAGAGAGTATGAGAATAGACTGGCAGCTAACATAAAAGGGAATTCAGAAGTCTATAAGCATATAAATAGTAAAAGGAGGGGTGGGGCCGATTAGGGACCAAAAAGGAGACCTACACATGGAGGCAGAGGGCATGGCTGAGGTACTAAATGAGTACTTTGCATCTGTCTTTACCAAGGAAGAAGATGCTGCCAACATCATAGTGAAAGAGGAGGTGGTGGAGATACTGGATGGAATAAAAATTGCAAGAGGAGGTACTAGAAAGGCTGGCTGTATTTAAAGTAGATAAGTCACCAGGACCGGATGGGATGCATCCGAGGATGCTGAGGGAAGTTACGGTGGAAATCGCGGAGTACTGGCCATAATCTTCCAATCCTCCTTGGATACGGGGGTGGTGCCAGAGGACTGGAGAATTGCAAATGTTACACCATTGTTCAAAAAAGGGTGTAAGGATAAACCCAGCAACTACAGGCCAGTCAGCTTAACCTCGGTGGTAGAGAAGCTTTTAGAAACGATAATCCGGGACAAAATTAACAATCACTTGGACAAGTGTGGATTAATTAAGGAAAGCCAGCACGGATTTGTTAAAGGCAAATTGTGTTTAACTAACTTGATTGAATTTTTTGATGAGGTAACAGAGAGGGTTGATGAGGGCAATGCAGTTGACGTGATGTACATGGACTTCCAAAAGGCATTCGACAAAGTGCCACATAATAGGCTTGCCAGCAAAGTTGAAGCCCATGGAATAAAAGGGACAGTGGCAGCATGGATACGGAATTGACTAAGTGACAGGAAACAGAGTAGTGGTGAACGGTTGTTTTTCGGACTGGAGGAAGGTATACAGTGGTGTTCCCCAGGGATCGGTTCTAGAACCACTGCTTTTCTTGATGTATATTAATTACTTGGTGTGGGTGTACAGGGCACAATTTCAAAATTTGCAGATGACACACAACTTGGAAGTATAGTGAACAGTGAGGAGGAGAGTAATAGACTTCAAGAGGACATAGACAGGCTGGTGGAATGGGCGGACACGTGGCAGATGAAATTTAACACAGACAAGTGTGAAGTGATACATTTTGATAGAAAGAACAAGGAGAGGAAATATAAACTAAAGGGTACAATCCTAAAGGGGGTGCATGAACAGAGAGACCTGGGGGTATATGTACACAAATTGTTGAAGGTGGCAGGGCAGGATGAGAAAATGGTTAAAAAAGCCTATGGGATCCTGGGCTTTGTAAATAGAGGCATAGAGTACAAAAGCAAGGAAGTTATGATGAACATTTTATAAAACACTGGTTCGGCCTCAACTGGAGTATTGTGTCCAATTCTGGGCACCGCCCTTTAGGAAGGATGTGAAGGCCTAAGAGAGGGTGCAGAAAAGATTTATGAGAATGGTTCCAGGGGTGAGGTACTTCAGTTATGTGAATAGACTGTAGAAGCTGGGGTTGTTCTCCTTGGAGCAGAGAAGGTTGAGAGGAGATTTGACAGAGGTGTTCAAAATCATGAGGGGTCTAGACAGAGTAGATAGAGAGAAACTGTTCCCATTGGCGGAAGGTTCGAGAACCAGAGGACACAGATTTAAGGTGATTGGCAGAAGAACCAAAGGCGACATGAGGAAAAACTTAGTCACGCAGCGAATGTTTAGGATCTGGAATGCACTGCCTGAAAGGGTGGTGGAGGCAGATTCCATCGTGGCTTTCAAAAGGGAATTGGATAAGTACCTGAAGGAAAAAAATTTGCAGGAAAAGGGGAAAGGGCGGTGGGTGGGACTAGCTGAAGTGCTCTTGCAGAGAGCCGGCACAGGCCCAACGGGCCGAATGGCCTCCTTCTGTGCTGTAATGATTCTATGATTGGTTGTGAAGAGCAGCCATGGGAGCTGGTGTCTTACGATTACATTGGACACTGGGGCCTGGGAGACAGAAAAGGAAGTAAAATGGGGGTCAGCTGTGGCTCAGTGGGTAGCACTCTGAGTCAGGAGATTTTGGGTTCAAGTCCCATTCATGACAGGCTAACACTCCAGTGCAGTACTGAGGGAGCACCGCACTGTCGGAGGGGCGGTACTGAGGGAGTCCTGCACTGTCGGAGGGGCAGTACTGAGGGAGTGCTGCACTGTCGGAGGGGCAGTACTGAGGGAGTGCCGCACTGTCGGATGGGCAGTACTGAGGGAGTGCTGCACTGTCGGAGGGGCGGTACTGAGGGAGTCCTGCACTGTCGGAGGGGCGGTACTGAGGGAGTCCTGCACTGTCGGAGGGGCAGTACTGAGGGAGCGCTGCACTGTCGAAGGTGCCATCTTTTGGGTGAGACGTTAAACCGAGACCCCGTCTGCTCTCTCAGGTGGACGTAAAAGATCCCATGGCACTATTTCGAAGAAGAGCGGGGGAGTTCTCCCCGGTCACTATCTTATTGTTGTTTGTGCGAGGTAATTTCCCGACCTCAGGACGTCCCAAAGCGCTTTACAGCCAATGAACTACTTTTAAAGTGGAGTCACTGTGGTAATGTAGGAAACGCAGCAGCCAATTTGCACACAGCAAGCTCCCACAAACAGCAATTAAATAAATTACCAGATGATCTGTTTTTAGTGATGTTGGTTGAAGGATAAATATTGGCCAGGACACCAGGGATAACTCCCCTGCTCTTCTTCAAAATAGTGCCATGGGATCTTTTACGTCCACCTGAGAGGGTAGGTGAGGCCTCGGTTTAACGTCTCATCTGAAAGATGGCACCTCCAACAGTGCAGCGCTCCCTCAGCACTGCACTGGAGTGTCAGCCTGGATTTTTGTGACAAGTCCCTGGAGTGGGACTTGAACCCACAACCTTATCTGAGGAAGGATGTTCTTGCCATGGAGGGAGTGCAGCGAAGATTCACCAGACTGATACCTGGGATGGCAGGAATGACGTATGAGGAGAGATTGGGTCGATTGGGCTTATATTCGCTAGAGTTTAGAAGAATGAGAGGGGATCTCATTGAAACTTATAAAATTCTAAACAGGACTAGGCAGACTAGATGCAGGAAGGCTGTTCCCGATGGCGGGGGAGTCCAGAACCAGGGGTCACAGTCTAAGGATAAGGGGTAAGCCATTTAGGACAGAGATGAGGAGGAATTTCTTCACCGAGAGTGGTGAACCTGTGGAATTCTCTACCACACAAGGCAGTAGAGGCCAATTCATTAAATATATTCAAGAAGGAGTTAGATATATTTCTTAAGGCTAAAGGGATCAAGGGGTATGGGGAGAAAGCAGGGACCGGGTACTGAATTTGGATGATCAGCCATGATCGCTTTGAATGGCGGAGCAGGCTCAAGGGGCCGAATGGCCTACTCCTGCTCCTATCTTCTATGTTTCTATAAACTTCTGACTCGGGTGAGAGTGCACTGAAGTACAGCTGACAACAATGTTTAATTGTGCTGCTGTTTTTTGAGGGTCAGGGTGAGGGCACGGAGCGGAATATTGCTCTGCTTCAGCCGATCAGCTCACTGGTGTTCACTCTTGACGTTCAGATCCCTTCCCTGGAAACCGCAGCATTGCATCAACGAGTGTCCTGTGCATCACACGCATGTCTCATTCAGCCCACTTCCTTATTTGTGAGAATATTTCACTGCTGTGCACCCTTTGCACTTTCAGATCCTCTTTGCACGGGAGTAAAGGAGCAGGGTTAAACTATTGGAGTTTGGCACATACCACAAGCTGAAATAATCCCTAGTCCAGCTCAGAGAGGCAGCTCTTTCTCCCTCAGACTTCCCTCAGTCGCTCTGCTGCTTTTCCTTTTGATTTCCTCACCGTGTGTTTATTTATTTTATCAACCCGCCTTCCAGCTTCCTCGTCGCACTTCGGCCCTCCTTGTAGGCCGAGAGGACAGCCTGTCGCTCCCCTCCCAAACCTCGTTCATCCTGCTGTCTCAGGTCACCGTTCATTTGGTTTTAACGGAGGCGGCTTTTGATTCTAAAACACAGTGGAAACAACAACGACGTATATTTATCTAGTGCCTTTAACATAGTAAAACGTCCCAAGGTGCTTCACAGGAGCGATTATCAGAAAAATTGGACACCGAGCCACACGAGATATTGGGGCAGGTGATCAAAAGCTCGGTCAAAGGGGTCGGTTTTAAGGAGCGCCTTAAAGGAGGAGAGAGAGGCAAAGTGGTTTAGGGAGGGAATTCCAGAGCTTGGGGCCCAGGCAGCTGAAGGCACGGCCGCCAATGGTGGAGCGATTAAAATTGGGGATGCTCAAGAGGCCAGAATTGGAGGAGCGCAGAGATTTCAGAGGGTTGTGGAGCTGGAGACCTTCACATCCTTCCTAAAGTGCGGTGCCCAGAATTGGACTTGGACTCCAGTTGGGGCTGAACCTGTGTTTTATAAAATGTTCATCATAATTTCCACACTTTTGTACTCTATACCTCTATTCAAGAAGGCAAATAGTATGTTGGCCTTCGTAGTGAGAGGGTTTGAGTACAGGAACCAGGATGTCTTGCTGCAGTTGTACAGGGCCTTGGTGAGACCACATCTTGAGTATTGTGTGCAGTTTTGGTCGCCTTATATGAGGAAGGATGCTCTTGCCATGGAGGGAGTGCAGCGAAGATTCACCAGACTGATACCTGGGATGGCAGGAATGACGTATGAGGTGAGATTGGGTCGATTGGGTTTATACTCGCTGGAGTTTAGAAGATTGAGAGGGGATCTCATTGAAACTTATAAAATTCTGACAGGACTGGACAGATTAGATGCAGGAAGGATATTCCCGATGGTCGGGGAGTCCAGAACCAGGGGTCACAGTCTAAGGATAAGGGGTAAGCCATTTAGGACAGAAATGAGGAGGAATTTCTTCACCCAGAGAGTGGTGAACCTGTGGAATTTTCTACCACAGAAGGCAGTAGAGGCCAATTCATTAAATATATTCAAGAAGGAGTTGGATATATTTCTTAAGGCTAAAGGGATATGGGGAGAAAGCAGTGACAGGGTACTGAATTTGGATGATCAGCCATGATCGCATTGAATGGCGGAGCAGGCTCGAGGGGCCGAATGGCCTACTCCTGCTCCTATCTTCTATGTTTCCATTCATGAAGCCCAGGATCCTGTAAGCCTTTTTGAACTGCTTTCTCAACCTGCCCTGCCACCTTCAACGATTTGTGCACACATACCCCCAGGTCTCTCTGTTCGTGCACTCCTTTTCAGTTTGTATCCTTAGTTTATATTGCCTCTCTTCATTCTTTCTACCAAAATGTATCATTTCACACTTTTCTGTGTTAAATCTCATCTGCCACGTGTCCGCCCATTTCACCAGCCTATCTATGTCTTCCTGAAGTCTATCACTATCCTCCTCACTGTTCACTAAAAAGGAAACTTTCGTTTAAACAGCACATAAATATCCGGAATTCTCTATTAACCGGCAAAATTCTCACTCCGAAAACAACACCTCAATAACGGCAATGTTGCCGAGTCCGAGTCTCCCGCGGTGACCGAGTTAGTCAGTGGGAGTAGTTCTCCAAACTGCCACTACTCGGCTTCTTGGCGCTGTCGGGATTCGGAACACCTCAATAACAGGAGTCTGACACTCCCGCGCTACCGGTAGTCTCTTCCGATCCACCATTTTTCTGTGTGTCTCTCCATCTTTATTGTGAATTATCTCCCCCATCTTGCATTATGGAATTCCCAAAAGTTGGTCCAAGCAAAAGGAAGAGTGATGTTAACTTTAAAACCGAAAATCGAGATATGCCAACGGTAGATAACCCTCTCCGTCATCCGGAATTTTTAATCAACCGGCAACACGCCGGTCCCGTCGGTGCCGGATACCAAAGAGTTTCCTGTACTTCCAAGTTCTGTGTCATCTACAAATTTTGAAATTGTGCCCTGTATACCCACATCCAAGTCATTAATATACATCAAGAAAAGCAGTGGTCCTAGAACCGACCCATGGAGAATACCACTGTGTACCTTCCTCCAGTCCGAAAAACAACCGTTCACCACGACTCTCTGTCACTTAGCCAATTCCGTATCCCTGCTGCCACTGTCCCCTTTATTCCATGGGCTTCAACTTTGCTGGCAAGTCTATTATGTGGCACTTTGTCGAACGTCTTTTGGAAATCCATGTTCACTACGTCAACCGCATTGCCCTCATCAACCCTCTCTGTTACCAGATCAAAAAACTCAACCAAGTTGGTTAAATATGACTTGCCTTTAGCATATCTCTATGATCTCCCTCCTCCTTAAAATCAAGCTGTTGGTCACCTGTCCCAATATCTCCTTGCGTGGCTCGGTGTCAAATTTTGTTTGATAATCGCTCCCGTGAAGCGCCTTGGGACGTTTTACTACGTTAAAGGCACTGAATAAATACAAGATGTTGATCTCGGTGGTCCCGGAGACACCTCCCCGCGCGTTAGTGCGGCTCCCGGCGGAACTTCCTGACGATTCTTTGCTCGTTTTCAGGTCTGCCTCCGACCCCAGTCCAGCTCCTCTATCCGGTTTCTCGCTTCAGCAACGTGAAGTCCCTGCAGCACCTCTGTCGTTTCCGGATCCGGCAGCTTGTCCGGATAGACCACATCCCCGAACTCCCACTCCCAAAGTAAGTAGTCGTCAGTCAGTAGTGGGCAGACTCACTGCTGCGGGATGGTGCAGTCCACGCAGGGGAGGGGGGCACGGTCTGTGGGGTATGGTCTGCGGAGGGGGTGGCGGGGAGAGGGGGTGTTGGGTATGGGGATGGTGCAGTCTGCGCAGGGGAGGGGGGCGCCGTCTGTGTGTGGGTGCGCGGTCTCTAGGGGGGCGCGGTCTGTGTGACGGCGGGGGGGGGGGGAAGAGTCTGTGCAGGGGAGGAGGATGCGGTCTCGGGGGGGTCGCAGTCTGTGTGGCGGGGAGGGTGGTGGGGGAGTCTGTGGGGTGTGGTCTGCAGAGGGGGAGGGGGTGTTGGGTCTGCGGATGGGGAGGGTGCCCAGTCTGCGCACGGAGGGGTGTGCGGTCTGCCTGCGGGGGTGCAGTCTACGCATGGGTGGAGCAAGTGTGTGACTTATTAGAGCTGGAGTGTGGATATGGCACTGATGGGCACTGGTACTGGCTGAACACGAGCAGTTTTGGCTATCCCATTGCCCCTCAGATCTTGTGTGCTGCCTGAAAGGGCGGTGGAAGCGGATTGAGTAGTAACTTTGAAAAAGGAATTGGATAAATACTTGAAGGGCAGAAATTTGCAGGGCAATGGCAGGAGAGCAGTGAGGAGTGGGACTAATTGGAGAGCTCTTTCAAGGAGCCGGCACAGACACGATGGGCCGAATGGCCTCCTTCTGTGCGGTGAGATTCGATAAACCAACTTCTGTGCGTGTGGTTGGCTGCCAAGTGATTGCCTGTTACTGATCTTGTTCAGACCTCTCATATCGTATCTGCGGAAGTTCTATTACTACGATCCCGAGGAGGAGACCTACCTTTCTCTGAGGGAAGCTCGTCTCAGCCTCGCCCACGAACAGGACATGGACACCCAGACGTAGCTGTCCCGGGAAAGCCACTCGAATCGTCTAAAGTAAGTGAGCCGGACACTCGCTCTGCGGCTTTTATTGAATTGTTTAGTTTGATTTGATTTTATCTGCGTCGATGTTTCACCCAGTACCCCCTCCTCTCCTGAAAAACAGTGGCCCAGACTTTCCAGTGGGGGGGTGGTGCGGGGTGGGGGCGGGATCTTTTTAGGGACGGACCTTTCCACCCACCTTGGGTCTGCGGTTCTGATCCAACAAATGAAGAACATTTTCGAGTGGTGAAGCATTGGACCAGTTTCCCGAAAGCAGTCATTTGCTCAGCTTTCAATTGCTTTTTAAATTTTCAATTCCTCCCCCCCGCCCCCGCCCCTCCGGGGTCCCTCAGCAAAGTTGCTCCCCTTGTGCCTGACGTTGCTAGGGCGACAAGGACGGGGAGTTTGTCACGTGACTTTTATTTCTTCTGCGTGGCATCCCGAATATTCTACGCCAGCCCCCACTATGCCCCAGAACTCCTTTGATGAGCGTAATCGGGCCCTTCCCCAAATTTTGTCCTGCCCACAGTTCCAGTTACCCCCCAGAGAGTGGCGAGAATGCAGAACTCGCCACCACAGGGAGTGGTTGAGGTGAATAGCACAGATGCACAGGAGGGAGAAAGGAATAGAAGGATATGCTGATAGGGTGAGATGAAGAAAGAAAGACTTGCATTTCTATAGCGCCTTTCATGACCACCGGACGTCCCAAAGCGCTTTACAGCCAATGAAGTATTTCTTGAAGTGGAGTCACTGTTGTAATGTGGGAAAGGGTGGGAGGAGGTTCCTGTGGGGCATAAACACCGGCATATAAAATTCTAACAGGACTAGACAGACTAGATGCAGGAAGGCTGTTCCCGATGGTCGGGGAGTCGAGAACCAGGGGTCACAGTCTAAGGATAAGGGGTAAGCCATTTAGGACAGGGATGAGGAGGAATTTCTTCACCCAGAGAGTGGTGAACCTGTGGAATTCTCTACCACAGAAGGCAGTTGAAGCCAATTCATTAAATATATTCAAGAAGGAGTTAGATATATTTCTTAAGGCTAAAGGGATCAAGGGATATGGGGAGAAAGCAGGGACAGGGTACTGAATTTGGATGTTCAGCCATGATCGCATTGAATGGCGGAGCAGGCTCGAGGGGCCGAATGGCCTACTCCTGCTCCTATGTTTCTATAGACCAGTTGGGCCAATGGGCCTGTTTCTGTGCTGTAAACTCAATGTGAAAAAAATAAAACCGCTCTCATCCAGGCTTTTGTCCCAAGTGCAGTTAATGTGGGCGCCCCGTCTCAAACACACTGTTGTATCTAAAATGATTATTTTTAGCATCTGTTATAATGTCACCGTCATCTTAGGACAGGCAGCAGGTTCAGTTATCTCGCTGGGAAACTGCTTACCATTCTCATTCACTCCAATGTAATTGAAATGTTGCTTCATTTCTGCAGGGAGGGCTTTCTATTTAAAAACAGTGAGGGGGGTAGGGCTGTGGACATCAGGTGCCCGCCATTGCTTGGCAGTTTGTGGAGCTAATTCGCGTTGCGGTTGAGTTGGGTTGGGGAATGCCGGCAGGACCTCTCACGCTGCCTCTCTGCTTTGTAACAGGTTGGAAGTTTACCGAGGGCGGTGGGAACGGCACAGTCTGACGGGATCGCTACGCCAGGAGCCGCTTGTGACTGAGGGGGCCCGTCGATTTTTCCTGAAATGCTCCATATTCCCGATGCTTATTTAGACCCATCGCTCACTCGGAAAGATGGTGTGGTTGTTGGGGGGGTGGGGTGGTGCGGCCAGAATACGACTGAATTCCTCCCGGGATCCCCCTGGATGGTGAAGGTGGGACAGGACAATCGAGCGATTGACGATGGATTTGCACTTTCTACTGAGAAAGACAGGCGCTAGTAACTTGCAGCTTTGTGCTGGAGAAGCAACAGTTCTCCCGAATCCAGAGACGTTCCAGGTCGCTTGTGCTGAGATGCCTGACTCGGAATGAATGCCTGGAAGGGTTTATATTGCACAACTTTTTATTTTCTTTTGGTTAATGTATGGATTAAACTACTGATTATATTCCCAGGCTGTTTTTAAAGCGTAACTCACGGAAATCACTCGCAGGTTACTCCTTGATCAGGAAGGATTTTAGTTTTACTGAGGAGGATTGGAATCTCCTTTTTCTCTCCGTGTCCCAGTCACAGAGTGAGTCTGGGGGACCGCTTCCCAGCGCCAGAGTCCAGCCTCCAAGGCAAGATGTGTGAAATGACTTGCCCTCCTGAATTTATGTTGTTCCCCCCCCCCCCCCCCCCCCAAACCACAATTTTTTGGGGGCGGGCGGGGTGGAAATGCCCAACTTCCCTTTGGTCCTTCCCGAGGCTGTTAGCAGAATGCCGAGGTTAGGGAAGGGAATTCTGGAGTTTAAGGGTTATGAACTCTGGCTGAAAGTATTGTGAGGTTTCATCACATGACCTTCTGCCTCCCCCACACATTCCCGACATTGGTCACCTGACCCATCCATCAACGCCTCGCCTTCCTGCAGCCAATTGGAAAGCAGACAGACTCTTTGTTATCCCATTGGATGATTCTTCACTTGTCAGTCAGTCATTTCTCCCCCATCTCCAATATTTTCATAACAAATAAACAAAAGTGTTCAAAGAATTTTTCTTTTTTTAAAAGCACTTTTAATGCCTCCTCTGAATTTTCTCCCGGGTTGTTTCCAGCTGTGTCTGGGACGTTAATCTTCGATGCCCGGAGATCCCAGAACAATCCAGGAGAGTTGGTAACCAATGTGCCCGTTCATTTTTTTGCGGGACGGGGTGGGGTGCGCGGCCCCATTCAAAATATCGAGCATGAGTGGTTTTTCCCCATTGAGGATCCGGCGAGCCGGCTGGGCGGGAGGTCCAGAGCGCTGTGCGGCTTAAAGGGAGCATTGTTGGTCGCCCTATTGATGGGAGAGCCAGCACAAAAAACACCATCGACTTCAGTTCCTTTCCCCGCCACCCCCTGCCCTCGCCCCTTGCAATGTGACCCTCTGGGTCTCTCTCCCTCAGCGCCGACCGACTTTTTAAAAATTCCGACAACCTGTTGGAAATTTCCACAAATGGTCAGCGAGTCCAGGGTCTGCTCTTTGTTTGTGTTGTTTCCTTGACCTGTGACTAATGCGGCGTCACATTTACAGGGTGCGGCTGAAGCACCCGAACTGCTCACATCGGCAATCAGTGCGACCCAGCTCCTGACCCCCGCGACCTCGGTGTGTTCTGTGTAGCCCAGCATTTAGTTTGCAGGCACCCGCTTGAAATTTATTCAGATGGTGCTTTTTTTCTCTCCTGGAGTTTTCTAAATTGTAGAGAATTTAAAGCCCATCTGCTCCATGCCGGTGTTTATGCTCCACACGAGCCTCCTCCCACCCCTCTTCATCTCAACCTATCAGCATATCCTTCTATTCCTTTCTCCCTCATACTTATCTAGCCTCCCCTTAAATGCATCTACACTATTTGCCTCAACTACTCCTTGTGGTAGCGAGTTCCCCATTCTCACCACTCACTGGTTTCTCCTGAATTCCCTATTGGATTTATTAGTGACTATCTTATATTTATCGCCTCTAGTTTTGGATTCCCCCACAAGTGGAAACATCATCTGTGTCCACCCTAGCAAACCCCTTCATTATTTTAGAGACCTTTATCAGGTCACCCCTCAGCCTTCCCAAAAAAGAGCCCAATTTTTAATATTTTTAATTCAAAGTCTCTTGCATCTCCGTGTGTTACACTCCGCCCCCTTCGTGGGGACTCGAGGGGGGGGTGATTCTGGGAGCGGGTAATCGCAGCTCGTGATCCTTCTCAAGGGAGATTGGCGGGCTGTGCGCGCACAGTTTCCTGGAATGGCGGCTCACTGAATCATGGTCAGTGAAGTCTGGTAGAATCCAGCTGTGGTGGTGGTGACATGGCAACCTGGTGATCCCCGACTGTGGGCCGTCCTGTTTCCGGTTGCATCGAATCCCGGGGGTGGGGTGGGGGGAGGTCACCGCCTGTCCAGTTTTTGCTGTGGGTTGCCAACCCTCCAGGGTTGTCCAGGAATTGGAGAATAATCTCCTGGACATTCTGCCAGCATCGCCCGGGAGAAAAATCATCGGGGGATTGGAAAACAATAGTGCGTTTTGTTTTCATTTTCTTTCAACACTTTTGTTTATTAATATTGGAAATGAGAATAAAGGCTGTTTGACCGGGTAGTGCCATTGAAGGTGGGAGATCATCTGATGATAACCTCCAGGAATACGTCCACCCAAAGTTGGCAACCCGACTGGACAGTCCTGAAATGTATACCCCAACTAAAATCTGGTTTTTAAGGTGAAACTTCCATTCCCCCCCACTCCCCCTCCTCCTCCTCCACCACCCTTCCACTTGGGCTCCTGTGATGTGGAGGTGTCGCTAATTGAAATCCTCAGTAAGAGAAGGAAAATCCTAAAACTCCAGCCATGATTGGATTTCCTGTCCAGTCCAGTTGCGGACTTAGGATTTCCCCACCCTTTCCAATCAATCCACAATTTCTTTCGCAAAGCAGCTCTGTGTCTACATTATTGGTAAATATTAATTGCCTGCGGCACCGAATGGTTTGAACTTTGTAGATAGGAGGCTACATCACTACAGAGCCTGGGACCCGGGACATCGCCTCGCTGGAGCAGCCCTGTCACAGAAGATCAGTGATGGGAACATGTCCTTTTACAACTCCCGCTTTCTACCTAGGGTCGCCAACCCTCCAGGATTGTCCTGGAGTCTCCAGGAATTAAATATTAATCTCCCGGACACTCCATATTGACTCAAGAGAAATCATGGGCGTACTAAAATAAAATTTTGTGTTTTCTTTGAACACTTTCGTTTATTAGTTATTAAAAAATTTGGATTGGGTGGGAGCGGTTGGAGGTGGGAGGAGGTCATGTGATGAAACCTCCTGGAATACATCCAACCAGAGTTGGTGACCCTATTCATGCCGCGCTGTAATTTTATTTGAGCTCTGTTGCGAAACTCACGAGGATGTTTGCCCGGTGAGTTTCATTTGCCCAGAACTAACGACTGTTCCTTTTACTGAGCCCCCCTCTCCGTAAGGTGACCGTGTACCATGGGGAACATGTGACATCCCACGCTGGTCTCTCTGGGGTTCACGTTCGCACAAAAAAAACCTTCCGCTGGTAACGTTAGTGATTCAGGGAGAAACTTGCACACGGGCCAAGCTCACAGATCGCCAGACCTGCATAAACTTCAAAAACTTCTTTTTTGTTATAGTGGAATCCGGAACTTTGGGACTCTAGCATCAAAAACGCCAGGGTCAATATAAGCATGGCTGTCATTGGCCTCCTTCTGCGCTGTATGGTTCAATTAGCCCATCGTTCCTGTGCTGGCTCGTTGAGCTATCCAATTACTCCTCTGTCCCCATAGCCCTGCAAATTTTTCCTTTTCAAGTATTTATCCAATTCTCTTTTGAAAGTTACCATTGAATCTGCTTCCACCGCCCTTTCAGGCAGCGCATTCCAGATCACGACAACTCGCTGCATAATAACAAAATATCTCCTCATTACCCCCTCTTTTTTTTGCCAATTGTCTTAAACCTCTCTCTTCTGGTTAGATGCAGAGCAAAGGTCCCTCAAACACTCAGAATCCAATCTCAGAAGAGACCCTACCTGTACCACATGCGACCCTTTTCCATTTCCCACATCAACATCCCGAGCAAGCTCTGAATGGGAAAAGGCCATTCAGCCCTTTCTCACCAGAGACGTTCCCAGTCTGATACCACTCGATTGGTGAATTCGGTGCAGGTTGGGTTTTGTACTGTGACCCTGAAGTTGCCATCGACTCATTTCACAGCTACCTGCACAGCCGGAGGAGAACGTTGTCCCATCAGACTGGCAAGAAAACACAGCCCATGGTCACAGATGTCAAAGGACAAATTCTTCTACAACATAGAAATTGGTTTAGTGTTTGTGTGACCAGCTGAAGCTTTTCACTTGTGTGAACACAGTCCCGGACAAACCACAAAACAAAAAGTATATCCCTTTAAGAATGGCCTTGCCTGTTAAATCTAGATATATTTTGTGATTGATGCAAAACCAATGCAGACTGACAGTAACCGTCCAGTCTACTGTTATTTTGTACATACTCTGTTAATAAGCATGTATGTTCTCTCTCAGTATATACAGGACCTTGGAACAATCAGTGCTGATGTCAGGGGGAGCCGAGTGTAAATGTTTCAACCCATGTTTTGTAAATGCTGAAAAGAGGCGATTGATTATGTATTGTGGATTTGTATCGAATTTCTATTCTTGAAACTACTGGCGTAAAAAAGACTTGTACAGATCGGAGTCTGAGTAAAACTTCACTGAATTATAAACCAATTGATTTCAAGTTGTGTTGGGGTGCGAGTGTTGGATTTATTGGGTTTTTGGAAGAGAGCCAGAATTGATTTTTGGTTTGTTTCCTTACGGGCTGTTGCATTTAAAAAGTTTCTTTATTGCATTACATATAATTATACCGCACACGAACTGATCCGTGCCGGTGTTTATGCTCCACACGAGCCTCCTCCCACCCTACTGCATCTCACCCCATCAACATATCCTGCTGTTCCTTTCTCCCTCATGTGTTTATCCAGCTTCCCCTTAAATGCATCTCTGCTATTCGCCTCAACCGCTCCCTGTGGCGGCGAGTTCCACATTCTCGCCACTCTCTGGGTAAAGAAGTTTCTCCTGAATTCCCGATTGGATTTATTAATGACTACCTTATATTCATGGCCTCTAGTTTTGGACTCCCCCATACGTCTACCTTATCAAACCCTTTCATATTGGTTCCCCTGGATCAGTCTCCAGACCAGAATATTCCCAGGCCATCTACTCCCCTCACCGCCCCCAACCCCGCCCCAATTTAACCAATGCTTGAGGTGTGCGGATTTGATTTATTTATTTCACTTCCCACCCCACCCCCCTGCCCCCAGCCCCGCTCCATGAATCTTCAGACAAGACACATCTACTGTTTGCTTTGTGGGCTCTCCTGGGGTGAGATGCTCTGGTCCGCAATCCCCCAAAGGACCTTGGCTGAAGATTGATTGAAGTGCTGTCCTCCCATTCATGGGCTGCAGGTTCAAGTGTTCGATCACATTAGGGCAAAACAATCTTCTCCACCCCTGGCCCTGCATAAAGGGGAGGGTGACACAATCTGTTTTGCAATCTATTTTGCTTAATACTTAAGACCAAGTTTCTATGGGTTATAAGAAAATAAAGACTTGCATTTCTATAGCACCTTTCATGACCTCAGGATGTCCCAAAGTGCTTTACAGCCAATGAAGTACTTTTAGAAGTGGAGTCACTGTTGTAATGTAGGAAATGTGGCAGCCAATTTTTGCACAGCAAGCTCCCACAAACAGCAATGAGATAATGACCAGATAATCAGTTTTAGTGATGTTGATTGAGGGATAAATATTGGCCAGGACACTGGGGATAACTCCCCCTGCTCTTCTTCAAAATAGTGCCATGGGATCTTTTACATCCACCTGAGAGAGCAGACGGGGCCTCGGTTTAGCGCTTCAGGTATCACTCCATTCGATTCCATAATATAGAAGCACTCTGAATACTGTCGAAACCTGTAGTTGACTCGTCTATTGTGGAGGCTCTCGCTCTCGTGTACTTGGTTTGTTAGCAGCCTCGCCAGCATGATTTACTTTTCTCCTATATTGCAGCACATTTATTTGGTCCCAGGTGACCTCTGCACGTCTCACCTGTGTTCCCCCTGCCTCCATTGCTCCCATAGCAACCCTGCTTGTCCCACAAACCCCAGTGACTAGAAATCGTTATGAAGCTTGGCTTAAGTAGTTTTAAAATATATTTTACTAAGGGCGGATTAAGAGTCCAGTGGCTGAGGCTCTGGGTCTTTCACAGCCTCGGGCTTGGAAATGAAAACAGAAAATGGCCGGAGTGAAAACCCTGTCCTTTCTCTGGTGAGATACTGACGGACCAAACCTTAAAAAAGTTTCCACGTTTCAAGCCCTGTTTCTCCTGCAGACAGCAGGGCTCCAGTCTACAGAGTTTATGTTCCTCACACTTTGCATTATTGAAGAGATCGCTTTACCTGAAGCCAACCTGGGTTAAAAAGAAATGGCTGTATTGGTTTGGTGAGCCGCCTGTTCCTGATTCTAGCGATGCTTTAATATAAGGTTTCTCTGAATGTGGATTATGCACAGTGTATATTGGTAATGAGGCCTATATCTGAATGTGGATTATACACAGTAAATAATGGTAACCGGGCCTGTATCAGAATGTGGATTATACACTGTGTATATTGGTAATGAGGCCTATATCTGAATGTGGATTATACACAGTAAATATTGGTAATGGGGCCTCTATCTGAATGTGGATTTTGCACAGTGTACATTGGTAATGGGGATTAAATATACAGTGTGTATATGTGCATGGAAGATATGTTCATGAGGACTGAGTGTAACACACTGTTTAATCCTCATTCATGCCTTACTTCCAGAAATGGTACCTGCTCCGTTACTGCCTTTGGGTACATGGATAGAGCAGCGAAATGGGATGAGAGTCGAGCTCTGTTGTGGAGCTAATACAGCAATGGCACAATGTGTCAAATGAGCACCTACTGTGCTGAAATTTCTATCAGTAGCTATAGAGAAAGCTGCAATCAGCTCTATTGTGCAGTTGAGTGATATATCTACCATCCGTCCCCTCCCTTCTCACTCACCTACCCCACCTCCCCCCGGGTTCAGTCCTGTAGTCTCAGCTGTGGCTCAGTGGGTAGCACACTTGCCTCGGAGTCAGTAGGTTGTGGGTTCAAGTCCCCACTCCAGAGACTTGAGCACAAAAATTCTAGGCTGACACTCCCAGTGCAGGGCTGAGGGAGTTAAACTGAGGCCCCGTCTGCTCTCTCAGGTGGACATAAAAGATCCCACGGCACTACTATTTCGAAGAAGAGCAGGGGAGTTCGCCCATTTATCCCTCAATCAGCATCACTAAAAAACAGATGATCGGGTCATTATCACACTGCTGTTTGTGGGAGCTTGCTGTGTGCAAATTGTCTGCCGCGTTTCCCACATTACAACAGTGACTCCACTTCAAACAGTACTTCATTGGCTGTAAAGCGCTTTGAGATGTCCGGTGGTCATGAAAGGTGCTAGAGAAATGCAAGTCTTTCATTCTTTCTGTTCTTGACAGAGTTGAATGGCCACGTCACCAGCCTTTAAGAACATAAGATTGAAGTGAGACTGGAATCAACCCAGATGCCCGATCTGGTTGGGTCGAGTTCAGTTTAAGATACGTGACTAACTTTTTTGATGCAGAATAAAATCAGTTATACTTCTGGGGTTAACCACAGTTCACACTGCAGCAGATCAGCACAGCTTTTATCAGTCAGAGCAGAACTGTTTCTTTATCTTACAGTGTTGTTGTCGAGAAGGGTAGAGAGCACATTCATTTAGTGAAATAAAAACAGAAAATGCTGGAAACACTCAGCAGGTCAGGCAGCATCTGTGGAGGGAGAAGCAGAGTTAACGTTTCAGGCCGATGACCTTCGTCAGAACTGGAAAAAGTTAGAGATTAAATGACAAAAGGGATGATGGCGCAATGTGAAAGGAGATGGCAATGGGACACGTAAAGAAAGAAAAGATGGGTCTAGAGCTGTAAATCATAGAATCATAGAAATTTACAGCACAGAAGGAGGCCATTTGGCCTATCCTGTCCGTGCTGCCCGACAAAGAACTATCCAGCCTAATCCCACTTTCCAGCACTGTATCCCTGTAGTTTACGGCACTTCAAGGGCACATCCAAGTGCTTTTTAAATGTGATGAGGGTTTCTGCCTCTACCACCCTTTCAGGCAGTGAGTTTCAGACCCCACCACCCTCTGGGTGAAAAAAGTTCTCCTCAAATCCTCTCTAAAGCTCCGACCAATTACTTTAAATCTGTGCCCCCTGGTTATTGACCCTTCTGTTAAGGGAAATAGGTCTTTCCTATCCACCCTATCTAGGCCCCTCATAATTTTATACACCTCAATAAGGTCTCCCCTCAGCCTCCTCTGTTCCAAAGTAAACAACTCCAGCCTATCTATAAGAATATATAGAATATAAGAAATAGGAGCAGGAGTCGGCCATACGGCCCCTCGAGCCTGCTCCGCCATGCAATAAGATCATGGCTGATCATCGACCTCAACTCCACTTTCCTGCCCGATCTCCATATCCCTCGATTCCCCTAGAGTCCAAAAATCTATCGATCTCAGCCTTGAATATACTCAACGACTGAGCATCCACAGCCCTCTGGGGTAGAGAATTCCAAAGATTCACAACCCTCCTGATGAAGAAATTCCTCCTCATCTCAGTCTTAAATGGCCGACCCCTTATCCTGAGACTGTGACCCCTGGTTCTAGTCTCACCAGCCAGGAGAAACAACCTCTCAGCATCTACCCTGTCAATCCTCCTCAGAATCTTGTATGTTTCAATGAGATCACCTCTCATTCTTCTAAACTCCAGAGAGTATCGGCCCAATCTACTCAATCTCTCCTCAGGACAACCCTCTCATCCCAGGAATCAATCTAATCCTGTCCTCAATGCATGTCTATAAACAAGCTTTTCCAGCAGAATTTACTGACTACTATCAGCATATAATAATCAACTTTATTGTCATTGTTAGTGCACAAGTGCAGTACAACGAAATGTAAGCTTGTGGCTCCCGAGAGTGTACATTTTGATTAAGACATTTAACATACATTTGGCTTGTAACATAAACATAAACATAATAAAGTGCATTGACAGATGTGCAGGCTTTAGAGTTTATTAGCAGAGTTCAGTAGGATGACAGCCCTGGGCAAGAAGCTGTTCCTAAATCCATTGGAAACTCTGGATGATTTCACCTCCTCCTCTTTCTACTTGATGTTTCCATTTGTGAGTCATCCAAAACTAGGGGCCATAAATATAAGATAGTCATAAATAAATCCAATAACGATTCAGGAGAAACTTCTTTACCCAGCGAGTAGTTAGAATGTGGAAGTTGCTATCACATAGAGTAGTTGAGAGACGAATAGCAGAGATGCATTTAAGCCGAAGCTAGATAAGTACATGAGGGGGAAAGGAATAGAAAGGTATGCAGATTGGGTTCGGTGAAGAAGGGTGGGAGGAGGCTTGAGTGGCGCACAAACACCAGCACGGACCAGTTGAGCCAAATGGCCTGTTTCTGTGCTGTAAATTCGATGTAATTTAATTCTACAGTGAGTACACAGTCTAATGCGAGCTTACTCAGCACTGACCAATCTTCTCTTCAACCTACAATGAAAGCTCTGGATTCAGGAGAATGACAAAGTCCCCTGATGTTCATGACGGTCAGCAGTTATATATACCACAACATTTGTTGATGACACTAAGGTTTGGCCAGGTGACAAGTGTAAGGGTCACGGATCAAGTAACAAATGTGTTGAGGGTTGGCAATAAATTGGTGCTGCACATTTGAAAAGGAAACATGAGACATCCATGAGCAAAAGTGGAAAAGGTTTTGACAATTCAAAAAAACTTTTCAATATGAAATTCATCAGTGAAGCTAGTCAAGAACTGGTATTCAACTCAACATTTCATTATAAGTCAGAGGAAACTATCCTAACATTGTATAGGTCATTGGTGACGTCCTCTTCAAAAATTTGGAAAGCCCAACTCGTGGCCCTGCAAATCACTTAACTAATTGTAAAAATAACTGCTGAAGAAAGCAGCCCACAACCACCTTCTCAGGCAAACTAGGCTGGGCAATAAAGGCAGCCGATATCCAGAGACCAGAGACAAAAACAATGTAGTGTATGTGCTAACGGGCCATTTAACAGAACTAGAGGACACCGGTTCAGAAATAACAGGCCTCAAGTGACACTAGAGGGGTGAAATTCCACTGTAACTTTGGCGGAAGAGTTGCAGAAACACAAGCAAAGAGGCATAAACACCATTTACACCTGGGGATTCAGCAGCTCTTCTGTCTAATTTACGGCGGGCCAGCGAGAGAACTCCCACACAAATTCACATCAGAGGTATCCGTGAGGTGCAGTATTACCATAGGAATGCTTAATGCATTTCAATAGAATCCTTTGGTTTGAATAGAGGTAAACACCCAACAAAAATAAATTGCATTAAAATTGTGGACAAAGGAATTTTACAACTCATAAGGGCGCCAATGTGATTTCGTTCCATATAATATTTATTTCCCCAGAGAGAATTGCATACATGGAACAGAATCTCAAGAAAAAGCAGTTAATGCCTTCAAAAGAGACCTGGATAAATATCTGGGCAGGAATCTGATTGAAAGTGGCTGGCCAGGTTTAAAAAATAGTTAATAAAAAGGCATTATGCAGTCACTGTTATTGGGTTAGTGGTTACCAGACTTATACCTTCCTAAAAGAGGATGCTTTCTTTGTGGACTCAATTTGAACACAGGTACCAAAGTGGGAGAAAAAAGGTAATGATCAAGTGACCCGAAGCTTTGGTTTTAAAAACCTGTAGATTATATGGGCCTGATTTTCCTCTGTTATCCTGCGTCAAATTGGGCAGAAGAGGCAGCCGGGAATATAAAGGGGCAAAAGAGAAGAGGAAATGTGTTGCGGTCTCAGCCGACACTAAGCCCTTAGTAGATGAGGAAATGGGGAGTAGAAATGGAGGGAGAAGGATGTCTACTAAGTCCTCTCCCTCCATTTGTAAATTGATATTGTGCTGGTCCAGATCCAGCGAGCAGCATCAGAACAGCCATTTGGGGCGGGCACAATGAGGTTCAGGTCTCGAAATGGCTCTGGCCTCTTTTGCTCCTGGTACAGGCGGGTGAGTGATCCTGGTACATTTGGCCACCCAAGTGTTAAAATCTACTCCTTTAGGGGATATTTTCAGGTTGCCCCTGGGCGGAAACTCGGGAGGGGAGGTGCTCAGCGGTAGATTCTTGGGGGAGATAGTCGGCCACACTGCCGGCAGGAACGTGGTGGTATGTCACCCCATTTCTGCCCAGTGGGGGGCCCGAAAGTTCCCCCAGTAGAAAAGGAAACTCAACACATTTTCTCAATAGAATTTAAATAATTTTTATTATTTTGTAAGTTTTATCATTGCCTCTTTTTACATGGTTCTGATTCAGGACTATTCTGGTGGCTTTCTTTCAGCTCCACTTTAGGTCCAGTGTGTGGCTATAATTGAGGCCTGCTCTCCTCTGACTCCACTTCATTTGTTCTGCTTTATTCCACTCCATTTTGGGCCCTCATCCTACGCTCCACTTCAGGCATGCAACACCTGGCTGTGCCTTGGCTCCAGTTCAGGGCTGCTCATCTGGCTTATGCCCTGGCTCTGCTTAATCCCTTTGCTTCGTTTCAGGCCCCCATCTTAGCTGCACTTCTCGGGCATGCTTTAGTCCTGGCACCACCTCAGCTGTCTCCCTGTTCAAACTCAACTGCCCACCTCCTTGGCCCTGCTTTAGGCTATACTACAGAAGAGAAACAGGGTCTGCAGTTGAGTATGTTTTTATACGGTTGCACACAACCACCACATTAGTGACATTTAAATAACCGCATTTAACGTCCATAACAACACCTAATAAGGGATGATGAGGGTCAAATGCAGCAAAATGTAAGTTACACATGCACATCAATACCATAAAAGGGCAAAAATGTAAGCAAATGCACACTGTGTACATCAATATGGGCAGAAACACAATATAAGGGCATATGTTAACATGTTAAGCACTTGTACACATCACAATGGGTGTCATGCACATGTACGCATCACAATGGGTGTCATGGGGAAAATTACAACCCGAGCACGATATAAAATGCCAACATTTCTCAAGTGGTGGCAGTAGTCAGAAAGAAGCCAAAGTACCACTATGGCAAGAAGCCAATCTAGGAGAAGTTATGGAAGAGGCAGAAGACGTGGTGGAAGAAGAAGAAGGAGAAGGAGGAGGAGGAGGCGTCATGGACGCCAAGGGGGAAGAGGCCGTTAAATCTCCTTCAGACGTTGCAAAATGGAAAATAAGCCACATTTGGACCAACTGAATATTAGAGTCAACTACTGCATGAAACATCCTGCTATCTCCTTACGATTAGCAGACTGACTGCCCTGCATGTTTTGAAGACTTCATTATCTTCTGTTGATTTGTTGACAATGAATAAAAGCATCAGCAATGATGCTGGAAAAAAATATGTGTATGCCTTGACATTCTTATAGATATAATCATTAAGAGCAAAAACTTTGGCTGATCTTGAGTGCTTTTTTTTTTACTGATACTGAACTGTTTGGTTTAAAATGTAAGAACTTTTGCTGTAATCATGTATGTTCTCCTTTTCCTATCAGCTGCACTTGTAGTCCAGTCAGACTCTGGGTAAAACAAGCTATTCCATAAACTTTGCCATCTGTGCTCAAATGAAAACCATGAACAACAATAATGAAACAGGTTGAATATGATAGCTTCATGCTGAGTTCATTTTGAGAGAAACCATGATTTCATTCAACATTCATTGGCTCACCTCGGGTCCTTTGGGTCCCGCCAAGCCCGACGTACCAGGCTGCCCCTACAAACACCAGATAACATCAAAGTAAACACCAGCTCATCAAAACAAATACCATGCTGTGCTTCAATAATACTTTGAATTAAGGTAAACCCATGTTAATGAAAAGGGCATTGAAGAAAAAGTCCAATTTTGTTCACATAATGGGGGAAAAATTGAAGATGTTATCAGAGTAGTGCTAGTCATTGATATGAATGCAACAGCCAACTTTATATTTCTCTCTCCATATATATGTAACATGTAAATAATTGTTATTCATATCAATGACTATGTATATGTGTGTATATATATATACTAGCTGGGGAGCCCCGCGTTGCGAGGGCAATTTTGGGGCGCGAGGGCAATTTTGGGGCGTTTGGTCTCCCTGCCCCTGTGTGTCCCCCCTCTCCCTGTCATGTCCTCTCCCTGTCCTATCCCTCCCTCCCCTCTCTCCTCTCCCTCCCCTCCCCTCTCTCCCCTCCCCTCCCTGTCTCCCTCTCCCCCCCCTCCCCTCCCCCACTCCCCTCTGTCCCTCTCTCCGGCCCCTCCCCCTGCCTAGCGCCTGAGGTCCGGTGCCGTTGCTGAGGTCCCCCGCGTATCGCGCGGCTGATGGACGGCCGCTGCGGGCGGGCGGGCAGCGCATGCGCGGTGAGTGCGGGCGGCGCATGCGCGGTGAGTGCGGGCGGCGCATGCGCGGTCAGTGCGAGCGGCCCGCGGGAGCCGGCAAGGCCGTTAGCGAGCGGGAAACTTCGGGCGGCGCGCCCGCGCTCCGTCCGCGACACCTGAGAGGGGGAAGTAGAGAGAGACAGAGAGGGAAGAGGAGAAGGAGAGAGAGGGAAGAGGAGAGAGGGAAGAGGAGAAGGAGAGAGAGAGAGGGAAGAAAGAGAGAGAGAGAGAGAGAGAAATTTTTTCAGCTTCAGGCCCCGAGTCCCCCCTGCGCGAGGGTGAGGAGGAGGGGGGGGGGGTTGCTAAACACAATATAAAACTCAAATAAATTGTTAATTAATTGCCTAACACATAATTGAAATATTTACCTTAGTTCCCTAACACACAGAAAGTGTGGGGGAAAAAATCGTGGAAAATCAAGATGGCAGCCACTCACCTCGGTTCAGAAGGATAAGGCCCGCCCACACATGCACCGATTGGTCGACCGGTCAGGTCACCGAAGCGTAGGATTGGTCAATCGTCGAGTCACTGGACACTCAACTGTAGGAAGACCTCGACGTCACACGGTCGCTAATGAGATGCTAATGAGCGGAACGCTGAACGTTTTTGGGATACCGCGGGTGGGATTTTTGTCCGGCCGAAACGTAAATACGCCGATGACCGGTCCGGAATCGCAAGCTTTCTTTTGAGGCGACGCGCGCGTCGGTACGCTCTGTAACTTCCAAACGTATAGAGACCAGGCGGACAGACAGACAGACAGAAGAGCCGCTTTATATATATAGATACTAGCTGGGGAGCCCCGCGTTGCGAGGGCATTGGGGCGCGAGGGCAATTTTGGGGCGCGAGGGCAATTTTGGGGCGCTTGGTCTCCCTGCCCCTGTGTGTCCCCCCTCTCCCTGTCATGTCCTCTCCCTGTCCTATCCCTCCCTCCCCTCCTCTCCCTCCCTCCCCCCCTCCCTCGTCTCCCTCCCTCCCCTCCCATCTCCCTCCCTCCCTCCCCTCCCCTGTCTCCCTCCCCTGTCTCCCTCCCTCCCTCCCCTCCCCTGTCTCCCTCCCTCCCCTGTCTCCGTCTCCCTCCCTCCCCCCACCCCCACACCTACCCTCCCCCTCCCCCCCGCTCCCCTCTGTCCCTCTCTCCGGCCCCTCCCCCTGCCTAGCGCCTGAGGTCCGGTTCTGAGGCCGGGACGGACCGGAGCTGAGGTCCCCCGCGTATGGCGCGGCTGATGGACGGCCGCTGCGGGCAGGCGGCGCATGCGCGGTCAGTGCGGGCGGCGCGAGCCCCCCGTGATTTCCCGAGGCCCCCCCCGCGATTTCCCGAGGCTCTCCCCCCCGCGATTTCCCGAGGCTCTCCCTCCCCCGCGATTTCCCGAGGCTCTCCCCCTCCGCGATTTCCCGAGGCTCTCCCCCCCCCGCGATTTCCCGAGGCTCTCCGCCCCCCCGCGATTTCCCGAGGCTCTCCCCCCCCCGCGATTTCCCGAGGCTCTCCCCCCCCCCTATTAAATTGTTATTTAATTCCCTAACACATCATTAAAATATTTACCTTAGTTCCCTAACACACAGAAAGTGTGGGGGAAAAAATTGTGAAAAATCAAGATGGCGGCCACTCACCTCGGTTCAGAAGGATAAGGCCCGCCCACACCGATTGGTCAACCGGTGAGGTCACCGAAGCGTAGGATTGGTCAATCGTCGAGTCACTCGACACTCAACTGTAGGAAGGAACCCGCCGTCCGATTGGTGGACCTCGACGTCACACGGTCGCTAATGAGATGCTAATGAGCGGAACGCTGAACGTTTTGGGGATACTGCGGGCGGGATTTTTGTCCGGCCAAAACGTAAATACGCCTATGACCGGTCCGGAATCGCAAGCTTTCTTTTGAGGCGATGCGCGCGTCGGTACGCTCTGTAACTTTCAAACGTATAGAGAACGGACAGACATCAGGACAGACAGAAGAGCCGCTTTATATATATAGATATACATATAATCCTAAATAGATATTCTTATTTCTTTAGGTCACTCATGTCACACACACAATTTTCCCCAAACTGCCTGAGAGAGCAGGAGGATGACATGTTTGTATGCCTCTGTTTATTCTGCTCTAAAGTTGGCCACAACAGCAGCATGTATCAATCCACCATCTGATTACCCCTTGCCAAAAGGCATTCTCTCTTCTGCTTGACACTTCACTTCCTTCTCTCCCCTCCTCCCCGAACAAAACTCTAATCTTTCCTCATCGCTAATATTCCCCAGCCCAGGCAACATCCTCGTAAATCTTCTCTGTACCCTCTCTAGTGCAATCACATCCTTCCTGTAATGTGGTGACCAGAACTGCACGCAGTATTCTAGCTGCGGCCTAACTAGTGTTTTATACAGTTCAAGCATAACCTCCCTGCTCTTATATTCTATGCCTCGGCTACTAAAGGCAATTCTCCCGTATGCCTTCTTAACCACCTTATCTACCTGTCCTGCTACCTTCAGGGATCTGTGGACATACACTCCAAGGTCCCTCTGATCTTCTGCATTTCTCAGTGTCCTACCATTTACAGTGTATTCCCTTGCCTTGTTAGCCCCCCTCAAATGCATTACCTCACACTTCTCCGGAACTTGCCATTTTAATTCTCCGCCCCACTCCCACTCTGACCTCTCTGTCCTCGGCCTCCTACACTGTTCTAATGAAGCTCGAGGAACAACACCTCATCTTTCAATTCGGCACTTTGCGGCCCTCCGGGCTCAACATCGAGTTCAACAATTTCAGATCATAACCTCTGCTCCCATTCAGACAGCAGTTGTTGATGATCCTGCTCCTCCCATTTACACCTTCTCTAGATCCATCTTTGTTTCTTTACTTGTCCCATTACCATCTCCTTTTGTCTTGCACCATCCTCCCTTTTGTCAGTTAATCTCTCCTGCCTTTCATCCTATCACAGGCCTTCCCTTTTGTTCTTTCCCTCCCCCCCTTTCCCTGCCCCTGCCCCTGCTTAAAACCAGTGACATCTCTAACTTTTTCCAGTTCTTTCTCCACAGATGCTGCCTGACCTGCTGAGTGTTTCCAGCATTTTTCTGCTTTTCACTCAGATTTGCAGCTTCCGCAGTGTTTTGCTTTTTCATTCATTTATTGATTGGGGTAGAAGTAGATTTCAGGAAATTCATTTCGATATTATTTGCTTCAGGGAAAGCCCAGAGAGTGGGAGAGCTAAATGAACACAAGGCAGGAAGGTGAAAGTCCAGTTCTAGTGCAAGAACCACAACCAGGTGACTCCAGTAAGTGTCCACTCTAGAAACCGAATGATTCCAGTAAGTGCTCAATCTAGAAACGATGTGGGAGGGAAGCACAGTTGCCGGAACGTGGCCTCCCTGCACAAGATTCTGGTACTGACAGCGATGCGGTTTGGGGCTAAAGATGCCACTTCCTCTTTCTGTTAACAGTTACTATGGCAACAATAAAAGATCAAGATTTGACAGGTGTTGATTTGCAGAGCAAGGTGGCTTCTGTGATCAGTGAAGGTCACTTCAGTCAGATCGACAAATAACCAGAATGGAACTAAAAGCACAGGGTCCCACTGGAATCTCTACCAAACAATTGGTTATTATGTCCAGCTTTTTAAAAATTTGTTCCTGGGATGTGAGCATCACTGGCAAGGCCGGCATTTATTGCCCATCCCTAATTGCCCTCAAGAAGGTGGTGGTGAGCCGCTGCCTTGAACCGCTGCAGTCCGTGTGGTGAAGGTGCTCCCACAGTGCTGTTGTGGAGGGAGTGCCAGGATTTTGACCCAGCGACGATGAAGGAACGGCCGATATATTCCCAAGTCAGGATGGTGTGTGACCTGGAGGGGAACTTGGAGGTGGTGGTGTTCCCATGCGCCTGCTGCCCTTGTCCTTCTAGGTGGAAGAGGTCGTGGGTTTGGGAGATGCTGCCGAAGAAGCCTTGGCGAGTTGCTGCAGTGCATCTTGTAGATGGTACACACTGCAGCCATGGTCTATGTTGGGAATTCGCGTGCCGGAAGCTGGAACTCCGAGGCTCACCCAAATTTGGACCTTGAGCCTCATCAGCATATTGCCGGCAGGCTGTGGACGCTGGTTTGGGTGACCAGAGGCAGCTTGGCGGTTCTACAAGGACAATGTTTGGTCGATTACCTTGCCGGCAGCAGCAGTCAGGTTGGTCCTAGGGTCGAGCGGGGGGAGGGGAGGGGGAGAAAGTGCAGGGTGGGGGGGGTGGTAGAACGGGACAGGGGGGTGAGCTAATCGTGGGCCGGCAGTGGCTTTCAGGCTGGCAGTGGCTGTGGCAAAGAAAGAACTTGTATTTCTATAGCGCCTTTCACGACCTCAGGACGACCCAAAGCACTTTACAGCCAATGAAGTACTTTTTGAAGTGCAGTCACTGTTGTAATGTGGGAAACACGGCAGCCAATTTGCGCACAGCAAGCTCCCACAAGCAGCAATGTGATAATAACTGGATCATCTGTTTTTGTGATGTTGATTGAGGGATAAATGTTGGTCAGTACACCGGGAATAACTCCCCTGCTCTTTAAATAGTGCCTTGGGATATTTTACATCCACCCAAGCAGGCTTAACATGGGGTTGGGAGGGACAATCCTGCTTCCCCCCCCCCCACCCCCACTGCCGGATCCACATATAGGTAAGTGTTACAAAACTTACCTTAAAGCTGTTTGTAGAACCAAAATACCGAGCAGTGCAATGCCCGAATTCTGCTCCAGTCAGTGCCAACCAATTTCATTGACGGGCCCTTCAACAGGCGTTGGGCCCTCATTAACATCCCTGATTTTCATCGCGCCACCATTGCCGGCTGTGCTTCAGCTGCCCAGGCCCAAAACTCTGGAACTTCCTCCCTAAACCTCTCCGCCTCTGTCTTCTCTTTTAAGATGCTCCTTAAAACCTGCCTTTGACCAAAGCTTTTGATCACCTCCCCTAATAAGACCTTATACGGCTCGGTGTCAAATTTTGTCTGATAATCGCTCCTGTGAAACACCTTGGGACATTTTACTACATTAAAGGTGCTATATAAATGCAAGCTGTTGTTTTGCTGCTGCAGGACTGAGCATTTCATGAGCAGCGGTTTCCTGTCCAGAGGGCAGGAGAGGTAAAAGGTGGAACTTAAATGCTTACTCCCACTTGCCCTCAACTCGTACTTACCAACTCGTAATCACCGACGGCAACAAAAACATGATCCTGGCCAAGCGGCAATGCAGAGGTGGAGACCGCCTCCCCCAACGAGAAGAGAGCGTAAGTCAAAATGGCAGATTCAAGTTGCAGAAACAAAACTGAAACGTGAGGATGAGGGACTTCAGTTATGTGGATAGACTGGAGAAGCTGGGGTTGAGAGGAGATTTGATAGAGGTGTTCAAAATCATGAGGGGTCTGGACAGAGTAGATAGAGAGAAACTGTTCCCATTGGCGGAAGGGTGGAGAATCAGAGGACACAGATTTAAGGTGATTGGCAGAAGAACCAAAGACGACATCAGGAAAACTCTTTTACGCTGCGAGTGGTTAGGATCTGGAATGCACTGCCTGAGAGGGCGGTGGAGGCAGATTAGATCACAGCTTTCAAAAGGGAGTTGGATAAGTACCTGAAGGAAAAAAAATTTGCAGGGCTACGGGGAACGGGTGGGGGAGTGGGACTAGCTGAAGTGCTCTTGCAGAGAGCCGGCACAGGCTCGATGGGCTGAATGGCCTCCTTCTGTGCTGTAACCATTCTATGATTCTATGTAAGAGTGGCACTGATCATTGACCAGGTCACTTGTCTACACAGACTGGTGACCGGTCAATAGTGGCTAGCACAGGGTGACTTAACCAGCAGGATAAGAAAAATTACTTTAAATGTATAAACAAAAATTGAAGCCAACTAGGCTGTTAATATTTGAAATTTAGTTGGTCATTTAACATCCTGGTGACTTGAGCCGCCTCTAGTACTATGAATTTTGGCATCTACAAGAACTTGTCCTGTTGGGTTTAAATGTCTGCAATGGGTTGGACTGGACTGTACTGGGTCTGATGTTCTGTGCTGGGTTGGACTGGACTGTACTGGGTCCAATGTTCTGTGCTGGGTTGGACTGGACTGTACTGGGTCTGATGTTCTGTGCTGGGTTGGACTGGACTGTACTGGGTCTGATGTTCTGTGCTGGGTTGGACTGGACTGTACTGGGTCTGATGTTCTGTGCTGGGTTGGACTGGACTATATACTATGGTGGATTGTGCTGGAGTGGACTGTGATGTGCTGGATTTTGCTGGGTTGTGTTGGGCTATCTTGTATTGTGTTATAAAAACAGAAAATGTTGGAAACACTCAGCAGGTCAGGCAGCATCTGTGAAGACAGAAACAGAGTTAATGTTTCAGCTCGATGACCTTTCGCCAGAACCGGAAAAAGTTGTAAATGTAACAGGTTTTTAAGCAAGTGTAGGGGCAGGGAAAGGGGGGAGGGGAGGAAAGAACAAAAGGGAAGGTCTGTGATGGGGTGGAAGGCAGGAGAGATTAACTGACAAAAGGGATGATGGTGCGAGGCAAAAGGCGATGGTAATGGGACAAGTAAAGAAACAAAAGGTGGGTCTAGAGAGGTGTAAATGGGAATAGTGGAATCATCAACAGCTGCTGTCCAAAAAAATGAGGGCAGAGGTTATGATCTGAAATTGTTGAACTCATTGTTGAGTCCAGAAGGTTGTAAAGTGCCTAATCAAAAATTAGGTGCTATTCCTCGAGTTTCCGTTGAGCTTCATTGGACCAGTGTAGGAGGCCGAGGTTAGAGCGGGAGTGGGGTGGAGAGTTAAAATGACAGGCGACTGGAAGCTCCACAGATGCTGCCTGACCTGCTGAGTATTTCCAGCATTTTCTGTTTTTATTTCAGATTTCCAGCATCCGCAGTATTTTGCTTCCGTGTTGTGTTGCGTTGGGTTGGTGTATGGTGTAGTGTGCTGTGCTGGGTTTGGCTATCCTGTACTGTGCTGTGTTAGGTTAGATTGAACTATTCTGTGATGCTTGGTGTTGGGTTGGTCTATGCTGTAATAATAATCCAGAGACGTGAGTTCAAATCCCACCACAGCAGTTGGGAATTTAAATTCAGTTAATTAAATAAATCGGGAATAAAAAAAGCTAGTGTCAGTAATGGTGGCCATGAAACTAGCGGATTGCCGTAAAAACTCAACTTGTTCACTAATGTCCTTTAGGGAAGGAAATCTGCTGCCCTTACCCGGTCTGGCCTATATGTGACTCCAGACCCACAGCAATGTGGTTGACACTTACCAGCCCTCTGAAATGGCCCAGCAAGCCACTCAGTTGTACCAAAACCGCTACAAAGAACTATCCACACGGACTGCAGCGGTTCAAGAAGGCGGCTCACCACCACCTTGTCAAGGGCAATTAGCGATGGCCAATAAATGCTGGCCTTGTCAGCGACACCCACATCCCATGAATAAATAAAAAATGATATATACAATGGGGGTTGTTCTATGTTACAATGGGTGGCGTTGGGTTGGACTGTGTTCTCCGGTGTTAGGTTGGGTTAGGTTAGATCATGCTGTACTCTGTCGGGTTGGACAATGCTGTTTTGTATCATATTAAGAAGGCAAATGGTATATTCACAGAATCACAGAATCTACAGTGCAGATAGAGGCCATTTCGACCCATCGAGCCTGCACCGACACATATCCCACCCTATCCCCGTAACCCCACGTATTTAATCCCCTAACACTAAGGGTCAATTTATCATAGCCAAATCAACCTAACCTGCACATCTTTGGACTGTGGGAGGAAACCGGAGCACCCGGAGGAAACCCACGCAGACACAGGGAGAATGTGCAAACTCCACACAGACAGTCGCCCGAGGCTGGATTTGAACCCGGGTCCCTGGCGCTGTGAGACAACAGTGCTAACCACTATGCCACTATTGGCCTTCGTAGCGAGAGGATTTGAGTACAGGAGCAAGGATGTCTTGCTGCAGTTGTACAGGGCCTTGGTGAGACCACAACTTGAGTATTGTGTGCAATTTTGGTCACCTTATCTGAGGAAGGATGTTCTTGCCATGGAAGGAGTGCAGCGAAGATTCACCAGACTGATACCTGGGATGGCAGGAATGACGTATGAGGAGAGATTGGGTCGATTGGGCTTATAATCGCTGGAGTTTAGAAGAATGAGAGGGGATCTCATTGAAACTTATAAAATTCTAACAGGACTAGACAGACTAGATGCAGGAAGGCTGTTCCCAATGACAGGGGAGTCCAGAACCAGGGGTCACAGTCTAAGGATAAGGGGTAAGCCATTTAGGACAGAGATGAGGAGGAATTTCTTCACCCAGAGAGTGGTGAACCTGTGGAATTCTCTACCACACAAGGCAGTTGATGCCAATTCATTAAATATATTCAAGAAGCAATTGAATATATTTCTTAAGGCTAAAGGGATCAAGGGATATGGGGAGAAAGCAGGGACAGGGTACTGAATTTGGATGATCAGCCATGATCGCATTGAATGGCGGAGCGGGCTCGAGGGGCCGAATGGCCTACTCCTGCTCCTATCTTCTATGTTTCTATGTATTGTGGTGTGTTGATGAATAATGCCCTGGGAGTGTCCCACTGTTTTTTTGCCCCTCTCTTTACACGTCATTGTA
The DNA here is from genome assembly GCF_052327205.1 of Somniosus microcephalus. NCBI lineage: Eukaryota > Metazoa > Chordata > Chondrichthyes > Squaliformes > Somniosidae > Somniosus > Somniosus microcephalus. The sequence goes on from NC_141010.1 coordinate 8,718,283, forward strand.
AATGACAAGGATTATTGCTTTAATCGCCACAAAGTGTTCATGCCATAGCTGCAGGAAATGAGCTCCAAGCTGCTCCAAGGCTGCTACACTGCAGCCAGCGGCTAACAGCAGAAGGGATAAATTCGGCTTTCTAATCCGCCCTCCTCCGAGGTTTCACTGCAATTAGTTTAGTGATGGGAATTTAGGCAAAGTGATATTATTAAGACTGCTAACATTGAGGCCATTATGTCAGTTTGCTGCTGAAAGCTGTGGACGATTCTCAGTCATATCTGAAATTAAAATCCCAGTTTTAATGGGAGAAGTGATGGATGTCAAACCGACATTGCTGAACAGAAACAAGAGCCAGGGCTGGACTATAACCAGCAGCGTTTTGCCCACTTGTCAGTTCTATCCCATTGGGCGGGTGGGGGAAACACATCGAGGAGTTTAATTATGGCGCGGACAGTAAAAAAATAGACAAATGAGTCTTTCGGTTGTAAATGAGCAGTGAGACCAGAGGAAATGTTTTAAAAAAAATCCCTAACCTGCTCTGTTGGTGGTAATTCCACAGTCTAAATATGACGAGACTGGCTTCCAAATGTCAGCCCCAGGTGGCTCCCCCTGCTCATCCAATTAGTAACAAACACTGACGCTGCCTTCATTTCATCTTTAATCTGTGAGGGAAGATGACCTGTTTTTTCTTCGGCGTGAAACATCAGACACACACTGAGCCGCTCACTGAAATCGGTGACATCAGCAATCAGTTTCAAAGCGTGGAGAAGAGAGAAAGGGGAAAAAGTTACATTTCAAAAGAGCTTTTCCAAATCCTCATCATTCAGCTGACCTTAAGAATACTGAATTTTCTTTGAACAATATAAGTAATTAATAAGATATTAACATAATTATTTTCCAGTGGCCATTGAGCTCCTACAGCAAGAGCTGCATTTCCAATGTAGAGATTTTCATGAGGTCAAACCCAAGAGATATTCAAACATGCTGCCTTTTTCAGGCTATGTCATGTGAACTGGGGGTTTGCACCCAGCTTTTTACTATATGTGAATCTGGTTCTGGGTCAGAAGGTTGTGGACTTGAGCACCATGCTCATAATTTAGGCCGACACTTCAGTACAGGAATACATAGAATTACTTCGAGTATACAGCGCAGAAACAGGCCATTCGGCCCAACCAGCCCAGGCTGGCGTTTCTGCTCCACTCGAGCCTCCTCTCGTCTTTCCTCATCTAAATCTATCAGTGTAACCCTCTATTCCCTTCTCCCTCATATGCTTGTCCAGCCTCCCCTTAAATGCATCTATACTATTCGCTTCAACCACTCCCTGTGGTAGCGAGTTCCACATTCTCACCACTCTCTGGGTAACAAAATTTCTTCTAAATTCCCTATTGCATTTCTTGGTGACTATCTTATATTGATGGCCTCTAGTTATGCTCTTCACCACAGGTGGAAACACTCTGTCTGTGTCTACTCTATCAAAACCTTTCATAATTTTGAAGACCGCTATTCGGTCACCCCTCAGCCTTCTCTTCTCAAGAGACACGAGAACCCATACTGTTCATCCTTTCTAAATGAATACTTCATTTTCGAGATGCCGTCCGTCAGATAAAGCATAAAACTGAGTCCCAATCATCTCCTTCCAGTGGTTCAGGTGCATGTCAGAGATTCCGTGCCAATATTTGAAGAAGAGCAGGAAGTTCTCTCGGTATCCTGGCCAACATTCTTCCCTCAACCAGGTGTCTGCCGTGGCTCGGTGGGCAGCACTCTTGACTCAGAGTCAGAAGGTTGTGGTTTTCAAGTCCCACTCCAGAGACATGAGTACAAAATCTACGCCACTACTCCCAGTGCAGTACTGAGGGAGCGCCGCACTGTCGGAGTGGCAGTACTGAGGGAGCGCCGCACTGTCAGAGGGGCAGTACTGAAGGAGCGCTGCACTGTCGGATGGGCAGTACTGAGGGAGCGCCGCACTGTCGGAGTGGCAGTACTGAGGGAGCGCTGCACTGTCGGATGGGCAGTACTGAGGGAGCGCCGCACTGTCGGAGTGGCAGTACTGAGGGAGCACCGCACTGTCGGAGGGGCAGTACTCAGAGAGCGCCGCACTGTCGGAGGGACAGTACTGAGGGAGCGCCGCACTGTCGGAGGGGCAGTACTGAGGGAGCGCCGCACTGTCGGAGTGGCAGTACTGAGGGAGCGCCGCACTGTCAGAGTGGCAGTACTGAGGGAGTGCCACACTGTTGGAGGGGCAGTACTGAGAGAGCGCCGCACTGTCGGAGGGGCAGTACTGAGGGAGCGCCGCACTGTCGGAGGGGCAGTACTGAGGGAGCACCGCACTGTCGGAGGGGCAGTACTCAGAGAGCGCCGCACTGTCGGAGGGGCAGTACTGAGGGAGCGCCGCACTGTCGGAGTGGCAGTACTGAGGGAGCGCCGCACTGTCAGAGTGGCAGTACTGAGAGAGCGCCGCACTGTCGGAGGGGCAGTACTGAGGGAGCGCCGCACTGTCGGAGGGGCAGTACTGAGGGAGTGCCGCACTGTCGGAGGGGCAGTACTGAGGGAGCGCCGCACTGTCGGAGGGGCAGTACTGAGGGAGTGCCGCACTGTCAGAGGGGCAGTACTGAGGGAGCGCCGCACTGTCGGAGGGGCAGAACTGAGGGAGCGCTGCACTGTCGGAGGGGCAGTACTGAGGGAGCGCTGCACTGTCGGAGGGGCAGTACTGAGGGAGTGCTGCACTGTCGGAGGGGCAGTACTGAGGGAGCGCTGCACTGTCAGAGGGGCAGTACTGAGGGAGTGCTGCACTGTCGGAGGGGCAGTACTGAGGGAGCGCTGCACTGTCGGAGGGGCAGTACTGAGGGAGCGCTGCACTGTCGGAGGGGCAGTACTGAGGGAGTGCCGCACTGTCGGAGGGGCAGTACTGAGGGAGCGCCGCACTGTCGGAGGGGCAGTACTGAGGGAGTGCTGCACTGTTGGAGGGGCAGTACTGAGGGAGTGCTGCACTGTTGGAGGGGCAGTACTGAGCGAGCGCTGCACTGTCAGAGGGGCAGTACTGAGGGGGCGCTGCACTGTTGGAGGGGCAGTACTGAGGGAGTGCTGCACTGTCGGAGGGGCAGTACTGAGGGGGCGCTGCACTGTCGGAGGGGCAGTACTGAGGGAGTGCTGCACTGTCGGAGGTTCCATCTTATAGCTGAGACGTTAAACCGAGGTCCCTCCTGCCCTCTCAATTGGAGATATAAGATTCCACGGCACTATTTCGAAGAAGAGCAGGGGCATTCCCCCCGATGTCCTGGCCAATATTTATCCCTCAAACAACATCACTAAAACAGATTACAGATTATCTGGGTCATTATCACATTGCTGTTTGTGGGAGCTTGCTGTGCGCAAATTGGTTGCCACGGTTCCTACTTTACAACAGTGACTACACTTCAAAAGTACATCATTGGCTGTAAAGCGCTTTGGGATGCCCCAATGCCAAGAAAGGCGCTATATAAATGCAAGTCTTTCTTTTTCTTTTCTTCAACCAAGCAATACATTAACTGGTCATTCCTCCGATGGCGGTTTGTGGGATCTTGCTGTACGCAAAACAGCTCCCATGTTTTGGGACAGAGCCGGGGAGTGGGACCAATTGGAGAGCTCTTTCAAAGAGCTGGCACAGGTGCGATGGACCGAATGGCCTCCTTCTGTGCTGTATGATTCTATGTCTACAGAACAACAGTTACAGTATTTCAAAGTAATTCACTGTGTATTTTGAGAAGTGCAATGAGGTGCTCTAAAAATGTAAGTTTTTCTTCTTACAGGGTTTTAAACACCGTTGAGAGTTTCTGTAAGTGGACTATCAAAAATCTGATTCATTCACTGCAGAGCCTGTAGCCCAGGTCTACACGTTAACCTACATTGCACACTGGAATCTGCACAGGACCTTCACGTCAATCTACTGGATGGTAGAATGTATTACGTGCCTGTAAGCCTGTATTTCTCAAAAGAATCCTGACATTTAATGGGGTAACTTGAGATCTCAACCTCTCACTCATTCGCTCTGACATTCTCCTTTGAGACTGGCTTATCGGAAGATTACACTGACATTCTGAATACTCTGTTGGAGCAAGGAATGAGAAGAAATAAAGATGGTTGAAGTAGCGAAAGAGGTAATGTGTTTGGGAGGAGACAGAAGCTTATCTTGCTAATCCTGACTTGTATATATTGTCTTTGTTTTGACACTATTTCAACAGTAACAACAACTTACTTTTCTGTATCATTCTTCACGTGTAGGAAGATGTCTCCGAGTGCTTTATATAAAGAGGAAAACTTATTTGATGCCGAGCTAGAAGGAAAAAGGGAATAAAGGAGGGCAGGTGGATGGACCGAAGGGTTTTGAGAAGGTTTTTTAAAGGCAGGGAGGAAGTTGACAAAGAAAAGAAAGACTTGCATTTATATAGCACCTTTCACGACCACCAGACATCTCAAAGTGCTTTACAGTCAATTAAGTAGTTTTGAAGTGCAGTTGCTCTTGTAATGTAGGAAACACGGCAGCCAATTTGCACACAGCAAGATCCCACAAACAGCAATATGATAATGGCCAGATAATCTGTTTTTGCGATGTTGGTTGAGGGATAAATATTGGCCCCAGGGCACCGGGGAGAACTCCCTGCTCTTCTTCGAAATAGTGCCATGGGATCTTTTACATCCACCTGAGAGAGCAGACGGGACCTCAGTTTAATGTCTCATACGAAAGACAGCACCTCCGACAGTGCAGCGCTCCCTCAGTAATGCCCCACCGACAGTGCGGCGCTCCCTCAGTAGTGCCCCTCCGACAGTGCGGTGCTCCCTCAGTAGTGCCCCTCCGACAGTGCGGTGCTCCCTCAGTAGTGCCCCTCCGACAGTGCGGCACTCCCTCAGTACTGCCCCTCCGACAGTGCGGCGCTCCCTCAGTACTGCTGCTCCGACAGTGCGGCGCTCCCTCAGTACTGCCCCTCCAACAGTGCTGCGCTCCCTCAGTACTGCCCCACCGACAGTGCTGCGCTCCCTCAGTAATGCCCCGCCGACAGTGCTGCGCTCCCTCAGTACTGCCCCGCCGACAGTGCGGCGCTCCCTCAGTACTGCCCCTCAGACAGTGTGGCGCTCCCTCAGTACTGCCTCTCTGACAGTGTGGCGCTCCCTCAGTACTGCCCCTTCGACAGTGCGGCGCTCCCTCAGTACTGCCTCTCCGACAGTGTGGCGCTCCCTCAGTACTGCCCCACCGACAGTGCAGAGGAAGCTGGACAGGAGAATAGCGGTAATGGTGGCTTCCAGAGGGCAGATACCTCGCGTCAATTGGTAGGACCAGCTGGACAAGGAGAAACCCAGTGTTCGAGGAGCAAAGGGTCTTTCTGGAGACATGAAGCCGGAGGAAATCACTAATGTCGGGTGGATAAGGTCATGTGGGGTTTGAATTCAACTCTCTGGGGCATGGTGAACCAGTGGATTGAGGAGAGGACAGAGTGACGGGAATGTGTGATGGGGATGATGGGAGTGTGGGACTGAGTGTGGGTGCGGACAGGGTGAAGGGAATTAACAATCGTGTGCTGGTGAGTGAGAGTGCAGGAATGAGTGCGGGTGAGTACAAGTTGTTGGGAGTGCGGGACTTTGTGTGGGTGAGGTCGCCTACTATTGAAGCTTGTGAAGGGTTGAGGCAGCGAAGACTGCTAGGAAAACATTAGACAAGTTGAGCGTCAAGGTGATGAAGCCATTGACTAGGTGGTGGTGGGGAGAGGCAGGGTGGACGGGGGCAATGCTCCAGAGGTGAAAGAGAGTTGCCTTGTCAACGCCACGGAAGTGGGGGAGGAAGGTGAATGAAGGGTTGAGCAGGACGCCAGGTTTCTGCATTGGTGGTCAATGGTATTGAAGCAAGAGGCACATAGATCCTGGAGGGTGCCAAAAAGGATGGTTTCAGTTTTGCTAATATTTAAGCTGGAATAAATTCTTGCTTCTCTGTGTCCTGATGTGGCATAGACAGTTGGAGAGTTCAACAAGCGCCTTTGATCGATGAAGGAGGCAGAGAGGTAAAGCTGGTATTGTCAGAATATATATGGAAGCTGACTCCATGCTTCCTGATAATGTCACCAAGGGTTAGTGGGTGATGCACAACAGGGGACCAAGAATGGACCCCTGGGCAACAAGTTACTCCTAGCAAAAATCTGTTGACATTGTGTCACTTAACTCCTTCAAAATGGAGCTGGATAAAAATCTGATATGGAATGGGATTGAGGGTTATAAGAACAGGTATGGCTGGACCAGGGATTGAGGGTTATAAGAACAGGTATGGATGGACCAGGGATTGAGGGTTATAAGAACAGGTATGGATGGACCAAGGATTGAGGGTTATAAGAACAGGTATGGATGGACCAAGGATTGAGGGTTATAAGAACAGGTATGGATGGACCAAGGATTGAGGGTTATAAGAACAGGTATGGATGGACCAAGGATTGAGGGTTATAAGAACAGGTATGGCTGGACCAGGGATTGAGGGTTATAAGAACAGGTATGGGTGGACCAGGGATTGAGGGTTATAAGAACAGGTATGGATGGACCAAGGATTGAGGGTTATAAGAACAGGTATGGCTGGACCAAGGATTGAGGGTTATAAGAACAGGTATGGCTGGACCAGGGATTGAGGGTTATAAGAACAGGTATGGATGGACCAGGGATTGAGGGTTATAAGAACAGGTATGGATGGACCAAGGATTGAGGGTTATAAGAACAGGTATGGATGGACCAAGACAATCAAATAATCTATGGGACGCAATGGTCCCTGTGCTGCTGGGGGCTGGAAAGAACATCAGACCAAAGTTAAATAGTCAACTTGAGATGGATGAATAGTCTTGGGCTTTGTTTTGGGAATCAGAGAATAGTTACACAGACCTTTCCCTCAGGAGTTTAAATAGATGGAGTAGGGTCCATGATTGGACGGATTATACAGAGTCTGTAGGAGAAGTGAACATGATGGACTGGTTACCCTTTCTCAGTCCATACATTCTTATGTTTTGTTAGTTCTGACGTTACCGGATGGGCCAATGGGATAGTCAACGGGAGCATAACAGCAAAGGAAATGTATCCTTTTCACTGTTCATCCCAGAGAAATAATCTAGATAGGGAGGGAAATGGGGGGAAAAAAAGACTTGCATTTCTATAGCGCCTTTCACGACCTCAGAATGTCCCAAAGCACTTTACAGCCAATGAAGTACTTTTGAAGTGCAGTCACTGTTGTAATGTAGGAAACGCGGCAGCCAATTTGCGCACAGCAAGCTCCCACAAACAGCAATGTGATAATGACCAGATAATCTGTTTTAGTGAAACAAAACACAGAGTGAATATTGACACCTCTATGTCAGCCAATGATTTGGAGATAGGGCAGGACTTGAGAGATTCCGAACTCATGACCGAAACTGTAGCAAACAGAGTCTCCCGATTACAGCAGGATTATTTCAAATGCTTTGTGTTATTCATAGGCCAGCCTGGTGTCAGCCATATTGGTTGGCTAAAATATTAATGACTGTCCTGTAATCTCATGGCCTAAACTACAGCAAACAGAGTCTCTTGATTGACGACCCTATTGTGTCCATTCTGGCCAGGACTTGTGGTGTCACGTTATGCCACCAACAAATAGTCGCGGTGTTAGTGTGCTACGCAGCACTATAACTGGGTACAAAAGCAAAATACTGCGGATACTGGAAATCTGAAATATAAACAGAAAATGCTGGAAACACTCAGCAGGTCAGGCAGCATCAGAGAAGAGAGAAACAGAGTTAACGTTTCAGGTCGATGACCCTTCGTCAGAACTGGAAAAAGTTGGAGATGGAACAGGTTTTTAAGCAAGTGTAGGGGCAGGGAGAGGGGGGAGGGGAGGAAAGAACAAAAGGGAAGGTCTGTGATAGGGTGGAAGGCAGGAGAGATTGAGAGACAAAAGGGGTGATGGTGCAAGGCAACAGGAGATGGTATTGGGAGACTATAACTGGGTGTCTGCTGTTGGCACAGCTCACCACTGTATTCCCGTATCTGTGGAGCATCGTGTTTCCCTGTTTGGATCGCTTCCTCTCCTCTCACACAGATGCTTGCGGTTTGCCTGTTCTGCATTCGGTTCACTTATTTAAGCTGCCGTCACTTTGCCTGAGTCTGTTTTTTCAATGTTGCTCAGTGAGACACGACCACATTCCTTAGAGCATTTCAAATTGTTTCTCACAGCAACCAAACCTCAGTGAGATCATAACAATAAGTTGTGTCAATTAAAAAGGACTTGCATTTCTATCGCGCCTTCCACGATCTCGAGACGTCCCAAAGTGCTTTACAGCCAATAAAGTACTTTTGAAGTGTAGTCACTGCTGTAATGTAGGAAACGCAGCGGCCAATTCGCGCACAGCAAGCTCCCACAAACAGCAATGATATAATGACCAGATAATCTGTTTCAGTGATGTTGATTGAGGAATAAATATTTTTCCATTACACCGGGGAGAACTCCCCTGCTCTTCTTTGAAATAGTGGCCATGGGATCTTTTAAGTCCACCTGAGAGAGCAGACGGGGCCTCGGTTTAATGTCTCACCCGAAAGACGGCACCTCCGACAGTGCAGCCGTGAAGTGCTAAACTAGATTGTGTGCTCAAGTCTCTGAAGTGAGACTTAAACCTACGACCTTCTGATTCAGAGGCGAGAGTGCTGCCCACTGAGCCACGGCTGACGCCTTACAAAAGCCGGGGCGGCATTCATCGAGGCCGATTGGATGAATATAAATGTTTCTGTTGGAGGAGCTGGTGATGGCGACACTAGATGGACAATGCTAACACATATTCAGCAGTTTGTATTTACCCTTGGGGGGCAATGAAAGAAATGGCGCACCTTGTTTGAACTTCCCGTCTCCGTCTCTGCCTCACTCTTCCTGTCGCTCCTCACCTTGAGAATCCAGACGAGAATTGGAATGGGAAAGGTTTTTTTTATACTTCTAACCTGTTTGCATTAAAAACATCACTCAGTGTCACTCTGTAAAGCAAAAGTGGTTGATCATAGAGTTCAATATTATCCAGAAACTTCCTCAACATGAGGAACAGTGACTGTCCTACCTGTATATGTTAAGCGATGTAGTACACTGCGCGTCAACTACAAGAGAAATGCAGGGAACAGCACCAACCGCTCTACATGGCCTTCTTTAATCTCACAAAGGCCTTCGTGATCCTGACCAATGGATCCACCACAGACCCAATTCACGTACGGACCGGGGTCAAGCAAGGCTGTGTCATCGCACCAATGCTCTTCTCGATCTTCCTGGCTGCAATGCACCATCTCACCCTCAGTAAGCTCCCCGCTGGAGTGGAGCTATCTACAGAACAAACGGGAAACTGTTCAACCTCCATCGCCTCCAGTCCAGATCCAAGGTCGTCTCATCCTCTGTCGTTGAATTACAGTATGCAGACGACGCTTGCGTCTGCGGTCACTCGGAGGTCGAACTCCAAGCCATCATCAACACCTTCACCGAAGCGTACGAGAGCATGGGCCTTACACTAAACATCCGTAAGACAAAGGTCCTCTACCAACCTGCCCCCGCCACACAGTACTGCCCCCCGATTATCAAAATCCACGACAAGGCCTTGGACAACGTGAACCACTTTCCATACCTCAGGAGCCTACTGTCAACAAGGGCAGACGTCGATGACGAAGTCCAACACCGCCTTCAGTGTGCCAGTGCAGCCTTCAGTCACCTGAGGAAGAGAGTGTTTGAAGACCAGGACCTCAAACCCAGCACCAAACTCATGGTCTACAGAGCAGTAGTGATACCCGCCCTCCTGTATGCCTCAGAGACATGGACCATGTACAGCAGGCACCTCCAAGGTGGAGAGGTACCACCAACGCTGCCTCCGCAAGATCCTGCAAATCCATTGGCAGGATAGGCGCACCAACGTCAGAGTTCTCGGTCAGGCCAACATCCCCAGCATCGAAGCTTTGACCACGCTCGATCAGCTCCGATGGACGGGTCACATTGTCCGCATGCCCGATACGAGACTCCCAAAACAAGCACTCTACTCAGAGCTCCGACATGGCAAGAGAGCCCCAAGTGGGCAGAGGAAACGCTTCAAGGACACCCTCAAATCCTCCTTGAAAAAGTGCAACATCCCCACCGACACCTGGGAATCCCTGGCCCAGGACTGCACAAAGTGGAGGAGAAGCATCCGGGAAGGCGCCAAACACCTCGAGTCTCTTCGCCGGGAGCAAGCAGAAGCCAAGCGCAGGCAGCGCAAGGAGCGCACGTCAACCCAAGCACCCCACCCACCCGCCCCTTCAACCACCGTCTGCCCCACCTGTGACAGAGACTGTAGGTCCTGCATTGGACTCATCAGTCACCTGAGAACTCATTTTTAATGTGGAAGCAAGTCATCCTCGGTTCCGAGGGGCTGCCTAAGAAGAAGTACAGTACAATCGAGATGAAATGACTTTGAACAGAGCTGTTAAAAGTAGACAAGTGTTGGAACTGACATTTATGACTGACAAGCGTGGCACGTGTTGATAATCCACATAAAGATGGGGAGCTGTGTTTACTTTTAATAATAAGGCATCAAATTTGGTGACAGTTTGAAATGGAAGTGAATGATTGTAACTTCTACTGAGTGACACTTGTCAAGTCTGGTTAGAGGCTTATGGGCAATGTGAGATTTCTGCACTGATGTTTGATCTCATTCCCCCGACTCATTCTCACATTCCTGTAAGCACTGACAAGCTAAAGGTCAAGGAAGAAATATTGATCATGCATTTTTTTTTTATTGTTGCATTCTTTTGAGGCGTAAAACAGAGCCATCTAGACTACAGTCCATGGTCTCCAACTAAGCCCAGTTTCGTGTGGCCTGCAAATCCGCTGTGATTAAACCCTCCTACCGGTCCAATCTTGAATCAGAACCGCAATTTCCAGCAGCTATTCTGTGACTTAGACTAGGAGTGGGCATTGGCTTTTAATCACATCCATGGAATTCAGTGTTTTATACTGAAATTCTTTCTATGTGGCCATGTGGCTGGGGTTGCCAGCCCTCCAGGCTTGCCCTGGAGTCTCCAGGAATTAAAGACAAATCTCCAGGACACGGTTACGAGCAACACCCAGGGAGAGAAAAATCATAGAGGCATTAAAAAAAATTGTGTTTTTAAAAGAAAAATTCTTGGTACGCTTTGGTTATTAGTAATAAAAATATTAGGGGTGGGAGAAAAGGCTGTCAGACTGACGGTCAAAAATCATCTCCGATTGGTGCGGGAAGGCGGGGCGTGCGACGATGGACATGTTGGGCGGTCAATGGTGGGAGTGTGGGGGCGGTTGGAGACAGGAGGACGTGACGAGACCCCCAGGAATACATCCAACCAGAGTTGGCAACCCTACCTGGGGCTCGATGGTACTTAGCGAGCCGCAGGGATGAAGTCCAGACATCCCCGGCGAAAGCTGTCTATTTACAGCATTTTACTATGAGGATGAAATTGGTCAAAGTCAGTACAAAATGAGCTGATAGTGAACGGGCGGCCGGATTTCCACCACGCCCAATGCTCCTTTCTCATTGAAGTCAATGGAGAAAACCTCGAGCGCGATGCAGAATGAGCTGCCGATTCCGTGCCAGCACGCTCAGCACTATTTGCCTTTGACCATGTTTCACCCTCAATATTACTAACTTTATTAACTCCTGTGAACGGGCCTGGACTCCGAATACAGGATAGAAACATACAGACCGTGAATCCTGCAAGCTGATTAAACTTTAGGCTTGTTTGAATGGAGAAAATTGCTTAAAAAAGAAAAAAGACTTGCATTTCTCCAGCATCTTTCATGGCCTCAGGACGTACCAAAGCGCTTTAAAGCCAATGAAGTACTTTTAAAATATAGCCGCTGTTGTAATGTAGGAAATGCAGCAGCCAATTTGTGGATAGCAATGTCCAACAAACAGCAATGTGATAATAGAAACATAAGTAGGCCATTCGGCCCCGTTCCGCCATTTAATGAGATCATGGCTGATCACCCAAATTCAGTACCCTGTCCCTGCTTTCTCCCCATATCCCTTGATCCCTTTAGCCTTAAGAAATATATCCAACTCCTTCTTGAATATGTTTAATGAATTGGCCTCAATTGCCTTGTGTGGTAGAGAATTCCACAGGTTCACCACTCTCTCTCTGGGTGAAGAAATTCCTCATCTCAGTCCTAAATGGCTTACCCCTTATCCTGAGGCCATGACCCCTGGTTCTGGACTCCCCCGCCATCAGGAACATCCTTCCTGCATCTAGTCTGTCTAGTCCTGTTAGAATTTTAATGATCAGATAATCAGTTTTTTTAGTGATGTTGGTTGAGGGATAAATATTGGCCAGGACACCGGGGAGAACTCCCCTGCTCTTCTTTGAAATAGTGCCATGGGATCTTTTACGTCCACCTGAGAGAGCAGACGGGGCCTCGGTTTAACGTCTCATCCAAAAGACCGCACCTCCGACAGTGCAGCGCTCCCTCAGCACTGCACTGGGAGTGTCAGCCTAGATTATGGGCTCAAGTCTGTGGAGTGGGGACTTGAACCCACAACTTTCTGACTCAGAGGCGAGAGTGCGACCCACTGAGCCACAGGCTGACACAGTAGAGCATATTTGACGAAGCCCGTGAACTTAATCGTCTGCTTGCACGGTAAATGGTTTGCGGTATTTGGGGAGCTTAACAAGCGGGAAGAATAATGTGTGAAAACAGAAACTTGCCGGCCATTTCAGATGGTTTCACCTGAGGCTGAAATGGGTGTGTCAGGTAAATTGAAGCCACCTCAGCAAGAAACTGCTCGTTGACATTTTTGATGGGTCGTATAACGTGCCTCTGCTGGGAGAGCGCCAATTGTTACCAACAGAAAACTAGTTTTAAAGAACATTCCATTAAATTAATGGCAATAACCGGCGATCACAATTAATTTTTAATTGATGTTTTTAAACTCAATTTTTATTTTTGATGATTGAATCTCAGCTGTTTTTGTTGATTAGTTATTCTTATTTAAGAGCCCATTTTCAGCAGGGCCGCCAGACGCGGAGAGGCATCTTGTCCCTTCACCCTTCTCGCCCCCACAGCCTGAGATTTTGTGTGAAACTGAATAGGGCCTGCCACCTAGTGGAACAATCTGACTGTTACAACTTGAAAGAAGAGTCAGTGAGGGGGTGAAATTGGTTTACACCTGTCTACACCAATTAGGGTCATGGTGAATCGGCAGCCTGTTTTTAATTGGGCCTGGTGCAAAATGAGCTGCCAATTGTGTGTCAGCCGTGACGCAGTGGGTCGCACTCCTGCCTCTGAGTCAGAAGGTCGTGGGTTCAAACTCTGCTCCAAAGAATTGAGCCCATAAGCTACGCCGACACTCCCAGTGCAGTACTGAGGGAGTGCAGCACTGTCGGAGGTGCCATCTTTCAGATGAGACGTTAAACCGAGGCCCCGTCTGCCCTCCTGGGTGGATGTAAAGGATTCCATGGCACTATTTCGAAGAAGAGCAGGGGGGAGTTCTCCCCGGTGTCCTGGCCAATAATTTATCCCTCAACCAACATCACTAACACAGATTATCTGGTCATTATCACATTGCTGTTTGTGAGAGCTTGCTGTGCACTAATCGGCTGCCACATTTCCTACATTAGATCAGTGACCACACTTCAAGAGTACTTAGACTTAACGTGGTCCCATCACATCGACGTCGTAACCACGAAGGCATGCCAACGCCTGTTCTTCCTCAGGAGACTGAAGAAATTTGGAATGGTTCCCCAGATTCTCACCAACTTCTACCGGTGCACCATCGAGAGTATCCTGTCTGGCTGCATCACTACCTGGTATGGCAACTGCACCGCCACAGACCGCAAGGCTCCACAGATGGTGGTGAAAGCTGCACAACATACTATAGGAAATAAACTACCTGCTGTGCAGGATATCTACCCCGAGAGGTGCCGGGGGAAGGCCCCGAGAATCATCAAAGATGCGAGCCACCCCAGCCACAACCTCTTCGCCCTGCTCCCGTCCGGTAAGAGACATCGAAGCATACGGTCTCGTACCAGCAGGTTTCGAAACAGCTTCTACCCCCAGGCCATAAGACTCATGAACGAATAATTTATTATTTATTACTGTTGTTTTATTTATTATTACTGTATTTCTATTAGTATTTTTATCATTGCTATGCCATATTTATTCCAATGTTGGGAGGACTCATAAAAATCAACATTTCATTGTGCAGTACATATGTCTGCTGCATATATGACAAATAAAATTGAATTGAATTGAATTGAACTAATCGGCTGTAAAGCGCTTTGGGACATTCTGAGGTTGTGAAAGGCGCTACAGAAATGCAAGTTCTTCCTTTTCAATTCGCTGTGAGGCCAATTCGCAGTCAACTTGCAAGAGCTTGCACTTTATATAGGGCATCTTTCAGGATGTCCCAAAGGATTTGAAGGGCAGTCACTGTTGTTGCTTCACCGGTGCCTGCGCGAGCTCCTTCGCCTCTGATTGAAGCCCCGCTCTTGTACTTGGACAGGTAACCTAGACTGATGCTCGAGTGACTTTCATAGATGTTGTCCTTCAGATCAGGTGGCTTCACATGATCCCACGGCACAATGTGAAGAAGAGCACGGAGCTCTCTCCAGGGGGTCATGAATCTGGTGCAGGGGAAAATGGCGTGTGGTTGCTGAGGTCACTTAAAATAGGCTTCACCTCCATTTTATTGGCCATGGAAGCATAGATGCCGCTGATGCAGTGCATGAGCCTCTAGGTAATGACATAAGAGCATAAGAAATAGGAGCAGGAGTCAGCCATTCGGCCCCTCGAGCCTGTTCCGCCATTCAATAAGATCATGGCTGATCTTCTACCTCAATTCCACTTTCCCGCGCTATCCCCAGCTCAGTGCGGGGTGAGGGGGTCATGTAACATTTGGACTTGAGTCTCGGTGGCAGTGATGGGAAGGTGGAAGATGGTGGACCTGCGGTTGGAGCCAATGTGGGGAACGAGACTCGGCTGGGGATGAACCAGCGAGCCTCACACACTGAGCCTGAGGTGGCAGGTGGGGAGGTTGGCGAAGTTAAGTGTAGAAATACACAGGAAGGTGGCAGGAGCACAAAGCAAACGGCGCCTTCAGCTTGGACTGCGTTTAGCTGGCGGCAGCACAGAGCATTCGGTTAACCAATCGGTTCAGTTCATTAGGGTTGCCAACTCTGGTTGGACGTAGTCCTGGAGGTTCCATCACATGACTGCCCACCTCGGACCGCCTCACCCAGTCAAACAGCCTTGTTCCCAACTCCGAAATTTTATGACTAAGAAACAAAAATGTTCGAAGAAAATTAAGAAAAACACACAAATGTCCTGCTGAGTTTTCTCCCGTGTGACTCGCGGCCGTGTCTGGAGATTGAGCTTTAACTCCTGGAGACTCCAGGCCAATCCTGGAGGGTTGGCAACCCTAGTGTTCATAAATCAAAAGTTTCAATATCGTTGAACTGTACCAATCAATTAATCCATAGACTGCCAACA
This sequence comes from Somniosus microcephalus, assembly GCF_052327205.1. Classification (NCBI taxonomy): domain Eukaryota; kingdom Metazoa; phylum Chordata; class Chondrichthyes; order Squaliformes; family Somniosidae; genus Somniosus; species Somniosus microcephalus. Next base: position 8,733,764 of record NC_141010.1, read on the forward strand.
GGTCCAGGAAAACTCCTGACTCCATGGGATGACCAGATTTTTTCTCAAATCACTGTAATGCTAAAAATGTCAAAAACTATGTAGAAATAAAGCAACCCCTACATCAGCAGTATGTTTGCCACTGTATATTAAAAAGAAAAGGAAAGACTTGCATTTATATAGAGCCTTTCATGACCACCGGACGTCCAAGAGCACTTTACAGCCAATGAAGTATTATTTTGAAGTGTAGTCACTGTTGTAATGTGGGAAACGCGGCAGCCAATTTGCACACAGCAAGTTCCCACAAACAGCAATGTGATAATGACCAGATAATCTGTTTGTGATGTTGATAAACATTGGCCAGGACACTGGGAATAATTCTCCTGCTCTTCTTCAAAATAGTGCTGCAAGTCAGCTGTGGCTCAGTGGGTAGCACACTCGCCTCAGGTTCACAAAGGTTGTGTGTTCAAGGCCCACTCCATGGAACTTGAGCACATAAAGCTAGGCTGACACTCCCAGTGCAGTGCTGAGGGAGCGCTGCACTGTCGAAGGTGCTGTCTTTCGGATGAGATGTTAAACCGAGGTCTTGTCTGCTCTCTCAGGTGGACGTAAAAGATCCCAAGGCACTATTTTGAAGAAGAGCAGGGGAGTTCTCCCCGGTGTCCTGCGGCCAATATTTATCCCTCAACCAACATAACAAAAACAGATTATCTGGTCATTATCACATTGCATTTTGTGGGAGCTTGCTGTGTGCAAATTGGCTCCTGCGTTTCCCACATTACAACAGTGACTCCACTTCAAAAATACTTCATTGGCTGTAAAATACTTTGAGACGTCCGGTGGTCGTGAAAGGCGCTATAGAAATGCAAGTGTTTTTTTTACGTCCACCTGAGAGAGCAGATTTAAGGTCTCATCCAAAAGACGGCACCTCCGACAGTGCAGCACTCCCTCAGTACTGCACTGGGAGTGTCAGCATAGATTTTTGTGCTCAAGTCTCTGGAGTGGGACTGTGAACCCACAACCTTCTGACTCAGAGACAAGAGTGCTGCCCACTGAGCCACGGCTGACAGTAATATTAAACCAACTGAAATAAAACCTACATTTAAAAGGCAATTTTAACTAAAAATTAAAAATAAACACTTGATTCTGCTTATCTGTGTGTTCTGACGAAAGGTCATCGACCTGAAACGTTAGCTCTGTTTCTCTCTCCACAGATGCTGCCCGACCTGCTGAGTGATGTAAGAAAAGTACTAGGCACTTGGTCTAAGCTTTAATCAACTGTTTTACAACATGGAGGTCTAGTTGTGTCCTTCACTAGTTCCTGTTAAGAATGTCCTGCGCAAGCTGGGCCCGTGCCCGAGTATTTATACTCTCCCTGGACAGCGCCACCCGCAGGCCGCTCAGTATTATTTCGTAAGTCTTTCTTTCATGAATGACTGATTCATGTCACTGAGTATTTCCAGCATTTTCTGTTTTTAGTTCCGATTTCCAGCAACCGCTTTTGCTTTAGTTCCTGTTCGCTCTTCCAGCCCATTTTCTGCCTGTCCTCTATTTTTAATCTTCAGCTTTCATATTTTCTGCCTAATCTACCTTCCACAAGCTAATTCCCCTCAGTTTTGAATTTTTTATTTACCCGGCTTCCTCTTTCTTCATTTTGGAGGTGGGAGCAAGTTTAGGAAAAACTGGGTTATAATGACCTGATCCACGTTGCTTTCTCAGTCAGCCGCTGGCCCAGATTTATAATGTTGGCCTGGCTTATTACACACTTCAGAAGCTGAACCAAGAAGACGGATCTGAAAAAGTATATTTGTCAACTACTTACATCACACTAGTAGGATTTCCCTGGAGCCTCCAGGAATTGAAGACAAATCTCCCGGAAACGACTGCAAGGAACCCAGGAGAAAAATCACAGGGACATTAAAAAAAAATGTTTAAAATTTTCTTTAAACACTTTTTATTAGCTATAAAAAAAAAATGGGGGAAAAGACTATTGACTGACGGTGAAAAACATCCAATCGGGTAGTGAAGGGTCTATTGGCTTTCCGATTGGCCGTGGGAAAGCGGGGCGCCGTGGGGATGGACAATGGCGGGGCTGCCGGGCGATTGGAAGCAGGAGGTCATGTGATGAAACCTCCAGGACTATGGCCAACCAGCGTTGCCAACCCAACGCACCAGGTGACCGAATTCAATCAACGGTTTGCATTGCGCGACAAATGGAAATAAATGGCTGAGCTGTAAGGCACTGAGAGGGAGCAAGGGACAAGGCCAAGCACGGCAGGCGAGAAATGGATGGATCAGTAAGGTTTACTCCGTCTCTTAGTTCCGGGCTTCTGAAATTAGCCGTACATTCAGACTCCTGAAGCACTCCATTGTTGAGTTGGTTCAAGTGGGGACTACTTTAGAAGAATGAGAGGTGATCTTATTGAAACGTATAAGATTGTGAGCGGGCTCAATAAGGTAGATGCAGAGAGGATGTTTCCCCTCGTGGAGAAATCTAGAACTCGGGGGCATAGTTTCAGAATAAAGGGTCGCCCTTCTAGAACTGAGATGAGGAGGAATTTCTTCTCTCAGAGGGTCGTAAATCTGTGGAATTCTCTGCCCCAGAGAGCGGTGGAGGCTGGGTCATTGAATATATTTAAGGTGGAGATAGACAGATTTTTGAATGGTAAGGGAGTGAAGGGTTATCGGGAGCGAACGGGGAAGTGGAGTTGAGGCCAAGATCAGGTCAGCCATGATCTTATTGAATAGCGGAGCAGGCTCGAGGGGCCGAATGGCCGACTCCTGCTCCTATTTCTTATGTTCTTACGTACCTGGTGTACTGCTGGTGTTGTGCCTCTAGAGGTCATCATACGCAAGCTGGCTGGATTTTATGCTCATTAACTATAAATGGAGGATCAATCGATTTACTGAATGTAATATTGACATCTGGTGGCAGAAGGTAAATACGACAGCATCTTTTGTTTTTATTGGGTTAGCGGGAATGGCTTTCATCCTTTCTATGTTGTCTCGGCAGAACCTCAATCATTCATTGAACAGTTGGACATGTGTTGTCAGATCTAACACTGCGACAACATCCGAGGATTTGGCAACTTTGATGTATCCTCAACAAAGTTTGCTAACTCTCTCATAAAAGCTGCCCTGCTATTTAGCCCTGTCCTGGAAATAGGCTGTTTATAAACTCTGCAAAGCTTGAGTGGTTAATACAGATTATAAGGAGGTCTGGATTCTATTTCTGCCTTACAAACTACAGGCATGTCCTCGGATCCATAGAATTACATGGAATTCGTCGCACAGAAACAGCCCCTTCGGCCCAACTGGTCTATGCTGGAGTTTATGCTCCGTGTGAACCTCCTCCCACCCCTACTAACCCCATCAACATATCCTTCTATTCCTCTCGCCCTCGTGTACTTATCTATCTTCCCCTTAAATGTATCTATGCTATTCGACTCGTGTGGGAGCACATTCCAGATTCTCACCAACTCTCTGGGTAAAGAAGTTTCTCCTGAATTCCTTCTTGGATTTATTAGTGACTATCTTATATTTATGACCCCTGGTCATGAAAGGCACTATATAAATGCAAGTCTTTCTTTTTTTTCTTCTTTTCCATGACCTCCAGATGTCCCAAAGTGCTTTACCAGCCAATGAAGTATTTGTTGAAGTGTAGGCACTGTTGTAATGTAGGTGGTATCAAGAATTCATAGCACGGGGGAAATCAGAGGTATGAACTCCAGCTCTGAGCACTAATGCGCTTCACTGCTGGCTGGAATGATTACTTTCGCCAGTTATCAGTACGTAGAGTTCTGGTTTTTATTTGTGCTAAATTTATTTTACGGTCAAATGTCATAGTGCAGCCCACCTGCAATATTGAAAGGAGCAGGGGAGAAGAGACCAGTTAAGAAATAATGATTAGATAACACGCCGCTTGAGGTTTAATGATTGTGTGCGGGAGGAAAGACTGTTTAGGTAAGGAATTCCACGGGTCTGAGGTCTTGAGAAAGAATGGGTTGCAGTAGGAGCCTGTGCGATGAGTCTTATATTTAACATATAACAACAACAACTTGTATTTATATAGCACCTTTAACGTAGTAAAATGTCCCAAGGCGCTTCACAGGAGTATTACATGACAAAAAAAATTTGACACCGAGCCACATAAGGAGAAATTAGGGCAGGTGACCAAAAGCTTGGTCAAAGAGGTTGGTTTTAAGGAGCGTCTTAAAGGAGGAAAGAGAGGCGGAGAGGTTTAGGCAGGGAATTCCAGAGCTTAGGGCCCAGGCAACTGAAGGCACGGCCGCCAGTGGTTGAGCGATTATAATCAGGGATGCTCAAGAGGGCAGGATTAGAGGAGTGCAGACAACTCGGGGGGTTGTGGGGCTGGAGGAGATTACAGAGATAGGGATAGAGGTCACGGGAGGATGAAGCGTGTACATGACAACTAATTTACCGTTTTGGGGGAACAAGAGCGGAAATTGTATAGGAACATTGACTGTCGTAATCCTGGACTAATAATCCAGCGAACAGGAGTTCAAACACCACCATGATAGTTAGAGAATGTGAATTCAGTTTTAAAAAATCTGGAAATCGAAAGCTGGTCTCAGTAAACGTGACCATGAAGCTGTCGGTTTGTCATTAAAACCCAACTGGTTCCCCAATGTCCTCTAGGGATGGAAACCTGCCGTCCTTACCCGGTCCGTCCGGCCTATATGTGACTCCAGTCCCACACCAACGTAGACTGACTCTTAACTACACTCTGAAATGGCCTAGTAAGACACTCAGTTGTATCAGACTGCTACAAAGAAAATTGCAACAGGTTAAGAAGCAGACCCACCACCACCTTTCTAGAGCAACGAGGGGATGGGCAATAAATGCCGGCCTTGCCAGCGACGCCCACATCCCGAGAATGAGGTGGGGGGTGAGAAATGCGATGGGAAGAAAGAAAGGTTGGAACCCAGAAGTGAAAAAAGAGAGATGGCCTGTCAGACAACATATTTTTCTTGTAGCCCGTCCAGCTGTGCGAGGGGTGAGGGGGAAGAGAAGTGTTTGGATGAAGAAGAAAATTGAACTTCTTGGAGGGCTTTAGTGATGTCCAAATTTCATTTGAGATCAGAGATGGTAGGCAAAGAATGTTGCTAAATGAAGACAGATTGAAGGTGGAGATGTCAAAGGTGAAAGGTGATACCTGTAGGTTAAAGTTGCAAGCGACTAACTAGAAGAAACTGTGCCTCTCCTCTGAAGAACTGAAAGATTTGCGTGGTCCTATCGATTGCCATAGAACAGATCGAGATGGTGTAATTCAGGCACTGCATCGAGCGGCTAATGGAAGTTGCCTGCACGGAGGGTTCTGCAATCTGAAGGAAGTTGATGAATGAATCACCAGGAAAAGAGTAGATAAGGTCGGATGTTGATTGTGATGACCTCCACTCACTATCCAACTCATTAGCAGTATGAACACTCTGATCTTTATCGGTGGGAGCCTGTGGTTTGACTTGAACTGCCTCGTATCCAGCTGGAGTGAAGTTAGTTTTCTAAATTGAGAAAGGCACATGAAGGCCAAGGATCAAGTTGTGGAACAACAAGTAGGAGAGGGGATGAGTTAAATCGCATGGTAATGGTTAGGTGGCACCTAGATTGGGTCTTGAAAGCTTGTGGGTCGTAAGAGGAAGGTAGGCTGAGGGAGAGAGAAGAGTTCTAGTTTTGAACTCCTGGGAAAGAATGGCCTGGCATAAATTTGGTCACGTGACTGCCACAAGGTTTTTTTCTTAAAATTCTCATAATTTGTAGCTAATATGATATATGGCATGTTGTGACAGGGAATAAGGAGAGGCTGTGACTGTATGTCCTCTCCCAGTGCCTCCTGACAGCCGATCCTTGGAGTTGAGAAATTGACAGTTCATCCGGCAACAATCGCAGATCCATTTTAATTATACCGTCACGGTGTTAATAGAGTCTACACTGCGCCATATGAAAAACAGCACCAAAACATCCTTCCCATGGAATTGCAGAGTGGCAGTCAAAATGTAATTATCCAGAGATCATTTTGCCAATTGTTCCTACTGTGCAGCAAATTAGAGAGCTGAGTTTGTAGCTCGTGAGTTGTTATTAGTATAACCCAGGACAATGGACTGTTTCCAATAATGATACTTGGTTTTGACATGGCATGCACCGTTGCAAATCGAGTGTGCATGCATGCACCATGGACAATGCGACGGAGCTAATGGTTACTCAAAACATTCTCATTTCAGGTTATCTGTTTTCCTCCTTTCAAGGTAAATTGAAAAACAGAACATTTTGATTATTCTTTCAGACCGAGGGCAGGATAGAGTCCTCAAACTGCCCCACTGGGAGTGGGGGAGGAGGGGGTGGCATTAATGACTTATGACTGCTGATTAAGTGTAAGGAGACCAGTATATCAGTGCAAGGATGTTTGCCTGGCAAAGCAAAAGCACAAGGGACTGAAGGGAGTCAAATGTTACACAATAATAAATGTAATCATTCTCTTAAACAGTGCATGTCAATTGATCATTACATTGTACACACTTTTTATGTTATTACTCAGTGCATCAGCTTTTCCATTTGGTGGATAGATTTAATTAAACTATTGTGCAGCAGTAGGTATATCTTTATTAATATATATTTATTACGATAATTTCCCGGCAGTATTTCCATTCAAAAAATAATAATCAGTGTACTTTTCCTCAAATCAATCAGCACCGTGGAGTTATAAAATCAATTTAAATCTCTATAGATATTATTGTGTTGTACGTGTTTGTATTTTTAATTGGTTATTATTACTGAGCAAAGTCAGTGCAACTTAAATAAACATGTTTTACTTGCTCTTTCTGGCACGCTGTGCCGTGAAGTGGTGTGTGGGAAAGTGCAGCCTCACAACTGCAGTAAGACACACGGTGCGTTCTTGAGCTCAGCCTTGACACCAGAAGAAGTGGGGAGCGTAGCCCAGGTGCTCACCCACAAATGTGGAGGGAAGATCAGAGGAAGGGTCGCCCAATGTGGTCATTCATGTGTAACTCCTAGTAGCCGCTTTCAGAGCAGCATTAGTTACAGAGTCTACAACACAGGAATAGGCCATTCGGCCCAACTGGTCTATGTCGGTGTTTATGTTCCACATGACCCTCCTCCTGTTAAGTCCGTGAATGGTTGAGACACGGACTAGCAGGAGAGAAAACAAACAGATCTTTACTGGTGGAAGTCAATAACGAAACTAAACAACAGAGGCTCTCTAGCGCCTTTTATACAGGGGTGGGCACTGCCGGTACTGCAGTCTGAGACCAGTTATTCTCTTAAAGGTACATACACAACAATTCCTCCCCTTTTAGATAAACAGTACATAACATTCATTTAACAACTAAATGATAACGAATTACAATCACAATTACTGTTACTAGATACAGTGGTTAAGTTTAAGCAATTATAAGTTCAGTCTTTGAGGAGGCTTCCTGATTCTGTCTGGATAACGCCTCTTTGGGGTAACAGGTTCTTCTGGCAATGTTGAGTCGGAATCAATGTCGTTGTTTGGTTCATCTGCTTCCAATATTACCGGTTCTGCGGTAGCTGCAATTGGAACGTCGATTTCATTACCAGGTGTATCAGATCGTGGTGTGGAGTTGACGTTTTCCAGTGACTCTAGAATCTGGTCAGCATGGCGTCTTACAATGCTCTCCCCAACGTCCACGGTATACATGAGAGGTCCTTGTCGCGTACAAATCGTTCCTGGCTGCCATTTCTCAGTGCGGTAGTCCTGGGCCAAAACTGGTTGACCTATCTTAAAACTCCTGGTCGGCCTTTCATTCATATTCTGAAACTGCCTGTTCTCCACATCTCTTCGGACGTTTGGCTTAACCAAATCCAAGCGGCATCGTAGTCTTCGATTGAAGAACATCATGGCTGGAATTTGGTTGGTAACCGCATGTGTCGCATTCCGGTAGGCAAACAAGAAGTTGTCCACCTTGTGTTGTAAGGGTATTTCTTCATTACACATTGCCTTGATAGCCTTCTTGAATGTTTGGACAAACCTCTCGGCCAATCCATTAGTGGCTGGATGATATGGGGCAGATGTGTAATGCTTAACACCATTGTTCTTTAAGAACCTCCGGAACTCTTCAAACACAAACTGTGGTCCATTGTCAGAGCAAATCTGTTCAGGCAGCCCATTCCTGGTGAATATGGTTCGTAAAACTGTGATAGTTTTTTCCGTGGTGGTTGAGGACATTTTTATTACCTCTGGCCACTTTGAATGTGCATCCACCGCAATTAAAAACATCGAGTCCATGAAGGGACCAGCAAAATCAATGTGCACCCTTTGCCATGGAGATGAGGGCCACTCCCATGGATGCAGAGGAGCTTGTGGTGGGGCGTTTTGGACCTTCTGGCATCCTGCACAGCTCTTGGTCATCTCTTCGATTTCTCTATCGATTCCCGGCCACCACACAAACGCTCTGGCTAAGCTCTTCATTTTTACCCCACCCAGATGACCCTCATGAAGTTCATTGAGCACTCTATCCGTCAACTTAGGTGGAATTACTACTCTGGATCCACACATCAAGGTTCCTCCGCACACTGACAGCTGTTCTCTTCTCGGCGAGAATGCTGGCAGCAGTGGTTCGCCATGTGCTGGCCATCCCTTCACCGTTAAATCATAGACCCGTGATAGTGTCGGGTGATTCCGTGTTTCCTTTTCTATGTTTGCATTCGTCACGGGAAGACATTCGACTATGGTCGAGTGGAATAACTCCATTGGATCCACTGCAAGGTCTTCTTCTTCCACCGTCGGCAACGGTAGACGTGACAATCCATCAGCATTTCCATGCTGTTTAGTTCCTTTGTACTCGATGTCATATTGGTGTGCCCCTAGGAAAAGGGACCATCTCTGCAGCCGTTGTGCTGTCATTATCGGTACGCCCTTCTGAGGGTTGAAAATGGAGACAAGAGGTTGATGATCGGTTAGTAGAGTAAATTTTTGACCGTGCAGATAGTGATTGAACTTCTTCACCCCCCACACTAGGCTGAGGGCCTCTCTGTCAATCTGGGCGTAGTTACGCTCGGCAGAGGTTAACGAGCGTGACGCAAAAGCTATCGGCCTCTCCAAACCATCAAGGAATTTATGTGACAGTACCGCCCCAATGCCGTAGGGAGATGCATCACACGCCAGCCTGATTGGCAGTGCTGGGTTGTAGTGAGCCAATACTTCCTTTGAAGTGATTAAGTCCTTACTCTTCCGAAAAGCACGCTTACAATCATCGCTCCATTTCCATGCTACCCCCGTTCATAGCAGGGCGTTCAGTGGGTGCAGAATTGTCGACAAATTCGGCAAAAACTTATGATTGTAATTCACCAACCCGAGGAATGACCTCAGTTGCGACACATTTTCAGGTGCTGGGGCCTTAACAACCGCTTCAATTTTGTCAGGGGACTTATGTAACCCCTCTTCATCAATCACGTGGCCACAATACGATATCTGTTTCTTTAAAAATTCGCACTTGGGGCGGTTGGCTCGCAGCCCATGTTCCCGTAATCTAGTGAGCACCTGTTCTAGGTTGTTAAGTTGTTCACTGTCATCTTCACCTGTTACAAGGCTGTCGTCCAAGTAACACTGAGTCCCCGGAATCCCTTGCAGGACTTGTTCCATCGCTCTTTGCCATATCGCCGGAGCCGATGCTACTCCGAATACCAATCGATGATACTGGTAAAGACCTTTGTGAGTGTTTATCGTGAGATACTTCCTAGAGGACTCTTCAACCTCCATCTGCAAATATGCTTGTGCTAGGTCAATTTTTGTAAAACGCTTTCCTCCAGACAGCGAGGCGAAGATGTCTTCTATCCTTGGAAGAGGATATTGTACTGTGCGAAGGACAGGGTTCATCGTCACCTTGAAATCCCCACAGATGCGAATCTTCCTTGGCTCTCCGGCCTTATTGCTTAACGTTTTCTTCATGACAGGAACGATGGGTGTCGCCCACTCGCTCCAGTCGACCTTAGACAACACGCCCGCCTTCTCCAGATTCTCCAGCTCTGCCTCGACAGCTGGGCAAATTGCATATGGTACCGGTCTCGCTTTGAAAAACTTGGGAACTGCATTCTCTTCTATTTTTATCGAGGCGGTTACGCCTTTAAGCGTGCCCAGTTCTTGTTGAAATACCTCTTTGGCGTTAGCTAAGATTGTTGACAATCGTCCAGGAGTGACGTCTTCATCTTTTTTACTGTCCACCGTCATTGCATGAATGGAATGCCAATCTAAGTTTATCTTCCTGATCCATTCCCGTCCCAATAACGGTGGTCCACCATTTGGCAGTATGTAGAGATACAATTTCCGTATTTTCTTGCCATTGTATTCGACAGGCACCCTTATTTTTCCTCTGGGGTATACTTTTTGCCCTGTATACGTCGTCAAGAGGATGGATGTCTCTCTCAAGGGTATGTGTGAAAATAGCCGCTCGTAGTCTTGTCGATTCATGACGGTTAACGCTGATCCTGTATCCAATTCCATTTTAACTTGGGACCCTGCTATCGTGAGGGTGACCCAAATGGTTCGGTGATCCTCTTTTGCGATTACATTGTGAAGTTTGAGACAGCTTAATCTCCTGTTCTCGGATTCACTATCGCTCATCTGGTCTTCGGAACTACTGTCCGTCATCTTTTGTACTTTCTTGTACGGTTCCTTAGTAGCCTTTTTGTTGTTGCTGGTCTTCTTCCCAGACCTACAAACTCGTGCAATGTGTCCAATCTTCCCGCATTGTCTGCATATTTTGTCTTTGGACCAGCAGTCCTTCTGGTCATGGTTAGTTCTGCCGCAGCGATAACATTTTGCAAATCCCCGTGTCATTTCGTGGGTGCCGTATTCCTGTGGTTTTTGTTGAATTTCTGCAGATCCCCTGGCTGCTGCTTCATACGATACTGCCACGCTGAAAGCCTTATCTAGCGTCAGCTCTTTTTCTGCGAGTAACTTCTTCTGTGTTCCTTCACTCAGGAGTCCACAGACAAATTTGTCCCGTAGGGTATCTGCCAGTCCTGCTCCGAACTGGCAGTGCTTTGATAGCTTGCGTAGTTCCGTAAGATACTCAGCATTGCTCTCATCTTTGTGCTGAGTTCTCCTGTGGAATTTAAATCTTTCTGCTATCAACAGCGGTGCAGGGTTTAAGTGTTCCTGTAGAACAGCAACAATTTCGTTAAAACTCTTCGCCTTCGGTTTGGCTGGAGTAATCAGATCCCGCAACAGGCCGTACGTTCTAGCGCCCATTAAGTTTAGCAATATCGATGCCTTTTTCCCCTCCGCTATTTCGTTTGCCTCGAAATATACCTCGACTCTTTCCACATACGTGGTCCAGTCCTCTAATGTATTATCAAAAGCAGTGATACAGCCAGTCTTCGGCATCTTGCTAATCTAAAATGGCGCCTCCCGCGCTTTGCCTTCTTCCCCGATTTAACAAAATGGCGCCTCCCGCGCTTTGTCTTCTTCCCCGCTGTTGTTAGCGCTGCTTTCCACGGTTTCCTGCGCGTTAAATATTGATTCTTTTTCTTTTATTATTTTCCCGTCGTGGAGCGGACCCTCTGGGACACTTCCCTCCCTCTTCTTAGGTCCGAACGCTGCCCAGCTTCGAAGCACCGGCCGCGCCCTGTATGCTCCACCCTCTCTCTCTCTCTTTGCTTCCCGACTCGCTGCCCGGCCCCGTTGAAAGGCCACCCGATCGAGCTTCAGCCCGCCGCAGCCCAGGAAGGATCAGAGCACTACCTGCCACCAGCCCGATTAGCTGGGAAACCACGGACCGAGGAACCCAGCCTGGCTCTGGACAATCTCTCCTGCAAGTTTTGAACCCAATGATTGACGGTCGATGCCCGTTTCTCGAGTTTCAATGGACTCTATTTTTTTTTTTTTTCTTCTGGCTCCGACCTTCAACAACGTCGTCGGAGCTGCTGCCGAGTTGCAGGTAAGTTCGTTTCTTACTCGTCGCCAGTGTTAAGTTCGTGAATGATTGAGACACGGACTAGCAGGAGAGAAAACAAACAGATCTTTACTGGTGGAAGTCAATAACGAAACTAAACAACAGAGGCTCTCTAGCGCCTTTTATACAGGGGTGGTCACTGCCGGTACTGCAGTCTGAGACCAGTTATTCTCTTAAAGGTACATACACAACACCTCCCATCCCACTTCATCTCACCCCGTCAGTATGACCTTCTATTCCTTTCTCCCTCGTGTACTTATCTAGCTTCCCCGTAAATGTATCTATGCTATTCATCTGAACCACTCCCTGTGGTAGCAAGTTCCACATTCTTACCACTCTCTGGGTAAAGAAGTTTCTTCTGAATGCCTTATTGGATTTATTAGTGACTATCTTATATTTATGGCCTCTAGTTTTGGTCTCTCCCCACAACTGGAAACATCTTCCCTACGTCTACCCTATCGAACCCCTTCATAACCTTAAAGACATCAGCCTTCTCTATTCTGGAGAAAAGAGCCACAGCCTGTTCAGCCTTTCCTGATAAATATATCCTCTCAGTTCTGGTATCATCCCTATGAATCTTGTTAGCACCCTCTCCAGTGCCTCCTTTTTATAAAATGGAGACCAGAACTCTGCACAGTACTCGGAGTGGTCTAACCAAGGTTATTTACAAGTTTAACATAACTTACCTGCTTTTCAATTCTATCCCTCTAGAAATAAAGCTTGGTTTGCTTTTTTTATGGCCTTGTTAACCTGCGTCGTTACTTTTTCTGATTTGAGTATAGATACCCCTAGATCCCTTTGCTCCTCTACCTCATTTAGACTCATGCGGGGTATGGTAGCATAGTGGTTAGGGTACTGGGCTAGTGATCCAGAGGCCTGGGCTAGTGATCCAGAGGCCTGGACTAGTGATCCAGAGGCCTGGACTAATGGACATGAGTTCATAATCCCAGCACGGCAGCTGGAATCTGGAATAGAAAGCTAGTAACCATGAAACTACCGGATTGTCGTAATAACCCATTTACTTCACTAATGTCCTTTAGGGAAGGAAATCTGCCGTCTTTACCTGGTCTGGCCCGGTCTGGCCTATATGTGACTCCAGACCCACAGCCCTCTGAAATGGCCTAGCAAGCCACTCAGTTGTATAAGGTGGATTACCAACACCTTCTCAATTAGGGATGGGCAATAAATGCCCACATCCCGTGAATGAATAAAAAAGTTGAAGTCTAGAAAAAGATTATTGGCCAGGCATATTGGCTGGGAGGGGGTGGGCTTAGGTGCGGAATATAGGTTGGGGGAAGGAACAATTTCACAAGAGCTATTGTTAGTCTTGAATTAACCGACCTCAGTCTCCTTACTTGTGAAAAACCTACTTGATCTCGTCCTCACCAATCTACCTGTTGCAGATGCATCTGTCCATGACAGCATTGGTGGAAGTGACCACCGCACAGTCCTTGTGGAGACGAAGTCCCGTCTTCATGTTGAGGATACCCTCCACCGTGCTGTGTGGCACTACCACCGTGCTAAATGGGACAGATTTCGAACAGATCTGGCAACTCAAAACTGGGCATCCATGAGGCACTGTGGGCCATCAGCAGCAGCAGAATTGTATTCAACCACAATCTGTAACCTCATGGCCCGGCATATCCCTCACTCTACCATTACCATCAAGCCGGGAGATCAACCCTGGTTTAACGAAGAGTGCAGGAGAGCATGCCGGGAACAGCACCAGGCATACCGAAAAATGAGGTGTCAACCTGGTGAGGCTACAACACAGGACTACTTGCATGCCAAACAACGGAAGCAACATGCAATAGACAGAGCTAAGCGATCTCACAACCATCGGATCAAATCAAAGCTCTGCAGTCCTGCCACATCCAGTCGTGAGTGGTGGTGGACAATTAATCAGTTAACAGGAGGAGGAGGCTCCAAAAATATCCCCATCCTCAATGATGGTGGAGCCCAGCACGTGAGTGCAAAAGACAAGGCTGAAGCATTTGCAACTATCTTCAGCCAGAAGTGCCGAGTGGATGATCCATCTCGGCCTCCTCCTGAGGTCCCCAGCATCACAGATGCCAGTCTTCAGCCCATTCAATTCACTCCACGTGATGTCAAGAAACGGCTGAAGACACTGGATACTGCAAAGGCTATGGGCCCTGACAACATTCCGGCAATAGTACTGAAGATTTGTGCTCCAGAACTAGCTGCGCCCCTAGCCAAGCTGTTACAGTACAGCTACAACACTGGCATCTACCCGGCAATGTGGAAAATTGCCCAGGTATGTCCTGTCTACAAAAAGCAGGACAAATCTGACCCGGCCAATTACCGTCCCATCAGTCTACTCTCAATCATCAGCAAAGTGATGGACGGTGTCGTCGACAGTGCTATCAAGCGGCACTTACTCAGCAATAACCTGCTAACTGACGCCCAGTTTGGGTTCCGCCAGGGCCACTCAGCTCCTGACCTCATTACAGCCTTGGTCCAAACATGGACAAAAGAGCTGAACTCAAGAGGTGAGGTGAGAGTGACTGCCCTTGACATCAAGGCAGCATTTGATCGAGTGTGGCATCAAGGAGCCCTAGCAAAACTGAAGTCAATGGGAATCAAGGGGAAAACTCTCCATTGGTTGGAATCATACCTAGCACAAAGGAAGTTGGCTGTGGTTGTTGGAGGTCATTCATCCCAATCACATGACATCACTGCAGGAGTTCCTCAGGGCAGTGTCCTAGGCCCAACCATCTTCAACTGTTTCATCAATGACCTTCCCTCCATCATAAGGTCAGAAGTGGGGATGTTCGCTGATGATTGCACACTGTTCAGTACCATTCGAGACTCGTCAGATACTGACACAGTCCGTGTCCATATGCAGCAAGACCTGGACAACATTCAGACTTGGGCTGACAAGTGGCAAGTAACATTCGCACCACACAAGTGCCAGGCAATGACCCAATGACCATCTCCAACAAGCGAGACTCTAACCATCTCCCCATGACATTCAATGGCATTACCATCACTGAATCCCCCACTATCAACATCCTGGGGGTTACCATTGATCAGAAACTGAACTGGACCAGCCATATAAATACTGTGGCTACAAGAGCAGGCCAGAGGTTGGGAATTCTGCGGTGAGTGTCTCACCTCCTGACTTCCCAAAACCTTTCCACCATCTACAAGGCACAAGTCAGGAGTGTGATGGAATACTCTCCACTTGCCTGGATGAGTGCAGCTCCAACAACACTCAAGAAGTTCGACACCATTCAGGATAAAGCAGCCCGCTTGATTGGCACTCCATCCACCTTCAACATTCACTCCCTCCACCACCGGCGGACTGCGGCTGCAGTGTGTACCATCTACAAGATGCACTGCAGCAACTCGCCAAAGCTCCTTCAACAGCACCTTCCAAACCCGCGACCTCTACCACTTAGAAGGACAAGGGCAGCAGACGCATGGGAACATCACCACCTACAAGTTCCCCTCCAAGCCACACACCATCCTGACTTGGACCTGTATCGCCGATCCTTCACTGTCGCTGGGCCAAAATCCTGGAACTCCCTTCCTAACAGCATTGTGGGTGTACCTACACCATATGGACTGCAGCGGTTCAAGAAGGTGGCTCACCACCATCTTCTCAAGGGCAATTAGGGATGGGCACTAAATGCAGGCCTAGCCTGCGGCGCCCACATCCCATCAATGAATAAAAAAAAAATTTTTTAAAGATAAGATGGTGAGATACACTGCGTACAGGAGTGTAGATCTATCAGTGACAAAGTAACCAGGTAGTTAATTTAAATATAATTCAAATGGTTAATAATATCTACCTTTATTAAAAAGTCCATAGTACTCAGTTTAAAAACATTTCTGCAATTGCCCCCGTCATTACCCCCCCCCCCCAGCAAAAAATCCACGGGGGAAATGAGGAGAATTTTTTAATGCAGCGAAAATTGTTGTGATCTGGAATGTGCAGCCTGAGAGGGCGGCGGAAGCAGGTTCAATTGTAACTTTCAAAAGGGAATGATAAATAGGAGAAATTTGTCGGGCTATGGGGAACGAGCAGGGGAGCGAGGCGAATTGGAGAGCTCTTTCAAAGAGCCGACTGAATGGTCAAAGATGGGCTGAATGGTCTCCATCTGTGCTGTATGATTCTATGATTTCAACTTCTTTTATTGGAAAAGAGACAGAAAAGTGTCATAATCCAGGAATTAAGATACTGGGAGGAATGCATAATGTAGATACAAGTATATTATTTAGTTTGGACTGCGAGTACAGAACTAGGTAAAGGAGTACAAAATTAATATGCTCCAAATAAGAGTTGTGATTAAAAATAATTTTTTCTTTCATAGAGTTGTGAATGTGTGGAGTTAGATCCCTGCTGAATCAGTTCATGTGGTCAATTAAGAAGACCTGTAAAGGTAGAGCGGGGTGAATGTCTTATTAGTACAAGTACAGATACTGTGAGTAATTTGATGGGCTTGAACTGCTGAACCAATGGAAAGTTATGTGTCAGCCGTGGCTCAGTGGGTAGCACTCTCACCTCTGAGTCTAGAAGGTTGTGGGTTCATAGTCCCCACTCCATGAGACTTGAGCACAAAAATCTAGGCTGACGCTCCCAGTGCAGTGCTGAGGGAGTGCTGCACTGTCGGAGGTGCCGTCTTTCGGATGAAATGTTAAACCAATGCCCTGTCTGCTCTCTCAGGTGGACATAAAAGATCCTATGGCACAATTCTGAAGAAGAGCAGGGTAGTTATCCCCAGTGTCCTGGCCTATATTTATCCCTCAATCAACATCACTAAAACAGATTATCTGGTCATTATCATATTGCTGTTTGTGGGAGCTTGCTGTGCGCAAATTGGCTGCCACATTTCCTACGTTGCAACAGTGACTACACTTCATAGAAACATAGAAGATAGGAGCAGGAGTTGGCCATTCGGCCCCTCGAGCCCGCTCCGCCATTTAATGAGATCATGGCTGATCATCCAAATTCAGTACCCTGTCCCTGCTTTCTCCCCATATCCCTTAATCCCTTTAGCCTCAAGAAATATATCCAACTCCTTCTTGAATACATTTAATGAATTGGCCTCAACTGCCCTGTGTGGCAGAGAATTCCACAGGTTCACCACTCTCTGGGTGAAGAAATTCCTCCTCATCTCAACTCTAGCAAATATAAGCCTAATCGACCCAATCTCTCCTCATACGTCATTCCTGCCATCCCAGGTATCAGTCTGGTGAATCTTCGCTGCACTCTCTCCATGGCAGCAACATCCTTCCTCAGATAAGGCGACCATAACTGCACACAATACTCAAGGTGTGGAGGTGTGGTCTCACCAAGGCCCTGTACAACTGCAGCAAGACATCCTTGCTCCTGTACTCAAATCCTCTCGCTATGAAGACCAACATACCATTTGCCTTCTTAACCGCCTGCTGCACCTGCATGCTTACCTTCAGCGACTGGTGCACAAGGACACCCAGGTCTCGTTGCACTTCCCCTTCTCCCAATCTATTGCCATTCAGGTAATAATCTGCCTTGCTGTTTTTGCCACCGAAGTGGATAACCTCACATTTATCCACATTGGGCAGATGCATGGCAAATGCAGTATAATCACCCAACCTGTCCAAATCATACTGGAGTTTCCCTGCATCCTCCTCACAGCACACACGCCCACCCAGCTTTGTGTCGTCTGCAAACTTGGAGATATTACATCTAGTTCCCTCGTCTAGATCGTTAATATATATTGTGAATAGCTGGGGTCCTAGCACCGATCCACTTCATTGGCTGTAAAGCGCTTTGGGATGTCCGGTGGTTGTGAAAGGCGCTGTATAAATGTAAGTCTGTCTTTTTTTTAAATGTTGTGCCATGCAGGGGAAGTAGTGTTGGTTTTAAAGTTAGACAGACTTCAGTAAATGGATGGCTTCTCCAGCAAGACATGGAAGATATTGGACAGGCAGGCACATGCCTGCTGCTGATTGCTACCACAACCGATCTTTTATTGTCCTGACCCCTTCCAGTTATCGTTGACCTTTGCCACTCCTTGGGACATTGTTTCTCCATTTTGATTGGATGCTCATCGCTTTGTATGTGATAGTGGGACTAAAGGGTACCAGCGCAAATAAATAGCCTAACGATAGTAAAGGAATCAGTATTGAAAAAGTTGGTGAAGCTCAAAGTGGCAAAGGCACCAGGGGCCTAATGGCAACATCTTGGAATGTTGAGGAGTCAGAGAGAAAATAGCAAAGACCCTGATTGCAATCATTCAAACATACTGGAAAGTGGAAAGTGTGAGGTTATGCACTTTGGCAGGAAAAATCGTAGAGCAAGTTATTATCTTAATGGCAAGAAACTTGAAAGTACTGAAGTACAAAGGGATCTGGGGGTCCTGGTGCACGAAACTCAAAAGGTTAGTATGCAGGTGCAGCAAGTGATTAAGAAGGCCAATGGAATGTTGGCTTTCATTGCTAGGGGGATAGAATATAAAAATAGGGAGGTATTGCTACAGTTGTACAAGGTATTGGTGAGACCGCACCTGGAATACTGCATACAGTTTTGGTGTCCATACTTAAGAAAGGACATACTTGCTCTCGAGTCAGTACAAAGAAGGTTCACTCGATTAATCCCGGGGATGAGGGGATGGACATATGAGGAGAGGTTGAGTAGATTGGGACTCTACTCATTGGAGTTCAGAAGAATGAGAGGCGATCTTATTGAAACATATAAGATTATGAAGGGGTTGGATCGGGTGGATGCAGGGAGGATGTTCCAGATGATGGGTGAAACTAGAACTAGGGGGCATAGTCTTAGAATAAGGGGCTGCTCTTTCAAAACTGAGATGAGGAGGAACTACTTCACTCAGAGGGTGGTAGGTCCATGGAATATGCTGCCCCAAAAAGCTGTCGAAGCTACGTCATTACATAAATTTAAAACAGAAATAGACAGTTTCCTAGTAGAAAAGGGAATTAAGGGTTACGGGGAGCGGGCAGGAATTTGGACATGAGTCTAGGTTTGGATAGGTCATGGCCCTGTGGGTAGCGGAGTGGGCCCAGGGGCCGTGTAGCCTGATCCTGCTCCTGTTTTCGTGTGTCTAATGCTGTTAGATTCAGGAGATAGTCCTGTCATAGTGGATTGGCGGTTAGGATCAGATCAGCCATGATCTTATTGAATGGCGGAGCAGGCTCGAGGGGCCAATTGGCCTACTCCTGCTCCTATTTCTTATGTTCTTATGTTCTTATGTCCTTGGATATGGAAGTTGTGCCAGAAGACTGGAGGGCTGCCAATCTGGCAACTTTCTCTTAAAGGAACAAAGGGACCAGGTAACGATAGAACAGTCAGCCTAACATCTGTCCATTATACAGCATAAAATTAATCCTCACTTAGAAAGACATGGGTTTGACAAATTTAAGAGTTCTTTGAGAATATAGTATAATATTTTGATAAAAGATAAGTTGTGTATATTAATTTTCAAAAGGCATTTGATAAGATACCATGTAAGATGCTTATTGTTAAAATTAAGGTGCATGGTATTAACAACTCTGTTTCACTTGAAGATAAAAACAGAAAAAGCTGGAAATACACAGCAGGTATCTGTAGGAAAACAATAGTCAGTCATCATCCATCACACCCGAAGACCCTTCCTCAGGACTGAGATTTCCAGCATCTGCACTATTCTGTTTAGTCTTTCACTTGTACTGGAGGGAATAAAACATGAGTACCTGAAAGTCCAAAGGGAAAGTCCAAATGTTGGAGGAACAAAGTTAGTGGTGTTATAAATCTCATCATTATAAAGAAATACGCTGGACGGCCAGCTGGTGGCGCCGTCCAAGGAGTATAAATACTCGGGCGTGGGCCCAGCTTGCCCAGGGACATTTTGTAAGACAGGAACTAGTGAAGTAGAACTAGACCTCCATGTTCTGAAACAAGTTGATTAAAGCCTTGCTTTATACTCAAACCAAGTGTGTAGTGAGTTTTATTACATCAAGTGGTGTGTTTCTAGGCTATCCTGGGCATACTCCTCCAGAAAACTTTGAATCCTTACAGTAATAATGTTGCATTTTGGTTCATTTTACGCACTTTTATACTTCATAATTTGAAGATCAGGGGAGTCCCCCCTGGTTTCCTGACCAAAATTTATCCCTCAACCTACACTTAAAAAACGATTAGCTCATCATTATCACATTGCTGTTTGTGGGATCCTGCTGTGCATAAATTGGCTGCCGCGTTTCCTACATTACAAGCGTGACTACACTTCAAAAGAACTTCATTGGCTGTAAACTGCTTTGGGACATCTTGAGGTCATGAAAGGCGCTATATAAATGCAAGTCTTTCTTTTTTCTAATTAGGTTGAAAAGGAAAAACAAAATGTATGGGGAAAGGGCTGGGTGGATGGAACCAAATCGCTTTCAGACAGCTGGTATGTGGAAAGGCCTTTTTCAGTGCTGTAAAATTCTATGATTTAACATCAGGGCTGGTTGTATCAAATTTGATTGACTGTTGCATCATCTTTATTCCGTGTCAACTGTGGTTAGCACCCTCTCTTCTGAGTCAGAAGGTTGTGGATTCAAGTCCCACTCCAGGGACTTGAGCACATAAATCTAGGCTGACACTTCAGTGCATTGCTGAGGGAGTGCTACACTGTTGGAGGTGCCGTCTTTTGGATGAGTCGGTAAACCTCAGGTGGACGCTAAAGATCCCAAGGCACTATTTCGAAGAAAAGCAGGGGATTATCCCTGGTGTCCTGGCCAATATTTATCCCTCAACCAACATAACAAAAACAGATTATCTGGTCATTATCGCATTGCTGTTTGTGGGAGCTTGCTGTGCGCAAATTGGCTGCCACGTTTCCTACATTACAACAGTGACTGCTCTCAAAACTACTTCATTGGCTGTAAAGCACTTTGAGACATCCGGTGGTTGTGAAAGGCTATATAGAAATTGCAAGTCTTTCTTTCTTCTCTGTTAAAGAAGGAACTTGCAATTGTATTCACCTTTCATATCTTCAAGATGTTCCAAAGTGCTTCACAACCAATTAATTACTTTTGAAGCGTTATCAGTGCTGTTATTTAGGTAAACAGGGCAAGCAGTTTGTGCACTGCAAAGTCCTACAAACAGCAAAAAAATGACCAGTTATCTGTGTTTGGTGGTGGTTGTTGAGGAATCAATGTTGACCAGGACACTGGGAGATTGTCCTGCTCTTCTTCAAATAGTGCCATTCAATCTTCTACATCCACCTGAATAGGGTGGACTTTGGTTTAACCAAACATCCAAGAGATGGCACCTCTAACAATGAAGCATTTCCCTTCATAATTTACTGAAGTGTCAACCTAGGTGATGTGCTCAGGTCATGCAGTGAAGCTTGATCCCACAACCTGCCGACTCAGGAAATGCTACCATTGAGCTATGCTGACACAACAGCAAACAACATGCATTTATATAGCACTTTTAACATAGAAAAAATCCTCAAAGTGCCTCACAGAGGCGTTATCAAGAAAATTGAGATATTGGGATGGTTGACCAAAAGCTTAGTTCAAGAGGTGGGCTTTAATGGTGGTTTTAAAGGGTGGGCTGGGGCTGGAGCTGGAGAGGTGGTGTCAATGTTATGTATGTGTGTATAAATGAATGACTGTAGTCATATTGCCTGTGGGTGAGAGGTTAAAGTCTTTATACAGTGTTGATTTAGGCACTCATAAACCAGAATCTCAAGCATGTCAGTAACATACAGGTTTAGACAAGTATCTTCTGAAGAATTGCTAGATTTATTTTCTTTGCAGGGGGAAATCCATGGAGAAAGTGCAAAAAGCTTTTGCTCAGTAAATTAAGGTTGGGTAGAGTTCACAACACACCATTCTGCACATGGTCTGCTTTGGGTTAAACACTCTATTGTTGTCTCATGCTTTATTATGTGCAGCCCAACCCAACCAGCCAAATCCCATTGGCCAAAACAAATGTCAATCAATTGCCAAGGTTCTTTAATACACACCCTAATATCCTTTCATTGTGATTTGCCAACCGAAATATCAATCAACCACACCCTTATTTTGACTCTAACCTGTGTGGAACCAAATCTCAAAGAACCAATGTGCACCGTTCTATTTTAACAATGCATTAAAAAAATTATTTCCTCTGATTTCCTTGCTGTATCTCATGAATCATTGCATTGAATATCACCGACCACTGCAAACCTTTATCCAGTGCAGTACTGGGGGTGTGCAGCGCTGTCAGAGGTGCGGTCTTTCGAATGAGACGGTAAACCGAGGTCCCGTCTGCTCTCTCAGGTGGACGTAAAAGATCCCACGGCCACTATTTCGAAGAAGAGCAGGGGAGTTCTCCCTGGTGTCCTGGATAATATTTATCCCTCAATCAACATCACAAAAGCAGATGATCTGGCCATTATCACATTGCTGTTTGTGGGAGCTTGCTGTGCACAAATTGGCTGCCGTGTTGCCTACATTATACAAGAGTGACTGCACTTCAAAAAAAGTACTTCATTGACTGTAAAGTGGTCCTGAAAGGCGCTGCAGAAATGCAAGGCTCTTTCTTTCTTGCCTCCGGTGCAATGACTGGAGGATGCAATTGCCCAACCAGGGTGAGGGCAACGGTCGTAGTCCCACCTCCCCCAGCTCACTGACGCCTCCGATTGGTCAACGGTTGCGTCAATCAGCCAGCCGCCGGCTTCCGATTGGATCTCCCACCCCTCCCTCTCCTGCCGCTGTCAATCAAAGGCTGCGATTGCCAGCCGAGGGAGCTCGAGCGGCGGCGGACGGACGGTGAGGGGGAGCTCGCCCGTCGGCGGACTGAGGGCGGGCGGTGGGAGCCTTCCACCCGAGCTTTCGGCACTCTCTCTTTCTGACAGGAAAGTGCCCGATCTGGCAGCAGGTGGCCGGCGTCCATTTGACTTTCGGAGCGGTTTGTGAAGCGGGCGGGTGGGTGTGCCGCCGAGCTCCCCTTTGACAGCTCGATCCCTGCCCCACTCCCGCCCTCCCTCTGGGGATAAAGGTGAACCATTTCAACATTTTTATCCATCAAAGCCTGCATTTAGGTTTTTAGAAAGATGCATTTTTAAAAAATAATTTTGAGGTGATTTGTGAGGAAAGTATTGCAGTCCAGATTTGGGGTTGTTCTCCTTTGGAGCAGAGAAGGTTGAGAGGAGATTTGATAGAGGTGCTCAAAATCATGAGGGGTCTGGACAGAGTAGATAGAGAGAAACTGTTCCCATTGGCGGCAGGGTGGAGAACCTGAGGACACAGATTTAAGGTGATTGGCAGAAGAACCAAAGGCGACATCAGGAAAAAC
Source organism: Somniosus microcephalus (assembly GCF_052327205.1). Lineage (NCBI taxonomy): Eukaryota > Metazoa > Chordata > Chondrichthyes > Squaliformes > Somniosidae > Somniosus > Somniosus microcephalus. The sequence continues at coordinate 8,756,969 of NC_141010.1, forward strand.
TTTGTTTTTACGCAGCGAGTGGTTAGGATCTGGAATGCGCTACCTGAAAGGGTGGTGGAGGCAGATTCAATCATGGCTTTCAAAAAGGAATTGGATAAGTACCTGAAGGAGAAAAAATTTGCAGGGTTACAGGGAAAGGGCGGGGGAGCGGGACTAGCTGAAGGGCTCTTACAGAGAGCCGGGATGGGCTCAATGGGCCGAATGGCCTCCTGTGCTGTAACCATTCAATGATTCTATCCATGCGAGTGACAGCTGCCAATTGCTGCGCCTCTGGTGCCAAAACAAAGGCCTGAGCTGTCAGGAGAGATTGTCCAGCAGCCTGATCCAGACCCTGCACCTTCTGTCAGGAGAGGTTGTCCAGCAGCCTGACCCAGACCCTGCACCTTCTGTCGGGAGAGGTTGTCCAGCAGCCTGACCCAGACCCTGCACCTTCTGTCAGGAGAGGTTGTCCAGTAGCCTGACCCAGACCCTGCACCTTCTGTCGGGAGAGGTTGTCCAGCAGCCTGACCCAGACCCTGCACCTTCTGTCGGGAGAGGTTGTCCACCAGCCTGACCCAGACCCTGCACCTTCTGTCAGGAGAGGTTGTCCACCAGCCTGATCCAGACCCTGCACCTTCTGCATCTAATCACTGCCAAAATACCGTTACATTTTAACTTGAGCATGCTTGGCTCCACACGCTTGTTCAATGTTGTTCAATGCCCCCCTTGGAGCTCTGGCATTCAATTGGCATTTGTTCTGGATTGTAACCGCCCCACAATTTAAAAAAAAAAAAAACCCTAACAGACTCAAGTTACCAAAAATAATACAAAAGCAAAATACTGCGGATGCTGGAAATCAAAAATAATTCTTCTGCACTGGTGATGTTGTTGTCCCACAGCCCAACTCTGGACAGATTACATTGACATTTTGATAAATGTTCAAGATTGGCATCGGTCTGTTAAATCTAATGCTGATGGGCGACTGAAAGATATTTTCTTTTACCTTCTAGAATCTGCTTGCCATAGAGAATGAATGATGGTGCTGACGTCTTCCTTTTGATGCCATTCAGCAGAAGATGGTGAAAATCACGGTTGAACATTGATGACCGATAGTAAATTGCTACTTTTTTAACCACAACCAAATCATTGTTTTAAACAAAAAAATAATTTTTAAAAACTTATTACAAGAGATGAGCTTCGGTTGATAGTCCATTTTGTTTGGATTCTCGAATACCAGTTAAGGATGAAGATGATAAGAATTACAGGAATTACTGAGCTGGTTTCAATTGAAAAATGATGGCTACTCGTACAGAACTATCACCAAAATTTAATCAAGCAGGAAGGCAAAACCTGACTGGAACAGTTAACACGGTATGAGAAATCAAGTGTAAACTTGTGCTTTGCTTTCTTCTATGTTCGAGGAGTTACTATAAGGCTGGAGGAATTCCTTTGCTATGTTGTTGTCCTGTTTTATGGATTAAGGCCGCTCCATTCCTTACATAGTCGGATATAACACTAGGTTACCTTCACATATTGAAAAAATCTGCAGTTCACTGCAATAAAAGATCAAAGCTGTTTTCAGAATATCTGGTTTTAATGCTGGTTAACACCTGGAAGTGTAAAACTTGTAGATTATTATGAATGTTAGGTTTATTTGCTCCTGTGGAAGCGCCTTGGGACTTTTTACTACGTTAAAGTTGTTATATAAATGCAAGTTGTTGTTCGTTGTCTTTTTTATGCACAATCTTTGTAGAAATTCTGTGGCATAAATTTGGTTTGAGATCTCAAAAGAAATCATTATTAAATGTTTCTGATGTTGGGGTAATCAGTTGATCATAAATGTTGTATACTTCTGTTAATGCAGTAAATTTTTAGTGCGTTTAAAAAAAAGTTGAATTCCAATAATTTAAATTAAGTGATGTAAATAACACGCAAATGTGAAATTAGAACTAAAAATGGAATCATCAGATGCTTTGAATTAGGATTACATTGTGTAAGCCTACTGAGATCTTCAAGCCAAATCATCAGGTTTGCAACAGTACTGTAGGATTTTTCCTGGAATTTCAATACCAAAAAAAATCTTGATTCAATTATAGGTACAAGATCAACAACAACAACAACATGCATTTATATAGCTCCTTTTTTAGGGTAGGAAAACATCCCAAGGCGCTTTACTGGAACATAATCAGACAGAAACTGACACCAATCCGAAGGTGGCAATATTAGGGCAGGTGTCTGGACAGCTTGGTCTAAGGAGGAGAGAGACGGAGAGATTTAGGGAGGGAATTCCGGATCATTTGGTGCTAGGAATGTCTTGTTTGTACTGATAGTACAGATGAGGTAGAAGTATAAAATAGTAATCCAGTACCATACTGCGTTCTTTCTCTGTTGGGAAAAGCTCTGGGATTTGCAGACGGGGTATTCTGTATTTATTACTTGGGATAGGAAAGACTTAATTTTCCACATAGTAAAAATGTTTAGAGAATTTTCTGCTGTCCTGAAGGCTTTGACTTTGTCTTTGTGGGAGTACGGTTTCAGGGTGCTGGTTGCCCTCCAGTACTTGTCCAAGTGCCCAATATTCATTTTTAATTTTAATGGTGAATGCTGGCAGCTTATTTGATTATTGGGGACATCGCAGTAAAGCCAAATCTTGTTCTGAACTGGCTGTCTGCATTGCACTTCCAGCAAGGTTGCTCAACCCTGGCTGATTTTCTTCTCCTTCACTCCAAGGCACTGAGGCCAATTGTAGTGCCCTTCTCATTGCTCGGGCTGAGATAAGCCAACGCGGTCTGACTGGGAATTGAACCGGGAACCTTTTATGGTCGGTATAGCTCATCAACTCCGAGGCGTTGGGGAAGCTAAAAGTAATTTTTACTGAGACCTGAAACGTTACGATCTGTTTTATGCCGGGACTATACATTTATGAACCAGAACAACGTTCCCTAGCACTGAGCATTTGACCACCAGCTTGAAGCATCACAGATTGGAGAGGCACAAGTTTGATTTCCCTACTCCTATGAGTTCCTGATCTCAACTTGCTGCATAGGGGGTATTGCATGGAGGCCAAGTAGCTCCTTGTAAGTGGAAATCAGTGTGGGAGTTGTCATTGGGCTGCTCTTGTGCAACTTTTGGCAGCCAGGCAAATAACATTTTTAATATTCCTGGGAAAGGTCACTCTCCCATTCTTTAGGTCTCGTTTGGTATGGCTTGCCAAGATCTCAGCAAGGAGAGGGATGAAATAACACATACAAATGGGGATATGTACGCTCACCAAAAAGATGGTACTTTTTTTATTAAGCCTTTAGTACTCTTGTAAATCAAATGTTAAAACTTTTGTCCTAAACTGAGCTGAAATTGCAGTCATTTTTTTAATTCATTGTAAAATTGGGTACATTTGGCCTCAGGAATGATTGGATGTATGAAGCTAACAGCAGAAAAATGGTAAATCTTTTACTGTGCTGGTGTAGATTGTCTAATTGCAGCTTCAAATTCCATTTTATTATGGTGATATATATGAATACATTCTTTTCAGAAAGGACTAGCAAACAATGCAGATCCTCTTTCTAAAGGAATCATGGACATTTTTTAAGCAGAGCACTTACTTTTATAAAAAAAAAAAATTGTCTGAACATTCCAAGCTTTATTTACACCATAATCATATTCTATTCAAAAGGATCTACTCCATTGCTCTAAGTATGGGTTGTATTTGCATTTAATGAAAACAAACTGAGCTGACTCTATCGTCCTGCACAGCTGAATTAAATCAAAATGGTATTAGTTTGCAAATTGCACGAATGCAAGTCGATAGGATCACGCTGGATATAATGTGTATTTTTCAGATTAGAAATTCTTACATTTTCAGAATGAATGCCAGTCTCATTATTTTTTTCCTGCAATAATACCTTGGAATCTTTAATTTAGGGCTGCTTCCAAATGTACCTTTCTATTCTCACCCAGAATTTAATGCTTAATATTTTGAATACTCCTGTCGTATATATTTTCTTGTTTTGCTTCCCTATTTCCATAACTCTCAACTGCCGAAGGACAGTATCAGATACCAAAGGAAAATTATTCTATCATTGCAAAAAAAAAAGTTTTTATATTGCAATAGAAATTGCTAAATTATAAATACATAAATCTGATGACCTTGGATTTCTTCAGATACTCCTGGGACCTGGGATTTTGAAAACTTATACCTGAAAGAAATAGCTTTAAAAACAGCAGTTGTGAGATTTCTGTATTACCAAGCACTGGTGTGATTGGTTTGTTAAACAATAGAATGTGAAGGGCGTGAATAGCTGAGGGCTGGGGAGGGTTTGATGGGCTTTCCCAAAACAACTTTCATCTGTCACTTCTATTTAAACATCTCCAGTACTTGGATGATATAACAGAAAATAAAAAAACGTTGGAATAATTTTCTCATTCAGTTACCATTTTGATTTAATATTTTTTGCAAATATTTATAAGTAGATATTCTTCATTTGCTTTTTATTTTTAAGCTAGTGTTTGGATGTAGACCATAAAGTTCCAGTTTTGCTTTAATTCACAGCAACATTAATCGGCTAAATTAATTCCTGAAGGTGATCACTTAAGGAGCAGTAACATTTAACTCGACAGTATTGCCAGTAGAACAACCAATTCCAATTCTACTGCTACCAATTGGCAAATAAATATTTAACTAAAAATAGAGCAGTGTTTCTGAGCTGAGGGAATTGCAGCGTTGGATTTTTCTGCCTACTTAGAATTCAAACTTGTTTCCCAGGAAGTTTGATCAGTTCATTTGTTGTAGTGTGAACAGAGACAGGTACCAGCTGGGTTTGAAGGTGCGCTTTCTCAGTATGGTGTGTCTGGGGCCTTGTAACCATTAAAAAAAACAAAAAACATTTTAATGAAGATGAGAACAACTATCTTCATGCTTGTAAAAATAACATTTAAAGCATATTTAAGTATAGCATATTTTAATATAAACTGCACTGTTTTTGCATTTTTGGAGAGAGCAGAGTAAATGGATCCAAGTTAGAACAAACTGTCAGGGAGCCTAAAATATATCAACTCTAAATATCAACAGTGGCTTTGAATAAGATGCCATTTGGATGGAAAAGAACTTTAATTCCCCAAGGTCCCTGAACCTTGGCTGAGTGGAAGCTCTGATTGAGAGAGAGCGTGAGAGAAAGGAGAGGAGTTTCTATCAAACTGTTGTGAAACATGAAAAGGGTGGGAACATTTTGATTCCAACTTAACCTCCGCATTAGTAAAAACACATTATTCAGACAACGCTTTCAGCAACATTCCATTCTAATGTTGAGTCATACTCTAATGTTGAATACACCTATGTGCAAACCTTAAGGCACGTCTACTTTGCTGCTGGAACTATGGGGGTGCAACACCCAAATACTGACCTGTGAGCTCTGAGCCCCATCTCTCTGCCTTTTAATGTTTATGTGGCCAGGTCTGTTGAAGACCCAACGGAGAAAACCATGTTTATTTCCTGTGTCACTGACCTCTGCTCTCTGGATCTATTTTTTTTTAAATGTTGGGCCCCTGACACATCAAAGGCATGGAATTCAACACACTCGGGTTGATTTTCAGTGTCTTTGCCTGGCGTTAACGGCATCAAAATGGGGTGGGTAGCCTCACCGCCCCGTTAACACTGGCGATGTGGCCGGCTCCATTTTGAAAGGGGACTACTGCCGCGTGTCCAAAGCACCTGCTATCGGGCGATAGCCCCGGCATCTTTTAATATGGAAATTGGGATCCTATGACGTAAATAGGATTCCAATTGCCATTTTAGGTTGTAACTGGTTGGAGCCTGCATCGTGCAGACTCTGACCAGTTCCACGGGCAATTGTAACCGAAGAGGTCCGCCAAAAGTTAGAGTCGAATTAATTTTGTGGGCCCCAGAGGAACAGGAATTTACTTTTCTGCACTATTTAACATCTCTCATCCTCTTCTATGAAGTATCATGTCAGTTGCTTCCTTTCAGTGAAGGGCCAAGATTTTCTAAGAAGCTAAAATATGTTAAAATGGGATTTCGGCTTGGAACCTTAAATGGCGTTTAAAATTGCATCAGAGGATAACAAAGTTGTAGGTGAGGTAAAACAAGATGAGGGAGGAGAAGGAGGGTGAAAGAAGGCAAATTTTCAGTTTAATTTCTAGTGAAATAGATGTCTTTATCCCATAAAGATGTCGTTGCACTCTCAAAGGAAGTGATTTCATGCTATAAGTTCATAATAGAACTGAGCTCAAGGTTGGTGGTTTATGAAAGCTAATAAATTCATGTATTATTCTGCAAGCCTGTCATAACAATGCATTAAAGCTGGATTTTAAGAAATACTGTGCCAGGACTGTGGTTAAGCTATCTAATTTACATTATTTTGGTCAAGTTCTAGTTTGATACCAGATAAAGTAGTAGCATAATGGGAGTCTGGGAGTAAAATAGTTCCAAAGTTTGGTTTTGGATTTCTCAAAGCAGCTGGTTTGCTGTTGCAGCCTAGGTTGACCTTGTTAACTTCTCAAACTTTGTGTCTTCCTATTTTTAGACTTTTTTTTGAGCTCCAGTTCTCAGTGGGACAGGAGTGGGATTTACAATCAGCAAATCTTAACATGCTTTATTGACGCACAGTTTATCATCAATGGGGAAAGAAATCCTGATGTCTTAGTGCCCCCTTTTTTTTATCCTCCCTGTAAAATATAATGTTCATTTAGATTTAAGAAGGAAACTGCCTTAACTGGCATCTGGTGTCCATACAGGTGTTGCATAGTGATGTTTGTTGAGCCTCTTCATTCAGAAAAGCCCCATGTATACTGGTAGCTATGAGAAGAAGTAGAACGTAGACTCCAGCGCTTGAAGGAGTAGTGGGTCTCCAGTGGGATAAGTTTGAGATATTTCAAGCACAGAAAATATAACTACATGAGTAATGTTTCATTTTGTTTTGAAATATGTAATTTCCTTTTTTATGTTATTGTAAACATTGGGCAGGATTTTCATTGGACCGTGGAGGCGGGATTGGAGGCGTGTGGGGGGGTTAAAATTGCAAAAACTGGCGTGCGGGCCCAACCCCGCCTCCAAGCAATTTTCATTAATTCGTGTCTAATGGTCCTGTCTCTGTCCTGCCTCCAAGAGGTGGGATAGGCCGTTAAGGCCCTTAACAAGCACTAAATTGCCTCTATAATGCCATTTTGAAAGGCCTTTGCGATTTTAACCCTTTTCCCACGTGAAACACGCCCGTTCTGAAACATGACGGTGAAACCTGGCGGGAGCACAATTGGATTGCTGACTATCAGCTGCAACTCAACCATTAAAGAGGAGATTTGATCAGCTATCATTTGCAGGTGGCAGGACTTTGTAGTCTCAGGTCTGGGGGAACTTTTAGAAGGCACAACCATAGCTGTGGAAGTTTGGAGCCTGACACCCATCTCCAGTGTGACCTCCTGGGAAACCCCTCTTGCCGCCTTCACTGAGCGCTTCCTCAACTGAGGCATATACCAGAAGCATGGGAGGCATTTATTTCCTTCCCTTCTGGACATCAGATGAGGACGAAGACCAGCCGCGGCACCAGCAGAACCAGGAACAACAGCAGCAGCAGGAGCGCCAAGCTGCTGCTCACCCACCTGAAGCTGCACAGGCCAGAAGGGGCTAGTGCATGGAAGCCTGTCGGCGCAGGAGATACCCCCCAAACAGGGTCTACAGACACAGGGTCAGCTACCTCAACATGTCTGAGCAGCAGTGCCAAAGGCGGCTCCGACTTTCACGAGAGGTAGTGGGTGACATCTGCGCAATGCTGCAACAACACCTGCAGGCCAGAGGACCAGGTGGACAACCCTTACCAGTGGCTGTCAAAGTCACCACCGCACTCAACTTTTTTGCCTCAGGCTCATTCCAGGGATCAGCAGCAGACATCAACGGCATCTCCCAGGCGGCTGCACACACTTGCATCACGCAGGTAACCGATGTGCGCGATGGCAGAGGGCAATCACATCCATTTCACCAAGGATCAAGCAATGTCACGGCGCGTGCGGTTGGATTAGCTAATCTGGCAGGCTTTCCAAGGGTGCAGGGCGTTGTTGACTGCACACATGTGGCCCTTAAGGAACCCCATCGCAATCCAGTTATTTTTGTCAACCGCAAGGGCTTCCACTCCCTTGACGTTCAGCTGGTGTGTGACCACAAGAAGGAAACTTTGCATGTTTGTGCCAAGTACCCTGGCAGTTGCCATGACTCCTTCATACTGCGCCAGTCTAGTGTGCCTCCGCTATTCAGTCCGCCAGACCAACTTAACGGATGGCTACTTGGAGACGAGGGCTATCTCCTGAAGACGTGGCTAATGACGCCGTTGAGGAGACCATCCAACGAAGCTGAGGAGAGCTACAACTCCAGCCACATGTCCACCAGAGCCATAATCGAGCAAACCATCGGTTTGCTGAAGATGTGCTTCAGATGCCTGGATAGATCAGGTGGAGCCCTGCAGTACTCAGCAGCCAGGGTCTCCAGAATCGTCGTGGTTTGCTGTGCACATGGCACAGCGTCATGGCTTGCAGATTCCTGAGGACCAAGTGGCTCATCACATCTCCTCAGAGGAGGAGGAGAGCGAAAACAAACATCTTGCAGAGGCCCATCAACCAGCGGCAGCAGTACGCGAGAACATTGCTGCCCGGGATGCAAGGAACGCACTCATCTTGGCCAGATTTGTTTAGCCTAGCCAATTAAGCACTTTTGCCTCACAGCTTCTTACCTGAGCATCGACAATGGCCAAGGACCAACGGATTCCTAGCAATTTTACCACCATACTGATAATTGCAAGTAATCCTGAGCCCTCAATGTGAAAGTCCCATTCGCGAAATGACACACGCCACAACTACAGCAGTAGCCATCAGATTTTTTATTTACATTATTCATCTGATGGCTTTTTCACAGAAAACATCAAATTTCACCCAAGTGACTACCCTTGTGACTATTTCTGCAGTATCTTTCTCTTGCACGTGCTCCTACGTGGTGCTTCCCCTATGGCTTCAGCAGATGTGGAGGCCCCTTGCTCACTTTCCTGCTGCTCCTGTCTCGACACCTTTGGCGGGTGTCCTCTGGGATTGCGAACCTGTGAGGGCTCGGCAACAGTCTGCTGCTCCTGCGGCTGTGCAGGGGTTGAGACGCCGATCTCAGATGGGTGTGGACTCTGGTGGGGCTCTGACCGAGGGCTCTGCAGTAGCATGGAAGTGTGAGCGCTTGGAGAGGAACCCCCACTTCCTTGATGTCTGCCACCAACTTCCCTCTCATGGGGCAGGTCCCCCTCAGCGCTTGCAAATGGCTTGAGAGTACCTTGCTGCACCTCAGGGGGGGGGGGCCATGGGGACCCGTATCTGCACTGGCAGTCCTACTCAGAAGGACTTCCATGAAGGTCTGGTTTCTCTGTTCAATGGATGACCATTGCTCCTCCAGAGATGTTATTCTATTCTGAACACTCACCATGTTTTCTGCACTCTGGCAACTTATCACCTCCATGGAGGTTGCCATCCTTTCCATGGTGATGCGTTCATGCGCCAATGACTCCACAAAGGCTCTGCTCATGTTCGCTATGGACTCCTCCATTCACTCCACACTCACAGCGACCCTGGAGACAAAACCTGCCAGAGACTCCTGCATCTGTTCCTGGAGTTCCAGCACCACTGATCTTGTGGATGGACCCAGAGGCAGAGGGTCGACATGCAGCTGAGCCGAGCTGGCAGAGTCCTGCGCCCTCCGACTAGGACTCTCCACTGCTGTCCCTGTCTCCACAATCTGCTGATGTGAGCTGTGATACCCCAGGTGACAACACTACTCTATGTCCACCGAGGTGTGAGTGTTGGTGCTGGGTGCGCTGAATTCTGCTGACGCTGTGCCCTCAGAGGTTGCAACTTCCTCTGAGGAGTCTTGAGGCTCATGCTTTTCCTCCTGGCTAGTGGGGATGGGTGCTTGCGATGGTCCTGTGGGGAGTAAAGGAAAGAGTCAGAGATGTGATGCCAAGGTTACATGCATATTGCAGATGATCATTAGTCCATCTGTTAGAGCTTCAGAATCATTATCAGCAACTCATGCAATGTCAATGAGAGATGGAAAACTATTCTGTCACCAGCTTGCTGTGATGCACCCCTCTGTCCGTCCCTGAAATAAAGAATAGATTTGCCTTTCTAATCTAGGCTTTATTAACTTAAAAATCCTGTAGCACATCTTTCAACACCCAGTCCCAACTAAAGGCTGGAAAGAACTGAATTTAAGATGGCCACCACAAATCACATGACATCAACTACCAATGAGATTACAGCATATATCCCAAGGCAGGAAACAAACAACCAATCACAATACTTCTTACTAAACATAAAGAATAATCACCACAGTCCCCCACTTGCGCATCTTCCTCCACTCCTACGATCTCCAGGACCGCCTCCTCCCAGGGGGTGAGGTGGGCTACTGAGGGTGGCCCTCCTCCTGTCCTCGCTCTTTCTCACTTATTGTGAGCTCTCTTTTCCTGCAATGAGGGAGACAAGTGGAGGTTGAGTGAGAATGAAGGAGTGAGTGTAGAGCTTCCATAGCATAGATACTTGGAAGGAGACAAAGATGGAGTGAGGTGGCAAGACCAAGGGCCCTCCCTGTGTGTTGTCAGTTGTTTTCATAGCATTACAGTAATAGGGAGTGTGAGGGCTGCATAGTCGAATAGTTAAGCGAATGTGACCATAGAGAGAAAGGGAATGGGTAAGGATGCACGGATGTCAGTGTCAAGTGGGATGTGGAGGAAGAGATTGCTAAAGCTGAGTGCTGGTGAGGAGAGGCAATGGGGATCAGATTGAGGGTGATGAGAAATTCATACTCGCTTCCAATGCGCAGAAGGTCATGAAATCTCTTCCTGCATTGAATCCAGGTTCTGCGGGTTACTGATAATGAGTTGACCTCCTCTGCCACCTGGACCCACACAGCCTTGGTTTGCTGGGGAGGCTTCTTCCTCCCTGAAGAAGGGAAGAGCACCTCTTTATGAGCTCTTGTTCCCTCAACTAAAACCTGCAAGGCAACGTCATTAAACCTCGGAGCAGCTCTAGCTCTCTGGCTGGTCATTCTGCCTCCAGGTCCCTGTAGCATGAAAGGCCAAAAGGTTGGCAGTCTGCAGAAGAAGCAAGGCTTGTTGCAGACCTTAAATGCAGCAGCAATGATGACGTCATCGGAGGCGACTTTCAGACTGGAAAAACTCATTAGCCATGGGTTCCCACACGTTGGAACTCAATTGGCCAATTAAGTTAAAATCGCATCAATCTCCCACATTGATTTAGATTCGGGTGGATAATACGAAATGCAGATTACACGACTCCAGCCCGCCTCTGAATTAAAATCCAGCCCATTGTCTTTAGGTCACGGACCATAACAGATGTCAAATATTCTGAGTAATTTTACTTCTTTCACACCCTTCTGATATTTTAGTGGCAGTCGTGTGCTGATTCTTGATGATTTTTATACCTGTTTATTGGTAGATTTGGTTGTGATTTGTTCCTTTTTTAATGAATTCTAACAGTCGTGCTGTGACAATTTTTGCTACAAGTTGCATGATATGCTGTTTTGTAAGGACAGGAGCATGACACCATGTAATATGCAATGTATTATCCTACTATTAAGGTGTGGCTGTGTCCCTCTAAGGTCATAAAACCTAATTGTTAAGTAAACAGTTGTGGTCAATCAGAATTTAATTGTTCTTTGATTAGGAAATTTAGCAGATTGGAAAATGCTTGCAAATTTCAGCTTCTAGGCTTGCTTTCTCTTTTTAAGATTGTTTACTGCTGTTCAATGCATCATGTAACAAAATGTCACACTTGGTGTCTCATGAATGCACTAGAAAAAAAGGTGCGTATGCCAATTGGATAAAGTGTGATGCTTTGACAATGGATGCAAGGCATTTGTTTATTTATATAGAGTACTGACTTTTCATTGTGAGGCACTGTACTCTAAAGTTGCTTTTTATTCACCTTGGCAACAAATTTGTGATGCATTGTGTTTACAGAATAGCAACATAGAATACTGTGGTAGAATATGAATTTAGGGCAATGGTTCCCTTCATGATTAATTTCCATTCTTCTCCATGCTGCTTTGGGGAAGAAACAGCAAAGTATAAGCAGCTTTCCACTGGAAGGGAGGTAAATTTGGACACTACATCTATCTGAGGCTGTTCTCGGATGGTTCCTTGTGGTTGGTTATATTGGCATGAGCAAGAGGTTAGGCGCAGATTGCCAGCTTGGACAGTATGGTTTGTGGTATCGAAATACAAGGGAAGGTGGTAATCTAAATCAGTTTTTCCAACTCTGAACGCCATTTGTTATGTGTATTTTATTTTGTATGGTATTTGCCTTAACCATTGTGGTACATTCACTGATGTTCATCCTCCTCCATCTGGGAGGAGTGGTAATTTGGGCTTTTGTGTTGCTGTAAATCCTAATGGAGAGTGATTTAACAGGTGGGATTAAGGTGGTGTCTGAATGTTTTGCTCCCCACCCCAAGGAAAGCCTGCTGAGTCAGCTCGAGCAGACTTCAATCGATAGCCTTTTGGGCAGGAGGTAAGACTCCTATTCCTTACACTACCTAGCTTTGTCCATCACACTCTTTTATATGTTAATGAACTGGTACTAACCGCTGTGTAGGGATGTGAAAGTAACAATGCAAACCTAAAAATAGGTTCAATCAATCCTGGAAGCATTTCAGTTCAAAGCAATGGAAGGTTGAAATTAATAATACAACATTCAAAAGCAGTTTTTGGTTTTCATACAGAATCAGACACTACAATTCTTCTGGACTCCATTATTTCATTCAAGACCTTTTTAGCACATGTCAACAGATAAAGATATATGATGCCTCCTTGTGCTTCTTAGAGACACATATTGCCTGCCCCAGGCAGAAGGCATTGAATTGGCTTTTCAGGAAACACAAACTGCTCCCCATCACGTCAGACATAATGTAATTTTTCCTCTGATATGCAAATACAGTTGCATGTCAGTATAATTAAAATACAGCATGGGGTGAGGAAGAAAAGCTGACATTTTTTACATTTGGCTTTTCATTAGTTTAAAAATATATAATTTGATTTGTGGTTCAGACAGTAATGAAATATCAGCATCCTTGTATTGGATTCATAATTGGGGGGGGGGGGGGTCGTCATTTTGCGGTGCTGACATCAGATGCTTTTCTTCTAGAACATTTGCCAAAAAAAACAATTAAGTTTGATTATACTGCTTTCCTGGGACAATACATCCAGAAACAAATTGGGGAGTAAATAGTTGCATTGGTTAGATTCTCAAATGAGGAGAATGAGAAATGGGAGTGAGAGTGCCATGGAGATGATCCCCAGAGTGAATATTCCTTTTGTAGTATTGTAGTTAGCGGAATTCTCTGTTCTCCAGCTGCTGACGGAAGTGCTGCAAGATGTAATTGCTTCTGAGTCATCTTGCCATTGAAGATAAACTAGATATTTTTGATCTGTGTTGCTGCTTAAAGATTTAGTTATTCAGAGATATTTTAGTTGTTCAGTTAATAAATCTTACGTGCTTTTTTTCATGTATGTGCATGTACTCGCCATGTACCTGTTCCAGACGCCACACTTTGTTGCAAATGCCAAACAGTCTTTTGTTTTAAAAAGGGGGAAATAAGCCAGGCATTTTATCCAGACTTGTGCCCTGAAGCCTGGAACTTGCAGCAAATTATTGACCTCTAATGACCATACCAATTTGTAAGCAACTACCGTTACTTCAATTCCCACAGGGACTAATTGACCAGTTGCTTTAAAGGAACATAGCTTGCATCTTCAATGCCCTTAATGTTCTCACCCCATCCTATCCTTCACCCTTAGAATCATAGAAATTTACGGCACAGAAAGAGGCCATTCAACCCATTGGGCTGGATTTTGTCGATGGGGAGCTTTTGGAGGCGGGACTCCCACTTGTTGGGTTTTAGTCCCGCCTCCATTGACTTGTGGCCAACCCGCGCTACTTTCCCTTGATTGACCTTGTTAAGCCCGCCCGGCGGGCTCAGCAGGCCAATTAAGGGAAAGCCAGTCACAGGTGACGTCAGCGAGTGCAGTTTAATCTGTCAAGAGCTTTTGACAGATGAAATGTCATCGTTTGACAGCTCTGTGAAACTGACAATCTGTCTTCTAAGTTGTGTCTTTATTCAAGACTCAATTAGAAAACCTTCCTGACCAGAAAGCAGAGGCTGCAGCTTTTGACAGATCAGCGGCCATTCTGCTTTCTGTGCCGGTGAGCTGAGGGACTCCCGAGACCTGAAGGGAGGAAGCCTGCAGGAAGAAGTAAAGGTAAGTAAAACTTATTAAAACACTTTACACACACCTCACACACTTGCCTCTGCACACATGCACCCATTACTCACCTGCACACCGGACATCTCGGCCCCTCCGACCCCCGCAGACCGACGGCCTGCCTCGCTGACCCTGACGAGGTTCGGTGCCGTCGGGAAGCCCACACTTCAGGGTTCAAAATAGGGATTAGTTAAAAAAACTGCCTGTTAACGGGAAGTTAATTGGCATTAATCCCCTTCCCGCCACGAGGAGGCGAGACCCGGCGCAGGTTGGCTACCCGCCTCCTGGCAAGATGGCATGGGGGCGGGTTGGGCACCCGCCCCCAAATTCTGCCATTTTCCCGGCAGTCCCACCTCCAAACCCGCCTCCCCAGGGCTGGCAAAATCCAGCCCATTGTGTCTGCTGGTCGAAAAAGAGCTCTCCAGCCTAATCCCACTTTCCAGCTCTTGGTCCGTAGCCCTGTAGGTTACGGCACTTCAAGTGCACATCCAAGTACTTTTTAAATGTGATGAGGGTTTCTGCCTCTACCACCCTTTCAGGCAGTGAGTTCCAGACCCCCATCACACTCTGGGTGAAAAAAGTTCTCCAACTCCCCTCTAATCCTTCTACCAGTTACTTTAAATCTGTGCCCCCTGGTTATTGATCTCTCTGCTAAGGGAAATAGGTCCTTCCTATCCGCTCTATCTAGGCTCCTCATAATTTTATACACCTCAATCAAGTCTCCCCTCAGCCTCCTCTGTTCCAAAGAAAACAACCCCAGCCTATCCAATCTTTCTACATAGCTAAAATTCTCCAGTCCTGGCAACATCCTCATAAATCTCCTCTGCACCCCCTCTAGTGCAGTCACATCTTGCCTGTAATGTGGTGACCAGAACTGTACACAGTGCTCTAGCTGTGGCCTAACTAGTGTTTTGTACAGTTCAAGTATAACCTCCCTCGGCTAATAAAGGAAAGTATCATGTATGCCTTCTTAACCACCTTATCTACCTGTCCTGCTACCTTCAGGGTTCTGTGGACATGCACGCCAAGGTCCCTCTGCTCCTCTACATTTCTCAGTATCCTACCATTTATTGTGTATTCCCTTGCCTTGTTAGCCCTAATGGTAGAGTGAGGAATACAATCTCCAGCCTTGTGTTGCCTCCTTTTGGTGCCTCAATTTTGGCCTTTTCTGCACACACCCTCCCTTTGCCTCACCGTTGGCGGCAGAGCTTACAGCTATCTTGGCTTTATTTGCTGGGTCTCTCTCCATTTACACAAACTTTCTCAAAACCCATCTTTTCGACCCAACTTTCGGTCACCTCTCTGTTATCTGATTTTACATTTCTTTTCTTTCACCCCTGCAGCGTTTCTTTTGGAATGCCTACTATGCTAAAAGCACCATATATATGTTAGTCTTACTTTTTCTGTAATTTTCTCTTCCCCTGTGCATCTCTGGGTGGTCTTAATGCATACTTTACTGGTCTAGTCAATATCCATCTCTTACATTTTTTAAAGACCTCTGATACAAAGCAACATTTATCACATTGGAGGGGATAAGAAGAGGTTACTGGTGGTGTATTTCACCATGAGTGGTTGAGAGAGAAGGGGCTTGTAGCTGGAAAGAAGCAAGACATTGGGATTGAAGTGTGATTGGGAGCATTCTGCGGTCTGGAAGCAAGTTCTGGGAAGGCTGGATCTAGAAGTAAATTTGGGGAATAGTGTAGGAGTGCTTGATGGAATTGCAATCTAGGGCTCGGGAGGACCTTATGGTTGACTGGTCTTGTGCAGTAATTTTGGGGTAGGGCCAATGAAAGACAGATGGGTGTAAGAGATTGCCGAATGAGGTCAGGGCAACTATAGAAGTGGAAAGATGAGACGGTGAGACATTAGGGTGGGTGAAAGATCACGTAGACCGATTAAGAGACAGACAATTTGGACAGACCGAGAGTGAGATTGAGACCGAGACAGAGAGTTGTCGGCTAATACAGACAGGCAGAAGACAGAATGAGACACACCTAAACCTGTGGGGGCGGTCGTGATATTGGACTCTGCATGAGCAATGCCACGGGAGATCTACTGTCACTTCATGCAGTAATTGATCTTCATGCCCTTGTCCCTAAAAAGAAAAGACAATGAGTTATTTCAAAGGGAAGAAAAACCTGGACCTAAATAGATTTCCATGCCAACCCTCTTCAGCACAAGATGTTCCTGCTGTTTGCACTGTGCATTCTCCAGAAAATTATAGTGCTGTTTTGAAAGCGAATCGAGCTTACAGATGTACTGAGGCAATTGTGCCTATCATCAACACAAACATATAATCAGATTCAACAAAACTGCTTGATAGTATTTACTGTATCTGAATTTCTGTTTGCCTTTCTATTCCGATTATTGTGCACTGTATTCGTTAAATTTTAGCCTTTCATATTTGTAGTGTGCCTCTATATCACAAAAGGTTCTCTATCACAAAAGAGGTGCTGAGGGAGGGATTGCCACATTCACCCCACAA
The DNA here is from genome assembly GCF_052327205.1 of Somniosus microcephalus. Taxonomy (NCBI): domain Eukaryota; kingdom Metazoa; phylum Chordata; class Chondrichthyes; order Squaliformes; family Somniosidae; genus Somniosus; species Somniosus microcephalus. The sequence goes on from NC_141010.1 coordinate 8,773,748, forward strand.
CAGCAGTACGTACTACAAACTGGGTTCACCTGCGGCAGCCAGCTGTGTGCAGAGATATACACTGGGGAACTACGATGGAAATGACCAGCTGAAGTGGTACAAATGACTGGTATCACAGGGTGAATGGCCACAGATATAGCAGGCAATATGGCTGGAGCAGTGATGGGAATACTTGCCAGTGTATTGGTGAGTTGGGGCGCATCCACTCACAGATCCTTCCACGGCATCAACAATCAGGAATACTTCACAGTCCCTCAAGACGTAAAAACGGATAAGCATCTTCTCCATTATGTCCAAGACTAGAACTTGTCCATAATTGCCAACATTAATACAGCTATTCACAATATATATAAATGATCTAGACGAGGGAACTAGATGTAATATCTCCAAGTTTGCAGACGACACAAAGCTGGGTGGGCGTGTGTGCTGTGAGGAGGATGCCGAGAAACTCCAGGATGATTTGGACAGGTTGGGTGATTGGGCAGAAGCATGGCAGATGCAATATAATGTGGATAAATGCGAGGTTATCCACTTTGTTGGCAAAAACAGGAAGGCAGATTATTATCTGAATGGCAATAGATTGGGAGAAGGGGAAGTGCAACGAGACCTGGGCGTTCTTGTGCACCAGTCGCTGAAGGTAAGCATGCAGGTGCAGCAGGCGGTTAAGAAGGCAAATGATATGTTGGCCTTCGTAGCGAGAGGATTCGAGTACAGGAACAAGGATGTCTTGCTGCAGTTGTACAGGGCCTTGGTGAGACCACACCTTGAGTATTGTGTGCAGTTTTGGTCGCCTTATCTGAGGAAGGATGTTCTTGCCATGGAGGGAGTGCAGCGAAGATTCACCAGACTGATACCTGGGATGGCAGGAATGACGTATGAGGAGAGATTGGGTCGATTGGGCTTATACTCGCTGGAGTTTAGAAGAATGAGAGGGGATCTCATTGAAACTTATAAAATTCTAACAGGACTAGACAGACTAGATGCAGGAAGGATGTTCCCGATGGTCGGGGAGTCCAGAACCAGGGGTCACAGTCTAAGGATAAGGGGTAAGCCATTTAGGACAGAGATGAGGAGGAATTTCTTCACCCAGAGAGTGGTGAACCTGTGGAATTCTCTACCACAGAAGGCAGTGGAGGCCAATTCATGAAATATATTCAAGAAGGAGTTCGATATATTTCTTAAGGCTCAAGGGATATGGGGAGAAGGCAGGGACAGGGTACTGAATTTGGATGATCAGCCATGATCTCATTGAATGGCGGAGCAGGCTCGAGGGGCCGAATGGCCTACTCCTGCTCCTATCTTCTATGTTTCTATGTTGGTGGTCACTTCACAGGAGATGTATTCCACTAAGCAGTCTGGGTTAAAATAAACATTCATTTATTGGTGCAGCTGGTGGTTTCAAGTAACAGCCACAAGGCCCAGCCCAGCCCATCACTGCAGCCAGGTCACCATGTTACCACTGAATCTCATTACTGGAACCTATTTCCATGGTCACCATGACTAGAGCTAGCTTTACTGCTAGTCTATTGGCTCGTACCTTCAAAATTTGCTTCTTTGCATCCTGCATTTCCACATTTTCATCTCTTTGCAGGTCCAGCATCACTTTAGGTGGGGTGGGTTGGACTGTGAATTTTCTCCACAAACAACCTGTTTCCATGTCATTCAGTTGGAGGTGCAGTGCGCACAAGCCCAAACAAATAATGCCAACATCTTCCTCCCTCTCGATGTATTACCCGCCTCCACCACTGCCTCAACCCGTCTGCTGCTGAAACATTCATCCGTGCCTTTGCTGCCTCCAATGTTTTCCTGGCTGTCCTCCCATCTTCCACATCTGTAAACTTAAGCTCATTTACAACTCTGCTGTCTGTATCCTATCCCACACCAAGTCCTGCTCACCCATCACTCTTGCCTTGCTGACCTACAGTGGTTTCCAGTTTTCCCCAATGCCTCCAATTTAAAAACTCACATCCTTGTGTTTAAATCCCTTCGCCCCTTCCTAGTTCTGTAATCTTCTGAACTCTGACTGTTGTTCTGACTCTGGTCTGCATCCTTCACTTTTCCCCCACCTTTGGGGGCCTTGCCTTTAGCTGTCTAGGCTCCATGCTCTAGAATTCTTTCCTTAAATCCTTCCACCTCTTCTTTAAAACTCACCTGCTTGACCAAGCTTTTAGTCATGCCTCCTACTATCCCCTTTGGCTTAGTGTCCATTTTTTTCTGATTATACTTCTGTGAAGCACCTTATGATGTTTTTCTACATTGGATGTGCTATATAAATACAAGTTGTTTGTTTTTTATGAAGAAAAGCCAATCTATGAAAAGAGGAAACTGATCTAGTGATAGATCAGACCCTCCAATGTAGGAGGAGATGTTTTATTTTTATAGGGAAAGTCCAGTACTTTTATTTCTTGAGTAAACTTTGGTCTGTAGTTAGAAATTACTAATCGTGATTTGTCAAAAACCACCACCACCAACCATTTGATACCGAGCCACATAAAAAAGAAAGACTTGCATTTATATAGCGCCTTTCCTGACCACCAGATGTCCCAAAGCGCTTTACAGCCAATTAAGTACTTTTGAAGTGTAGTCACTATTGTAATGTAGGAAACGTGGCAGCCAATTTGCACACAGCAAACTCCTACAAACAGCAATGTGATGATCTGTTTTTGTGATGTTGATTGAAAGATAAATATTGACCAGGACACTGGGAATAACTCCCCTGCTCTTTTTCGAAATAGTGCCATGGGATCTTTTACATCTACCCAAGAGGGCAGACAGGGCTTCGGTTTAACATCTTGTCCGAAAGACGGCACCTCAGACAGTGCAGCACTCCCTCAGTACTGCACTGAAGTATCAGCCTAGATTTTTGTGCTCAAGTGTCTGGAGTGGGACTTGAGCCCACAACCTTCTGACTCCTAGGCAAGCGCGCTACCCACTGAGCCATGGCTGACACTTGCAGATATTAGGGCAGCTTGGTCAAAGAGGTAAGTTTTAAGGAGTGTCTTAAAGGAGGAAAGAGAGATAGAGGTTTAGGGAGAGAATCCCAGAGCTTATGGCCTCGGCAGCTGAAGGCACGGCCGCCAATGGTGGAGCAATTAAAATCGGGGATGCGAAAAATGTCTGAATTGTATGAACGCAGATATGAGGGTTGTAGGGGTGGAGGGAGGGGTGAGGCCATGGAGGGATTTGAAAACAAGGATTTTAAAATCGAGGTGTTGCTCAACCGGGAGCCAAAGTAGGTCAGTGAGCACAGGGGTGATGGGTGAACGGGACGGTGCGAGTTTGGATGCGGGCAACATAGCTTCTGTTTATGGAGGGTGGAAGATGGGAGGCCAGCCAGGTGTGCATTGGAATAGTCACATCTAGGTAACAAAGGCATTGATGAGGGTTTCAGCAGCAGGTGAGCTGAGTCGGGCGACAAGAGCAGGTCAGAGGCTGGCTATTCTCTAGCGAGTGTCTCACCTCCTGACTCCCCAAAGCCTTTCCACCATCTACAAGGCACAAGTAAGGAGTATGATGGAATACTCTCCACTTGCCTAGATGAATGCAGCTCTCCAACAACACTCAAGAAGCTCAACACCATCCAGGACAAAGCAGCCCGCTTGATTGGCACCCCATCCACCACCTTAGGCATTCGTTCCCTCCACCACTGACGTACCGTGGCTGCAGTGTGTACCATCTACAAGATGCACTGCAGCAACTCACCAAGGCTTCTTCGGCAGCACCTCCCAAACCCGCAACCTCTTCCACCTGGAAGGACAAGGGCAGCAGGCGCATGGGAACACCACCACCTCCAAGTTCCCCTCCAAGTCACACACCATCCTGACTTAGAAGTATATCGGCCGATCCTTCATCATCGCTGGGTCAAAATCCTGGAACTCCCTCCCTAACAGCACTGTGGGAGTACCTTCACCACACGGACTGCAGCGGTTCAAGGTGGTGGCTCACCACCACCTTCTCGAGGGCAATTAGGGATGGGCAATAAATGCTGGCCTTGCCAGCGATGCCCACATCTCATAAACAAATAACATTTTTTTTAAATGTTACGGAGGTGGAAATAGGTGGTCTTGGTGCTGGTGCGGATATGTGATCAGAAGCTCATCTTGGGAATGCTATGGATTGAAAACACTCAAAGACTAGGGACAAGATAATCAAGGAGAAATGCCAAAATAAAACCAGAAAATGCTGGAAATACTCAGCAGGTCAGGCAGCACCTGTGGAGAGAGAAACAGAGTTAACGTTTCAGATCGACGACCGAACCTGAAATGTTAACTCTCTGTTTCTCTCTCTCTCTCTACAGAAGCTACCTGACCTGCTGAATATTTCCAGCATTTTCTGTTTTTATTTCAGATTTCCAGCATCCGCAGTACTTTGCTTTTGTGAAAGAGAAATGTCAGTTGGTTGCAGATCATGGAGGTGGAGAGTAGTAGGCACAACACATCGAAATTCATTAGTTAAGGGAAGGCAGGATCCCCAACTTTTCATGGAGATGGAATATTGGTGTGGAGGACAGTGATGCCAGGAATGAACAAAAGAACTAACTAGAATCATAGAAAGTTACAGCACGGAAGGAGGCCATTTCGGCCCATCGTGTCTGCGCCGGCCAACGAGCTCTCCAGCCTAATCCCACTCTCAGCTCTTGGTCTGTAGCCCTGCAGGTTAGAGCATCCCAAGTGCACATCCAAGTACTTTTTAAATGTGGTTAGGGTTCCTGCCTCTACCACCCTTTCAGGCAGTGAGTTCCAGACCCCCACAATCCTCTGGGTGAAGAAATTTCTCCTCAAATCCCCTCTAAACCTTCCAACAATTACTTTAAATCTGTGCCCCCTGGTTTTTGACCTCTCTGCTAAGGGAAACAGGTCCTTTCTATCCACTTTATCTATGCCCCATATAATTTTATACGCCTCAATAAGGTCTCCCCTCCGCCTCCCCTGTTCCAAGGAAAGCAGACCCAGTCTTTCCTCATAGCTAAGATTCTCTGCTCCCGGCAACATCCTTGTAAATCTCCTCTGTACCCTCTCTAGTGCAATCATACCTTTCCTGTAATGTGGTGACCAGAACTGCACTCTAGCTGAGGCCTAACTAGTGTTTTGTACAGTTGAAGCATAACCCCACTGCTCTTGTATTCTATGCCATGGCTAATAAAGGCAAGTATTCCGTATGCCTTCTTAACCACCTTATCTACCCGGTCTGCTACCTTCAAGGATCTGTGGACATGCACTCCAAGGTCCCTTTGTTCTTCCACGCTACTCAGTGTCCGACCACTTAATGTGTATTCCCTTTCCTTGTTAGCCCTCCCCAAATGCATTACCTCACACTTCTCCGGATTGAATTCCATTTGCCACTGTTCTGCCCACCTGACCAATTTATTGATATCTTCCTGCAGTCTACAGCTTCCTTCTTCAGTATCAACCACAGAGCCAATTTTAGTATCATCTGCAAACTTCTTAATCGTACCCCCTATATTCAAGTCTAGATCATTGATATATAACACAAAAAGCAAGGGACCGAGTACAGAGCCCTGCGGAACCCCACTGGAAACAGCCTTCCAGTCACAAAAACACCCATCAACTAGGATTGGAACAAGTTCTCAGCCTAGAACTAGAATCAGTCAAATGAGGGTGATGGCAAGGTTTTTTTTCTGGAACTATTGTGGTTTCATTGCTGAAGTAGGTCAGTGAAATAGTTTGCCTAAACACACATCCATACTTTTTGAGTGTCTTTACTCAATGTTTCCAATTCTATTTTGGTTCCTGTACTTTTTTTTTTGTAATGTACAGTATTACCCTTGTGCACATACTGAATTTAGTTTTGATGTATTATCTCCTTGTACATTGCTTATTTCCTGCAGGTTCAGACTAATAATATAACCCAACAGCAACTTGTATTTACATAACGCCTTTAACGTAGTAAAATGTCCCAAGGCACTTCACAGGAGTGTTCTAAAACAAAATTTGACACCCATCCATTTAGTTATCCTAGGAGACACCAGTAGGTGAACAGATATGTTCTTGAAGATATGTCCTGGACTCCCCAGCATAACACTCTGTTCAGCAGCAATGGCCAGTTGAGAGCTCATATCTACTTCCTAGTAGAACTTCTTGAGAACAATCTAAGTGTTCCAGCAGGTTAATTAGTGGTGTTTCAAGTTTAACAGAATCTCCTAGTGCAGAATGGAATTTGAGTGCACCTCATTATTTGCAAAACCTCTTCAAATTTGAGTCTCTTTCGAGGAGATTATATTAAATGATGATGCAATCTCATTCCCATATTGGGGACTGAAATGATATAGTGATGACAGTGGCCTCTCCCATTGATCCACTTTTCATTGATGCAGTACTTCTGGGGAAATCTCCCAGTAGTAACATGGTAATTAATTATATGCATGTTTCTGTGTATTAATAGCTATGTCAATACATGCAGATAGAAAAAGCACCAATTAACTGAACACAACTGATTTGCCCTTGATACTCCTAGATGGTCAGGATTATTGGGAATGCTTTTGTCATTTTCATTTAGCATCTCCATTGTGGGCAGCCTGAAAGTTGGGCTCAATAGGTCGGAGGAAACTAGCAAAAGTTAAAGAACAAGGGAGTTAAATGGGATCCAGGAAACTTGTCTATCAACTTAATAATCCTGAACTGGTGTTGGAAAGAGTAGCTAGAATCAGTCTGTTTCTAGTCATTGAGGGGTGTAGAATGAACGGACATATATGTATGAGATTTAGGACAGAGAGCAGGAGAAACTTTTCTTTACATAGAGGGTTGTGGGTTGGTGGCTGAAGCTGAGACTATCAATATTTAAGAGAGGTTAGTTAGGTGAATGAAGGAAAGGGGAATCATGGGAACTGGGTGGAAACATGAGATTAGCACTACTGCTCATGTGGAGCTGGTTAGGTGAAGGCAATAGCAGACTCGACTGCTGCAGGTATTGCATGTTTCATGGCTGTTAGATTCACCCAATGTGCTTCAAGGGCTGTCTATATAGGTCAGTTAATGTTGAGATCTGAGGCCTGAGCCTCTGGTCCAGGAATGTCGCTTTGGGTTGCCTTCTGAATAATCGCACCTGCAGCTATTCCTCCCCCAAACACCTAAGGTGCAGAAACTATCTGGCAGCTGTTTGAGAGGAAAATGGCGCTCTTTCCATTGCCGACCTTTATATAATACTTGCAGATAATTTCAAATAAGTAAACTTGGTTTCAAGCTGTTTTGCTGAAGTAGGTCACTCGGAATAATTAAAGTCTGAAAATAGCAACTGAAGGAGAAGCTGACAACCTTAGCCTGGATTTTGCAGTGGGTATGATGTTTATGCCCTATTTTCCAAGCTAGATAAAACCACTGTGCGCTTGACATTGTCAGTAATAGCTTACTGCTGTCTTTGTGAGGGTTGATTAAGTTGGTCAAGGAGGGAGGGAAGGGCAAAATTGACTTCCTTTCCTGCTTGAGCATCTGTCTGATGACCCATTAAATTTTCAAATTGACCCAAAGTTAATTCAAAAACACACATCTGTGATTCACCTCTAACTACTCATTATTTTAAAATATCACTGACATAAGCTGTTTGTGTAGCATTCAGTAATCTTCTTCTTCTTAGGCAGTCCCTCGGAACCGAGGATGATTTGCTTCCACATTAAAAATGAGTTCTCAGGTGACTGAGGAGTCCAATGCGGGACTTACAGTCTCTGTCACAGGTGGGGCAGACGGTGGTTGAAGGGGCGGGTGGGCGTGGGGTGCTTGAGTTAACGTGCGCTCCTTCCGCTTTTTGCGCTTGGCTTCCGCTTGCTCCCGGCGAAGAGACTCGGTGTTCCGCGCCTTCCCAGATGCTTCTCCTCCATTTTGTGCAGTCTTGGGCCAGGGATTCCCAGGTGTCGGTAATATCTTGACTAAGGAGGACATCACAAGTAGACTGGGGCTAAATTGTACACGTGGTAGTAAAAAATCTTTTAACAGACTCCTCTGATGGCTGAGTTGATACTCTAAGTGCATTAGCCATTGTTGAGGTACCATGAGACCAGGCCCAGTGTCAATGCCCAGTGTGTACCAAGTTAGCTGATCTCTGCTGAGGTGACGACCGAGGCGCTTCAAGTGCCCTTGGTCGATAATTTTCCCCTTCAATCAGGGTTGCTGCATCTGATAGTTATCCAGTGAATATTGGATGAAGACAGGATCTAGCATGGCTGTGATGCCCCTTCATGGTCTGTCCACCTCTTGACACACACTATCTAGGCAACATGGAGAGGTGATGGAGGGTGGTTAGTGGCAGTGCAAACATACCCCAGCCTGAGTTAGCACCTTCAGAAAAGGAGAGAGAAATTGAGGGGTGTATTATTCATTTAATGGGAACTAGCATTCATGATTAATGGAGTGCAAAAACATCCAGGTGTGATCAACATTGCAGTACATACCAGAATGGTACCAGGGTTTAGAGGGTTAAATTCTGAGGCCTGGTTGCATAAACTTGGCTTGTATTCCCTTGAGTTTTAAAGTTTTAAGGGGTGATCTGATCAAGGCATTTAAAATGCTAAAAGGATTCGATAGGGTAGATAAAGAGAAACTACTTCCGCTGGTGGGGGAATCAAGAAAAAGAGGGCATAATCTTAAAATTAGTGGTAGGCCATTCAGGAAGGAAATCGGGAAGCACTTTTTCCACACATGCAGCAGTAGAACTCTGGAATTCTCTGCCCCAAAAGGCTGTGGATGCGGGGGGTCAATTGGAGGTTTCAGGACTGAGAGCGATAGACTTTTGTTTGGTAAGGATATCAAGGGATATGGAACTAAGGTGGGTAAATGGAGTTGAGGTACAGAATATTAATGATCACTTTGAATGGCGGGAACAGGCTTGAGGGGCTGAATGGCCTCCTCTTGTTCCGATGTAAGAAGAGAAGTAATGGGACACAGTTTCATACCTGCAATTTCCTGCACGTGAATAGCTTATCATAATCGTGTGCCATGGGAAGAGTAGAGTGTCAGGCAATTCCCGAGGCAAGAAACTGAAGATCATATGGAGAGTTAAGCATGAGGTTTGGTTGTTAGCTCAGAGTGGCATTGGAGATTTAGGAGCAGGTTGCCTTCCTGCACATTTTCCTAGAGGTGGTAAATGACGTGGAGAGATCAGGGAAGGAGAAATAGCAATTTTAAGAGGGAGTCCTACTCTAGAATTGAGACAAAATACATAATTGGCAGGAAGAAATTCTTTTCTGAAAACATGAGCAGATCAATCCCAATTTTATGTTACATAATCAAAATAAAAACTAACTTGAAAGGAATTCTGTAGTCTGGTAATAGTTTCTGCTATTGGATGGCAATTGAATCATGTAATGGAGTTCTTTAAATTATCGCAAAACCATTTGCTCAGATTCATTCAGAGAAGCAGAAATTAGTATGGATATAATTCTAAATTGGGTTTTCTATTGTCATGTAGTGCAGTACGGCATAAGATTTAGACTCAATTTTGCACTTAATATATGTAAATACTGCTGTTGTGTTGGTTGCATTGTGACAGCTGATTAAGCATATTAATTTATAAATTTATTTTTTTTAAAGTTTGTTTTTGGCAAGTTAAGTCTTGCATTGACTGCAAATAACTGACACATATCCTTATCGCAAAAAAGACTCTAAACTGACACACCTTTAGTGATTAATTTGATGTATTAAAAATGACTTATTAAAGGAATGTATTTTTGTTTCTGCCCTCGTTGGCTGTGAAGGTTTTAAATTTAGATTAATTATTGTTTCATGATTGGGCAGTAAGGGCTAACATTTGCAATAGGGCGAGATGATTGTGCCAGTTCTTCCACCTTCAGAATCGCTAGTGTGAGACACCCCCATCTGTTGACTCAGTCAAGATTTGGTGAAACCTGCATCAGACATATGGCAGGTGATCTTTAGTAGTTTGTAATCTTGCTTGAATATTTGATCGGTTGGTTGGAAGATGAGTAGTCTTGCCTGTTGTGCTACCAAGCCACTGCCGGAACTAATTTTCAGCTTTGACTTGGTATTTATTGCTGGACAGCTCTGTAGATGCAGAAGTTAATTGGTGGCATACTTAAGCATTTTAGGAATGAGTAAAGATCAGTTATTCAAGAACTTTGGAAATACAGTTTTATGTAAGCTGATTGCTCTTGAACTAGACACATTGGCCAATGGTGCTGTGCACCGGAGCAGAGGGACACTAGTTTGAGAATCCACATTACTCCGTTCCTAGTCTCGCTGCACTGTATAGGTAGGTGCTGGATGTAGGCTGAATGCTTCCTGAAAAGGAAATTTAAAAAGCAATTTCCTGGAACCTTGCATCTGAATGACGGCACCTTCGATTTGTGCAGCATTCACTTAGCACTGCACTAAAGTGTCAACCTAGATTTTGTGATCAAGACTCTGGAGTAGGACTTGAACCCACTTCTGAATCAAAGGCGAGAGTGCTGCCACTGAGCCACGGCTGACACCTAAATATAAGTGTGTAGAACTTTTCATGTGGGTGCCAGATTATAATAATGGACCAGTATGTGTGACTTGGTATTAGTCACCCTGGTATATGATTTTTTTTTTCTTTAGCAGTGGAGATACCCAATGCTATGATGAGATGATGAGAAGCTGTGGCCTTTGGTCACTGTCCTCCTGTGCTGATGCATTCACCATCTACTGCTGATGTAGGTAAATAAAGACTTGCATTTTGTATAGCACCTTTAACGATCTCAGCAGAGCGCTTTACAGCCACTGAAGTACCTTTTGAAGTGTGGTCACTGTCGTAATGTAGGAAACACAGAAGCCAATTTGTGCACAGCAAGGTCCCACAAACAGCAATGTGATAATGGCCAGATAAGTTTTTTTAGTGCTGTTGATTGAGGGATAAATATTAGCCCCAGGATACTGGGGATGACTCCCTTACTCTTTTTTACGTCTACCTGAGAGCAGACCTCAGTTTAACATCTCATCCGAAAGTCGGCACCTCCAACAGTGCAGCGCTCCCTCAGTACTGCACTGGAGTTAGGGTTGCGAAGGGGTGGAAAATTTCTGGTAAATTTCCGGAAATTTTCCACGGGAAGTTTAGCTTGGGAATTTTGCCCAAAAAAGCACATGCTAGCATAATATTGGATGTTTTTGTATTTCTTTCATTTTTTTCACAGGTCCTCTCTTAAAATTACTAACAGATGGAATCTTAATTATTAAGGAATTTCTTAATCAATATATGTTTTTCTTACTTGGCTTGTTTTAATAATTACAAGTTTTGTGTGTGACTGTGAACAAATGTGTCCTGATTGGTTGGATGAGCAATTAGCTCCCTCTATTGGTGATGTAGCGTCGTGCGTGCACAGGTCATGCTTCCATCACATGGAGCATCAGGAAAAATTTACTCATCCTGTTGCAATCATGCTGATCGACCGCAGTTAGACACAGAGACGAATGCCCTTTATTTCTTTGCATAGAACAATGCCACGTTTACCATCGGATGTGTGGAAGCATTTTACCCCAGGCATACATGCTGGACCCAAAGCATGTTGGGAGACCAATGCTTTCTGGAGAACAGATCAACAGCGCTTAGTGTGATTTCTACCCTCTCGCGCCACCTCAATCTGGACGTGGGCAAAGTTCTGGGAAGTCTGGCAAAGTTCTCTACCAAGCAAGGTCTTTGGAATGGGGACGGGATATGGGAATCATGCAAGCATATCCGTGCACAGACCTGGTGGAAGGGAGTTTGTGCATCTGAGGCCCTGTCACCCATTGCATCGGTGATATTCCAAATCCCACCTTCATCAGCGGCCCCTGAACGAAACTGGTCACTTTTTGGGAATACGCATACAAAGGTGCACAACAGACTGACTAACAAGAGAGTAGAGAAACTGGTGGCTATCCGGGCGAACCTACAACTTATTGAGCCAGATACAGAAGTGTCCACCACACAGCTAGACAGTGACACAGAGGAGGAAGTGGACACGTCAGAGCCAGAGTCAGAGAATCAGGAGGAGCAATGATGAGTCGAAGACTCAGAAGACTCATGGGTAGAAGACTCAAAGGGACAAAATAAGGACAAATTACAGGCTAAATAAGCTGATGCTCTTTTTATTTTATTTTAGATGGGTCTTTTTTGGGGGGGTTTAATAAAGTTCAAAATTATAACTTAAATAAAGTTTTGAAAGCCTGTTTTTATTTGTATGGAACAGTATGTCTATTTTGATGACTAAGATAATATAAGGGTCAGAGACAAAAACCATCAGTGTGCAAAAAAACTCTTAAAAAAATTCCTGGAATTTTGCAACCCTAACTGGAGTGTCAGCTTAGATTTTTGTACTCAAGTCTCAGGAGTGGGACTTCAACCCACAACCTTCTGACTCTGAGGCGAGGGTGCTGCCCACTGAGCCACGGCTGACACACATTGCAATTCTTTATTCTCCATGACCATGGTGCATCCCTCAATGTCAATCAACTGCTTTGCCGATTTCTAGACTTCACCTCTTCTTTAACTGAAAGAGAACTATAGGGATTTCATTAAGGCAGACTGCTGGGCAGCTGCTGAAATCTGAGGAAAATCCTATCTGTAGTGAGGAGTAAACATTGGAATTTTCTGGAGTCAGCCAATCAGAATTTAAAACATGATAGTTGCAGTGCCTTTAAAGTATTTTTTGTTTTGAGACTTTTACTGACTTATGATGAGAAGCTTTGGCATTTTAGTAAAGATCTCTCTGTGGTGGGAAGGAAAATCCCAACACTAGCTGCCAGCAATTGGTGCATTTCACGGCCAAGTCTCTCAAATGTATAGTTTTACTCTGCTTAGTTGTCATGAAAATGTGAGGACTTTGCACTCTTTAAATAGCACTTCGCACTAGTCTTTCTTTTACCTTTCCGCATCGCCAGCTGTAAAGATTAATGAAAATACTATGCCATTTTTACTTGATGCATGGAGCTGCTTGGGTAGTGGAAGCAAAAAAGGATATTGCATGCTGTTCCAGGATTAAATACATGACATCCAACTGCCATGAGACAAGTGGGACTTCAAAAAAATCATTGGTGTGGGTGAAATATAGGACTGCTAGTACCTAAAAATGCTCCAGTCACAAATTGCAAAGTCAGAATGGCCTTTTTTATGAGCTATCATCCTTAATCTTCACAATAGAACTGTGAATTAATAATGAAGGATCACAGTTTCCCTTCAGATATCAAATTCTGAAAGAAAGCTTGAAGTACTGCTACTAGCATTTTTTTCCCATTTCGATTGGTTGGCCTCATGTCCCTACTGCAAACCAATCTCTTCCAGATTTTAGCAACTTGCCAAAGCTTAGTGTAGTTGAGCAGCAATCACTTACTTGCCAAATAGGTAAAATCCAGAAATATTGTTTTTGCACCTTGGATGTGAATTGATATGTCATTGTAACACTTATTTCTCTATTAGCAATGGGTATTGTTATTTTGGTAATTGAGTTTATTCTTGTTGCTATACTCATTTACTTGCTGTTTCCCAGGCTCTCAAAACTATGGAACTCAACACTTTCCTCTGTCTTCCATTCCCGTTTTTAAAACCTGAGCTTGACATCTCCTAATTGTTACTTCTCCATTTACCTTGTCTTCTATCATTTCTACCTTGGTGATGTCCTCCACTGTGGAACTTGATTTTCTTTTACAAAAAAATGTTTGTAATATTTTGGAACAATGCCTCCTCTATACAGTGACAATTGATGAAAGCCAGCAACTTGTGAAGATACAAGCCTTAGCCTCTGTATGAGTTCTGCAGCAAACATCACTCAAGTGTTTACATTTTATTCTTCAGTAAACCTGAGTACTTTTGTGGTTTGTCCATGTAACGAGCAAAATAATTGTTGACCTTGTGTACTTTTCTTGTAATTTTGGAGTAATATACAAGTAGGTTAATTACCTTAACCCTTTAGTCTTCTATATGTTACTGTTGATGACTTTATCCATGTGCATAGGTCAGCTTTCATTTCGTATGTTGATTTCTATCCAGTTTTACTTCTCTACTACTGCCCTTGATTCCATGATGACCATCTTGCTAAGATCAAACTGTGCTTAAGGCAGAACTTCTTGTAGTTCAACATTGGCAAGACTAAAGGCATCATATTCATTCCCTGCCAGAATCACCATGCCTTCGCTTCTTATTTCATCTCTGTTCCTTAATACAGGAAACTCTCTGGTATCCGGCACCGACGGGACCGGGATGGTGCCGGTTGATTAAAAATTCCGGATGACGGAGAGGGTTATCTACCAAGGCTATTTTTAACAAACAAAGAGTCCGACTCCTGTTATTGAGGTGTTCGGACTTCTGACAGTGCCAAGAAGCCGAGTAGTGGCAGTTTGGAGAACTACCCACACTGACTAACTCAGCCACCACGGGAGACTCGGACTCGGCAACATTTCCGGTTATTGAGGTGTTTTCGGAGTATGAATTTTGCCGGTTAATAGAGAATTCCGGATATTTAGGTGCCGTTTAAACGAGAGTTTCCTGTATTTGCTCAAGCTCAACCTGACCGTGTGCAAACACTAGTGCTCGGCTTGACCCCAAGCTGAGCTTCAAACCCAACATCCAGTATGTCACCAAGACTGCCTACTTCCACTTCCAAAACTGCCTGTTCCACCCTACCTCAAGTCCACCTTAACGTCACTGGTGCTGAAAATCTCTGTCATGTCTGTCATCTCCACACCGAACTTTTCCAATAAGAACATGGAGCAGGAGTAGGCCATTTGGCCCTTCGAGCCTGCTCCGCCATTCAATGAGATCATGGCTGATCATCTGCCTCACCGGCCCTATCGCCATATCTGTTGACTTCTGTTTTGAATATACCCAATGACTGTACCTCCACAGCCCTCTGGGGTAGAGAATTCCAAAGATTCACCACCCTCTGTGTGAAGAAATTTCTTCTCATCTCAGTCCTGAATGGCCTACCCTTTATCCTGAGGCTGTGGCCCCTGGTTCTAGACTCCCCAGCCAAGGGAAACATTCTCCCAGCATCCATCCTATCAAGCCCTGTAATAATTTTGTATGCTTCAATGAGATCCCCTCTCATTCATCCGAATTCAAGAGAATACAGGCCTAGTTTACTCAATCTCTTCTCATACGACAGTCCCGCCATCCCAGGAATCAATCTCGTGAACCTTCGTTGCACTCCCTCTATGACGGGTATATCCTTCCTTAGGTAAGGAGACCAAAATTGTACACAGTACTCCAGGTGTGGTCTCACCAAGGTCCTATATAATTGGAGTAAGACTTCTTTACTCCTGTACTCAAATCCTCTTGTAATGAAGGCCAGCATACCATTTGCCTTCCTAATGGTTTGCTGCACCTGCACTTTCACTTTCAATGACTCATGTACAAGGACACCCAGGCCCCTTTGAGCATCTGCATTCCCCAATCTTTCACCATTTAGGAAATACTCTGCCTTTCTGTTTTTTCTACCAAAGTGGATAACTTCACATTTATCCACATTATATTCCATCTGCCATGTTCTCGCCCACTCACTGAGCCTGTCGAGATCCCCTTGAAGCCTCTTCACATCCTCTTTGCAACTGACACTGCCGCCTAGCTTTGTATCATTTGCAAATTTGGAAATGTTACATTTAGTCCCCTCATCCAAATCATTGATATAGATTGTGAATAGCTGGGGCACAAGCACCGATTCTTGCGGTACCCCACTACTCACAGCCTGCCATCCTGAAAAAGACCCGTTTATCCCTACTCTTTGTTTTCTGTCTCAATTCTCAATCCATGCTAGTATATTACCCCCAATTCCATGTGCCCTAATTTTGTTCACCAACCTCTTGTGTGGGACCTTATCGAAGGCCTTCTGAAAATCCAGATACACCGGGGTCGATTTTAGTTCAGGTGCGGGGAATTGGCGGGTTTCCCGAATTTAGTGATTCCGACACGATTGTAAATGGGTCTGTGAGATTGATACAAATTTAACACAATTGGCCAATTAATTTCCAGCGTGTGGGAAGCCTTGGCAATTGAGTATTTCCAGTCAGAAAGTCGTAGATTATGACGCCATCATTGCTGCTGCTTTTAAGGTCCACAGCAAGCCTTGCTTCCTCTGCAGGCTTTCAACCTTCAACATTAAGATGGCACACGAGCCTGCAGGAGGAATGGCCAGCGGGAGGGCCAGATCTGCGCCCAAATTTAATGAGGCTTCACTACAGGCATTATTGGATGGTGCTAGGGCCCACAGGGAGGTCCTCTTCTCTTCAGGGAGGAAGAGGCCTCCCAGCCAGACCAAGGCTGTGTGGCTGGAGATGGCAGGTCAAGTCAACTCCTTGGGGCTAACATGAAGAACGTGGTTGCAGTGCAGGAAAAGATTCCATGACCACCTTTGCACTGGAAAAGTAAGTACTGTATGATGTTTTCCATCACCCTCAACCTGATCCCCATTGCCTTTCCTCACCAGCACTCAGCTTTAGCAATCTCTTCCTGCACATCCCACTAGACACCCACATCCATGCACCCTTACCCATTCCCTCTCTCTCTATGCCCACATTCACAGAACTATGCCACCATGCAGCCCTCACACTCCCTCTCACTCTAATGCTTTGAACACAACTGACAACACACAGGGAGGGCCCTTGGTATTGCAACCTCACTCCATCCTTGTCTCCTTCTAAGTATCTATGCTATGCAATCTCTGCACTCACTCCTTCATTCTCACTCAACCTCCACTTGTCTCCCTCATTGCAGGAAAAGAGAGCTCACAACAGGAGAGAGCGAGCCAGGACAGGAGGAGGGCCGCCCTCATTAGCCCAGCTCACCCCCTGGGAGGAAGGCGTCCTGGAGATTGCCGGGGCTGACTGAGATGTGGACGTTGGGGAAGGACAGGCAGGAGCAACCCTGCAAGCTGGTGACAGAATAGTTTTCCATCTCTCTCATTGGCATTGCATGAGTTGCTGATAATGATTCTGAAGCTACATCATATGGACTTATGATCATCTGCAAAATGCAATGTGCATGTAACCTTGGCATCACATCTCTAACTTTTTCCTGGACTCCCCCACAGGACCATCGAGAGCCCCCGTCCCCACGGTGCAGGAGGAAGAGCCTGAGCAGCCGGACTCCTCAGAGGAATCTGCAACCTCTGAGGGCGCAGCATCATCAGAAATAAGCGCACCCAGCACCAGTGCAGACACTCACACCTCGGTGGGACCTTCGGGACATAGAGTAGAGTTGTCACCTAGTGTATCACAGCTCACAAGTGAGCATCTACAGATTGTGGAGACGGACAGCAGTGGAGACGGACAGCAGTGGAGAGTCCTCGTTGGAGGGCGCAGGACTCTGCCAGCTCGGCTCAGCTGCATGTCGACCCTCTGCCTCTGGGTCCATACGTAAGATCAGAGGTGATGGAACTCCAGGCACAGATGCAGGAGTCTCTGGCAGGTTTTGTCTCTAGGGTCGCTGCGAGTGTGGAGCGAATGGAGGAGTTCATTGCGAACATGAGCAGAGCCTTTGTGGAGTCATTGGCGCATGAGCGCATCAACACGGAAAGGATGGCTACCTACGTGGAAATGATTGCTGCCTCCGTGGTAAGGCTGGCTATGGTAGAGGAGAGGAGGGCTACGGCCATGGAGGAGGTGAGTCGCCATGGTATGGAAAACATGGTGAGTGTTCAGAATAGAATGACATCTCTTGAGGAGCGATGGGCATCTATTGAACAGAGAAACCAGACTTTCATGGAAGTCCTTCTGAGTCGGACTGCCATTGCAGATATGGGTCCCCATGGCCCCCCTGATGTGCAGCAAGCTGCTCTCAAGCCACTTGCAGGCGCTGAGGGGGACCTGACCCATGAGAGGGAGGTTGGTGGCAGACCTCAAGGAAGTGGGGGCTCCTCTCCAAGCGCTCACATTTCCATGCCACTGCAGAGCCCTCGGTCAGAGCCCCACCGGAGTACACGCCCAACGGAGATAGAGGTCTCAACCCCTGCACAGCTGCAGGAGCAGCAGACTGCTGGCGAGCCCTCACAGGCTCGCTATCCCAGAGGATGCCCGCCAAAGGTGTCGAGACAGGAGCAGCAGGAAAGTGAGTGAGGGGCCTCCACATCTGCTGAAGCCACAGGGGAACCACTACGTAGGAGCACGCGTAAGAGGAAAATAAAGCACAAATAGTCACAAGGGTAGTCACTTGGGTGAAATGTTGTGTATTTTGTGGAAATGCCATCAGTTGTGTGTTTTTCATAAAAATTCTGATGGCAACTTCTGCAGTTGTGGCGTGTGTCATTTCGCGAATGGGGCTGGAGGTCCTCTAATGCTAAGAGGGGAAGGAAAAAAAGGCCTCCCATGCATCTGGTAGGTGCCTCAGTTGAGAAAGCGCTGAGTGAGGGTGGCGAGAGGGGTCTCGCAGGAGGTCACACTGGAGAAGTGTGTGAGGCTCCAAACTTCCACAGCTGTGGTTATGCCTTCTAAAAGTTCCCCCAGACCTGAGACAACAAAGTCCTGCCACCTGCAAATGATGACTGATCAAATACCCTCTTTAATGTTGGACCTGCAGCTGATAGTCAGCAAGCCAATAGTGTTCACGCCAGGTTTCACAGGCGTCATCCCCACCAGGCGCGTTTTACGTGGGAAAAGGGTTAAACAGGCAAGGGCCTGTTAAAATGGGATTATAAAGGCCAATCAGTGCTGTTTAAGGGCCCTAAAGACCAGTCCCGCCTGTTGCAGGCGGGACTGATTCGGGTCAATCCGACACACCTAGGTTAAAATGGCATGGAGGCGGGAACCAGGCGGGGGGTCACGACCCCTAGGTTTTGCGTTTAAAACCCCCCGCACGCCTAAAAGCCTGCCTCACGGCCCAATGAAAATCGAGGCCACCACATCTACCGGTTCCCCTTTGTCTACTCCACTAGTTACATCCTTAAAGAACTCCAATAGGTTTGTCAAACAGGATTTCCCTTTCATAAATCCATGTTGACTCTGCCCAATCTTGCTATTAGTTTCTAAGTGCCCAGTTATTGCATCCTTTATAATAGATTCCCGCATTTTCCCAACTACTGATGTCAGGCTAACAGGTCTGTAGTTCCCCGTTTTCTCTCTCCCTCCTTTCTTTAATAGCGGGGTTACATTTGCTATCCTCCAATCTGCAGGAACTGTTCCAGAATCTATAGAATTTTGGAAGATGACAACCAATGCGTCCACTATTCCAATGGCCACCTCTTTCAAAACCCTAGGATGTAGGTCATTCGGTCCTTGAGATTTATCGACTTTTAGTCCCATAATTTTGCTAGTACTGTTTTTTTTTACTAATAATTTCTTTAAATTCCTCATTCTCGCCACACCCTTGGTTTTCTCATATTTCTGGGAGGTTTTTTGTGACTTCCACCGTGAAGACAGAAACAAAGTATTTATTTAATTTCTCTGCCATTTCCTTATTCCCTATTATAAATTCTCCCGTCTCTGACTGTAAAGGACCTACATTTACCTTCGCCAGTCTTTTCCTTTTCACATACTTGTAGAAGCTTTTACATTCCGTTTTTATATTTTTCGCTAGTTTGTGCTCATATTCCATTTTCCCTTTATCAATTTCTTGGTCCCCCTTTGCTGATTTCTAAAAAGATCCCAATCCTCAGGCTGACTGCTTTTTCTGGCAACTTTATAAGCTTCCTCCTTTGACTTAATACTAGCTTTAATTTCTTTTGTTAGCCATGGTTGGATCACTTTTCCTTGGGTTTTTATGCCCTAGAGGAATATATGTTTGTTGCAAATTATGCATTATGTCCTTGCTGGCCTTCCATATTCCACACTACCTAATACTGTACTTCAATTCATCCAGAACTCTGCCACCTAAATCTCATCCAGCTTTCCTATCTCTGCTAGCTATGTCAACTGCTGTTGACTCTCTATTACTCATCACATGGATTTCAGAATGCTTGTCTTGAAATTCCTCATGGTCTTGGTCTCTCTATTGCTTGCAACTTGCTCCAGGGCAATGCCTGTGCCCTCTGTTCTTCCAACTCTGGTCTACTGCGCATTTCTGTCCCTCCTTCCATTCCTCGATTCTACCATCAGTGTCTTCAGCTATTTTATCCTCACAATCTGGAACTGCCGCCCCAAATCTCCACCTTGCTGCATCTCCCCGCACGTTCAAAATCGCCGTCAAAATTTAGATCCTTCCTGCTGTGAGGCACTTTGGAATGTTTTAGTGTGGGAGCTGTATAAATTAAATTGTTAACAATAGTGAACACCTTTCTAACCGATTTTAATCAGTTTTGCATCTGGCTTCATTACAGATTAAACCTGCTTGATTATTGTTTGCCAGCACTGGTCTAGCAGCATTGAATATGATCATGTGACCTCTTTCTATTCATCATGCCTTACTTTGATCAATCAAAGGACAGAAATATCTTCGTAAAGCTGCATCAAACTGACCTTGTTCGTGATGAACGATTTGAATACCAGTGAGCATCGTGTTTAAAAATGAGGAAGTTAGAAAAATGGAGCAGAACCTTTTTGCAAAGGTACCAAGGGTGGCCACTAAAGTGAACAATATAAATGGTCTTTTTCTATTTTTAATGTGATCTCTGCTCATGGTGTGTAAATATTGGCAGTGTGTGTGTGAGACTCAAGTTCATTCATCGAGGTTTGCACCATTTGACCACAGAACTTTCAGATCCAATGAAGTAAGCAGAGAAAAAGCACTGATATCAATCCACCACTTTGGCACCCCTTAGGGTTTTTTTTGAAGACGGAAGGCGATTGTAGACTCCTTGCCATGCTGCTGATATACTGGTGTAAAACCCATGGTCATAGGTGTGAACTTTCATGGGAACAGGATACCAGTATGAGGGAGTACCATAGCTATGTTTACAGTGGAGTGGCGTCCATACATGAATTACTCTAGCGTATACAAAACTGTAAATGCAGTGTACATTCATGTAATGGATTTGGTAAATCCCACTTTAAAATGTTGTAATTCATAGATAAAGTATATTGTTGGATTGGTCCACTGTTACTCGGGTTATGGTCCTATCAGATTTTTAGGCTTTTTAATCTTTCTACCCCAAGACATAGCATGGAAGTAAGAAAAGCAAATTATTAATATGGAATCTGAAATATGTTTGTTTCATACCAATAGGGAACATTGTCCTTTTATAAAGGAACATTGCTGGCAAATCACTTATATTTTAATTTTCAATTCTATGAATTTTTCTTTTTAACTTCTTTAAATGCAAGTCCTATTGTATTACGGTTTCTGAGTAAATGTTTTCTCTTTCAAACTCTTGTTGATTTGAAAGCAGCTATTAAGAACTTAAGGTTCACAGAATCACAGAAACCCCACACTGCAGATAGAGGCCATTTCGGCCCATCGAGCCTGCACCGACACATATTCCACCCGATCCCCGTAACCCCTACACCAACACATATCCCACCCTATCCCCGTAACCCCACGTATTTAATCCCCCTAACACTAAGGGTCAATTTATCATAGCCAATCAACCTAACCCGCACATCTTTGGACTGTGGGAGGAAACCGGAGCACCCGGAGGAAACCCACGCAAACACGGGGAGAATGTGCAAACTCCACACAGACAGTCGCCCGAGGCTGGATTCGAACCCGGGTCCCTGGCGCTGTGAGGCAACAATGCTAACCACTATGCCACCGTGCTGCGTATTGTATGAATTAAAATGGATATGCATCGTTCAGTCAGTGCTGATTCACGAACACTGAACTAAAAGGGTTATGAACACTTTTTGGTGCAGGCGTTGAGCATATTTACAGCCAGTTTTAATGAAGAATTGTTATTTTGCAGAACTTGTTCAACCACAAGAATGTGCTGAGTGAAGAAATTGATAATCTATATCTACAAAATGAAGTTTTTTTGCACTCAATAAAAAAAATTATTCCAATCTAAGTAAAAATTGCAGTGTTGCCTTGCTTAAATTAGTATGGGCCTTACCATTAAGCTTTGTCTCCATTCCTAAGCTGTTATTACTATACTATTATACTGAGTTTTACATTTTAATACTTTTTTGTATTTTAAAAAGCCAGATAATGGCTTATTCATAATCTCTAGTTAAAACAATTAGAATATCATATGACACAGTGTAGCCTTGATTGAATTCAGATGTGACTACTTGAAAATGGAGGACATCTTTCAGCTAGTGAGAATGAATTCATAAATGAGTGACATATAAAACTCAAACTTGCATAGACAAATAATCTATATAATATATTGAAAATATTGTTTGTGTGCATTTCCTGTCAACAAAACTTTAATTCCTGTTACATTTTTGACACATTTTTGTCAATTTTTTTCCAATGTAAGCTCCCAAGTCTACATTTATAATGGAAACTGCCTACTTTAACTTGTCACACTGTCGTTACTTTCTTCAGCCAGTGATGGTGCTGTAATGAATCTCCCAGCGTGTACTGTAGAAAAACGTCTTTGCTTCAACTTTTCTGCTTCCCAAATTACCATACTTTTATTTTTATTTTATAAATAGTAAAACTTATTATACAAAAATACGTGCAGAATGTACGACTTAAAAATGTGGACTGAATTACATGACCTGGAACTATTATCGCAAACCCTCTAATCTCACCTTCACCTTCACACTATATTTGATCTTGACTCTCCATGTGCTATGCTGTGGGAGATTGACTATTTTTAATTTAACAGTTGATTGAAAATAGTGTTGATTGTAAATAGTGTTAAGGCTGTGGTACCCAGTTTACAAATGCAGGTTCTATTGCCTATGAAACACAACTTGCATCAGCAGTGAATCTGGTACTAAGCAGTGTGTCCACAAGCAAAAATGGCACAAAATGTTAAGATAACCCTTGTCTGTTGTTAGTTCTAGAACTTTGGAGACCTAGAAGCAAATATAAAGTTTTATTTTTTTGTTTTACATAGCAATTTCCAGAGAAACAGTATGGAAGACAAAGCTCGCCAAGATGCGGTGGTGTGGTACTATGGCGTGTTGTCGGTTTTAATTAGAAAAGTGCAGATAAATGAGGGGGAAAAATCCCAGAAAATGTTGGAAACGCACAGCAGGTTGATTGGCATCCAATAGAGAATGTTAATTTATTTAACCTGACAATCCTTCAGATGGTGATGGGTCTTCTCTGCTTTTCCAGCATCTTCTGTTTTTATTTCAAATTTCCAGCAGACAGAAATTAATTGGGGGTGGTCTCAATCCATTTGCTTACTTTGTGTGTATGTGGGTCTGGATCCACAGGACAAAACTGCCCATAATTGGCACAGATTGATCGTTTTCACTCAAAGTTCACGGGTGTGACTGGTTTGGGTTGTGGACAAAAAAAGACACTGGTATAGGGGTGCTCTTCTGAAAGTGGAGTTAGTCATTTTATTGGAGCAGTGTAAAAAGGGGTTTTCTGTGTACCTGGTGTTGCTATGTCTCATTGGGAAGTGATTGATGCTAGGTGCCCAAAGTTGAAAATGTCCCATTTTCCAGCAATGACGTGCTTCATCTTGATAAATGTAGAAATTCACTCAAAAGAAAATGAATTCTGTGCTGGATGAAATTAAGATTTTGCTTGTTCTTGCTATCTCATTTGACCTTCCTCCTCTATGTATGTGTCTGTCTTTCACTGTCTAATTTGTGAACAAAGAACCCTACCTGTTTCTTGTGTCTTAGATTCTCCCCCTTTTGTACTTGACAAAGGAGCAGCCTCCAATTTAACCTAGGTGACCCTTGAGTTTGAAACTGATGTATAAAATCAGATAAGATACTATTTTTGTCACATCCTCCTTCTGGGGAAGGACTTGTCTTGAACTTGCTGCCGCCCCATGATGGCATGTTTAAAATGGGAAATTAGTTGTGTTGGAAATCACCGTTGCAAATATGTATACTATCACTTCGTGGAGCATTTGTGTCGTTGGTGCACTACGCTGTTAGCTGCAGTGATATGATTAATGAACCAAGGATTAAAAAAAACCCTTCTCTCCAGGTGTGCTATGTTTCACACTGGACCAGTCCATTTTTAAATTTGGGGTATGTCCTTTTGATACAGATTAATTTGGGCTGCTGAGTTGAAGCTTCTGGATCTAGGCATGAGCTCAATATGTCAAAGAAAATTAGGTAGCTAGTGCATGATTAATGAACCCATCTTATTAATCACTTACAACTTGAAGCACAGCTCCTCTTGCTACATCAGTTCAGATGTTATTGTCACATCAAAACTACAGTATCCCTCTTCCAATCACTTATCAGTCTGTTTTAGCTCAGATTCAATGCAGTAGTTAATACAGACTACTTGTTTTCAATGACCTTGAATTGTTTTTAAATTGGTGTATCAGTATAGAAAGTTGCAATAAAACAAAATCCAGTAGCTTTTAAATGAGAAACACTTGGGATTGAAAAATATAGATGTTTTAAATGGACTTGCAATTTGTTATGCATTTTGGGGGGTCGTCTGTGAAAAGCCTGGGCAAAAGGATGTTGCAACCATAAGGCTGTGTGCTGTCTCAAATGTTTGAGCACTTCCAGATGGTACATAATGACATTATCAAAGGGCCTGTTTAATCTGTGGTCATGACAATATGTACTTGGATTGGGTTGGCCTGCTGTTCAATTTTGTTTTAAAAAATGTAATGTTAAGTTACACCTTATTAAGATAGTATTAGATTAGAGGTAATTTGGCAACCTGATGTGGCCAGCAAAGCAAAATTTTCTCCATAGCACTTCAGAAAAGCAAGCAAATGTCTAATGCTGATCTTGCTTGTAGTGTAGGAATAAGGACATTATTATCATATACCTAATAAATAATTTGTAAGGTGGGCAAAAAAATACAGTATAGCTAGAATATGGCTTTGGTTTATTTTTAATAAAACTCTGTTATTTACAGCATGTGTGATGCGCCATCAATTACTCAAAAGACTGAGGTTAAGCGAGTAACAACCAGGCTTTTATTAACTAAAGAATGAAGGTCTAGTTTCGAGTGGTCGACCCGTCCAGAATACTAAGGGACTGGGAGGTAGTCACTTATATACCTGGAATAGTGGGAGGAGTCAGCCGAGGCATGTCCAGACCTGTACCTAGTGGAATACACATACACATACAGACAGGTATAACAGTGGTTTACCACAATGTGTTATACCAATTATATGATCTTGTTATTCAGCTGGGACAGGAGGAGTCAACTATACAAATAAGCAAGACAGGACTGAATTTCTTTTGGCAGTAGTCATAATCTGACAACTGCCCTTCTGTTAGGAAACACGGCAGTGGATACAGCTACGCAGTCTAATAACCACAGTCTTGAGGTTGCAATTCCCTCTGTCCAGGTCAATCAGAACCTCCACAATTGGTGGAAAAAAACCAATTGTGGTGAACCGAAAAGTTTTGAGTTTGTGAAAAGCCTATTTATTACGTGCTGCAATATGGTGAAGCAGGACAGGCATAAAACATGGCTGTTACTGGTTTTAGTGCGTGGTCCAAAATACTTCTTGGCAATGGTGGGCTTTGCTATTGTTGCCACTTGTTTTCCACTTATCCGAGTATCATTTGTTGTGCCTTTTGTAATGGGTCAACTTTTTTTTATTGATCTGTTCCCTTAAACTTTTTTTTAAAGATTTGATGTAGTTGTGTGCTGGTTTATCGTACTATCTGGAGAACTAAGTATTGTTTTGATTTAATCTGATCCCTTTTATCTATTGTAATTGTAATACTCACCTGAGCATTTGTTTGGTAAAATAATCCATATTGGTGTTTTGAATGCAGTACTCTTGGAAGTACAGTAGGTAGAAGGATCATTATGAATGTGCCCAAGTGGTTTCAACACAAACGTGGAAAAGAATTGCCTCCCAAGTTGCAATTAGCTTTGCCATTAATCTTGCAAAGATTTGGTTTTAGACAGATTTCAATTGATTTGTTACAGTGCTGCTTATGGTTTGTTTATTATCTTCTTTGCAACCATTTCTCTTTTTGCATTGTTAACATTAATAGTTTTTCTGCATGTGCTACATGATCAATACACCCTTTACATTAGCTCCATCAGAGTTTGCCACTGAACTCCTTAGTATGATAGACGAGTAAGCCTGTGTTTTATAGGGAAAATCAACATAACTGCAGTTCCTTTTAAGTTATTTTTTGATAATGGAATAGCATTTGTATGATACTTTTTCCCATTCCATATAGAGTAAGTGCCCTTCATTGTGCAAACTACTGTTATGCCCAACAGCCATTGAAGTTTTCATTGTGAAACTACCCTGGAGTGTGACTGTCTGAGCCCCAGTGAACCATTCTCCACTCTTTAATTCTCCAAAGGTTCTGCTCTTTGGTCTTTTGAGGGGTCGTGTTGCTGCTCATTTTGTTCAGTTAATCCACTAAATCTAGATAAATTCTTGTGTTCCCTAACTTGGACTTAAACACTCCTTCCCTTCGTCCCTCCAGTCCCTCCGTCTTCCTTTATGCCATTCCCTCTTCCCACTCCTTTCTATTGCTAAAGGAATCTTGCTTTTGCTTCCAGCTGCCACTGTAAACGCACTTCAAATTTCTTGTCCAGTATTGTTAATAGTTCAAGACAAAGGTGGGTATTGTCCTGTATCCACCATTTTAATTTCCAGCATTCAGTTCTTTTATCTACACTCATAATTTTTTTTCAAAATTTTAAAACTGAACAAATGGCTATCTGTTTTTATAAATTACATTTGGATAATTGTTGCAGATATTTTTAATCTGTTGCAGAATGTTCTGTGTAAAACATGACTGGAGGTTTTGAGGCAAAGCACTGAATATTGTGAAATACTGATTATTTTTCCACTGTAATTATTTAGAAAATGTTAACATTACACTATCCTACTAGCACTTTTGCACTTGCCTTTAAGATTATTTGCTACATTTCATTGATACCGTCTTTAAAAGATCTTTAGATGGAAGAATCCTATTTTATTTATACTGTAAATGCAATCTGAAGGCAATCCAGAATTGCATTTCAGAAAATACGAACCGCCATAGCAAGATAAAACCCTGAGAATTAAAAAAAAAAAAAAAAAAAAAAATCTCTGTAGGATGTTTAATTGTACACTTGTAAGGTCTAATACCCATCATTAAAGAACTTGATGCAGGAAGCTGTAAGATATTCATGTAAGAGACCTGATGCTATAAATAGCTGTTGCTAAATGGCAAAGCATTGTAAGTCGTATTTAGCTTTCTCGTCCCTCCCCTCTGCCCTGGATCCCACGGAATATAATCCTTTCCTCGTAGATTAACTTTTTTGTTTTGAGACCACATGGGCTGATTGAATATTGGTGGGTTATCTTCGAAAGTGGCACTTTTTTTTGACTGCTGACATGGTACAGTAGAGTATTAAAACATGCGTATATCCAGTGATGGCAGTCTATCCTAGTACAGTAATTATAACTGGTAAAGTCTTTGCTTCAACATTCGTTACTTGACGATTACTGTTATTATTATAAAATGCTATTTTTACTGTTCCACAATGTGCCAGCGTGCCTTCACATTGAACTCAACGACTTCCATGCGACCACATCAAGTGTAGCAACTCTATCACAGAATGCAAGCAGTCATAAATGTCCCCACAGAATAAAGCCATTACACTGTCTCCTTCTGTAAAACAAATCACTTTGAATTAACCTGAGACCTTAGTCAGTGTGTGGTGTAAGCATGGTAGACAACTGGACTCTATAGTTTACGCAATAATAAAGCAATATTGAATTGGACATGCATAACTCATCATCCTTTAATCTAATGAGTTACGTACTCCAAAGCCACTCGGTGCTCTATTTTTCAGTAGGCTACTGACTTCAGTTGTCCAGTCCAACGTCATCATGGATGAGTCAGAACTTCCTCCAGCTTTGGAAGACAAACGATCATTTTGGCCCTACCACAAGCTCCCATTTGCTTGCCATTGACTTCATCCCCCCCCCCCTCCTCATCACTCACATAGACTGAACTAGAGTGTGTGAAACTTTGTCCTGTTTGACCTCGAGCTGAGCTACAAATCTCATGTCCTATCCATTCCCAAGATCTATCTTCCACAATATTGCCCACCTCTGCCCCTACCCCCATTCCTTTGCTGCCAAAACCCTTGTGTCTGCTTTTGTCACCTTGGACTCCATTTTCTGCACCCTACTCTGGAATTTGTTCCTCAACATCTCCACCTCTCCTCTTTCCACCTTTTATAAAAATAAAAAAATTAAAAAATCCTCAAAACTCACCTTTTGGTGACCCCTCTTAATCCCTCCCTCCCATGGCTTGGTATCTATTCATTTTTTTAAAACACCATGAAACTTTTTCTATATTAGAGGCATTGTATAAATGCTATTTGTGTATTTCTTATATTGGAAAAATTGTTAAAATAAGGTTGAGTGGGTAAAGTGAAACAAAGTGAGTTGGCCTTGTTTTAATGTACTTGTTTTGGACTGGGATTGATTTAAAAGCAAGTGACCACTTGTCTCCACAGCCCATTTAACGAGTGTGACTCAGAAACCATGAGCATTGCTGTCATGAGGGAATTAGGATCATTCTAATGAGCCAAGTAAGCCTGGTTACTAATGTGGTATTCTTTTATTGTCAAAGGATTTTTTTTTAAGAAGGAAGAAATTAAGATGTCATGGACATTTAGAAATGCTAAACTTGGAATGCTAGTTTGTTTAGCAAAGTGAACAGAATTGATTATTTAAATACTTTGGTTATCTCTCTTAATCTGTCCTCAAGTGGCTTTGAATTATTCTATATCAGTGGAAAAAATGGAATGGCTTTTATTGTGTAGCATCAGTGAACTCTTCACATTGCTGTAACAATCGCCAAATACGTTTTTTATCCTCCTACAGATTAAGTGTTCCTTATTTCTCAGGTAGGTGAAGCTTGTCGGTGCTGCTTCTCAGCATAGTGTGTGTGTGTGTGTGTGTGTGCGTGTGTGCGCCATGTGTAGAGCGTATACCAATCATCTGATGGAGGAATGATTTTTTTTCAGAAAGCATTACAAACCTACCAATAATTACAATTACTGAAGTGAGGTGACTTGATGTGACCAAAGATGTGGTGATACTATTATTTCCTCCAGCCTTGAAACCCTTCTATAAAATGTTGCTACTCTCAACACATGTACTAAATGACTATTGAAGTCTGTTGCATAAGAAGTAACTTGATTTGAATTCTTCTGACATTTGTTTTTTGTTATTCCAACAAATACTCTTGAGGGCTGCTAACAAATAATAATGTACTAATTTATCTTTTTCCCCTCTGTCTCCTGCCCCCCAACCAAGACAAAGTGGCATAATTTGCAACATGGTTCTGGAGGTTTCTAGTTTCAAAAAAATCTTCTCCTGTTCGTTCTTCCCTGATCCTCCCCTCCTTCCCTTCCGCGCGATATACCAATATCCAGTTGAAAGGAACTTGCATTTATATAGTGCCATTTACATCCCAGAGTGCTTCACAGCCAGTGAAATACTTTTGAAGTGTAGCCACTGTTGTGTTGTAGGGAAATAAGTAAGATTCCAAATAGGTTCAAGCACATTTGATTTGCATGCACTGTACATAAATAGACAAAGTATTATGAATACCATTGATGAGCTAGAGGTGCAGAGAAACTTACAGGTTCAGTTATACAAATCTTTAAAAGTGGGTGGACTAGTTGGTGAAGCTGTGTTTTATATAAAAAAAGAATTTGGGATCCTATGTTTTATAATTGGGGACAAGAAGTACAAAAGCAAAGAGGTAATATAAATCATTGGGTTGGCCGTAGTTAGAATATTGTGTCCATTTTTGGATGCCCTACTTTAGGAAGTATGTCAAGACCATGGAGAGGGTGCAGAAGAGATTCATTTAAGATGATGCCAGTGATGAAGGGCTTTAACTTTGAGGAAAGATTAGAGAAATTGGAGCTCTTTCCATTGGAACTGAGGAGTTTAAGAGATCTGATACAGGCGTTCAAAATTAGAAACGATTTTGATAAGGTAAATAGGGGAAAACTATTTCTTACTGGTTGGTCAGTAACTAGAAGGCATACATTTAAAATCACCATCAAAAGAACAAGGGGAAGGTTATGAGCATCTTACTTTTACACAGAAGGTTGTAGGAAATGAAACAGTGATGGAAGGAGAATCCATATTATCCTTTAAAAATGAAAGTAGATAAATATTGGAAATGGAAAAGGGTAAGGGAATGGAACGGAGTGGATAACTCTTTCAGAGAATGTGTGCGTGCTTGCATGTTTTTCTTGCTAGGGTTTGCACAGAGAATAGTTCAATGTTGGTCTAAGATTAAATCGTCGTCACTTATCCTTTGATATCGAAGAAGATAGCCAGAATATCATCTCATTTTTTGCAGTCACTCTTTGATGACTGATGAGATCTCTTTTTGCTCAGAATGAATGTCCGCACATTGCACAGTGGATCCCGTATACACCAGCTTGGGAATCTTGATTTTTCAAGTAACACTTCCTCAGCTGGCATTTACATTCAGCATCAGCAATGCGACAGGCCTCATAGTAGGTGATGCCTTCATGGATGGTTTTTCGCCATGCTTTCTTATCTTGAGCAAGTTGTTCCCTCTGAGTTGCTGCCCACCACAAAATTGCTTCCCAGTTGTCAGTGTGCCATAAAAGATCATCTCTGGGATTCGTTCATCAGACATTTTCACCACATGACCTGACCATTGTAGCCGTGCCTTCATGATCAAAGCATCTATGCTTGGCATGTCAGCTTTTTTAATAACTTTGGTGTTAGAAATCATGTCTTGCCATCTGATCATTAGTCGTCTCAGGCAGCTTGGGTGAAAGTGATTTTAGTTTCTTAATGTGACGTGCATATGCTGTCCAAGCTTTACAGGTATAAAGCAGGGTTGTTAGAACAACAGCCCTGTACATGAGCTTGGTCTGCACACTGATGTCTCTTGTCCTAGAGGCGCTCACTGAGTTTATCAAAAGCTAAGGTGGCTTTGGTGATTCTGCAGGATGCTTCTGTATCGATATAGACTTTGTTAGACAGGGTGCTGGTAGGTGAATCTGTCTATAGCCTGCAGCGTGTGATCACCGATAGTGATGATAGGTGGAGTGTAATCCTTGCCCAGACTAGTTGGAAGAGTACCACTGTCTTTTCAAGGCTGATAGTAATTGCAGGCAAGCTGTTGCAAGCCTCTTTCTTGCTAGGGTTTGGGCAAGAGAATAAACTCTTATCAATGCTGGTTTAAGATTAATACAAAGAGGTGCATTAAAACAATCCAGGGTCACTCTTAACTTTCACTGCCTGCCTTGGCTGAAGTGACTGGCTTCGAGTTGCCACCTTCCATAGTTGTCTTCCAGACTTTGTAACTTACTGTGTAAAGGATGTCAGCCATGAACTTGTATTTCACCACTCTACAATACCTAGCATGCTATAACATGTTAGCTAAACCATTGAGTTTTTAGATACTAATGTTGACGTCAAGGTTCATTGAATGTTGCAGGTTACTGAGCGTCGAGAAGTTGTAGGTTGTCTTTTCTACCCTAAAAAAGAACTGAAGTACTTTCTTTTGAGCTCTGTATATTAAATAATGAAACAATTCTGTGCTTATAAATGCACTACTGTATAAAATGGCTTGGTGGCGTACAAGTTACATGACCACATACCTTTCAATGTAAAGGAACCAGTAATGTGGAATAATTAGAAAGTAACATAGTGAAGGCCAAGAGTTGTGAGGTCTTAATTCAAAACTTTTTGTCTTAGCAACTGACATGGTGGCAAATCTAAGGCCTTCAGTGTTTCAAAGGGATCTCACTGACACGACGGAAGGGTGTGCACTTGAATGCACTTGCTGGAAGCTAGATGGCGCAATTGTCTACACTTGGGTGCTGCTGAAGCGCACACATCACACGTGCACATGCCACACCCATTCATGCAAATACTAAGGAGGCTGCAAGCCATCTAAAAGTTGATAGATTAAAATGGTAAATGTTCACCAGCTGAGTCACCAGTGCAAATGGATGACTGCCTTCTTTCCCACTGACTGCTGCCACAAATTTAATCTTGATGTTCTCCTATCTTCCTTGTCTTGATTAAACGACACAACACACTGTGACTTAT
This sequence comes from Somniosus microcephalus, assembly GCF_052327205.1. Classification (NCBI taxonomy): domain Eukaryota; kingdom Metazoa; phylum Chordata; class Chondrichthyes; order Squaliformes; family Somniosidae; genus Somniosus; species Somniosus microcephalus. Next base: position 8,805,711 of record NC_141010.1, read on the forward strand.
TAGGAGCCTGTCTCCAAATATTAGCATTTTTGTACATCCTGAGTCTGTTTTTCTTTGTTTTTAACTTGGTTATTTGTTTCTATCGTCACAACATCAAACAATGAAGTGAATGTTTCTTTCTACATTGCATCTCCCGTTGGCACCCTAGTAGTTCTTGAATTTATAATTTAGCGTTATTCAGGCCTGATTCATTCAGTAAGGTGGCCCAGCAGGGAAGAAGTATATTGGTTTTGAAGTTATACTGTAACAACCACCTGACTCCCCAAAGCCTTTCCACCATCTACAAGGCACAAGTCAGGAGTGTGATGGAATACTCTCCATTTGCCTGGATGAGTGCAGCTCCAACAACACTCAAGCTCGACACCATCCAGGACAAAGAAACCCGCTTGATTGGCACCCCATCCACCACCTTAAACATTCACTCCCTCCACCACCGGCGCACCGTGGCTGCAGTGTGTACCATCTACAAGATGCACTGCAGCAACTCGCCAAGGCGTCTTCGGCAGCACTTCCCAAACCTGTGACCTCTACCAGGACAGCAGGCGCATGGGAATACCACCACCTTCAAGTTCTCCTCCAAGTCGCACACTATCCTGACTTGGAAATATATCACTGTTCCTTCATCGTCACTGGGTCAAAATCCTGGAACTCCCTCCCTAACAGCACTGTTGGGAGTACCTTCACCACACGGATTGCAGTGGTTCAAGAAGGCAGCTCACCACCACCTTCTCGAGGGCAACTAGGGATGGGCAATAACTGCTGGCCTTGCCAGTGACGCCCAGATCCCATGAATGAATTAAAAAATATTGCTGCTTGTTGTCAAGACCACTTTGATAATGGGTTAGGTGGACCTGAGCGGGTTGTGTATCTCCGCAAAGTACACCAACACACTAATTTGTCTTAATTTTATTGTTTCTGTATTTATTTTACCCATCTAGGCTTCCTTCACTGTTCATTTTTCATACGGTTTATTTAAAATGTTAACAGTTACCCCCAATGGAGGAGCTGCTGTTTTCTGACACTAGAGTAGTGTTAACTCTTTCTTGAAATTTCAGCTCCAATTTTTCCTAATCCTGGTCTTCTGAAATATTTGTGTACTGTTGCTGGGAAAAGAAACTACAGCTACCATTATCCTGCTATTTTATACAGATACTGTTAACATCAAACCATCATAAACTCATAGAAAAGATATTCAATGAAACTTGAACATCATTTTGTTGCACTGTTATGCCTGCATGTTCTATTTAGTGACTGATCTAGTAGTGGAGAGCTATACAGGTGGATATCATTTACTGATACGTGTAGGTAAAGTTTAACTTGATGTATACGCAGTGTAGTGTATGTGCCTTTAAGAGCCCCCTGTGTACTGTAATGCACGGCCACTCGGGCTATATAAGCCTGTATATTGTGTTGTATCAGTTAGTTCACCTCCAGACATTGTTCAGTAAACACCTGTGAAACTAACTCCTGCCTTCAGTGTCTCTATTAACACACGGACACAACAGTGGTGACGAATTGGAAACGGACTTACCTGCAATTCGGCAGCACCTCGAGGACATCGATTCCTCAGACGTCCAAAGTCGAAGAAAAGCAAGGGAAAAAAAAAAAAACTCTGGTTTCACCAGCTAGCCGAGCTGGTGGCAGGTACTGCGATAATCCTTCCTGGGCGGCGGGCTGGGGCTCCATCGGCTGGCTCTGCAGCGAGGCCAAGCAGCGAAGGCGGAGGCAAGCAGAAACAGACGGGGGGGGGGGGAGCACTCGGGAGACGGCCGGCGCTGCAAAGCAGGTCGGCGTTCGGACCTAGCAGAGGGGGGGAAAAGTCCCAGAGAGTCCGGCGGGAACGAGTCTCCACCTGTAAATAATTTTTTTTTTTTTTTTTTTTTTAAAAACCGCTGAAAACAGCGTTGTCAGCAGCGGGAAAGCGCGGGGAGCGCCATATTTTTTCTGCAGGAAAGAAAGGAAAGCGTGGGAAGCGCCATTTTTTTCCAGGATGCCTAAGGCTGGCAATATTGATGCTTTTGATAACGATATAGAGGATTGGACCACATATGTGGAAAGAGTGGAGGTATATTGCACAGCAAATGGAATAGAAAATGATAAAAAGGCGTCAGTACTTCTAAATCTAATGGGCGCAAAGACATACCGGCTGTTACGAAACGTAATCACTCCAGCCAAAGCAAAGGACAAGAATTTTAAGGAAATTGTTGATATCCTACAGGAGCACTTAAACACAACACCGCTGCTGATAGCGGAACGATTCAAATTCTTCAAGAGGAATCAGCACAAGAATGAAAGTAACGCTGATTACCTCACCAAATTAAGAAAGCTATCAAAGCACTGCCAATTCGGGGCAGGACTGGCAGATTCTCTTCGAGACAAATTTGTTTGCGGTCTCCTAAGTGAAGGAACACAGAAAAGGCTGCTTTCTGAGAAAGATTTGACACTGGACAAGGCTTTCAGTATGGCTGTATCCTACGAAGCAGCCGCAAGAGGAGCTGCAGAGATACAGCAAAAGACACAGGACTTTGGCACCCATGAAATGACACAGGGTTTCGAGACATATCGCTGTGGCAGATCCACCCATGACCAGAGGGACTGCTGGTTCAAGGACAAAGCATGCAGGCAATGCGGAAAGATTGGACACATTGCACGGGTATGCTGATCTGGACAAAAAAAATCCACGGACAGGAAAAAAAAAAATCAATAAAGAAAAGTACAGAAAGGTACAAATGATGACGGACAGTAGCTCCGAAGACCAGAAGAGCGATAGCGACTCCGGAAACAAGAGACTAAGCTGTCTCAAATTACATAATGTAATTGCCAAAGAAGATTACCAGACCATTTGGGTTACCCTCACGATAGCAGGGTCCCCAGTTAAAATGGAGCTAGATACAGGATCAGCTCTGACCGTCATAAATCGACGGGATTACGAGCGGCTATTTCCGCATATACCTTTAAAAGACACATCCATTATCTTGAAAACATATACGGGGCAGAAAGTATACCCCAAAGGAAAAATAAGGGTGCCTGTTGTATACAACGGCAAGGAAATACAGAAGTTGTATTTATACGTTCTGCAAGATGGTGGTCCACCGCTGTTGGGACGTGAATGGATCAGGAAGATACGTTTAGACTGGCACTCCATTCAGGCACTGACGGTGACCAGTAAGAAAAAAAATGATGACGTCATACCTGAACGATTAAAAGACATCTTGGCCAACGCCAAGGAAGTGTTTCAAGAGAAACTAGGAACCTTGAAAGGCCTCACCGCCTCAATAAAAGTGGAAGATGCGGCAATTCCCAAGTTTTTTAAGGCAAGGCCGGTGCCATAGGCAATTCGTCCAGCAGTCGAGGCAGAGCTGGAGAATTTGGAAAAGGCAGGCGTATTATCCAAGATAGATTGGAGCGAGTGGGCAACACCCATCGTCCCGGTCATGAAGAAAACGTTGAATAATGATAAATCTGAAGAACAGAGAAAAATTCGCATCTGTGGAGACTTCAAGGTGACTGTAAACCCGGTCCTTCACACGGTACAGTATCCTCTTCCGAGGATAGAAGATATTTTCGCCTCCCTATCCGGAGGGAAACGTTTCACCAAAATTGACTTGGCACAGGCATATCTACAGATGGAGGTTGAGGAGGCCTCTAAAAAGCATCTCACGATAAATACACACAAAGGCCTGTACCAGTACAATCGACTGGTTTTCGAAGTAGCATCAGCTCCAGCTATCTGGCAAAGAGCTATGGAGCAAGTCCTCCAAGGGATTCCGGGGACTCGATGCTACCTAGACGACATCCTTGTAACAGGAGAAAACGACAACGAGCACCGTGCCAATTTGGAGCAGGTGCTCACTAGGCTGAGAAAACGGGGCCTACGAGCAAATCGCCCCAAGTGCGAATTTTTCCAGAAACAAATATCATATTGTGGCCACATAATTAATAAGGAAGGGTTGCATAAGTCACCTGAAAAAATTGAAGCGGTCACAAAAGCCCCAGCACCTGAAAATGTTTCACAATTAAGGTCGTTCCTGGGATTGATAAGTTCGGTAAAAATTTATGATAGTAATTTATCAACTCTTCTGCACCCTCTTAATGAACTGCTACAAACAGGAGTAATTTGGAAATGGAGCGAAGACTGTAAACGTGCCTTCCATAAATGCAAAGACTTAATCACGTCCAAGGAAGTTTTGGCTCATTACAACCCATCACTGCCAATCAGACTGGCGTGCGATGCATCCCCTTACGGCGTAGGAGCGGTATTACCGCACAGATTCCCTGATGGCTCGGAACGGCCGATAGCTTTTGCGTCACGCTCATTGAACTCAGCTGAGCGTAACTATGCCCAAATCGACAGGTAAGTACTCAGCCTGGTATGGGGAGTGAAGAAATTCAACCATTACCTACACGGACAAAAATTTACCTTGTTGACTGACCATCAACCCCTCGTCTCCATATTCAACCCTAAAAAGGGTGTTCCCATTATGACAGCGCAAAGGCTACAGAGGTGGTCCCTTTTTCTAGGGGCACACCAATATGACATAGAATACAAAGGATCAAAACAGCATGGGAATGCTGACGGTTTATCGCGCCTACCGTTGCCAATGGTAGAAGAGGCACCTACCGTAGACCCAGTGGAGATGTTCCACTCTACCATAGTGGAATGTCTACCAGTAACAAATTCTGCCATTGAAAGGGAAACGAGAAATGACCCGACTCTCTCACGGGTCTACGATTTAACAGTGAAGGGACGGCCAGCACATGGCGAACCACTGTTGCCAGCATTCTCGCAAAGAAGAGAACAGCTGTCAGTGTGCCGAGGAACCTTGATGTGTGAGGGTGCCAGTCAGTTCCTTCTGTAACCTCTAGATGGCACCTTCACTTGTTTGTTTCCTTGTTAATTGTTTCTAGCCCTTTGTTAATTGTTCCTAGCCTCCTGTGTTAATTCTTAACGGCCTGTTAGCTGTTCATGGGTTTCACCTGGTTTTCTTGGTATATAAGTTCTGTGGTTGCTTTTCTCTGTGCTCAGTCCTAACCGGGGACTAGCCTTCGCTCTGTGGCTGCTGGCTTTGACTAGCTGGCTGCCATGGTTCTCGAGCTTTGTATTTAAGATGTATTTAAGTCTGTGTTCTTGTTGTTCTTCGTCTTGATAAGGTGCTGGGCTGGACTAGCGTGTTGCCATGTTGGAGCTTGTCCTGAGCTTTGTATTGATAAGCTGATTACCCCTGTGGTAGCTTGTCTCGAGTCTCGTCTCGGCAAGCCGGTTGTCCTTGTGATAGCTTGTCTCAAGCTCAGTATGGACAAGTGGGTTGCCTCATGGAAGCTGTCCTGAGTTCCTATCTTGACTAGCCGTTTTGTAACTTGTCTCTAGTTCTTATGTATGTTGCTGTGTTCCTTGTGTGAACCTAGTTATGTGTGAATCTAGTAAAGTTCAAACAAAGTACTGTATATTTGCCTCTCGCCTCGTTTCTGCACTTGGGTCCAGAACCTACATTATCCGGAGAGCACGGCCCCGTGTCTACACGGCCCCGTGGCTCCCCACCCCCGTCACATGATGTGTGGATCCAGAGTGGTGATTCCACCCAAACTCCAGGATAAAGTGCTAAAGGAGCTTCACGAGGGGCATCTGGGTGGAGTGAAAATGAAGAACCTAGCCAGGGCGTTTGTATGGTGGCCAGGTATCGATGGAGACATCGAAGAAATGACCAAGAGCTGTCTAGGATGCCAGAAGGTCCAAAACGCCCCACCACAAGCCCCTCTACATCCATGGGAGTGGCCCTCATCTCCCTGGCAAAGGGTACACATCGACTTTGCTGGTCCATTTATGGGCTCAATGTTCTTAATCGCGGTTGATGCACACTCCAAGTGGCCGGAGGTAATAAAGATGTCCTCCACCACCACGGAAAAAACCATCACAGTATTAAGGACCATATTTGCCAGGAATGGGCTGCCTGAACAGATCTGTTCTGATAATGGACTGCAATTTGTGTCCGAAGAATTCAGGAAGTTCTTAAAAAAACAATGGGGTTAAGCACTACACGTCCGCCCCATACCATCCCGCCACCAATGGATTGGCTGAAAGGTTTGTCCAGACCTTCAAGAAGGCCATAAAGGCCATGGGTAATGAAGACCTAAAACTTCAGCATAAGGTAGATAACTTCTTGTTTGCATACAGGAATGCAACACGTGGTTACAAACCAAACTCCCGCCATGATGTTCTTCAATAGAAGCCTAAGATGCCGGCTGGATTTGATCAAGCCAAACATCAGAAGGGACGTGGAGAACCGGCAATTTCAAGGCATGAATGAAAGGCCAACTAGAACCTTCCAGATAGGTCAACAAGTTTTGGCCCGGGTCTACCGTACCGAGAAATGGCAGCCTGGAACTATTTGCACACGACTAGGACCGCTGATGTATACCGTGGACATTGGAGAAAGCATAATAAGGCGCCATGCTGACCAGATCATAGAGTCATTCAAAAAGGGACAACCTACACCACAACTCTCTACGCCTAATGATGAAGTAGAGATACCCATATCTACCTCCGATCCGGTGATACTGGAACCAGATGAACCCGACACTGGCATTCAAGCCGAATCAGCCTTGCCAAAAGAACCTACTACACCACCAGAAACTACTACACCACCGAGGCGTTATCCGGACCGAGTCAGGAAGCCTCCAGAGAGACTGACTTATAATTGATTAACTGCAGCAATGTGTAGATTATTGTTCTTGTAACATGTAATTAATGATTACTTAAAATATTATGTACTGTTTGGCTAAAAGGGGAGGAATTGTAGTGTATGTGCCTTTAAGAGCCCCCTGTGTACTGTAATGCCGGTAATGGCCACTCGGGCTATATAAGCCTGTATATTGTGTTGTATCAGTTAGTTCACCTCCAGACGTTCAGTAAACACCTGTGAAACTAACTCCTGCCTTCAGTGTCTCTATTAACACACGGACACAACACGCAGCTCTTGATTCAAAGATGCTTAATTCAAAACATACTTCCTGTACTATTTTATTCACCTTACTTAATTCAAATTACTGCATAATTCAAACTTTTTTTGAGCATAAAGTGATTTGAATTAACAGGAGTAGAGTATTTACTCTGCCAACATGGATCATCATCATAGTCTCCATATTTAAATGCTGCCATGACATGGAAGAACAAAAAATAAGATTGAATATGGCACGAAATTGTTCTTGCCTCTCTTATGCAATGTATTTTCCAATAGTGCTGTGATATACCTATCAATTCATCCAATGAAAAGCGACGAGTTAAGAAAGTAACTATAGGTTTTTATTGGCTAAATAACAGAGCCCACCCTCGTGGGTGATCGGATACAACAAGGAGGAATGCCAGCCAGTCGACTACCTTTATACCTGGGCAGGTAGGTGGAGTCATGGGCGGAGTCAGCAGTGGTCAGCCCAGGTATAACAGCGTGACAAGAGGCGACCTCGTATAGTGATACAACAGTGTGAACAGTGCTAACCATAGAGTAACGATATAACAGTGATAACTATAGTGTAACGATAGTGAACGATAAAAGTGGTTTACCACATGCTGATATTCAACAGCAACAATAAATTGCATTTATATAGCATCTTTAATGTAGTAAAATGTCCCAAGGCACTTCACAGGAGCATAACCAGACAAAAATTGACACTGAGCCATAGGAGGAGATATTAAGACAGCTGACTAAAAGCATTGTCAAAGAGGTAGGGCTCGAGGAGGTTACAGATATAGGGAGGAGCGAGACCATGGAGGAATTTGAACACCAGGATGAGAATTTTAAAATCAAGGCATTGGTGGACCGGGAGTCAATGTAGGTCAGTGAGCAACAGAAAACGCTGGAAAAACTCAGCAGGCCAGGCAACATCCGTAGAGAGAGAAACAGTCAACGTTTCAGGTTGAAGACCCTTTGTCAGGACTGAGGAAAAAAAAGCAGGAAATGAAACGGATTAAGAAGCAAGTAAGGGGGCTGAGAAATGGGGGAGGGGATGAAAGAACAAAAGGGAAGGTCTGTGAGAGGTGAAGAGACATTAAGAGATATTCAAGACGAGACGAGATGGTAATAGGACAGATTAAGAGACAAAAGACGGCTCTAGATTAGGTGTGAAATGTGTTGGCAGAGTGAAAGACAGCTGCCATGTGGGAGAGAAAAAAAAAGAGAAAAGGCATAAACCAAAAGTGTGGATAAAAGAATATATAAAAATATGATCGGGGCCGAGGTTATGATCTGAAATTGTTGAACTCGATATTGAGTCCGGAAGGCTGTAAAGTGCCTAATCGGAAGATGAGGTCAGTGAGTACGTGGATGACCGTGACTTGGTGTGAGTTAGGATACAGGCAACAAAGTTTTGGATGTGCTCAACTTTTAATAAGAGTGGAGGAGGGGAGGCTGGCCAGGAGAGCATTGGAATAGTCGAGTCTGGAGATAATAAAAGCATGGATGAGGGTTTCGGCAGCAGATAAACCTGAAGCAGGGGCAGGGTGATATTATGGAGGTGGAAGTAGGTGATCTTTGTGACGGAGAGATCATATGGGGTTGGAAGCACAGCTCGGGGTCAAATAAAAGCTGAGGTTGTGAACAGTCTGGTTTAGTGTGAGACAGTGATCAGGGATGGGAATGGAATCGGTGGTTAGGGAATGGGGTTTGTGGCAGGGACCAAAGACATTCGGCTTTGATTTTCCTAATGTTTATTTGGTGAAAATTATGGCTCATCCAGGACTGGATGTTGGACAAACAGCTTGACAACACAAAGGCAGTGGAGGGGTCGAGAGAGGAGGTGGTTACGTCTACGTACATTTGTAACCTGACGTCGTGTCTTCGGATGATGTCGCCGAGGGGCAACATGTAGATGAGAAATAGGAGGGGCAAGGATAGATCCTTGGGGGTGGGAAGAGAAGCCAGTGTAGGAGATTCTGTAGCTACGACTGGATATGTAAGAGTTCCCCAGACATTGGGAGCAACAGTAGTGTGAAATCAGCTTAGGCTGATACTGGCTGCGACCAGAAATAGTCAAATGTATGAGAATTTTTAAGAGCAAAAGGCTATTGGACACAACAAACCTGTCTCATTTATGTAGGTCAACTTGACTTCTCGCCATATCCCTCAATCCTTGTCCTTACCAGAAAAGCATTAATTATCTTTTGTACCTATATATATTGCCTGCTTTAATGGTAATGCCATTTCTAAGTAAGCCCTTTTTAAAATTCATCCTGTATCGCTCAATACAAGGGGATAATGTTACTTTAAACATTTTCTGGCTGTGTGGAAGGAGGTTGCTATGTGAAGTATGCAGTGCAGTTGGCAACAATGCTGAAGTCTGACATAGCATGGAGATCGTTTTTAGAGAAGCTAGTTCATCTGATGTGGTTGGTAAACGACATGGAGTAGATAAAAGTAACTTGACATAAAGCAAAGCTGAAATTCTTGATCATAGAGTGAAGTAAAAATGTGTTCAGAATAGCAATTGCTTCTGGAGCTATGGGAGTTTCATGATCTTAATTTGAGGTGAAGGCTAGCGGTTCTTTTAAAAGCATATTATCACAATTACTTGCTTTATGTAGGCGGTAGTTCAAAACTGTTAAACCATTTCAGGGGACGACCAAATTGGGAACCAGTTTTTATTCAATGGCTGTGGCCTTGGGGAGTAGTTTGAGGCCAGTGTGATTTTTTTTCTTTCAGATTATTTTCAACTATTACAGCCTGCACCATTCAATTGGATTTCATACTGTTATAGCTTTACACTTGGTTTTTTATAAAATAAAATGAGAAAAATGGCAAACTACAAAATACTGTATAAGCAAAGGAAATATTCAACAAAACAAATCAGGTGAGGACCTTGTGCACCCAGTGACTTGCCTGATTCATGTTTCAGGCAGGCCATTAAATGGGCGCCCAGCACTTCTACCCAAGATTTTCATTGTAGAAATGACAATCAGGAGAGCTGTATAACGGGCGGGTGGATCAATATCGCCCGTTTACACTGTCATCCAAAGTGTGTGTGTGTGTGAGATCAGCAGACATTCCATGGGAACAGCTGCCTGATTTTTTTTGTTAATTTTAATATCGATTAGAGGATTGCTGTCTGATTATTTCTGACGTGAGTACCAATTAGCTCACTTTCCATTAGTATCTCTTAGTTCATGTGGTTCTGGTGGTTTCCTGTGGACCAGTAGCTTCTATCAGGGTTAGATATATTTCTTAAGGCTAAGGGGATCAAGGGATATGGGGAGAAGGCAGGGACAGGGTACTGAGCTTGGATGATCAGCCATGATTGCATTGAATGGCGGAGCAGGCTCGAGGGGCCGAATGGTCTACTCCTGCTCCTATCTTCTATGTTTCTATCGGACATTAATGGCTCGATAGCTTCAGTTTCAAGTCTTTCAATTTGTATTCGCACAATTTTCCTGCCCCCCCCCCCCCCCCCCAAATTAAAATGCTGTCAAAGAAATGTTATAAATTTGGTTGTTGTGTAGTGGGGAGGAGTATGATCTTTTGGAATCAAAGTGATATTTCTTTTTAAAAGTTCAACCCTTGCTGCAGTAAATCAGTCCTCAGTGTTTGATTCTACTTGACAAAATGATGCCATTGCACTATGGTAACAAAGGATCACTATAAACTATACAGTTAATAAATGCAGACTCTTGCTTCGGAGTGAATACTTGTATTTTACTTGCGGCTGCTCTGCCTCATGAAGTTGTATCCCTCCTGTGAGGGAAAACAAGCATTCTACACAGTACTTGGAATTCCACACACTACCCTTGAACTTGGCTCAAAAATCTTGTTTTTAAAGGAGTACATTCATGCGATCATAAGTTTGGTCTGGAATGTCTTTGCCATCCTGTGGGAACCCTTTGTGGAGGGGTCAGGCAGGACAAAGCAGGGAGCCTGCTGAGTTCACAAGTGAAAAATTGGACCACAGTAAAATAATTGTTCAGTATGAATGTGGATGACCATGTTGATTAGGATGGAAGCAGCAGTTTTCTTTCCACTAAGCTATAGACACACTATGATGATTATGAACTTAGTAGTTTGTAATGTTACTTACGATGACGACCAGACAATATTTGCATTTTGCTTAGTAAGAGTGCGATTGGTGAAAGTTGGCCAAGAATGTTGTTGCGTGATCTGTTGAAAGCTAAATAGCATTCTCAGTTTTAGGTTGGAAATCAGTCTCGGGGATATCCTCTGCCAATATAAATGCCTTTATCCTTGGGCTCAGCAGGTCTTGGATGAACAAACTGCTTCTCATATTGATCTTTGTCAACTATTTGTGTCACTACAGCAACTGATTAGTAAAACTTTTTTGAATATTTTACATAGGTGCTAGCCCATGAACGGATCATCTTCCATTATATATACAGTAGTAGCTGATTTACCGTATACACTTGGTGACTTTTTTCCCCTGTGGCATTACTCACAGTGAATTGTTGCATTTGTGGTTTTATAATATTACTGAGTAACTTGATCTCCATTGTGTTACTGAAGTTTTAAAAAGAAATTGCCTCCATCTTTCTGTAATTTTTCTTGTCTTGCGTTCTCGCTAATTCTTTATCTCCCACTCTTTTTGACTTTGTTTTCTGCTCTTTCTGTCTGTGTCTTTGCCTGTGTGTGTGGGTTGGTGTGTGTGTGTGTCGCTCTCGCTTCATCTGCTTGTTCTTTCTTCTATATATTTCCCACTCTGCAAACCTCTGATGAATGTTGCTCCACTGATTTATTTAGTTAGTATATTTTACCTTTTTTGCCAAGAGAGAAGTGGACATGGTCCACAACTTGCAAATAGGAAATCTTGGCATCATCTGTGAATGATCACACAAAGTCCTGCAGTTTTATTTCTTCCTCTTTATTTTATTTATTTATTTTTTAATGTTTGTACCAGGATTTTTTAAATGATTGACAGCAAGACTGGCTATGGATGGAATGTGGCATGACTTTCAGTTTATGACCTTTTCCCCTGGTTTGATTTGAGCAGAAGATGACTGCCTTCCCTTGGTTTGAGCCTCCATATCCGCAGGGAAGCGTTTGTAAGCCCCTAGAATGCAGCAGAATTCAAGGCTCTGGTCTCTGAGAGGCAGGTCTGCGGAAGGAACGGTTTAATTCTATGAGTAGGTTTAATTTTGTTATGAATTATACATTTTTGTGCATTTACTATGTTGAATTTTAATTTTAGCACGGTATCCTCAGGTCACCAACAAACTAAGATTGTAGCTGAAAAATCTTCCAAAGAAAATTGGAATGTTTTTGTTGGTTCCCCTTCAGTTAGTTGCTGCTTCCTGATTCTTCAGTGGCTGTTTTCCTACCAGTTTAATCATATTAGAGGGAATAAAACTATATTAGATTGCATAGTTTTTAAATCTTTTAAATGTCTCCATCGCTCAACAAAACTTGGAATATTAAATGAAGCTGCATACCTTCAGGTTCTCTGTCACAGTCAATAAAAATACCACAGATCTGGTGTCATGAGCTTAACCTTCCATCTCGAGCAACATTCCTGCTGAATATATCCCGGTGGAAGACTGGACCACTGGAGGAAGATTGGACAAAACTTGCAAAGATGGACACAAAATTGGTAACTTATTGTCTTGGGATCCAGCGTGTGGTTCCATTCGTATCAATCCATTCGTAGCCAGAGAATCTCCTGCAAAGGCTTCTCTTCCTGCTCCTGCACGGTTACCTCTGGAGTCACCCAAGGATCTATCCTTGCTGCCCCACCTCCTATTTCTCAAATACATACTGCCCCGCGGCGGCATCTTCTGAAAACACGACGTCAGGTACCACATGTACGCTGATGACTCACTGCTCTACCTCACTACCATCTCTCTTGACCGCTCCACTACCTCTGTGTTGTCAAGCTACTTGTCCGACATCCAGTACTGGATTACCTAACATAGGATTACATAGAGTTTACAGCACAGAAACAGGCTATTTGGCTCAACTGGTCTATGCCGGTGTTTATGCTCCACACGAGCCTCCTCCCACCCTACTTCATCTCACCCTTCTATCCTTTCTCCCTCATGTACTGATCTACATTGCCCTTAAATACATCTATGCTATTTGCCTCAAATACTCTATGTAGTAGCAAGCTCCACATTTTATCCACTCTTCCATATTGACGTATCACGTTCCCTAAGCACCTCGATTTTAAAATTCTCATCCTCGTGTTCAAATCCCTCCATGGCCTCGCCCCTCCCTAGCTCTGTAACCTTCTCCAGCCCTACAACCCTCCGAGAACTCTGCGATCCTTTCACTCTGGCTTCTTGTGCATCCCCGACTTCCTTCACCTCACCATTGCCGACCGTGCCTTCAGCTGCCTAGGCCGTAAGCTCTAGAATTCCCTGTCTAAACCTCTCTCTCCACCTTTGACACTGCTTAAAACTTACTACTTTCATCAAGCTTTTGGTCACCTGACCTAATGGCCCAGATATTCCGATGCCTATGGGTGTGTATGGGCTGTGTACCCACCTGTAGGGACATCGGAAATGCCGGTTTCAGGCATGCACAGTGCATGCGTTGAAAACCGGCATTTCCGATCTGTCAAGAATGGTCTTGACAGATCCTCCGGCTGCCCTGGAGAAGGGCCTCTGCGGGCGGATAGTTCCGCTTTTTGGAGACCCTCCGCCCGCAGAAAACCCTTACAATTCTTACGCCTGGTAAAAGCAGCATAAGGCCTGCTTTTACCAGGATAAGAGTTGAAAAAAGTAAAAAAAAAAAAAATAAAAAAAATTTTTTTTTTTTAATGTTTTCACTGATTTATCCTTTAAAAATACCGTACTTTAAAAAATTTAATTAAAATGTTACCATGTTTTTTCATTGATCTCCATTCATATATTTGACAGGTCTTCCTGTCAAATGTATGAAGGGAGATTCCCTTCTGTGATTGGCTCCCCGTGGCCCACGTGATCCCAGGGATGCTGCGAACTACATGCGCCCCTGGGATACGTGGGCCCTGCGCACTTGGAGTTTGGAAAGGCCCAGGAGTGGAAGCGTGTGCGTCCCGGGAGCCCTCAGGTAAGGGCGCAGATTTTTCCATATCACAGGCCTCTGCCCACGGGAGGCCTGCGATCGGAAAATACGGGCCATTGTTTCCTCCTTTGGCTCCCTGTCAGTTTCTTGTCTGATTACGCTCATGTGAAGTGTCTTGGGACATTTTACTAAGTTGAGGGTAATTTAAGACCGAGATGAGGAGGAATTTCTTCACTCAGGGTTGTGAATCTTTGGAATTCTCTGCCCCAGAGGGCTGTGAATGCTCAGTCATTGAGTAGATCAATAGATTTTTGGACTCTAGGGGAATCCAGGGATATGGAGATCGGGCGGGAAAGTGGAGTTGAAGTCGAAGATCAGCTATGATCTTATTGAATGTCGGTGCAGGCTCGAGGGGCTAAATGGCCTACTGCCTGCTCCTATATCTTATGCTCTTCTAACCGATTGTTTATCGAGAACGACAAACACAATTCAAACTCTTTATTTTTCTTTTATATATTCAATTAAAAATATCTCCTCTGAACCATTTTTTGAGGCTGCAAGTTGCTGTTGTTTGTATGTTGAGTAGCTAAAGTGTACAAGATTGCATGTGGGGGAAAAAGATGACGAGTTATATATAAACTGGCAAAGATTTCTGCTATACGGGCTGAGAGCTCTACAGTGCTGCTTTTGACTGGGTAGGTAATGATGAACTCGAGTAAATAATGCGCTGATATAATTTTTTTTTAATTGGAAAGAGCATTAAATCATGAATAAAGGAAAGTCCTCCAGGCATAGACTGTTGGCTGATTGAGGGGGGTGGGGAAGCGAATTACAGGATTGAGGGACTGATTTATGAATGAGGCCAGGGTGAAGGTAGAGGGTGCATTGTACAATCAGCCTGTAAAAAGGAAGAATGTGTGTAAGAATGCAAGAATTGTAAATTAATTAATACTGTAACATGCAGCCAAGATGTGAGGAAATATTTAGGAACGTAAAGCAAGACAAACAGAAAATCGTACTGGAAGATGCCCACGGGTTTAGACCAGGGAGAGCCACCTTTTGACCTCATTATATCAGAGCAGATTCTCGGTGTCCTGGGGGTGGGGTGGGGAGGAGACGGTGGGACCTTTTACAATGTACCCTTGGAATAATGGCAATCCTTAGTATAGTTAGGTTAAAACTCAAGGCACATTTTTTTAAAGTAACACCAGGTGCCAGGCAAGGAATCCTCATTGAAGTTACAAATGAAATATGATTTGCCATCATTTTTATTCCTTATCCAGTCAAAATGATTGGAAAAGTAACTATTGCACAAATAAACTTTAATAAAAAACTATTTTATATATACCTTTTATTGATGGCTCTGGGAAATAGCACTTTATAATTAGCAACTTTTTTTTGTTGGTAAAAGAAAAGCGACTATTTATCAAGAGGGGCAAACACAATCCAAACTCTTTCTTGAATATATTCAATTAAAATATCTCCTGAACCATTTTTTGAGGCTGAAGGAAACTTTCTAATGGAACAATGATGAACTTTTGAGTGTGTCATGAGGAAATTTTTGTTTGTTTATGGAAGATTATGTGGCGGTAAAGTTGGTAAACTCATCAATCGTGCACGAAAGGGTAAATGTTCCACTCCTGTGCTCCTGGCACAGGCCAAGAGCAGATATTGGGAAATTGTGCTCCTGCAGCCTGTGATTTTCCATCTGTTAATTTTTAAAAAGCAGAAAATGTACTTTTCAGTACTTTGAGGCAGGAGTATAAAGACAGGAACTGGCTGACTGCAAAGTGGTGGGGGCTAACTGAGGCTGCGAAAAAAGCTATGGAAGTGTCAAGGGAGGAGCCTGATGGACAGGAATACGATGATGGTTTGAAAGGGGCCAAGGGCTCCCTCCCCCACAAGGTTGCAAAATCTTTTTTTCCGCCACTTTTTCTCTCTTCCCACTCGCCCCCCACCTCCCCAAATTATTTTTTGGTCCCACCAACCCCAAACTGCCAGACTCTGACTCTGCCAGTTCTGAAACCCACTCACTAGTCTGGTTGGACCCTAGACTTCCTTCCTCTCCGAGCTTACAAAACTCTAAGCCACATTCCCATTCTTCTTGACCCTAGAGCCTCCCCCTCCTCCTCGATGCTCTCCGTACTTTTCTCCCAGTGATACCAGGATCTGCTCTATTGTTTCCAGACATCTCTTCCCAATATTTCAGGAACCCTGGGGATCCTTTCCCTGCCCCCCTCCTCCCCCTGCTACCAGACCCAGACCCTCAGACCCCTCCCCCCCCCCCCCCCCCCCAACCATTGCCCCCTTAAAATACTCCTAGACCTTGAGATCTCATTCCAGTACTGCCAGAATCTGTGTCTCACCTCTATGCTCCCCAGGTCACAGGGCTACTCTTAACGTTGATAAGGCAATGTCCCTGGTAATCCTGCTTGGCATAGCACTTCCGCTCTTATAAAATCTCTGATTCACTGTGAGCAACACCACAGGAAATCTGCTAGTAATGCAGAAATTGCCCTGTTTGAGGCATGACTGAGCTCTGCTTCTGCCACACTGATTTTGGATGTATGCTGGTATAAACTGGCATACTACCGACCATAGAGCACATATACCAGAAACGCTGTTTACGGAGGTCACGGTCAATCATCAAAGACCCTACCCACCCCAGCCACAGTCTGTTCGCCCTCCTGCCATCTGGGAGACGCTACAGATGCATTCACACCCGTACGACCAGATTTAGGAACAGCTTCTTTCCCAGGGCTGTCATCCTACTGAACTCCACAAATAAACTCTAAAGCCTGCACATCTGCCAATGCACTTTATTATGGTAATGTTAATGTATTGCAAGCCAAATGTATGTCGAATGTTTAAATGTCTTAATCTAAATGTACACTCTCGGGAGCCGCAAGCCTACATTCCGTTGTACTGCACTTGTGCACTAACAATGACAAAGTTGATTATAATAATAATAATAATAATAATAATAATAAAGACTCCTGAACTGAATCTCTGCTAATATCCCCCTCCTGTTCAAAGCTTTCCCTCCTTACTTTCTACCACTGTCCCTCCTCTGGTATTAATTAAGATTATTTAAAAAAATGTGAAGTTCGTATATGCATAGGTTTTTTGCAATAAAAGTATAGGTATTATTAGAGCTGTGTAGAAATTATAAATGTTCTGTAGACCCGCTCAGCTGGCGTGACACTGATCTTTTGACCGTGATATGTTTCATGCAAGAGTCTATAAAAGAACAGCATGTTGAATTTGGATATTGAAATATATATATTTTACATGTATGTGGTTTATAAATCAATCCTATGGTTGTCTGGTAGTTCTTTCAGGGGCAGTTTTCTGTAGTCAAAGGGAAATCTAAAATGTTGGAGACCTCAAATGTCTTTGCATACAGTGCCATAAATAAGTTTGGGGCAATGCATGCTGTGATTCTTTTGTAGTCATTAAATAAATCCTGATGTTACCAAAATTAGGATGAATACAAGAACAAAAATGAGTAGCAGATGTTAAATCAGCAGCTGTTTTCTGTGTGATTGAACTGCAGCCGCAGCCTCGATCACTACAGTACTAAGTGGGAGGAGTGGGCCCCCCTTCACCTGTGTGGTTTTTCTTGCAGCATTTACTGGAGCCATTGGTGATGCAGAAGAGTGCTTGGTTGATCTTTTAGTCATCAATTATAATATCTGACCATCTACTGTAGATTTTTAATTCAGTAGGATTTGTCTGTAAAGAAGTTAAACTACCTCTGTTTATTTTAATTTTTATCTTTTGTTTTCCAATTTCAGCCCAGAGGGCAGGTGATCTGTTCCTAGGCTTTTCCGATCTTGTTCTGAACCAGATCTGATGACGTGAAGATTTGGAGCTTATTATTATTAATTAAAAAAAAAAAACTGTTTTGGTGCTGTGGGATTTTTGACTTGTATCAACTAGAATATGTGTCAGTTGCATGTTTACATAAAAAGATTTTCAGGTAGAATCTATAGGGGTGCAGTTAATACAGTCCTGCCTGCAGGTAGACAGAGATGCACTTCTAATGTTTAGGTTTTCTGATCTGTAGCTATTTTTGGCATTGGAATAGATTGCTGATCTAATTGTAGTTCTGATCTCCCTGCTAGTTTGGTTTTAATGCATCAAAATACTTTTGCAATGGATCTAAAAAAAAAATAATGGAAGAACAAGTGAGTGGAAAAAGTCTTATGGGGAAAAATTGGGTCGCGCCCCCTTTGGGGCACTAACTTCGCCAGCGCCCTGGATAAATTAGTGCCCCTGCGCCCGAAATTCACTGGTAGCACCCCAAGAGGGAGGCGCGGCGCTACTGGAAGCGCCCCTCCTCCCTCTTGGGGCGCTGTGTGTGAATATCACGTGCTGCGGTATTGCAGGCCTTCCTCCCCTTATTAAAGGGGAGGAGCCTTGCGCAGCACGACCAGGGGCCCAGTTGGGCCACCAGGAATTGGAGTGCCGGCAAAAGAGCCTGGCACTCGAAGTGCCGGGCTCACGGAGCGCAGCCGGCACCCTGCGGGGGTGGGGGTGGCTGCACAGAAGGCTGGGGACAGCAATGGGGGCAGGTGCTGGCAGGCGGCCAGCAACAAAAATGGCCACCCGGCACCTCGCCTTTCATTTACGCCGTCCCGGCTGCAGGTAGGCCCCCCTGACCCCGTCGGATATAGCGTCTGGCGGTAAGTAGGGGGGGCGCTACCGAAGATAGTGGCCGGGGTGCTGCGCACGGTGATGACATCATCGGCGGTGGCGCAGCGCCACGGGGCGCTACCGGTTACCGCCGCCGCTAACCTCCTGCTGAATTTCACGGGAGGCGTTGGCGGCGCCGCGCCCAGACGCTAGTTGCTTTGCGCCCCATTTGCGCCCTTGAGGGTGCTAACGGGAGGTGCAAATCAACCGAATTTTTCCTCCTTATAGTCTAGAACACGCTGAATTTAACAGGCACATTATTTTAAATATTTTGCAGTAACAGATTTCCTTTCGCCCATACAATGCCGCAACGCCTTTTTAATAGTCGTGAATTACCAAATACATGTTAAATTTCTGTACAATTAAGGATGTTTTGTTTCAATATGACGAGCCTGATGACATCAGGATATATCTTGGACAGCATACAGACCAAACTGATGCACAAATTGCAATCCTACCCTGTTCCCAGTAAGATGGTTGGGTTCTTTTTGAAGAAAATTATGACATAACTAAATTCACAATTGACACTAAGGCACCTGAGCCAGCAGAAAAAGTACAATAAATATTAATAAAACAGTCAAAAAATGACTGAAATATTACAGATAGAAGTGACTTAGCCAGGCCTTTTAAATCCGCTACTGCCATAACTGATTCCCAAGTGGGCATCTGAAGAGAGAAAAGTCGAGCTAACATTTCAGGAGAAAATGCTTTGTCAGGGCAGGCTTCACACAAAACATGAACGTGTGTGTGTTTGTGTGTGTGTGTGTGAGAGTTATTCTGATGAGAGTCATGCCCTAAACAAGTTTCTCAATGGAGTACAGATCCGATTCAAGTTGTGAATTATAATGTTAAAATTTGATTGAAAGCTTTTTCTGTGTCGTGTTGGGAAATGCAATATTGGAAAAAAACAGAGGACAAGATCTCAGTGGTCGCTGCAATTGTGCTGCTGGCATCCTGTGACCCAGAGTTAATAGCATGGAACTTTGACTAATTCAGACACACATTAAGCATATTGTCTTGTTTTATGTTGGGGAAATCTCATTTTGTGAGCCAAAACTAAATTCTATAGGGCATTGTCAGGGGAGGAATGTTGGACTGGGGGCATTTGCTCAATTGGGTGTCCCCGGGATCAGTGCTGGAAGCCCCACTATTTATAACTTGCAATTTGCATTAACGACTTGAATTCAGAATCTTGATGAAAATTGATCGAATTTGAAGATGAAAATCAAGGTAAAAGGGCACTTAAACCTGAGAAGGCAGATTGAGAAATACCAAAATGATTTAGACAAAATATTTACGTGAGCATGTCAATGGCAGATGAAATGTAATCCAGCCCAGTATAAAGTACCGTGCGTAGATAGAACAAGGGTGGCAGAGTTATTCCACGAGTTGCAGAGTCGAAGGGTCAAGTTGAATAGATTTCACACTCGATGTGCAATTACTGCAGAGTAGCAAATAATTGAGCAAATAGAACACTGAGCTATATAGCCAAAACAATAGAGTAGATGCCACGGAAAGCCATGTTCAAACTGAAGTGTGCTGGTTAGACAGTTCTGGACATTGAGACACAATGGAGACATTCAAGTCATGGAGACAGTTACAACAACTTGTATTTATATAGAGCCTTTAACGTAGTGAAATGTCCCAAGACGCTTCACAGGAGCGTTGTCAAACAAAATTTGACCCTGAGCCACAGAGCCGCATAAGGAGATATTAGGGAAGATTGGCCAACGAGGTGGGTTTTAAGAAGCATCTTAAGAGGGTAGAGAGGCGGAGAGTTTAAGGGAGGGAATTCCAGAGCTTAGAGCCTTGGCATCTGAAGGCATGGCTGCCATTGGTGGAGTGATTAAAATCTGGAATGCTCGAGGCCAGAATTAGAGGAGTGCAGATACCTCAGAGGGGTGTAAGGATTGTCTTTTTGAGGAGAGGGGTGATGATGGCAGATTTAACAGAGAGGGGAACAGTACCTGAGGAGAGAGAACCATTAGTATCAACTAATGTGAGGGAAGATAGAAGAGAAAGTTGAGTGTTCAGGGCTAGGGCAGGGGGGATCCTTGGAGGAAGTTTGGCCCAGTGGGCTAGGGGAAGGGAGGGAAGCGGCAGAGGCAGCTGAATGAATGGTCTCAATCTTGGTGACAAAGAAGTCCATGAGCTCCTCTCACTTGTTATTGGAGGTGAGGGTGGAGGAGACGGGAAGAGGGGTTTAAGAAGATTGTTTGCTGCAGGGAAATGAATTGGGGGTTATTCTAGCATCAGAGGACTGAATTGTGGGCAAAAGCTAGAGAGCTTTAAGCTGTTCCTTGATGAGAGATGACCTTAGAGGTGTGTGGCTAGAATTAAAATATTAAATGGTACAGGAAAAAAGGTCTTGAAGTCGACCTCAAACTAAACAATGGTGGTAGGACAAGGGGACACTGGTTCAAATGAGTAAAATACAAATTTAAGATTGGAATTTGGAAATTCTCAGATAAAGCATGATCATCCTATGGAATGAACTTCTGGGTAAGGTAGTGGAGGCAAAACTTGAAATCATTTAAGGGATTGTTGGAAGTCGGGGCAATGGGGGGGGGGGGTGGGTAGTGAGGATGAGGAGAAATGCTTGGCTTGTTCTTGATGGATGGGTTGAATGGCTTCTTAATTGGAATCAACCTTCCGATCCTCCCGAGGGTTCTGAGGCTAGTTGCAATCCCTTAACTGCTGCCCAGGCTGAGATCCGCTAACTTTGTGTACACATGATTGCACCTGGGGCCTTCTGGTCTGTATGGCTTACTGCTACGTTACGTGGTGCCTTTTATCAACCGAGCTAGGGAGAACATTTTCAATTGCCTTTTTAATCTTTAAAGTTTGGGAACTATGGGGTTGAATTTCCCTGGGGGTCCTCCCGATCACCCGCTATAACTTCAGAAGATCCACGGAAACCCCAGAGAAATGGTGTGTATGATATTTATGCCATTTCTACGGGCCTTCTGCCAAATTTACGCCGGATGATCGGGAGGACCCTCACGACAATTCAACTCCTATGTCCCATCTGAATTGTCATTTAATATATTCAGTGTTGTAGTAATACATTGCTGGAAATATCCCATTTTGTTTTTTGTTGAATCTGAATCTGCTGTATTCATAAGACAACATAGAATGCAACAAGAGCGTTCAGCCTCCAAAGCCCATTCCTTCCCACAGATCATGTAAGATCTGCCCCATCATAGTACTTATCTAATATCTAGAATGACATTAATTGCTTTTTTTTCCTGAGAGTCTGTTTAATGTATCTACAATTCTGTGGGTAGAAGGTTATTCTAATCTCTCATCTTGCTTGAGGCTCATTAATATTGTACTTGTGTCCTCTAGATCTTTGCTCACAGTGCAGATTATTGTACTGTAATGGTTACATCTTTATTACATATGTCTTGTGATTTTGAACAACTACTTGGATCTATATTATGTTCCTCGCATTGGAAAAACCTCCGGAATGCTTTACAGTGCAGAGGAGAAAAACCTGGAGGGAACAGCAGATATGTGGAATTGAGGTGTATGGCTGAAAGATCAGAAGAAAGAAAATGTTTTAAGAAGGCTATTGAAAGTGGGAAGGGAAAAGATAAGGTGGAGAGATTTAAGGTGGAAGTTCCAGAGGTGGGACATAGTGGCTGAGAGAGTAGTCGTAATGGTGGAGTGAGGAGGATGAAGAACAAATGGACCAGTGCCAGAAGAGGAGGGACGCAAGGCTGAAGGAGGTTGCTGAGGTTGGGTGGAGCAAGGCTCTGGAGGCAGAAGTAAGGACAGGATTTTGAAATTGATATGGAGGGGTATAGGGAGCCAGTGGAGCCTGGCAAGAACTGGGGAGATGGAAATATGGGGCTTTGAATGGGTAAGGATGCAGGCTGCAGGCAGTGCCATTCTGATGATCGTGGATTACAGGAAGCGGCAGGGGGAGGGACACACCCCAATCTACATCGAAGGGGCTGAGGTGGAGAGGGTCAGCAGCTTCAAATTCCTGGGTGTATTCATTACGGAGGACTTAACGTGGTCCCATCACATCGACGTTGTAACCAAGAAGGCATGCCAATGCCTGTTCTTCCTCAGGAGACTGAAGAAATTTGGAATGGCCCCCCAGATTCTCACCAACTTCTACCGGTGCACCATCGAGAGTATCCTGTCCGGCTGCATCACTACCTGGTATGGCAACTGCACCGCCACAGACCGCAAGGCTCTACAGATGGTAGTGAAAGCTGCACAACATACTATAGGAATTAAACTACCTGCTGTGCAGGATATCTACCCCGAGAGGTGCCGGGGGAAGGCCCTGAGAATCATTAAAGACGCGAGTCACCCCAGCCACAATCTCTTCGCCCTGCTCCCGTCCGGTAAGAGATACCGAAGCATACGGTCTCGTACCAACAGGTTTCGAAACAGCTTCTACCCCCAGGCCATAAGACTCATGAACGATTAATTTATTATTATTTATTACTGTTGTTTTATTTATTATCACTGTCTATTAGTATTTCTATTAGTATTTTTATCATTGTTATGCCATATTTATTCCCATGTTGGGAGGACTCGTAAAAATCAACATTTCATTGTGCAGTACACACGTCTGCTGCATATATGACAAATAAAATTGAATTGAATTGAATTGATGGTGTTGCAATTTATGGAGGATGCAATTTCTTCTGCTCTGCCTCTGTTCATAACTTGGTTGCAAATCAACAAGGTCAACTATGTATGGGTGCTCTTTTGAAGGTAAGGTGCCAAAAATCAAGTACAGTATTTGAAATGTGGTCTTCCCAACAAGTTATCAAAGGTTATATGTTGCTGTCTAGCCAACTACCAAGAGTCGTGTATGAGTGATGCTTGCTCACTTGCTCCCTCTCTGTCATCCCTGTTTTATTTTTCTGTGGGTGAGTACTTGGATCTGCTTGCTTGGTCCTCCAAATAGCAATATGGCTACAGTTTAAAAACTCTGCAGAAAGAGGAAATCAAACCTGTGTCACAGCACTTTATGATGCCCAGCACAGGATAAATCTGTAAAGCACTAACAAAATGACCTGGTTATGCTTTTTGGTAATCACATGATTCAAAACAGATTGAACAAGTAAATAGTTGAAGATAATGTTTCAACACCCTTTACAGCCATCTGTTGATACCCTTTTGTGAGTGTCATCACAGAATTCCCTGTGCAGCACTTGCTTTTAAAACATTCATACCAATATTAAAGAGTTTACTTTTTTATTTAAAGATCATAGTAGTGGAGTATATGAAATATGTGAGGGCGTGGGGAGAAATAAAGGCTGTATTTCAATCTTTGGATTCTGTTATTAATTAAAGTATATAAACTAGCTTGTACTTCTCTGGTTTATGGCTTTATTAGTACCTCTTCATTGGATGGTGGTCCTTTTATTCCCTACACAGCATTATTACCTGAATCAATATCAATGCAGCGATTGGTTGTTGCAGATTTGCCAAAATCTGTGTTCTCTTTTTCAGAGCAATTTGGTTTAGAATTTCAATTGTACCTGTAACTTTTCAATATTTTAAGAAACACTTGAGATGAAATTCCTTTGCTATCTTAATGAGGAATTAACCCTATATTAGATTAGACGCTCGCCTGTTAAATGCTGTTTTCTCTGCTGAGCATGCCACTTGACGTTAAATGCAAAAGTGGACTGCATGCTGTATTATTGTAAAACTTTAGTGCTTAGCTGCCTTTTCAGACTTTCAGTTGTGTGTTGACTGAATAGCTTTCATGAGTTTATTTTTGTTTTGCTCAATGAATGAGAACCAACTTAATATAAGATTCTGTTTGTTGGCATAAGATGTTACTTTTTGTTATTGCAGTCAGTAGTGTTGCAAAAATTTTCTTTTGGAAAATGTGGACCAAAATAAATTAAAATATATAATGGACCACTGGAATGTGCTTCTTGTAACATTCCTCATAATCTGTCACATTCCTTATAATCTGTCAACACCAAATAAAGGCAAAAAGCACTTGTTATTATGAATAACACTAAGATTGCCAATCTCTCAAATGATAACTTACCAAGGTCAACTCTCCTTTATCTTTTGTGTTTGACATAGTTAACAAATGGACAGTCGTAAGTCACAGAGCCGGCATTGGGTTGCTATTGCAGCACCAGGACCGTAGAATTGTTCCAGAAAAGTGTTTTTAATTTGCAACATTTTCTAACTCCGCACATTCCTAAAATAAACATGATTTTTTTTTGTATAATGAAATGTATCTAAATAGCATCACTTTGTTTTGGGGAACAAAGGCTGTGGGTATACTTGGCACTATTAAAAAAGCATTTTTTAATGGCTTGACTGTGGCTGACCTGTTTTAAGCACTATTAAATCAAGACTTTTAGGAGCAGAGTCTATGGAGCAGGGGACTCTTACATTTTTTTCCCTACAATTTGAAGTTTCATGCCAAAGATCTTTCAACTTTAGAATAACTTAGGAAGAGCTCTCAAAAATCCAATTTGGAACCATTTCCGTGTATCTGCTGGTCCTTTAAAGAAAAATTCAAATAAACTTCTTGGGGAAATTATTTAGTTTCTTCATTAACTATTGCCATTCTACGTTGTGGGATAAATTTGACCAACATGGTCTCTATGTTCATTTTTGTACACTCTGAAAATGAACCTGGGGCAGTGGCTGTGGCTGTTGTCTAACGCTCCTCAACTTTGCTGTTGAATCTTGCACTGCAAATAAGTAAAGTTTTATTGACTTGCGGCGGGCAGTCCTTTTATGCTTTTCATCAGATGAAAAGTGCAAAAAGACTGCCTGCTGGGAGGGCAGTGCATTGTTATCATAAAATGTTATTTGTAGTCAGCACTATGGCGCCCGAAAATGAGCGCATAAAATCTGAGGGCTGCATTCATCCTAGTATGTGGAATGACTGTGGATTAAGATATAAACATCACAGAGTGGTAGCAAGTTCATAGCCACAGTTATCCCACTCAGATTTCAGTTCTTGACTGGGAAGAGATGCTGAGTGCAGTGCAATCCTCTACAAGGAGGTCGAAAAACTCAAGTGACTTAGTGTTAGCTTTTCTTGTATGCTTCCTAGTTACAGAGCAGTCTTCAGTGACACCTGCAAATAAGTTGGCAGTTATCTGGAACATGAATGTATAATGCAGAAGGACCTAAAGAAGGGGGCAACAAATAACTCCATGTAAATTAGTAGAACATAGCAAGAAGAAATTCATGTCTTGTCGAAAGTGTATGTTCCAGAAACAAGTGCCCAATTGTACCTTTTTTATAACCTAACTTTTATTGCCCATTCAATGTATTCTTCTGGGACGGTAAAGGTTCATGACCCTTTATTCTAAAGATGAAGCCAATACATGCATCTATGAAGAGCTACTATATCAAAAAATGATACCTTGCCAATTGTGGTTAACTGAGCTTGGCTACTGTGGTAAATGTGTTTTAATGCCAGTAGTGTATATTACTAGTAAATGTCAGAATTTGTAATTCTATCTATGAGACCTTGTATCAAATTGATTAAAGAAAAGACTTTATTTTCTCAGTAGCTTGAAAAGAACGGGTGAAAGGATAGCAAGGAAAGAGGATTTAGCTTTGGAGATTTTTAAATGTATATTTCTGTTTTATTGAAAGGTGCTTTTTGATTTGTGCTTGTCTTGCTTGATTACAAGAAAGAATTAATGTTATGCTGGGTACCTTGATGGAAAAAAGGGACTTTGTGCGCTGAAAGCTGTCTTTTGTCTACATTAACATAGTCTGCTCGATCAGTCCTTGATTCCAAAATCCTGATTCAAAGTTACTCGTCCTTGTACTTCACCAGCTGAATCAGTCAATACATAAATCAGATGTAATTGTCTTGTGTATCTTCAGAACTGAATTTTCTTTCAGGAAATTGTTTTAATAAGTCCTGCTGAAATACAAAGCAGAAAAGGTACATAGGGTTGTGCAGATTTAAGAGTATGGCATGAACCATTTCTATTAATGGGTTTTGGAGGATGCTTCTCAATATCATGGGTTAAAGTGACTGTAGACCAATATACTTGCTTGGTACCATTCCCACCTATCTCTACGTAGCCCCCACATCTCCAGCTAAAGATTCTTCTCTTGCCCCTCAGTTTCTGAACGTTCCATTCTTGGCTCCCTCATTTTCCTTGGTCACATGCGACCCTTCAGAGTCATTGCAATCAATTTTAAATCTTTTACTAGCGTTAACAGGGCAGTAACAGCCTCAAAATGGGGGTTGGTATCCTTACCACCCCGTCAATACCGGCAATGTGGCCAGCGCCATTTTAAAAGGGGCCTCCCGCCAGGTGTCCAAAGCACTCGCCGGATTCAGGCGCTCTGATCCTTTTAGTATGGCAATTGGGGTCCTATGATGCCAGTAGGACCCTGACTGGCAGGCTTTGATCAGTTCTATGGGCAATGTAAGGAAGAAGTCCAGCAAAGGGAAGTCTTGAATTATTTAGTGGGCCCTGGAGGAACAGGAGTGCACCTATGGGGCCGCCACCCACCCTTTGCCGCCTTGTGGTTTGAACAGAGTGTTTAAATGAGGCCGGAGCCTCAAAATCGCAGGGGCCACTTCGCTGCCAGAAAGGGTGGATGACCAGTGCACTCCGCCAGTCGGCCTCCCAAGAGTCAAAATCCAAACATGGGGGTAAGTTTAAATGTATGTCTATGCTAATGCTGGATAGATACAGCAGATCAGTTGCCAGCTGAAAATAAAGGCACATTGTGACATTATGGGTCCAAAACGTCATCCATTTGTCTTCTCTTTACAGATGCCAACTGGCCTATTATGTATTTTCAACATTTTCCCTTTTTTTAACTTTAGATTTTTAGTTTATTCCTATTTTTATGTTGATGATCCAGCTGTACCTCTCTACAACCACCACCGCGCCATGACTGCTGTTTTGTCAGACCACCCACCTAACATCAGGTGGTGAATGAGCCAGATCTTCAATTGAAATCGAGAACACTGAAGCCATCCAATTGGCTCCTTACAAAAATTCTTGGACTCCTGATTTTGACTCCATCCTGCTCGCACATCATTGATCCCATGTTCAACGTTGAGCTGAGTTTCAAATTCATTATCCTATCTGTCAGTATCATCAAGAACATGTTTGCAGTATTGCCCACCTCTGCTCTTAACGCGACTCCACTAGTACTGAAACTTTAATCCACTCCTTTGTTACCTCAAGAATTGACTTCTCCAATGCCCTCCTGACTGACATTCCTACCGCCACCGTACACAACTTCCAACTTGCCCAGAACTCTACTGCATCCCATCCTGCACAAAGTCCTGTTTGCCAATCATCACTGTTCTTGCTCGCGTCCATATTATCCTTCATGGACACAAAAGCTGAATGCCAGAGGAGAGGTAAGAGTAGTTGCCTTTGACATCAAGGTAGCATTTGACCAAATATGGTAACAAGGAGCCCTAGCAAAACTTGTCAATGGGGGTCAAAAGGGAAAAACCTCCAATGGCTGGGGTTCATAAGATAGTTGTAGTTGTCTGAAGCCAGCCAGTCATCACAGCCACAGGACATTACTGCAAGAGTTCCTCGGGGAATCATCCTCAGCCCTACCATCTTCAGCTGCTTCATTCATAACCTTCCCTCCATTCACAACTCCCCTGATAATGAGGCAGACTATTCCAACCTACAGCTGGACCTGGATAACATACACAGTTGGGCTGACAAGTGGCTTGCACCTTCACCTCAAGGACTGCAGTGGTTCAAGAAGGCAGCTCACCACCACTTGGGAAGGGCAGTAAATGCTGGCCTTGCCAGCGACGCCCACGTCCCATGAACGAATAGAAAAAAAAAAGTAACATACATATGAACAATAACTGAAAGGAAAAGACCCACTGGTGCATCCGTACTGTCCCGCACAACTGTGATGCCTCATGTATCATAGTATATACACCCCACCTAAAAACGATATAATCTCTTGGGAAATGTGCTATGAATACACTCTAGCCTGCATTCACTCTAGCTATTGCTTCATAACATTGGTCACAAACCTTTAGAGATCTATGCACTAGAATGCCCAGATCTCTCTCTCTCACTCTCTCTCTCTCTCTCTTTCTTCACCAGCTTTAATACTTTTTCCTGAAGGGTGTAGCATTTGCCCTGCCCACATGCATATCGCTGCACTTTTCTAAGTTAAACATCATTTGCCAGTCACAAGCCCGATCTGCCTGTAATAGTTGAGCATCATCTACAGTCCTGATTCTCTCATGCATCTTGGTATCATCTGCAAACTTGCAGATCATCCCCCAACATCTAGATCATTAATAAAAAAATAATAAATAGCAACGGTCCTCGTAACTATCCCTGTTGGACACCAATAGTGACCGGTCACATAAGACGTAGGAGCAGAAGTAGGTCAGTTGGCCCCTCGAGCCTACTCCGCCATTCAATAAAATCATGGCTGATCTGATCTTGGCCTCAACTCCACTTCCCTGGCTGCTCCCCATAACCCCTCACTCCCTTACCATTCAAAAATCTGTCTATCTCTACCTTAAATATATTCAAAGACTCGGCCTCCACAGCTCTCTGGGGAAGAGAATTCCAAAGATTCACGACCCTCTGAGAGAAGAAATTCCTCCTCATTTCCATTTTAAATGGGTGCCCCCTTATTCTGAAATTATGCCCCCCTAGTTCTAGATTCCCCCACGAGGGGAAACATCCTCTTTGCATCTACCCTGTCGAGCCCCTTCAGAATCTTATATGTTTCAATAAGATCCCTTCTCATTCCTCTAAACTCCAACCTGCTCAACCTTTCTTCATAAGACAACCCCATCATCTCCGGAATCAACCTCGTGAACTTTTCTGAACTGCCTCCAATGCAAGTATATCCTTCCTTTAAATAAAGTCTCCAAGCAAATCCAAATTCATCTACAATCATTCTGCCTACGGGCTTTCAGCCAGTTCTCAATCCACATTGGTACTAATACCTTGATCTTGTAGAGAGGCCTCCTATGCTGTACCTTTATCAAAGCTTTTTGGAAGTCTAGGTAGAATGTCTACCGAGTTTTCGTCATCCACATTAGTAATTCAGAACCTCCTTTTTGAGCCATGTTTGGTGTCTCTGAAGTGTCCTTCTCTTGTCTAAGCCACCTTGAACAAGAAAAATCCCAGCTTGGTACCGCCATTGCCGAATCCCGTACTATCAACATCTTGGCATCACCATTGACCAGAAGCTGAACTCGACCAGCCATGTTAACAATGTGGTTACAAAAGCAGCAGAGAGGCTGGGTACTCTGTGCGATGAATGGTTCACCTCCTGACCCCTCACTGTCTCTCCACCATCTACAAAGCTCAAGTCAGGAAAATGATGGACTACTCTCCACTTGCCTGGATGAGTGCACCCGCAACAACACACAACACCTTCCTGGACAGAGAAGTTAATTTGGTGCCGAACTCTATCACCATCCCCTTCATCACTGACGCACTGTGGCTGCAGTATATACAATCTACGGGGTGCACTGCAGTAACTCCCCGAGATTACTGTGACAGTATCTCCCTGCGACTTTTACCACAAAGAAGAACCAGAGCAGTAATATTGTGGGAATACCATCACCTCTACGTTCCCTTCCGAGTCATATGCCATCCTGCCTTGGACGTACATTGCTGTTCCTTCATAGGCACTGGCTCAGAATTCTGGAATTCCCGAGTGAAGCACCAGCACCACAAGAACTGCAGCGGTTGAAGGATTCCCGAGTGAAGCACCAGCACCACAAGAACTGCAGCGGTTCAAGGATTTCCGAGTGAAACACCAGCACCACAAGAACTGCAGCGGTTGAAGGATTCCCGAGTGAAGCACCAGCACCACAAGAACTGCAGCGGTTCAAGGATTTCCGAGTGAAGCACCAGCACCACAAGAACTGCAGCGGTTGAAGGATTCCCGAGTGAAGCACCAGCACCACAAGAACTGCAGCGGTTCAAGGATTTCCGAGTGAAGCACCAGCACCACAAGAACTGCAGCGGTTGAAGGATTCCCGAGTGAAGCACCAGCACCACAAGAACTGCAGCGGTTCAAGGATTTCCGAGTGAAGCACCAGCACCACAAGAACTGCAGCGGTTGAAGGATTCCCGAGTGAAACACCAGCACCACAAGAACTGCAGCGGTTCAAGGATTCCCGAGTGAAGCACCAACACCACAAGAACCGCAGCGGTTCAAGGATTCCCGAGTGAAGCACCAGCACCACAAGAACTGCAGCGGTTCAAGGATTCCCGAGTGAAACACCAGCACCACAAGAACTGCAGCGGTTGAAGGATTCCCGAGTGAAGCACCAGCACCACAAGAACTGCAGCGGTTCAAGGATTCCCGAGTGAAACACCAGCACCACAAGATCTGCAGCGGTTCAAGGATTCCCGAGTGAAACACCAGCACCACAAGATCTGCAGCGGTTCAAGGATTCCCGAGTGAAACACCAGCACCACAAGAACTGCAGCGGTTGAAGGATTCCCGAGTGAAGCACCAACACCACAAGAACTGCAGCGGTTCAAGGATTCCCGAGTGAAGCACCAACACCACAAGAACCGCAGCGGTTCAAGGATTCCCGAGTGAAACACCAACACCACAAGAACCGCAGCGGTTCAAGGATTCCCGAGTGAAACACCAGCACCACAAGAACCGCAGCGGTTCAAGGATTCCCGAGTGAAACACCAGCACCACAAGAACTGCAGCGGTTCAAGGATTTCCGAGTGAAGCACCAGCACCACAAGAACTGCAGCGGTTGAAGGATTCCCGAGTGAAACACCAGCACCACAAGAACTGCAGCGGTTCAAGGATTTCCGAGTGAAGCACCAGCACCACAAGAACTGCAGCGGTTGAAGGATTCCCGAGTGAAACACCAGCACCACAAGATCTGCAGCGGTTCATGGATTCCCGAGTGAAGCACCAGCACCACAAGATCTGCAGCGGTTCAAGGATTCCCGAGTGAAGCACCAGCACCACAAGATCTGCAGCGGTTCAAGGATTCCCGAGTGAAACACCAACACCACAAGATCTGCAGCGGTTGAAGGATAAGGCCCACTATCATCTTTTTATGAGTAACTCTGGATGGGCAATAAATGTGGCCTTGCCCATGTTACCCACATCCCAATAAGAAATAAAAATACTAAATTCAAAATCCATCTTTGTTTAAAAGTTCCTCTTGTCACTTTTCCCTCCTCTTCCTCTGCAGCCTCCTACAACACTACTTTCAGCCCATGTCCTACAGTATTCTGATTCCAGGTTCCCCCCTCTGTCCGCTCCTTTCAGCTCTGTCTTTAGTGTCTTGGTTCCACGATCTAGAACTCCCTCCCTAAGCATTTTCAGCTCGCTACTTCACAAGATTCCACAAAATCTACTTTTTTGAGTGCATTTGGTCATTGATCCTAACTTCTATGTATGTGAAATGACTTGATATGTTTTATTACATTAAAGATGCTATATAAAGTCAAGTTGAAAAATTTGAGGACTTGGATTGGCCACAATTGAGTTTTTGTATGTCACTAGTTTGTGCCAAATGCTGAGAAGCAAAACACATGGAGTGAATATAAACCTGGTTTGTTATTCAAATACACAATAGGCTAAGGAGTTTATTTAATTTTAAACATTAAATGATAAATGACTACCTGTGGATTATCTTGCTTACTCATAGGCTAAATTTGGCATCCCACTTGTGTCCATTGTGGCTTTATTAATGTACTAAGCTGAGAAAATGTTACCAGCAAATATTTGCATTTGTAATATGATCATTATAAAGTCTGTCTGTATGAACCTTTTGTTCTTCCTGTTCTATTTGCTGCTGTACACAGTGATACATTCTTGATAATGATCACAAAGGGCTAACCCGTTAAGGTCATATTATGAGTGTACTTGGATCTTTTTTAAACAGCGACAAAGAAATGGTTTGTTTTTAGCACGTACATATATTTGGTTACAAGTATTGCCACCTTCTGAACATCCTGTAATGTTTTGGACAAAGGCTTTCTTGCATACATTGACAATAAGCGTATGTATTGAACCTGTGAATTTTTAAGCAAAATGAATTCCCTCAGGGTTGTTGGCATTTATGGGGTTAAATTAATTAAATTCTTCAGCTGAAGCAGTGGAGGGGAGGGTGGTGGGGTGGGGCGGGGTGAAATGTTTTAGTGACAAAAGAATGTCAGATTTTAGTGGTTTTCATTCCATTTTATTGCGAGTGAACATTGATGTATTTAGTAGAGCATACACAAACCAAATGAATCTGTAGAAGAACTTGCCAGGCAGCAGCTAGAAGATCTTTACATTCCCACGTAAGCAGCTGTCATGGTTTAGAAATGATGGGCATATCACATGACCTTCTTTACACAGCTGGGGGGGAGGGGAGGGGGCGGCTGGAGCAGCAAATGCTGCCTTGTGATTTCAAGAGGCTGTATGAGCCATGCATTTGTTGAAGTGCAGTCTGTTGTGTCCAGGCAGGAGAGTCCCATGGAGGGTGCAGTTGTATTTTTCAGTTTGTTGCAAGTCACAGGGTAATAACGATGGGACCGTAGGGGTGGAACCTGGGTGAACAGGATGGCACAGGTAAGTGGTATTATATTTGCATATCCTTTATGTTCATTATTAAAGAATGTGAAAGATGTACTACTACCTTGTGTGGTTGCTGCTGGGTGTTGTCTTTAGCAATACAGAGGCGTGCAGAACAGAGATAATTGGAAGTTAACTGTATCTATATAGATTCAAAGTATATTTTGTTTTTTTTTACCCTTTATTCCTCCTCTCCAGTAGCTAACAACTGTAAAATTAACTTGGTGCGAATAATGTGACAGTTTAAAAGCTGCCGAGTTCTGTTTTATTTATAAGACATTCCCAGAGGAACAAAACACGCCTACACATACCAGATTGCATACTGTACAACTGCAAGAACCTCATATTAAACTTGTCTGCTTTTGAGTGAAACTTTCCACTTCAGAATAAATGTGCTTTGAAAATAAGTATGTTTATGGGACCATTTTCCATGACAATTTAAAAAAAGAAACTGGATATTGATGTAATTTTAATAAGCTATGGTATTTTGACCATTAACCGCAAGCAGCATTAGGTCAACCTATTGAAGGCACAGTGTATTCTGTTTGACAGATGGTATGTAATATCTGCTGGGTACTAAATAGTTTGGATATTATTGTGAACAATCATCTTTTGTGTTTAAGAAGTAAAATTGCTACTTTTATAATGACGGTAATAGACACTATAATTTAATGGAACAGTAGGTGGGCGTATGACAATGGGACTTAAATCTGTAGGAACAGTTCAGTTGAAATGGATTTAATTACAAATAAAGGGTTAAAGCACTAATTATTGCCGCTATACACAGTGATTACTTAAAAGGTTTGATAAAAGTTTGACATTCTGCTGTAGCGATACCGATGATTTGGCATTTTTATGGCCTTTTGGGGGTTGGGGAGGAGAGTGGAGAAAAAATATCACCCTTTTTTATACGAATGAGCGCATACAAGATTGCTCAGGCGGTAAAGAGATTAACTACCTGCTTCTTTCATATATCTCTTGTGCAAGATTTTAAAGATGTATATATTTTTAATTAATTTATATTTCCCTGATCCCTTAAATTTTCTTTGTGCCATTCACTGCGACCTAGCCAAAATGGCACAATGATGACCTGCTCCCAGGGTCGTGTCAATGCTCCTCCAGAATTGTGTGTGAATGGCCCAGATTAGTCGCCCCTGGATCTTGCATTCTTCACTCGCGGTAAATGTTTACCCATTTCATTTAAACTGAACAGAGCAGTAATGTAAATTCATTTATTTCCCCCCAATGTTTTTTTTATTGCATGTTTTACTGATCTGTATACTTTGAAAGGTTACTTGATGAATGCTACAAATATTGTTCTTATCTCAAACATTTTAACTTGGCCTTGAATTGGCACATCTATATTTTTAACTCTGAATTTAACCTAAGTAAATTGTAGCCTTAAATTCCATTATGGGCACCCACTTGTAAAATTATAGTATAGGCTTTTGATGTAAAATCCAATTTTGTTTTGTGGGCTTGGAGTGGCTGCAATAGGTCTTGTGTTACATGACCATGCAATCTCCACAGTTTCTGACTTTAAAAAAAAACTTGGTGTGCAACTTTACACATTGAATCATAAAATCCTTGATTTGTTTCGTTAAATTTATTATTTATGTTTAATTATTGAGCTTAGATGCAGTAGCTATCATTTTTATTACATGGTGATATTACTGATCAAGTGATTAAGTGTCCGCTGTGATAGCACTCTCGCCAGTGAGTCAGAAGGTTGTAGGTTCAAGTCCCACGCCAGGGACTTGAGCACATAATTTAGGCTGACATTTCAGTACTGTGTTAAGGGGGCACGGCACTATTGGAGCTGTCGTCTTTCGGAGGCTATGTTAAACCGAAGCCCCGTCTGCCCTCTTAGGTAGACGGAAAAGATCTTGTGGCACTATTTCAAAAAAGAGTTCTCCCTGGCATCTTGGCCAACCAACATCACTAAAACAGGAGACTGAAGAAATTTGGAATGGCCCCCCAGATTCTCACCAACTTCTACCGGTGCACCATCGAGAGTATCCTGTCCGGCTGCATCACTACCTGGTATGGCAACTGCACCGCCATAGACCGCAAGGCTCTACAGATGGTGGTGAAAGCTGCACAACATACTATAGGAATTAAACTACCGGCTGTGCAGGATATCTACCCCGAGAGGTGCCGGGGGAAGGCCCTGCGAATCATCAAAGATGCGAGCCACCCCAGCCACAACCTCTTCGCCCTGCTCCTGTCCGGTGAGAGATATCGAAGCATACGGTCTCGTACCAGCACGTTTCGAAACAGCTTCTACCCCCAGGCTATAAGACTCGTGAACAAATAATTTATTATTATTTATTACTGTTGTTTTATTTATTATTACTGTATTTCTATTAGTATTTTTATCATTGCTATGCCATATTTATTCCAATGTTGGGAGGACTCGTAAAAATCAACATTTAATTGTGCAGTACACACGTCTGCTGCATATATGACAAATAAAATTGAATTGATTGAATTGAATTGATTATCTGGTCATTATCTCATTGCTGTTTGTGGGACCTTGCTGTGCGCAAATTGGCTGCCTCGTTAGCTAAATTACAACAGTGACTATACTTCATAAAGTACTTCATTGGCTGTAAAGCACTTTGGGAGGTCTTGAGGTCGTGAAAGGTGCTATATAAATGCAAGTTCTTTTGATGAAAATATTTTTAACATCTCAAATCTCAGTGAGAATTATGATATTCTAAATAAGATTATTTTGGAGATAAGTAGCTTCTACTTTTATTACCCAAGTTACTTTGGTGTAGTTCATACATGCTATATGGAGTTGAAGTTTATTATTTATACTACAGATATGATGTCTCTTCTGTATATGTATCTAGGTTCAATGGTAACATGGGTATGACATGTCATCACACTGGGTGTATAGAAAACAGATAATGCATACCAACTAAGTCCAATTCCACTTCATGACTTTTCTTGCTCAGGCTCTGTGTCATTCTGATGAGAAATTTGCGGTCAAAGGGGTGAGGATTTCAAGTGTTGTGTAGAGATAAGAGTTTTCCATGAATTAGTGGATTCTTGGCTTCAAGTATGTTAAATCTACTAGTATAACTGGAGGGTTGCTGCTGAACATCACCCTGCAGTTGGGCAGTTCTGGCAGTATGGCTGATATTGAACTCCATGCTGAAAGACCGTCTCAAACTCAGTTTCACTTTCTAGGGGTAATACCTGTTAAAATACACACCATTAACCATATGGATCTGTATAAGAGCAGGTACTATCACTATGAAATTGGACCCTGTTTTGAAGTTGAGGTTTGCTGTATGCTATTTTGAATGTGTGTCTGTTTTTGGATTCTGTGAATTTTGCTTGTTTGTATTAAAAGGTGAATTAAAAAAAAAAGTCTCTTGTAGCAGCGCTCCATCCCCAGAGCTAGAAAGGGCGGATTACAATAGTGCAGAGGTCTGTTTGAAGTCACTTTTGTGATCAACTGACCACTGTGTGGTCGGTGGGGGGCGCGGGGGAGAGGGGATGTGAAATGGAGAGCAGTGGCAAGGGGAGACCATTATAAGGAGACTGAGATGAATGGAAAGGAAAATACTTGAGTTTCTCTCACTTTAGTCCTCTCCTACGTACAGTAATAGGGAAGAATGTAAAAAAACTGCCGTCTGGCTATTGGTAAAATTAAGCTATGTGCACTTCAGGGCCCTTAAACTGCTGGTAAATCCATATGCATAGCAAAAACTTTCATGTATATATTCTAGGATGCAGTAATTATATGAAACACAGAACTACAGATAACAGGATATATTTTATGTGTTGATTACAAACTGCTTTCAGTTGACACTTGTATGTAAGAATTTGAGAGCATGGAAATGAGAGTTTCTAGCAAAGACAATATACAGTTACCGTGTTATGCACTGCACTCAATTAACTTAAACACCTAGGCCTAGAAATTCAGTTGCGTTCGCCAGCCGCTAACGCCATAAGAGGGGTAGATTTGCAGCGCAAGGCACTTAGCGCCCGGGCGCAGAACAATCTGCGCCTACGCCCAACTTCAATTGACATTTAGCGCCGGCGCAAAGTGTTTGCGCCCGCTCAGCTGCGCGCGCAGCTTATGACGTCATTTCGTCGTGCAACGCTGTTTGTGCGCCCCAAACCGGAAATTCAGTGGCGCCCGGCCAATGTGGGCGTGGCGCTGTTAAGAACTGTGAAGTGGAACGCAACAGAGGCCCTGTGGGCCTCGGGGAGCGCTAATTAAAGGGCACTTACACTGACCTATAAAGCCCAGCCATTTTGCTGCAATGACTTCAGTGCTTTGGATTTCTGGACAGAGACCAAGGAACAGAGCTTACTGATTTGGGACAACATAGGAGAGGTATTTTTGGCTTCTGGCCAGAGCTTGGAAATTTGAATCATTGTGATTTCACTGTTTGCAAGTTTATTATGGGGGCTGTATGGGGTTCCAACCCTCAGTTCCAGCATTATGTGCGAAGGGCTCGCAGACGCTGTGTGAGAGGGCCAGCCATGCCTAGACGCAGAGGGGCCATCAGGCATCGGCAACGTAGGCCTTACCCACTCAGGGAATACCGGCAGCAGGTGTCCTATCTCACCATGACTGCCGCGCATTGTGTTAAGAGGCTGCGCTTCAGAAGGGAGGTGGTTGCAGAGATCTGCCAGCTGCTTCACAGAGATCTGCGTCCACAGCTGATGTGCAGGACGTCTCTCTCGGTGGAAGTGAAGGTCACGGTGGCTCTGAACTTTTATGCAAGCGGCTCCTTCCAAGCCGCTGCTGGGGACATAGCGAACATCTCCCAGTTCGCCGCGCATCGCTGCATCCGGCAGGTCACCGATGCCCTTTTCGCGAGGAGACACCAATTCATCTCCTTCCCCATGACCCTAGAGAGGCAGGAGCAGCGTGCAGTCGGATTTGGCAGGATCGCGGACTTCCCCATGGTGCAGGGCGCCATTGACTGCACGCATGTGGCTATGCAGGCACCTATCGACAATGCCGAGAATTACCGCAACCGGAAGGGCTACCATTCCCTCAATGTACAGCTGGTGTGTGACCACAGGCAGCGCATCCTAGCTGTCAATGCTCGCTTTCCAGGAAGCAGCCACGATGCATTTATCCTGCGCCAGACTACTGTGGCTGACATGTTCGAGGCACAGCCTCCACCAAGGGGATGGCTTATTGGGGACAAGGGCTACCCTTTGTGTACATGGCTCATGACCCCGCTCCGCGCGCCCAGGACCCCTGCGGAGGAGGCATACAACGAAAGCCATCAAGCCACAAGGAACATCATAGAGCAAACGATTGGCGTCCTCAAGCAACGGTTCCGCTGCCTGGATCGCTCCGGCGGATCTCTACAGTATTCGCCGGATAGAGTCTCCCAGTTCGTCGTCGTTTGCTGCATGCTGCACAACCTGGCTATCCGCAGGACTCGGGCACTGCCACCTCACGTTGGACCACCACCTCAGAAGGACGAGCAGGAGGACCATGAGGAGGAGGAGGAGGAGGAGGAGGAGGAGTACCAGCCCAGGAGGGAGCCCCAAGGGCCGTCCGCCGGCGGCTTATTGAACGACACTTCTAGGCCCCCTGTCAGGGAATGGCTTGTGGCAATGAACGCACCTGTGGCAATGAACGCACCTGAATGCAGCCGCTCCGCAAGCCCTCAGCCGCTTAACGCAACAACCACTGGAAACATGACACCTGGACAAGCTGAATAAATAAAAAGCTTTATTTAACAAACTCAGGGCCCTTCCCACATGAAACAGAAAAACAGACAAGACCCCCAAAAAACAGTCACAAAAATACCTCACTCCCACAACCTGGGGAGGAATAACAAAACTTGCCCATCCAATTGGCCTTCATCCTCGGCCTTACCAAAATAAGCCCCCCCCACAACACAAACACCCCCATATAAAAAAAAAACCGTTGCCACCACAGTCTACTGGGTGTGCCGAGAGGGCGAGGCCTTGTGCGGCCCCTGCCCGACCTGTTGCTCCGCCTCAACCTGGGCCCTGTGGGTGTTGCAAGGCTGGGGGAAGGCTCCTGAGGGGCAGAATGCGTGACGGCAGATGCCCTTGGGGGTCGGCCTAGACGAGGACCGGCCCTGGAGGGGCTGGCTGCTGACTGCTGCAGCTGTGGCTGGGCAGCATCAGTCTCTGCAGCAGCTCGTCGCACCTTGGCTGGGGGAGTTGCAGTGGCGGCTGCAGCAATGGGGGCAAGCTGGCTGATGCCAGGCGCTCGCTGGTCGCCAGAGACACTGGCACTCGGCCGGGCTGGCAGTGCAGCAAGCGCAGCAATCTGGTGGAGGCCAGACCGTTGTGCTGCAGCAGGGCGGCGGGTGCCCTGGCGATGCTTCCGCGACACAGCGAGTGTGGCAGAAGTGAGTGCCCGAACTGCCCTGGTCTGTGCCCGCACTGCCCTGGTCTGTGCCCGCATCAGATCAGTGAGTGTCTGCACGGCACCACTCATGAACTCGCGACTCGCGTCCTGTGCTGCCGCGAGTTGCTGGACACCCCTGTCCTGTGCTGCCGCGAGTTGTTCGACACCCCTGGCCTGTGCTGCCGTGAGTTGTTCGACACCCCTGGCCTGTGCTGCCGCGAGTTGTTCGACACCCCGGCCTGTGAGTCCCCGAAAGCGGCCACACTATGAGCCAGGGACTCAATGGCCTGAGGCAACTGTCCCACAACCCCCATGAACTCCTTGTGGCGGCGCTCAGAATCCGCGGACATTTCATCTAGGAGGCGCACCTCCTGGGCGAGGACCGTCTCCGGACTGGAGGCCGGACTCTCCCTCTGGGGAGAAGGCCGCCGTTCTGCCCGACCCTTCCCACGTGCCTGGACGCCACTGGGCCCAGGAACTGGCCTCCCCTGCAACACTTGCCCCCTCTGGGGAGAAGGCCGCCGTTCTGCCCGACCCTTCCCACGTGCCTGGACGCCACTGGGCCCAGGAACTACACCCCCCTGCAGCACTTCCCCCTGGCTCTCCTCCAGGCAAGACGTCTCCCCTCCATTGCCATCCCCTGGCGCAGCTGAGGCTTCGCCCGATGTGCCGCCTTCCTGTTGGTCCTCGTCGTCCTCCTCTTCCGAGGGACTGGCACTCTCAGCTTCAAGGACCTCCTCCTCACCAGCTGAAAGCAGGAAGGCACAAGAGTAGCTTTAGAGTGAGGACAGGGCGTCAGCGAGGCAGGCATGAGTGGTGGCATTCAGCGCATTGGTCGGACAGTGGCAAAGGATGTAGATCTGATGCGCTAGGGGAACGAGAGAGGTCCAAACGGTCATGTCCTTACCATTGGGTCGCAGCACAGGGTCGGCATCTCCAATGGCAACAGGGCCAGTCACCCGGCCACGCATGAGTCGAGCCACGCTCTCCTCCAGCTCACTGAGCTCCTGGAACTGGGCACGGCCTCCCCCGGTGACATTCTGGCTCTTCAAATTCCGGGCCATCTTGGCCTGCAAGAGAAAGGACGGCCTCTAAGTACATTGTGGTGGCCTGTTGTTGTGTGCACTGCCTCCCATGGTCGAATAGCTTGGCCAGTGTGTTAAGTGCAGAAAGTGCTATTGAGGATCATGCCAGTGCCATAGCTGCGGGAGGAGGGCTGGCCATTAGGCCTTTGAGGTCCCTTTGCCCATAATGTGAGGTGCACATGCAAGGATGAGGAGGACACTGGAAAGGGTTCATCACCTTGACCATCCGAGTGAGGTCGTTGTACTTCTTGCGGCATTGGTCACCAGTCCTGGGGACATCGCTGTTGACTGACACCCTGTGGGCGATTTTCCTCCAGGCTCTCCTGTACTGCCTCCTGGGAGCCTTCTTGCCACTGTCCGGGCACAAGATCTCTTTGTACCTTTCCAACCCCCTAACCAGCACCCTCAAAGCATGCTGGGAGAAGCGCTGCGCTCGTTCACGGGCCTTCTCCATGGCTTCAGGCGCTATTTGGGTCCACCAGCAGTGTTCAGGCCTAGCTGCAGGGCTCCACTATCCAGGGCGTGGCTGCAGACCAAGTCGACCCTTCCCCCTTTAAGAGCTGGCCGGCGTCAGGGTGTCTGCTGTCAATCAAAACATGACCGCACCTGCGCTGCGCCCGGCCTCGGCGTTATCAGTCCGCACCGCCGGCTTAGCGCCTAAAGATAGGGGTGCAACGCCAGTTTCAGCGCTCGCCCAAACTCTTGGCCAAATCTACTGAATTTCGGCGAACTGACCTGCACTTTCCGGCGGGCGCTAACTTTAGCGACCGCCCGACTTTACCGCCCCAAAAGTGGCTATACTGAATTTCTAGGCCCTAGTTCTAAATAGCATTCATCTATTTCTAAAACATACTTGTCTGCTTCTCCTTCCCAAGATGTAATTGTGCAAAACTCTAGAATACCTATCTAACATTACAACCTACATTCATTGTTGACCACTTTCAATAGGATGACATTCTGTTCCATAGAGTTTGATCATCTCTATCTTTTATTTAACGTTTGCTACCTCCGCATCCATTCATAACCAGTTTTTATTCAATCTGCTCAGTTTTTGCAACTTGTATCTTAAGGTGACCATTCCATAGACTCTTCAGCATCCCAGGGCAAAGTGTGTTTGCACCTGTGACGGATTGTTGTGTTAGCAGTTTTTTTGTTTGTGAATGTATGAGTCCAGCACTTTAAAAGGAAAAAATTCAAAATGTAATATTTTCTGCTCCCAGTGTATGTACTTTACGTATGTTGTATTTATACAAGATGAAATCTCTTTTTTTCCATTCCCTACCCAACTGCCCAAGTTCTCTTTTGAATGTTACCAACCTCCTTTATGCTTTTCACCAGATGTCACAGCTTAGTGTCATTAAATTTTATGATATAATATTAATTCTCATCCTTCAGGGAGAGCATCTGAAAACTCAACATACGCTTACAGAACTCTAATTTGTGTTTGCCTGCCTGTGAAACACAAAATCTATAACAACATTTACAAGGAGCATCTCAACAATAACAACTTGCTTTAATATAGCACCTTTAACGTAGTAAAACGTCCCAAGGCACTTCATAGGAGCATTAACAAACGAAATTTGACACCGAGCCACATAAGAAGGTATGGGACAGGTAACCAAAAGCTTGGCCAAAGAGGTAGGTTTTAAGGAGGGTAGAGAGGTTTAAGGAGGGAATTCCAGAGCTTGGGGCCTAGACAGCTGAAAGCACAGCCACCAGTGATGGCGCAAAGATAATCGGGGATGCTCAATTGGAGGACTGATGAGATCTCGGAGGGCTGTTGGGCTGGAGGACATTAGAGATGGGGAGGGGCGAAGCCATGGAGGGATTTAAAAATCAGGATGAGAATTTTGAAATTAGGGCATTGCTGGACTGGGAGCCAATGTAGGTCAGTGAGTACAGTGGGGACTTGGTCCGAGTTAGGATACGGGCAGCAGAGTTTGGATGAGTTAAAATGTACGAAGGGTGCAAGGTGGGAGGCAGGCCAAGAGGGCATTGCAATAGTTGAGTCTAGCGGTAACAAATAATGGACGAGGGTTTCAGCAACAGATGAGCTGAGGCAAGTGCAGAGATGAGTGATGTTATCTCATCATGTATTTGAGTTCTCTGTTAGTATCTTCACTCAACTCTTGCATCTTCAAGTTGAGTACTGTCATCCTGTGGTATGCTTTGCTGCATTAATGCATTTTTGCACCTTTTGTTTAATACTGCAAAATTCAGTAGGGTTTTCCCACAATGTTCGACTGATTTCATCACTTATTGCATGCTAGAAGGAACAAGTGGCTGTAGCTTCACTGATTGATTTTTATGTTTTGCTCTTAAGTCACAGCCACTATTAACATACTGGATATTAGTAGCAGTAATTAAAATGTTAACATGAAATAGATTAAAAAGATAATAGGGCAATATTCTTGATTTAAGTGGGGTGAAGAATAAAATAGGTTTGAGTAGGAAACAAGATGAAATGTGGTCAGATGGAATCCTAAAATAGGTCTTTAAAACACCTGACATTTTCTTGTTCCAATGTTTTATTCTTTTATATGCATCACAGCCAAGCCTGCCTTAGCCCTATGAGATGCCCACACATGCATCCTTCCAGCAGGGGTCACTGGATAGCTATTAGAAGTGGGAATTCCTCTTTTGCCTGCCCGCCCCCCCACAACTCAACATAGGTCGCTGAAGCCAGCTGTTTTATTGTATGAGGTCTTCGATTCTTGTATAAATGCGATGAAAGCATCTTGAATCTGAGCAGAGGCCAGTTGTTTCCCCACAGAAAGGAAGGAAAAAAATCAGGTGGTGAATCATCGAGGGAGCTTTGTGCGCACCTCTTAGCAGCAAATTACTTAGCAAATGACCTTTTGGGCTGGGAGTGGAGCATGTCATTTGAGGAGAGGAAAAATATAGTTCACTTTTTAAATTGGAATTTATTTATGTAGGGAAAAATGAATGCTGTTCTTATTTAACTATTGCCAGCTTTCTTAGATTCACACTTTGCTAAAATGCCTATAACTTTATTTTGAACAAATACATGCATAATTCCGCCCCACGGAACTTATCTCTTACTATCTCGACTCTATTTTTTCTCCCCTTGTCCAGTCTCTTCCCACCTACATCCGCGACTCTTCCAATGCCCTCCGCCACTAACAGTTTCCGGTTTCCTGGCCCCAACCGCCTCCTTTACACTATAGACGTCCAATCCCTCTACACCTCCATCCCCCACCAGGATGGCCTGAGGGCGCTCCGCTTCTTCCTTGAACAGAGGTCCGACCAGTCGTCTTCCACCACCACCCTCCTTTGCCTGGCTGAACTTGTTCTCACATTGATCAACTTCTCCTTGACTCCACTCATCTCATCTCCAAACTAAAGGTGTTGCTATGGGAACCCGCATGGGTCCTAGCTATACCTGCCTTTTCATGGGATATGTGGAACATTCTTTGTTCCAGTTCTACTCGGGTCCCCTCCCTCGCCTCTTATTCCGGTACATTGATGACTGTATTGGTGCCATTTCCTGCTCTCGCCCTGAATTAGAAAATTTCATTCACTTTGCTTCCAATTTCCACCCTTCCCTCACCTTCACATGGTCCATTTCCGACTCTTCCCTTTCCTTCCTCGACTTCTCTGTCTCCATCTCTGGGGATAGGCTATTGACAAACATTCACTATAAGCCCACTGACTCCCACAGCTACCTG
Organism: Somniosus microcephalus; assembly: GCF_052327205.1. NCBI lineage: Eukaryota > Metazoa > Chordata > Chondrichthyes > Squaliformes > Somniosidae > Somniosus > Somniosus microcephalus. Next base: position 8,850,070 of record NC_141010.1, read on the forward strand.
GACTACTTCCTCCCATCCCGCTTCATGTAAGGACTCTATTCCATTCTCCCAGTTTCTCTGTCTCCGCCGCATCTGCTCTGACGATGCCACCTTCCATACTAGTGCTTCCGACATGTCTTCCTTTTTCCTCAACCGAGGATTCCCCTCTACTGTGGTTGACATGGCCCTTGACCGCGTCCGTTCTATTTCCCGCACTTCTGCTCTCACCCCTTCTCCCTCCCTCCTGGAGCCACGATAGGGTTCCCCTTGTCCTCGCCTTTCACTCCACCAGCCTCCACATTCAACGGATCATCCTTCGCCATTTCCGCCACCTCCAGCGTGATCCCACCACCAAACGCATCTTCCCCTCACCTCCCCTTTCAGCATTCCGAAGGGACCGTTCCCTCTGTGACACACTGGTCCACTCCTCTATCACCCCTTCCCCTTTGCCCGGCACCTTTACGTGCAAGCGCAGGAGATGCAACACCTGCCTTTTTATCTCCTCCCTTCCCACTGTTCAGGGCCCCAAACACTCCTTCCAGGTGAAAAAAACAGCGATTTACTTGTACTTCTTGCAATTTAGTATACTGTATTCGCTGCTCACAATGCGGTCTCCTCTACATTGGGGAGACCAAACGCAGATTGGGTGACTGCTTTGCGGAACACCTCCGGTCGCCTGTCACTTTAATTCTCCGCTCCACTCCCACTCTGACCTCTCCGTCCTCGGCCTCTTGCACTGTTCCAGTGAAGCTCAGCGTAATCTCGAGGATCAGCACCTCCTCTTTCGATAAGGCACTTTACAGCCTTCTGGACTCAACATAGAGTTCAACAATTTCAGACCATAATCTCTGCCCCAATCTCTCTTCTCCATTATTTTTCTTTTCTCTCTCCCTCACATGGCAGCTGTCGCTCATTCTGCCAGTGCCATTTACACTTCATCTAGAGCCATCTTTTGTTTCTTAACTTGTCCCATTACCATCTCCTTTTGCCTTGCACCATCTCTCCTGCCTTCCACCCAATCACAGACCTTCCCTTTTGTTCTTTCCTCCCCTCCCCCCTTTCCCTGCCCTTACACTTGCTTAAAAACCAGTTCCATCTCCAACTTTTTCCAGTTCTGGCGAAGGGTCATCGACCTGAAACGTTAACTCTGTTTCTCTCTCCACAGATGCTGCCTGATCTGCTGAGTATTTCCAGCATTTTCTGTTTTTATTTCATGCATAAAATTAGTCAGGCAGTAAAGCTTCTCTGATCCGCTGTCAAGTGTGATGAGACGTTTATTTTTATGTTTCCCTCTGACAAATTTATAAGACATCACCTTCATAGCAAGCATTTGTGCTACGAAGAGCCTTCTAAAAGACATCGACGATATTGCTTTGCCACAGTTTGTAATTGTAGAGAAAGTCCTGAGATGTGCTGTATTTTATTTCAAATTGTTTTAATAAAAATGATACTTTAGAATGGAAGTTAATCATTGTCGCATGATTTGCTGCACATAGTTGACCAAATCATTCAAATATCTGGTCAAGTTAGAAAACTCCATTATTGTGGTAAAATTATTTTTGTATTATTTCAAAATGGCCCTTTTGAGTTATGTTGTTGATGGGGTTCCTAATAATGCATTTAATTAATTTTAATACAGGGATTATAATTTTTTCTCACCGAAGATTGTGCACTAAAGCAGCAAATGTAAATCTGGTCCTTCATGAAAAATAAAATCAGTAACTGTTCTTGCTCTAGCCCATAACTCTCCTCTCTCTCTAGTTTCTCTCATCTCCCCTCATGGCCTTGCCGAATTCCTCTTGTCTGAGACCTACCTCCTGCTCCCTCAACCCCATTCGCACGAAACTGCTGGTGACCCAATTTTCCTTCCTGGCTCCATGATCGCTGAAATTGTAAATGGTTGCCCCATCTAAATTACTATTCCCCATCCTTTCAAAAGCACAATCATAAACCTCTCCTCAAACCCCCATCCCTGATGACTGTGTCCTTGTAAACCATTGCCCCCCATCTCCAACCTCCCTTTCCTCTCAAGTCCTTGAACATGTTGTCTCTCAGATCTATCCTTGGTCCCATAAGAACATAAGAAATAGGAGCAGGAGTAGGCCAATCGGCCCCTCGAGCCTGCTCCGCCATTCAATAAGATCATGGCTGATCTGATCCTAACCGCCAATCTACTATCACAGAACCATCTCCTGAATCTAACAGAATTAGACACACGAAATAGGAGCAGGATCAGGCTACACGGCCCCTGGGCCCGCTCCGCTACCCACAGGGCCATGACCGATCCGAACCTAGACTCATGTCCAAATTCCTGCCCGCTCCCCATTACCCTTTATTCCCTTTACTTCTAGGAAACTGTCTATTTCTGTTTTAAATTTATGTAATGATGTAGCTTCTACAGCTTTTTGGGGCAGCATATTCCATGGACCTACCACCCTCTGAGTGAAGTAGTTCCTCCTCATCTCCGTTTTGAAAGAGCAGCCCCTTATTCTAAGACTATGCCCCCTAGTTCTAGTTTCACCCATCATCGGGAACATCCTCCCCGCATCCACCCGATCCAACCCCTTCACAATCTTATATGTTTCAATAAGATCGCCTCTCATTCTTCTGAACTCCAATGAGTAGAGTCCCAATCTACTCAACCTCTCCTCATATGTCCATCCCCTCATCCCCGGGATTAACCGAGTGAACCTTGTACTGACTCGAGAGCAAGTATGTCTTTTCTTAAGTATGGACACCAAAACTGTACGCAGTATTCCAGGTGCGGTCTCCCCAATACCTTGTACAACTGAAGCAATACCTCCCTCTACATGCTGCCCCTTGGCAACATAATCTACTGATGTGAGATCAACTTTAAAAAAAATAATAAAAAATTACTATTGAGTCTTGCTGAAACGTTGGATGGAAGTGAATTCTTATTTTAATCAGCATTTGAACTTAATAGAAGGTGGTTATCATTGTTATTGGATGACTTTTTATTTCTTCAAACATGTTGCTCATCGGCATTATAACTGCAATTCCTAGTCTGGTTCTCCACATTCCACTATTCAGCCGTCACATTATTATCCTGGTCATTGTTTAGTTTAATTCAAATTATGTTGGTTGATAGTCAAGGCAATCTTGCCACTGACAGATGCAGCTTCCAGCATAGGTTTTACTGCTAATGGAGCAAAAATAATAAGCTAGAACTTCGACTTTAATATGGGTAATCATTTCGTGCAGTTTATCATCAAAACAAATGTGGCCACAAAGCATGGTTATATGAAAATCTACCCAATGAAGTACAAGTGACCTAGTTTGGAAATAACATGGTCCAGCTGTCATAGCAGACTTTTTAATTATGTATTTTTAAACACAATTCAATCGAATGACATAAAATAATTCTTCATACAAAAAAAATGAATGAACCATGTACTTTATATAATGTTCACCTTGTACATTACAAGCAGTTCTTTTAATTATTTTACTCTTGCTTCCATCATGGCCATTAGGGGGAGGCATTCTGCTTCATAGTGTGGAGTCTGTATGGAAAGCCTCAGTAGTTAGGTTGTAAGATCCGAAAAATCTTGTTGCTTTCCAAACTTACTGGAAAAAAATGATTTGTGTTTGTTTTCTGTTTGTATGGATTTGACTCATTCAACAACAACAACTACTTGCATTTATATAGCGCCTTTAACATAGTACAATATCCCAAGGCGCTTCACAGGCACGTTATCAAACAAACTTCGACACCAGGCCACATAAGGAGATATTGGGGTAGAAGAGAGGTAGGTTTTAAAGGAGCATCTTAATGGAGGAAAGGGAGGTAGAGAGGTGGAGTGGTGTCTGAAGAGAATTCCAGAGCTTAGGGCTTTGGCAGCTGAAGGCACACCTGCCAGTGGTGGAGCAATTAAAATCAGCGATGCTCAAGAGGCCAGAATTGGAGGGGCGCAGAGACATTGGAGGGTTATCGGGCTAAAGGAGGGTAGAGATGGGAGGGGCGAAGCCATTGAAGGATTTGAAAATAAGGATGAGAATTTTAAAATCGAGGCGTTGTTTAACCGGGAGCCAGTGTAGGTCAGCTAGCACAGGGGCGATGGACAAACGTGACTTGGTGTGAGTTAGGACACGGACAGCAGAGTTTTTGATGACCTCAGGTTTACGGAGGGTGGCAGATGGGTGGCTGGCCAGGAGTACGTTGGAATAGTCAAGTCTAGAGGTAACAAAGGCATGGATGAGGGTTTCAGCAGCAGATGAGCTGAGGCAGGGGCGGAGACGGGCGATGTTACGGAGGTGGAAATAGGCGGTCTTAGTGATGGCCCGGATATGTGGTCATAAGCTCATCTCGGGGTCAAATACAACACCAAGGTTGCGAAGAGTCTGGTTCAGCCTCGCAGTTGCCAGCGAGAGGGATGGAGTTAGTGGCTAGGGAACGGAGCTTGTAGTGGGAATCGAAGACGATGGCTTCGGTCTTCCCAAAGTTGGAGGAAATTTCTGCTCATCCAGTACTGGATGTCAGACAAGCAGTGTGACAATTTAGAGACTGTGGAGGGGTTAAGAGAGGTGGTGGGGGTGGTGATGCGGAGCTGGGTGTCGTCAGCATATGTGTGGAAACTGGCGCTGTGTTTTTGGATGATGCCGCCAAGGCATGTAGATGAGAAATATCCAACACTGGATATTGGACAAGCAGAGATTCACTAAAATGATACAAGGGATGAGTTTGGGTGTGAGACTAGAGAAACTGTGGCACTTGTTCAGAGTTATGAAGGGTTATGAAGGATTTTGATAAGATGATGAGGGAAAAACTATTTCCACTGGTCATTGAGTTGATAACTAGAGAGCATAAGTTTAAGACCATCGCCAAATGAATGAAGGGAGAGGTTAGGAGAATTTTTTTTGGGAGCGGGCTTTAAGGATATGGAATGCCCCACCAGAAACTTAATTTGACTTCTAGTAGCACCGTACCTTTCTATAGAAAGCCTGTTTTTTGTTTTACAAAATAATGTACTGCAATTCTAATATCTCCAAGTTTGCAGCCGACACAAAACTAGGTGGGCGTGTGTGCTGTGAGGAGGATGCCGAGAAACTCCAGTATGATTTGGACAGGTTGGGTGATATGGCAGATGCAGCATAATGTGGATCAATGCGAGGTTATCCACTTTGGTGGCAAAAACAGGAAGGTAGATTATTATCTGAACGGCAATAGATTGGGAGAAGGGGAAGTACAATGAGACCTGGGTGTCCTTGTGCACCAGTCGCTGAAGGTAAGCATGCAGGTGCAGCAGGCGGTTAAGAAGGCAAATGGTATGTTGGCCTTTGTAGTGAGACGGTTCGAGTACAGGAGCAAGGATGTCTTATTGCAGTTGTACAGGGCCTTGGTGAGACCGCACCTTGAGTATTGTGTGCAGTTTTGGTCACCTTATCTGAGGAAGGATGTTCTTGCCATGGAGGGAGTGCAGCGAAGATTCACCAGGCTGATACCTGGGATGGCAGGAATGACTTATGAGGAGAGATTGGGTCGATTGGGCTTATATTCGCTGGAGTTTAGAGAATGAGAGGGATCTCATTGAAACTTATAAAATTCTAACAGGACTAGACAGACTAAATGTAGGAAGGATGTTCCCGATGGCGGGGGAGTCCAGAACCAGGGGTCACAGTCTAAGGATAAGGGGGTAAGCCATTTAGGACTGAGATGAGGAGGAATTTCTTCACCCAGAGAGTGGTGAACCTATGGAATTCTCTACCACAGAAGGCAGTTGAGGCCAATTCATTAAATATATTCAAGAAGGAGTTGGATATATTTCTTAAGGCTAAAGGGATCAAGGGATATGGGGAGAAAGCAGGGACAGGGTACTGAATTTGGATGATCAGCCATGATCTCATTAAATGGCAGAGCGGGCTCGAGGGGCCGAATGGCCTACTCCTGCTCCTATCTTCTATGTTTCTATTCTAATTGTGCTGCATGGGCAATATATGTTGTAGAATTTGTAGTTTCTTTGATGCCAGATTCTATGTAAAACCGGCCAGTGAAACAGGAGTGAATTATAGATGCCAAATAAGTTTTTACTCTGGGGACCCAGATCATATGCTATGTCATCAGATTTGTGTATTTTTCTGATTTTTGTTGCAAACGTAGCTTATTTCTGTTGCTGAATACTAGCACCAATTTCCTTTGAGCAGCTGATGCTGTCTTTTGGAAGTTAGGATAGGTGGTCCCCAAGAGTGTTGACTTTTCTGGAGCTTGGCTCTGTTGAGAAAATGTGTGTGTACGCCCAACAGATGATAGAATTTTTTTTATTTTGACCAGGTTGCTCGCTTTGGCTTTTACATACACTTTAAAAATAATGTGACATTTAGAGAGCAGTCCAGTTTTAAAATCTTCCCAGCAAACTTTTTGCTAACTTAAGATGGAATATTTGCTGGCAGTAGTTCGCTGAATTGATGTTTATAAATATTTTAAAAATAATTAGATTTGTGAGAGAAAAATGAGGCCAGTTGTTAAGAGTGTTCACTGGAGAGCAGTTAGAGTTGTCTCTTACTTCTGAGCCTAACCAGGAAAGGAGACTTGATTATCCTGACAACTATAGGATAAATATTGCGTGACCTTACCGATTTATAAATAATATTAACTGGCAGAAGTATTTCACTGCTTAGATTTCAATTTCCTGAAACAATTCCTTTTAGATATATAATATTATGTACTGAAGTAATGTAAGTGTTATTCTGTACACTGTGCTGTACTGGGTTCTAAGTTATGAAGGGAATTGGAAAACAATAGTTTGAAGAATATATTGCAGACTTGTAACTTGGCAATAAAAGCATTTTTTGCTTTGTTTTCCCTTTGGCAATTTTGCCTCCTTGCTTGGGTAAAGTTTGAGCATTGGCCTAATACAGCTTTTCCCAAGTGGCCATTATTCATAGTGGGTTCACAGTGGGTGGAGGCTGGCTATTCCCCCTGAGCGGCATCAGAGACCAGCCTGATCCTGTCCTTGCATGACATTGATATAGAATCATAGGGGGCGATTTTGCCAGCCCTGGGGAGGTGGGACTGCCGGGAAAATGGCAGAATTTGGGGGCGGGTGCCCAACCCGCCTCCATGCCATCTTGCCAGGAGGCGGGTAGCCGACCCACACCGGGTCCCGTCTCCTTGGAGGCAGGAAGGGATTAAAGCCTATTAACTGCCTGTTAACAGGTAGTAAATAGGATTATCCCCTTTTTGCCCTCAAGTGCGGGCTTCCTGAAGGCTCCGAAACCCGCCAGGTCAGCGAGGCGAGTACTGGTTCTGCGGGGGTCGGGGGGGGGGGGGGGGGGTGGAAAAGTGTGCTGTGAAGGTAAGTGATGGGTGCAAGAGTGTAGAAGTGAGTATCTGAGGTAAGTGCAAAGTATTAGTAAAAGTGTACTTACCTTTGTTTCTTCCTGCAGGCTTCAGTCGGTGTGTATGCGGAGAGTCTCTGACCTCTGTGTTGGAGATGGAGGCGGGACTCCCACTTGTTGGGTTTCAGTCCCGCCTCCATCAACTTTTGGCCAACCCATGCTATTTTCCCTCGGTTGACCGCAATGCAACAACCATCTCATTTCTGTAAAAGAAAGAAGTTTGATGAGGTCTTGAATTTAAGACCTCATCAACCTACAGAGAATGTCACTGTTTGACAGCTTTTCATGAAACGTCATGCGTTGACGTTCTCTGCAACCGGCTTTCCCATAATTGGCCTGGGTCAATTAAGGGAAAATAGCGTGGATTGGCCAGAAGTTGATGGAGGCGGGACTGAAACCCGACAAGTGGGAGTCCCGCCCCCAAAAGCTCCCCATTGAGAAAATCACTGCCATAGAATCATGCAACACAGAAGGATGCCATTCAGCCCATCGTGCCTGTGCCCCCTCTTAAGTAGAGCTATCCAATTAGTTCCACTCCCCTGCTCTTCCCCCATAGCCCTGTAATTTTGTTTCCCCCTTCACGTATTTATCCAATTCCCTTTGGAAAGTTATTATTGAATGTGCTTCCATCACCCTTTCAGGCAGTGCATTCCAGATCTCTCAAACTCACTCGGGGAGAAATTGGGTGAGTAGCGCCACCTGTTAGCGCCTAAAGAGGCAGTCAGTGGCTGTAGCGCCACTGGCTGCGTCTCCAGCGATATTCAGTAGGGGCGCTAATGGTGGCGTTAGGCATTTGCGCTGCGCCGCCACCGATGACGTCATCGGTGTGCGCAGCGCCCCATTAGTGCACCGTTTGCGATATTTGGTAGCGAACGCCGCAGTTGCGCCGCTCGCTACCCGCGCCCGGTTCACGGGGCCTTACTGTGCCGGCAGCGGCGCAAGTTAAGGTGGAGGTGTGGGGCGGCCGCTTTTTCGGTGGCCGCCTGCCAGCACCTCCGTCCCCGGCCTCCTAACCCCCCCCCACGGCATTGCCGGCTGTTTCCCGAGAGCCCGGCACTTCTCTTTGATGCCGGGCTCATTTGCCGGCACTCGCGATCGGGGATCGCGCTGTTGCAGGCACCTCCCCCTTAACAGTGGGAGGAAGGCCTGCAGTACCGCAGCGTGCCGTGCCGCAGCATGTGGTGCTGTGGCACGTTGCGCTGCGATAATCAGTTTCAGCGCCCTAAGAGGGACGTGGAGCGCCTCGAGCCTCGCCCCGTGTCCCTCGAGGGGCACTGAAACTGAATTTCTGGCGATCGGTATCACTCCGATCGCTGCGCTAAATCCTGCGCTCAGGCAACTTTTGCGCCACTTTGGCGCCCCAACCCAATTTCTAGGCCACTGTTTTTATATAAAAAAAAAAAAATTTTTTTTTAAAAATGTTTCCTCATGTCGCCTCTGGTACTTTTGTCAATCACCTTAAATCTGTCTCCTCTGGTTACCGAGCCTTCTGCCACTGTTTCTCCTTATTCACTCTATCAAAACCCAATCATGATTTTGAACACCTCTATTAAATCTCCCCTTAGTTCTCCAGTCTCTCTACATAACTGAAGTCTCTCAACCCAAGTATCATTCTAGTAAATAACAACAGAAAATGCTGGAAAAACTCAGCAGGCCAGGCAACATCCGTGGAGAGAAATTAGAGTCAACGTTTCAGATCAAAACCCTTTATCAAGACTAAAGAGGCACAGGAAATGAAATAGATTAAGAGGCCAGGCTGGGATAGAACAAAAGAGAAGAGACATTAAGAGGTATTCAAAATGAGACGAGATGGTGATAGGACTAGTGGAGACAAAAGACGGCTCTAGATTAGGTGTGAAATGCGCTGGCAGAATGGGAGACAGCTGCCATGTGGGAGAGAGGAAAAAAAGGAAAGGAGGGGGGGGAAACCAAAACAAAGGTGTGGATAAAAAAAAAAGTGAAAATGTAATGGGGGCTGAGGTTATGGTCTGAAATTGTTGAACTCGATATTGAGCCCGGAAGGCTGTAAAGTGCCTAATCGGAAGATGAGGTGCTGTTCCTCGAGTTTACGTTGAGCTTCCATGGAACAATGCAAGAGGCCAAGGACGGTGAGGTCCAAGTGGGAATGGAGCGGTGAATTGAAATGACAGGCGACCGGAAGCTCGGGGTCACCCTTACGGACTGAACGGAGGTGTTCCGCAAAACAGTCACCCAATCTGCGTTTGGTCTCCCCAATGTAGAGGAGACTGCATCGTGAGCAGCGAATACAGTATACTAGATTGCGAGAAGTACAAGTAAATCGCTGTTTCACCTGGAAGGGGTGTTTGGGGCCCTGGACAGTGGGAAGGGGGGAGGTATAAGGGCAGGTGTTACATCTCCTGCGCTTGCAGGATAAAGGGTTTTGATAAAGGGTTTTGACCCGAAACGTTGACTCTAATTTCTCTCCACGGATGTTGCCTGGCCTGCTGAGTTTTTCCAGCATTTTCTGTTGTTATTTCGGATTTCCAGCATCTGCAGTATTTTGCTGTCATTCTAGTAAATCTCTTCTACACCCTCTCTAAGGCTTTGACATCCTCTCTAAAGTAGTGCCCAGAATTGAACACACTACTCCAGCAAATATTCCATCTTTGTGTGTGTGTGTGTGTGTGTGTGTGTATATATGCACTTAGCAAAGAATTGCTGGATAGTGATATGGAGCAAGAGCAAAAGTAGAGGGTTTGATAAGTAGAACGAGAATGACTGACTAAAAGTCTTCACGGGGACATGGACTGATCAGCAGAATGGGCCGACAGTTGGTAAATGCAATTTAAAGTGGAGAACTGTGAGGCAGTACAATTTGGGAGGAAAAATGAGAGTAGGAGTATATACTCAATGATAAGATACTGAAGAGTGTGGATGAACAGAGAGACCTAGTGGTTCAAGTGTATAAATCCCTGAACGTTCAAGTACAGGTATATAAAGCCATAAGAGGTCAACAGCGTTTTTGGTTTTCGCAATAGGGAATAGAGTGCAAAGGTAAAGAGCTTTAAATCACTTATTTGTTGGTGCACTTTAACTTTGTTCATTTTAAAGAATATGACCAAAATATAATATCCACTTGTACTTTATACTCCTGAATTGAAAATGCCTGCCACCTGACTTGTATAACTCTACAGAGACCAAAAGGAGTGCCTGCATAAGGGGAGTCCCCTGTACTGCAACTAATGACTCTCTTAGAATCCCACACATTTCAAACATGAATAACTGCAATTCTTTCAGATGATGTGCAGGAACCAAGGGAATAGCTTCTGTTGTGCTATTCTAAGATTGCTGATTATTTGTTTTTAAACTGATGGACTAAAGCTGGTATTTCCCAAAGACACAGAAGCCTGAACCATCATTTCACTAATAACCTGGCAATATAACTGCATTTGTGCCAGGGAGCTGTGGAGATCATGGCTTCACAAATTAAAATTGAGATTGCAGAGCTCTAAATGTGGATTCAACAATAGTGCCAGGGAAAGTAACTGGGTCAGAATGCAGCTTGAAAGTATTGGGTCAAATTGGAGCTTTAGAGCTATAGTTTTACCTTCAAAGCCCCATAGAATGCATGGAGCTTTATCACAAGAAATAATTCTTTTTCTTTGTCTGTAAATTCATTAAATCTTAAAAAAAAAGTTTATTCATTGATGTAACATCCTAACATTACAAAATGATGTCACCTTTCAAAGCCTAGAACTTCCTTTTTTCTTTTTACTGTTGCATCTAATTGAAATCTCCTCTGATATCCGGGAACCCACTATTCAGATGATTGTTGGGATAGAAATGCTGAGAGGTGAGAGGAGGAGAATAATATTCATTCTTGCTGGTATCAACACAGGATCAGGGGTTAAAAAGATTATTTCTTTTAAACCGGTACAGTACTACTGAATTAAGCTTCGAAGCTGCGTTCTGACACTGCATTAACAATCTCATGCTGCCGAAAGTTCTTGTGTTTATATGTAATGTTTACTGCAGGCCCTAGACGGTTGTGACTAACTCCAGCTTTATTTTGGTATGTAAACATATCCCACTATGTCACAAACCCACATTTAATCTTTGCTTCCAGTAAATTTGCTAATCCCATTCACCTGAGGCATGATTTGTGCAGGAATGATGCACATTTTTATAATCTCTCTAAAGTGTGTTTTTTAATTACATTGTCTTCCTGGTTGGAGTTGGAAAATGAGATTAACCATAATGAGGAGTCAAGGACAGGGAGTGGTTGTGGACAGGAATCGGGAACTGGCTATGGATGAGAGCCAATAACTTAGATGGGCCTCTGGGAATTTGGAAATGAGTCTAATTGTGGGCAGACATAGGGCCTGGGATGTTTTAGGTGGGGATGCTGGAGAGTGGAACAAGCCATTGGGTATGTTCCCACTGCAATTAAAATAGTCATGTCTGAAGATAGCATTCTCTAGTTTGCCCTGAGAGATTGGCGAAGCAATTTTCAGTGTGAATGCAGAACTGATGCTTCACAGCTGGTGAAATATCAGTAGAAGTGACCAAGGTTGTAAACTAGGTGAAAATCCTGGAAATGTTTTATCTGGGTAGGTCATTTACTGAATGACTCCGTCAAATGACAGGAAATTCTGCATCATATAATTTGAAGATACATACGATGCTGTCCTTGGAGGGAGTGTCACTATATTTTAATAACCAAAGAATAACATTAAAGTTCAATCTTTTGTTTATTTCTGTTTGATTTAAAAAAAAAAATTGCTTTCACATAAACAGCGAGTTCTGATAACATCGCTGTGGGAACTGGCTTGCAGAAGTTACTGAGCCTGACAGTGTGACTGATGCAAATTCAAATAATCCAGTGCTGTTGATGCTACCCAGGTTATGTTACAGTTTGTAAGTCTCTTGAATCCTATTTAGGCATTTAATGGCATAGTGCCTCAAGTCTTGCACTGGCTGCAGTATAACTACATCCTGATGTAAAACAAAGTTTAAAAACTTCCACTGAACTGCATGCAAACTTTTCAAAATTAATTTAAAATCATTCTAGTGTTCGCCTAGGGTGAGCGGGACAGACTGCTCTCGGCTAACAGTAATAATGAATTGACATTTGGATACTGGTGAGCAAAACTTCAATTTTCTTGGGAGGTCGGAGTAGTACAGTACCAGGTCTCTTTGTTGTTAGTATAATGACACGCGGAAAGAGGGTGGTATTGGAACATTTTTTTTTTTAAATGGGCTTGTCTGGCTTTATATCGTGCACATGGCAGTGTAGGACCACCTGTATGTCAAGTGATGGAATCTTTCTAACAACTTACGCCATATGGTCATTAACATTTTGTGGCCAGTGGTGCTCCTTGACACCTCCTTGTTGAAGCTCAGTAAAACCTCTGTTCTGTACTAATGGGATAAAGATATGGTTACTGGGTTGGAGGCCACTGACTTTTTTTTTGAGTCTGTGCTGCTAATTCCCTCCCTCCACTGCATCTTCGTCAGCAGAGCTTTAGCCATCAGGATGCTGCACACTAGAGTTTTTTTCCTAACCCCCACAGCCTTGCCTTTTCTTTCTAACACCTGAAGGCCCTATTTCTTTCAGCATGTCTTTCATCACCACCTCCCCATAACTTCCAATTTCTGCTCAATATCTGATTAGCCCCTCTGTAGCAATTAGGGACATTTTGCTATGTTAAAGACACTAGATAGTAGTTGTGGTGTCATCATTTAGTGTTGTGACCTATTAACAACAGTACTGTTAACATTTGGCTCAATATTTCTTAGAGCAGTAAAGGTGGGAGTATATGTAGATATATTCTCTTTCATTGTAACAGAGGTTCCTGATGATTCCATAACTTGTAAATCTGAGGTTTGAAGATTTTAATTGCTCTCTTGTTTATAGAGGCTATATGATAGAACAGTATATTACAAACTCCATTGATTACATACAAACTCCATTGATTACATAATCCATAATCTGAAAGAACAGTATATTACAAACTCCATTGATTACATAATCCATAATCTGAAAAAACAATCAGCAAAATTAAGTAAAATTGACATAGCCTTACACTGAAGTATATGGGGGAAGATGCGAGTGGGTTTTGTGCACCTCAATTTGCAGTAGTCCTGTACAAATGTTATATTAGTATAATTGAATACAATAAAGTTTAGATTTGCAAGAATGTCAAGAAAAATGAATAAGCAGAAATAATTTGCGGGTGAAACTGTGTATGTGACTGTGTGATTAAGTACATATTTGAGTGTGTATGTCTTTGAGTGTGTTTGTGGTTCTGTATCTGTGTGTAACTGTCTCAATGTGTAGGCGTTTGTTCCCCTTGAAATTGGATATTTAAAGAGAAAATGATGCATTTCACCTTTTTCAATCTGACAACTTGGAAAACTCAAACCAGACTTTGGAATGGATCAGTTACATTTGTTTGATAATCATTGTTCGTAGTTAGAAACATATCCATGCATTGTGGAATATTTTCTGTATATTCATGTACCCAATAGCATGAGTCAGTGGGTAGATTTTGACTATTGGGTGGCCGACAGCCGGAGTGTGCAGGTTGGCCGCCCATTCCAGCGGCGAAGAGGCTCCTGTCATTTTGAAGCTCCGACCTCATATTTAAATTCGTCAAACGAGCTGCAGTGTGCCAAACCGGCATCCTGACGCAGTTCGCTAGTTGAAGCCTGAATATGGGGCCGGAGTTGCTATTTTTCCCAAGGGCGGGTCCCTGGGCGGGAGAGGCCCAGTACTTGCCCCTCCGGGGGTCACAAAAATAATTGAACACGTGCCTTTAGAGGACTTTTTTCTTCCATTGCCCAATGAACTGGTCAGAGCCAGTTCATAGGACCCCGATCGCCATATTAATAGGGGCCTATTGCCTGAAACAGGCGGGCACTTTGGACACCCGGCAGTAGCCCCCTTTTTAAAATGGAGCCGGCTGCACTGCTGGTGTTAAAGGGGCAGTAAGGCTACCCAACCCATTTTGAGGTCTTTGACGCCAGGTGAGGGCACTCACAATTGATCCCAGTGAGAATGTCTGTCTTGTTATCTGTCTGTCTGTGCCTGTATAGGTTCTTCATTCTGTAATGGAGCAAAGGGCTCCCATGTATATCTGTCCCTTCTGTGTCTTTATTTCCTCTTCTGCACAAAGTCCTGGCCATCCTCCACTGACTTTCTGTGCTGCAGCACTTTGATTATAATATGCCTGTTTCCAAATTCTCCTGTGAACTCGTCCTATCTACCTCCGCTGTCTATCTCTGCATGCATTCTCCAATCCTACGATCCCAGATTACTCCTAATGCCAGCTCCACCATTGTTTGCTCTTTATTTTCCATATTTATTCTCTGGGTGTGAACGATGCTGGCAAGGCTGCATCTATTACCCATCCCTAGTTGCCTTGAGAAGGTGGTGGGGGTCTTGAACTGCTGCAGTCCCTGTGCTACTATTACGATGGTATTGGATAGGGTATTCCAGCATATTGACCCAGCACCAACAAAAGAATGGTGGTATATATCCAATTCAAGGTGGTGTGTTTGGAGAAACTTGCAGATGCTTTTACTATGATGTTGCTTATCCTTCTTGGTGGTAGAGATTGCAGGGTTGGAAGGTGTCATTGAAGTAAGCTTGGTGAGCTACGACAGTACATTCTGTAGATAGCACAGACTGCAGCAGAAGTGTGCTGGTGGTGTAAGGGGGTGGATATTGAGCTCCGTGGCAGGCTCCTTGAATGTTGTTGTGGTTGCACGCATCCATGTCAGTGGTGAATATTCCATATTGCTCCTGAAACTAGCCTTGTAGATGGTGGAGAGCCATTGAGAGGTCAGGAGTTGAGTCACTTGTTGCAGTGTACCCAGCGTCTACTATTGATCTGGCTAATCTAGTTAAATTTTAGTCAGTGGTGACCACCAGGATGTTAATTATGGGGAATTCGATGAGTGATTCTGCTGAAGGTCAGGAGGAGGTGGTTGTGTCCTGTTGGAGATGGGCATTGCCTGGAACTTATGTGATGTGAATGTTATCTGCCTCGTCAGCCCAAGCCTGGATGTTGTCCCAGATCCTGCGATAGGCTATCCTGTTCTTGCCCCGGAACTGTCTTGCCACCTCTCTTACTGTTTTATAAAGCCTCTTGGAAAAAAACGTTCTCTCTGACCTGTTGCGTGGGTGTGTTCTCTGCCTACAATTGAGTGAGACTTGTACTTCCTTCTATTGTCTGTGTGTCTATGCATGTGTGTCATGAATTGCATCTGTCTGTGTCTCCTTAGTCCATATCCAATCCGAGTTCTGTGCTGAGTTGCTTCCTTGCAGTGTCTGGACCTATGCTCCAATAGACACACTAAGGACACTAAATGCATCCTGCATTCATAGCATTTTTCTGCTACATCATAGTTTACTGGTTTGGTGGGGGATTTACATTAAACTTCCATCAAATATTGATAGCAATGTAATTAAAATGAGCGCATTTCTCCCTTTCATTTTTGTCTAACACCATTGACATTTACTGTGAACAAGCTTGATCTTCCAGACAATCCGTAAGGAATGCTACACGGCTAGACTGTGCGTTCTCAGGTGGGTTTGGGTTTGTTAAAAACAAAACTGAACAATACCTCCATGACCATGTCTTACCTGTGATGGATTTACATGCTCATAGAGTGGTGACTGTAACGGCTGGTCAGCATATTGGCACGGGGGCAGGATTGTCTGCCGCACTGGGGAGAACAGCTGCAATAGCACCAGAGTCACCAGCAGCAAAACTGGTGGGATAGGAAATGCAGGAGTGGACACCGGACTACAACAGATGTTTGCAAGCACTGCAGTTTTCTCTTAGGCTATGTAATTAATACCTCGACGCTACAGGCAAAGCTGCATTTTCTGTACTGGTTTTGCTGAAGCTGTGGTCACTTTAGAAAAGCGAATCTGAACGTGTAAGTTACAGGTGGCTGAGTTCATTAAAATCATTTGCAGAATTTTTTTTTTTTTTTTTTGCCTAGTCAATCATTTTAATGGCACAGTAATTTATGGGAGGGTTAGAAGAAGAATAAAGTCAGGAAGTAAGGAACTCAGCAAGGCTATTTCCTTAGCTTCTGTAGCTAGCAAACACAGGAAGGCAGTGTAACCTGCTACAGACGGAAAAAGTTGCTTTATTACAGTAAAATGTGGCTGGAAATTACCAGATTGGAGATAAGTCATCAAGTGCAGAGCTATTTTAAGACGGCGCCATTCAGTTTTCAAACTAACAGATCTTGTTATTGAGGTAGATGCAGTAAGTAGCTATGACTTGGAATCCCGATCTGTTTTTCTGATGTTACTCTTTAATGTCTTCCCTTTGTAGCACTGTAAGATCCAGAATATTTAGTAGTAGAATAATGTTTTGAACCACTTTCAGCATCCTGTTTTCTTTAACCAACCCCCCCCCCCCCCCCACTCCCCATATGAAGACATCACCATATACACAGAATAAAGCACTAACTGCTTTTACTAGCCGAGGAAAAATGTGTTTAGGAAATTGTAGTGATCCCACACCTTTCCCAGATATTAATAAGCTTCATCATCAGGGTAGGAATTCCTATAGTCATTATGTGTAGAGGCATTGTAAATTAATTTGTGAAGATTTCTTCTGTCTGGAATTTGTGCCAAATAGTAAGCATGTTCTTTTAATACATGTTTACGATTTGGGTAAAAATATCGAACAGAGGAAATCTTCATAATGACCAGAGCAATTATTGCCCTCCCAGGTCTATTGGCGCAATAAGCAAACAGTACTTTGGTTTGAAACCTTATTTTAAAATGTTGCATTCTCAGTTTATGTCTTGATCTTGGGTTTAATTGTAACATGAAGCTTGTTGAATACTGCAACTGAATCTCCAGTTGAAGGAGAGAGTTGAGAATTCAACAGTCCATAATGGGTTTAAGCTTAATATTTTATTTTGCTTGATCTTCTAGTGAACAGGAAAGAGATAATACTTTTAAGTGAGTGTGTGTGGATGGCGGGAATGTTTTGAATACGCCAAGTGAAACCAGCCTTGTCCCAGCCTGCTTCCTTCGTATGTATTTATTTATGGTGGTAGGGTTTTTTTTTTCATTTAACTCTATTCATCAAAGGAATGCTAGTCTCTAACATCAGTTATAGAGAGCAGATGAGAACCATTGCTGTGTTGAATTTTTAACTCTCCTTTTAAGCAGGAATTCTGGAATGTAGGGACCATGCATGCGGCACATTGTGCTGGTATGAATAGAAAAATTCAAACCAGTTGTTGTACCACAATTCTCTTAAAGGGAACTTTAGGGGTAAGCGCAAGGAATGTGGTGTACTGACACTGACATTAATTGTAGATGATCAGATTTTTTTTTTGTTCCATCTGTTGACTTATTTAATCGTATTTGTAGATCTCCCATAGGGCTTCTTGTGTGCTTGGGTAGGGAAGAGCATGGGGCTTTCTAGCAGTTTGTTTACTCCACAGAATTTGTAGCAATGGGATTTCTATGTCTGTTGTCTGTTTACGAACCAGTCGGTTCCAGTTTCTTTTTCTTTCAGCCTCTGGCGGCTGCTTTAACTGACAAAACTCAGTGGCCTGTGGTAAACACCACTGATCTGCTCACATGATTGAAGATAATCATGTGTTTAGAAAACTCCTTATATATACACAGGCATTTGTTTTCGGCAATTTGTAAAAGGTCTTTGGAAGAAGCTCCCCAGTTATGAAAACATAAGATCATTATCGCAATGAATTCACTGGTCCCTGGTGTAAAAAAGATGAGTTATGAGGAAAGATTAGAGAAAGTCAATCTCTCTAATCTGGAGAGAAAACACTTAAGATGGAACCTCACTGAGGTAATATAAAATATTAAATATAATTTTCTAACATCTTAAGATATTCAGAAGAATTTATTTCACAAAAGGTGGTAAATTTCTGGAATAATTTTCCAGGCAAGATTAGAGAGGCAAAACATGGGCTTTTGAAATGTAGCCGGATACTGGGTCGAGAGAATTAGATTATCAAAGGGATGTGCTTCATTGGGTCAAATGGTCTTTCATCATCCTAGGCTTTCCTTATATTCTTGTGGTCGGTCAGAATAATCGTATTCTCATCATAACCTAGCCCATTGCTGATGTAATTTTCCTGGCCTGTTGGACCAGTGTTTGTTGTGTGTCCTGCTTTATGTCTCAAAATAGTAATAAAGTATTTTTCAGACCCTTTTGTGGAAAACAAATCCATTTATCTGTTTGCAAATAGGCATGAACTAGGAAAACAATATGATGTTCCTTGCTATTGCACACTATGTGTTGGAACGGAAGATAAATGTACCTTATAAGATGAGCAGTTCACTCTATTTGGGAAAGAATATTAAAATGAAAGCTGGATGAATCTATACTCGAGAATTTGGTGTTAAACGGAAGTTACTTGTACACAGAATTGCTCTGAAGTGGAGCCACTTATAATTAGTCAATAGCCATAACTTGCTGAATTAACTGCTACTTCATAATTTGCAGTTATCATTTGTAAGGTTCAGTGCAGATACAATTCTTTCCCCCCAAAAAACCTTAAAATGTTGTTTGCATGCTCCATTTTTCTATTGATCATGCTTTTCCTAAATGATCACGTTTATGGGGTATGGTAGTGTAGTAGTTATGTTACTGGACTAGTAATCTAGAGGCCTGCAATAATAATTTAGAGAATATGAGTTCATAATCGCACCATTGCAGTTTGAGAATTTGAATTTGGTTCCAAAAAAAACCTGGAACTAAAAAGCTGGTATCAGTAAAAGTGACCATGAAGCTGTCGGATTGTTGTACAAATCCAACAGGCTCACTTGTGTTTTTTTATGGAAGGAAACCTGACTCTAGTTCACACCAACGTGAACGACTGCCCTTGGAAGTGGCATAGCAAGTTGAATCGAACTGCTGCTGCAAACAAAAAACAACCGGCATTGTGGGAGCATCTCCACCACACTGATTTCAGCAATTCAAGAAGATCCATCACCATCTTCTCAGGGTAACTAGGGATGGGCAATAAATGCCGGAGTACAGGAAACTTCCGATTAACCGGCCCCTAAATAACTGGAAATGTCGGTTAACCGGCAAAATTCAGGAATAGGTTCAGGTAACTTTTATTACTTGCCTTGCTCCATGTGTTGCTGTGCAAGGGTGTGGCTGCAGCTGTTGCTAAGCTACAGAGACGCTTGCAACTTGTGGCCATTGTGGGTTTGTTGCTTTATACGGAGCTCTCAGCTCCGTATCTTTTACTATAGCGTTTGGTTATCCGGAATTTTTGATGAACCGGCACCACGTCGGTCCTGTCCATGCTGGATAAAAGAAAGTTTCCTGTACATGGTTATTTAAAAACTAATTTCTTTCATCATAACATTTGTAAATTTCCTTTAGTGGTTTATCTGCTTCAGAAATCTAATTAAAAATAACTTGAATATGTATTTGTGGAATTGTTACATCATATTTGAATGCAGCACTAGAATTTAAACCGATGAATGCGACACGGAGGGAATAATGAAATTCCAAATTTGGTACTCCGCCTGAAATGTCTGGCATTCCTGCAGACACAATGTGAGAGATGACAGAATTTTCCAGCGTATCACACAGTGCCAGTAGAAGCAGTCTTTGTGTACAGTAATCCTGATATGGCTGGAGTGTTGAATCATGTAACCCTAGCCTTAAGAACACTAGAAGTTGTATCTAAAATTCCTTTGGATTCTAACTTCAATGAGTGAAAAGTAGTCGTCGGGATGGAAATTGGTGGGCTCCACAAAAGGCAACAAGCGGGGGGCTGATTGGAAGGATCTAGGAGGGGGAGAAAAAAGTGGAAATAAAAGTGGTGGCTTGGGTCCGGAGTGGCAGCCAAAATGCGCTCGTGAGGGGACATGGAAAACTCAATTTACATAGGCTTGGTTACTCCACCATTGATGGAAGTGCCTTCAGCCACCTAGGCCACAAGCTCTGGAATTCACTCCCTAAACCTGTCTGTCGATCAACCTCACTCTTTTTCTCAAGATCCTCCATAAAACCCGCCTCTTTAGGTCACTCCTTCTAATTTTTCCTTCTCTGGCTCAATGTTCATTTTTTTACACCTTTTTGAAGTGCTTTGGGATGGTTTTCTACATTAAAGGTGCTATATTCAGGCAAGTTGTTACCATAAAACTTCAGTGTCCATTGAGATTTCAAGATGTTATCAAACATCTTGAAATCTCAATGGACACTAAAGTTTTATGGGAGTGAATTTATTTGTTTTTTGAGTTGATTAAAAAAAGAATTACCATGAACTTTTAACATCTCTCTTTATATTTCTGTTTTGTACAGTGAGTGGTGCTGCTTTCAGTAGAAGAACTAGCTTGGAGGAATTATTAAATCCAATAGGGAGCTCAACTAACGTATGTGACTTAATCAGTGATGTACCCTGCTCATTTAATTCAATACACAGGTTTAGTCAAGAACTATTGGGAGGGCTAACAAGGCAAGGGAATAGACAATAAATGGTAGGATACTGAAGTGTAGAGGAACAGAAGGACCTTGGAGTGCATGTCCACAGATCCCTGAAGGTAGCAGGACAGGTAAGAACATAAGAAATAGGAGCAGGAGTAGGCCATTCAATGAGATCATGGCTGATCTTCTGCCTCAACTCCATTCACCAGCCCTATCGCCATATCCCTTGATGCCTTTACTAGTCAGTATAGATCAGATAGATAAGGTGGTCAAGAAGGCATAGAGGATACTTTCCTTTATTATTTGAGGCATAGAATATAAGAGCAGAGAGGTTATGCTCACACTGTACAAAGCACTAGATAGGCCACAGCTAGAGTACTGCATGCAGTTCTGGTCACCACGTTACAGGAAGGATGTGATTGCATTAGAGAGAGTACAGAGGAGATTTACAAGGATGTTGCCAGGACTAGAGAATTTTAGCTATGAGGAAAGATTGGATAGGCTGGGATTGTTTTCTTTAGAACAGAGGAGGCTGAGGGGAGACTTGATTGAGGTGTATAAAATTATGAGGGGCCGAGATAGAGTGGAGAGGAAGGACCTATTTCCCATAGCAGAGAGGTCAGTAACCAGGGGGGCATAGATTTAAAGTAATTGGTGGATCAGAGGAGAGTTGAGGAGAACTTTTTTCACCCAGAGGGTGGTGGGGGTTTGGAACTCACTGCCTGAAAGGGTGGTAGAGGCAGAAACCCTCATCACATTTAAAAAGTACTTGGATATGCACTTGAAGTGCCGTAACCTACAGGGCTACGGACCAAGAGCTGGAAAGCGGGATTAGGCTGGAGAGCTCTTTTTCAGCCGGCACAGACACGATGGGCTGAATGGCCTCCTTCGGTGCTGTGAATTTCTAGAAGAACTAGTGAAACTCTCCTTAGACCGTTGCATTTGAGCAATGCTCTTTTAATCCTAGAAACAATTTTAGTTTTAGTCTTGTGTTAGTTTCATCTAGTCGAATGAAGCAATTTAGTCCTAATGTTAGTCTTTGGGGGGGGGGAAAAAGTTTTATTCTTTCAGATTTTTGTTTCATTTTTTGATTTTTTTTCCCGCCAAATTTGAAAAAATTATTACTTAATTTCTCAACTCGAGGAAACTGCACGAAATGTGGAAAAAGGTAAACTGGCGCTTGAACGACAACAGACTTCATTCGTCCATTTTAATTTCTACCATCTGTTCCAAAAGTTGTGGATGATTAATACTTGTTTTCAGTCCTAGTTTAATTAAAACAAAATTTTAATTTCCGTTTGTCATATTTTACTATCTTAAACTTGAATCTTGTTTTAGTCTCCAGTTAGTTGATGCAATAATTTTAGTCAGTGGCTATTTTTCTAATTTAATCACTGAAAACAACAGCAGTCCAGTTGAGTAGAACTCAGTTCAAGTCTTTGAGGCTTGGATTTGAACTTGGGTCGAGTGAAGCTTGTGCATGAAGATTTAGCTTAGTTTGATGCCAGGTGGTGCTGGAATTAGAACTTGGTTAGAACAAAAATGGCTTTGGGTTTTAGTTGTCACAGTGTGAGAGTGTTCATAATACTATCCTGTTTACGCTGCAATGATGGTTTTGTTGATATTATTCGAATGTACAAATAATGATTAGTTCTGGAATTTCCCGGCATCTAGTGTATACCACGACTGCAAAAAACAGAAGGACTACAAACCAAATGTAATAATTAAATTAGTAACAAGTTTGTTGACTGATCCTAGATCTTTCTCTTTCAATATTGAACAAACCACCTTCTGCGATCATGTTGCACAATCTCGTGGAGTCGTCGCTAAACTGCCAAAACTAACGCACAGCAAATTTATTGTGAAGCAACTTCATATAATTAAGATCAACAAAAGCTCAACATTTTATTACTACAGCTATCGTGTCGCCTAGAGGTAGGGTGTGTCTGGAGGTTGGAGGCCGGTTCAGGTCGGGATTCCGATTTTTAACACTTTAATTACCCGCATGCTCCTAACCCACCCGGGTTTTTTTCGAGGTTAAATTTCCCCCATAGTATGTAATAGGGCTGGAAAGGTAGACTTCTACTAAACAAGGTGAGTAACTGTCCAGCTTTGGTGTGCTGTAAAACCAAGCAGCTCACTATTTTTCTGCAACAGTCAATGTTCTGTATTTATCGCTTCCTCTACAATCTTTTGTTTACTTTTGTGCTTTCTTGCT
The DNA here is from genome assembly GCF_052327205.1 of Somniosus microcephalus. Taxonomy (NCBI): domain Eukaryota; kingdom Metazoa; phylum Chordata; class Chondrichthyes; order Squaliformes; family Somniosidae; genus Somniosus; species Somniosus microcephalus. The sequence continues at coordinate 8,873,038 of NC_141010.1, forward strand.
GCATTCTGATCCTTTATGGCTTGTAGCTGTACTTCTCTACACCACTCATTTATTTGCATATACATGTTGACTTATGTAAAGCATTGAGGAAGCAGGACTGAGGTGCAGCATGCGTGTGCATTGGGCCTGATCGGCGGGTCGGGTAATTTTTAGTTGGGGAGCTCAGTTATACAGTTGGGCAACAAAAACAAACCATCAACAAATTAATTACAGTACAGGTTATTAATCCCTTATCCAAAACCCTTGGGGCCAGATGTGTTTCGGAATTCGGAATTTTTCGGATTTCAGAATGGTAGGGGTATCTGCAGCTCTTTTTGACATTTTCACAGTGAAATTAAACTCAAAATCACAAAATAACAAAAAATATCAGAGAGCAGCAGACGCACGTGTGACTGGTAGCAGCGCTGAGACACAACTGACGCCTCACACCTGCGTGGGTCAAGCATCAGCCGCGTCTGGTCATGCTTGGCGCCACTCGGGTCATGTCGTGCACACGAGTGACGCTCCACGAAAAACTTTCGGTTTTCAGAGCTTTTTGAATTTCGGAATTGCGGATAAGGGATTGTGGACCTGTATTGATAAATATTAAAGCATCTGCAAACATTTAATAGAAAAGAGGCAATGTTTTTGCTATTGGCAGCAGAAACCTTTCAAAATAATCTTCTTTCATAGAATTACAGACTTCACAGCACATAAACAGGCCATTCGGCCCAACTGGTCTATGCCATGCTTTGAAATCACATTTCTAAGGAGGGCAGGCTTGGAAAAGGGATCGCTGCATAACCGAACACAAATAAAATGCAAGCACTGAAAAGAAATCTGGCCATTCAATATACAAATTTCAGCAGAGAACAATTTTAATTTTGAAACTGTGGGCCAGGAGCTAAAGGTTTATATTTTGAATAAGGAGTAAATTACTTCTAACTTAAAAATTCTTGATTTTTTTATTTGCTCTTCCAAAATTTTAATTTTTTAAATTCTTCTGTTAAGTCGCACTTTCTTGTTGGAAATGAGTACTTGGTCATAGATTTCTTATCATTGTGGTAACAATTTACAGTGAGACATCAGCGTCTGTGTTTCTAGGTAGTCTTTTCAAAATGTTGTGGTTCCTTTTATTTTCCACAATCTTGACATCCGATGCTATATGCAGAAACATGATTCATTGAACTAACATAAATTATGACCAGTGCTTAAAGTAAAGGAGTATATTGGGGTAAAAAGGTACAATCGTCTGTCCTGTTTAGGGTTCTGTTGTTCTAAAGACAAATGCCATCTTCACTTGTATTAACTAGATAGTGAGGCTTCAATTTCAAACATTAGCACTCATTACTATAAGCATATCAAATATATCATGCCTGTCCAAAAATATGCTATGACTCGTTTACAAATGATGAAATATCTGTACATTGTGACTCACTGCAGGTGCTTATCTTTAGAAAACAATAGTCCTTCACTAATGCACTGCAGCATTTTTTAAGGTTTCCCCATTAGAGGATCATAGTACAAATTTATTTCCAAAGTGAACATTTTATTCCTTGGATAAACTATTTAGGAGCATTTTTGTAATATGAATACCTGGATTCATCAGGAGAACTGTCATTTCTGAAGTAGTTGTTTTACACTTTTACTCGTATACAGAACAAATTCTGAAAAGTCTATAATGGAAATGATGATTTGTCTTCAGTTGCACTGATAGCATTTTGAAAGTAACTGTTCCATTTGCTGGGAACTTCAATAAATACAGAAGCCTCATGAAAATATTATGAAATGCATACCATTCATTCAACTGTGTATGTGAATTTAGGATCCCTCACTGAAACAGGAGCCATACAATATATCTTTTACTTGTTTCATTCACAATTTTGAAATGATATTTAAACTAGGCCCCATACCAGTCCCAGGTGAAACAATAGGCAGGTGACTTGATCTTGGGATTATTGTAACTGCATTGTATTGTTACGTTTCTCCTTGGGCCCAGGAGATAGGTGTTGAAGTGGAGACCTGTGACCTCTGAGTGCTGCTTTACTTTTTTCCAGACTGCTGCTCCATTGGAGGGCATGGGTAGAAATGCACTTGTATTCTGTGGCTCTATCCTCTACTTTCTGGACCCACGAAGTGTTAGATCCTGGGAGCTGTTGGAGGCATGGAATTCACCTACTTTACAATACGCCATAAGCACACTATTGATGTGGCATGGGTTGACTTGTTCTCTTATTGCCCCATCTGCAGGGCTTAGCTTTTGAGGCAAAGTCACCACTGTTGAGAGGACAAGGGAGAACTGGAGAGAAAATCCCTTCTAGTGACTAGCTACAGAAGGGCAAAAGCATATTTTTGGGAGCAGCTTATCCTTTCAGATGAGAGTGGTGCTTTGTGTGTGAAGATCAGGAAAAGAGAGGTGGAGAAAGGTTTAAATAAAAACTGATCAGTCATACATTTTTTTATGATTTGAAGAAACACAGATGGAACAACCAGCAAAGGTTAAGTACATCTGTCTTCTGGACTAGCCATTTCTTGTATGGTATGATTATAACACTAGATGAAACTTGCACAGGTAACTGTGTAATCCAGACTGAGAACCTATTCTAGAGAAAGAGCCCATCTTTGTAGGTTTGGACAGGCTTCAAATGCCCTTGTTTGAGAAACACTAACCCTGAACCATGTGCAATACATCCTTGTTCAAGTTCAGACTCAAAGCATGCATAGACAGCTTCAAAGTATGCAGTCAATTAGCTGGTTGGAATTAACTCCAGTGACCTGTTCCAGTAGTTTCAGGTAAACACCAGTTCTTGCCAAGATCAATTTCACTTGGTGGTTAGCTGTTCAGTAGACCCTGTGATGACAGGAAAGCAAGTTTCAATTAACAAGAGGTGACGTTTATTTTAACCCCAAGCAGGTAATTGGGAGTTACTTTTTTTAATATATAATTCTCTGTCTCCCTGTCTGTCTCCCTTTCTCTCTTCCCCATATATTAGAAGTTTTGCATAAACTGTAACACTTGTCATGGTAATTCCCATCACGCCTGTCTGTAGTGCTTTTCTGTTGTGCTTAAAAGCCCTTTTTTTCCTACCTATCTCTGGATCATTCCTGCCACGTGACTCACTCCAAGTTTGGTCTTCCCATCTACTTACTCCTGATTGGCTCAGTGAATCATTTAATCAACACGCTGCGTGTCTGCAGTCCTAACTCGATCAGAAGCTCCCACCAGGTACATTTCATGCACCAGACTTGCTCTTTTTCTGCTTGCTGTTCCAATGTGTCCTGACAATCCCATTTGTATTGTGTTGCTTCTGCCCCCACCCCGCAAGTTCAGCTCCTGGTGTATTTTTTCAAGTTCCACTCCCTCTGCTCTTTTTAAAAAAAAAAAAAAAAAAGTCCCACTATCTGGCTGACTGATGGACTTGTCTGTTTCCCCTCTTTCCTACGTGTTCCCCACACAGCAGCTCACAATCACTCCAAATCTCCCCGACGTTCCAATATCCACTGCCCACGATTAATTACTGCCTACCTCCCCACTCTTCACGACTCCAAGCTTATTGCCCAAATGTTTATTTAACCACCCTCCATACTACTCACTTACCCAACTTCCCACCAGTCCCCACTATCCACTACCCTCTCTCAAATATGATTTACTTCCATTTCTTCCAACTCACCTCCATACTGTGACTCCCCCTCAATACTTTCAGAGCCTTCCAACCCCCTTTTTATACTGCTCCCATCTATCCGAATTCCCTCACAAAAAACCCATGTAACTAAATCCCAACACACCTGAGAATACTCCTACCATGCACCTTCACACCACTGTCCCATCTCAGCATCCCTTTCCACCGCTGCTCCCAGACCCTGGTATCCCTGTCTTCCGTGCTGCTATTATTACTCACTACTCCTAATCCCACAACCACCATTCCATCATTGCCACACCCAGCTTCTCACAACTACATCCCTGAGACACTAGTCCAATTGCTCCCATACTTTGAGACCACCCCCCAGTACTCTTGCATCCATTGGACTCATTTCCCCAATTCTCCCAGACCCCACCATCACCACCCTCTCACCAACTAGCAAATCACAATATCCTCCCCCCACTTCCCATTACTGTTTATACTCCTACTACTTTCACCTGGGATATCCTTCTCTGTATCCTGGGCTTCAAAATAGGATAAAAGAGTTTATATCAATACATGGGGTGGAGATGCCAGAGTTGGACTGGGGTGGACAAATGTAAGAAATCACACAACACCAGGTTATAGTCCAACAGCTTTATTTGAAATCACAAGCTTTCGGAGCGCTGCTCCTTCTTCAGGTGAAGTGGAGAAATGCATAAAGACACAGCTTATATAGTCAGAGAATCATGTCAGATGTTTACAGGTAACCTTTCCAACTGCCATTTGTCACACCTCGGCAGAGAGATAATCACAGCAGTCAAAGGTGTGAATGGTGTCCAAACAGGTCAGTCAGGGAAACATTACATCAAAGAACAATGAGGTGGGGTCACAAGGGGTCAAATATTGCAGATGCTGGGGTCTGTATGAAAAACAAAAAAACAGACAAAAAACATTTTTTTTGGCTGGAAATCACAGCAGGTCCGGCCGCATCTGTGTAGAGAGAACAAGCCAATGTCGACTCGAGTCTGGATGACCCTGCATCAGGTGGGGTTACATGTAGCGTGACATGAACCCAAGATCTCGGTTAAGGCCGTCCTCATGGGTGCGGAACTTGGCTATCAGTTTCTGCTCGACGATTTTGCGTTGTCGTGTGTCTCGAAGGCCACCTTGGAGAATGCTTACCCGAAGATCGGAGGCTGAATGTCCTTGACTGCTGAAGTGTTCCCCGACTGGGAGGGAACACTCCTGCCTGGTGATTGTTGCGCGGTGTCCGTTCATCCGTTGTCGCAGTGTCTGCATGGTCTCGCCGATGTACCATGCTCCAGGGCATCCTTTCCTGCAACGTATGAGGTAGACAACGTTGGCCGAGTCACATGAGTATGTACCGTGTACCTGGTGGGTGGTGTCCTCACGTGTGATGATGGTATCTGTGTTGATGATCTGGCATGTCTTGCAGAGGTTGCTGTGGCAGGGTTGTGTGGTGTCGTGGTCGCTGTTCTCCTGGAAGCTGGGTAATTTGCTGCGAATGATGGTCTGTTTGAGGTTAGGCGTCTGTTTGAAAGCGAGTAGTGGAGGCGTGGGGATGGCCTTAGCGAGGTGTTCGTCGTCATCGATGACATGTTGAAGGCTGCGAAGAACATGGCGTAGTTTCTCCGCTCCGGGGAAGTACTGGACGACGAAGGGTACTCTGTTGGTTGTGTCCCGTGTTTGTCTTCTGAGGAGGTCTATGCGATTTTTCGCTGTGGCCCGTCGGAACTGTCGATCGACGAGTCGAGCGTCATATCCCGTTCTTACAAGGGCGTCTTTCAGTGTCTGTAGGTGTCCATCGCGTTCCTCCTCGTCTGAGCAGCCATGAGGACGGCCTTAACCGAGATCTTGGGTTCATGTCACGCTACATGTAACCCCACCTGATGCAGGGTCATCCAGACTCGAGTCGACATTGGCTTGTTCTCTCTACACAGATGCGGCCGGACCTGCTGTGATTTCCAGCCAAAAAAAATGTTTTTTGTCTGTTTCTTTGTTTTTCATACAGACCCCAGCATCTGCAATATTTGACCCCTTGTGACCCCACCTCATTGTTCTTTGATGTAATGTTTCCCTGACTGACCTGTTTGGACACCATTCACACCTTTGACTGCTGTGATTATCTCTCTGCCGAGGTGTGACAAATGGCAGTTGGAAAGGTTACCTGTAAACATCTGACATGATTCTCTGACTATATAAGCTGTGTCTTTATGCATTTCTCCACTTCACCTGAAGAAGGAGCAGCGCTCCGAAAGCTTGTGATTTCAAATAAAGCTGTTGGACTATAACCTGGTGTTGTGTGATTTCTTACATATATCAATACAGGTATAGAATTACATAGAATTTACAGTACAGAAACAGGCCATTCGTCCCAACTGGTCTATGCTGTTGTTTATGCTCCACATGAGCCTCCTCCCACCCTACTTCATCCAACCCATTCAGTATATCCATCAATTCCCTTCTCCCTCATGTAATTAACTAGCTTCCCCTTACAGACATCTCTGCTATTTGCCTCAACTACTCCCTGTGGTAGCGAGTTCCACATTCCCACCACTCTGAAGTTTCTCCTGAATTTCTTATTGGATTTATTAATGACTATCTTATATTTATGGCCTCTAGTCTACCCTATCGAACCCCTTCATTATTTTAAAAACCCCTATTAGGTTACCTCTCGGCCTTCTCTTTTTCTAGAGAAAATAGCCCCAGCCTGTTCAGTCTTTCCTGATAGTTATAACCTTTCAATTCCTATATCATCCTTGGAAATCATTTTACATCTTTTCCAGTGCCTCTATATCCTTTGCCTCTATATCCTTTATGTAATATTACAGTGCATAGTATAAGTGTGATCTAACCAAGGTTCTATATAAGTTTAGTGTGTGTGTATATATACTCAATTGCAATGCTAGGCCTCAGTAACTCTTTCAAGCCAGTTTCCCTGATGTCACCAGAGTTCAATTTTAAACAAAAATATCAGAAAATCAGTAGGATGGCTTGTTGCATGTAATCTGAATTATTTTATAACTAATTTTTATGGGGTGCTGATGGTGAGATTTCAGCTTTAAGGAAACATTTGCTTTGAGCGATGTTTGATGTTATAGTACTTATGTTATGCTTACTTGGAAATAGTGCTGTTTGTATTAAAGTGGTAAATTTGTATGTTTTTTTTCTATCAAAACATTGCCCTCATTTATCTCCCAAAGATCGATCTTGCCATGTGGTTGGGACAGTGCAGCCTGGTATAAGTCTCCATGGATATAGTCCATGCTATTCCTTGGTTGCTTCAGCAGAAAACCAGCATGAGAGATGTAAACACTGGTTCCTCTTGGTCAATTTGTCTTTGTCCCCAAATAACCCAGTCCAGATACAAAATACCTCCAGGACATAAGAACATAAGAAATAGGAGCAGGAGTCGGCCATTCGGCCCTTCAAGCCTGCTCCGCCATTCATGAGATCATGGCTGATCTTCTGCCTCAACTCCATTCACCGGCCCTATCGCCATATCCCTTGATGCCCTTACTAGTCAGAAATCTATCGACTTCTGTTTTCAATATATCCAATGACTGAGTCATTTTTCAGCTTTTATATGTTAAACATCTCATGCAATTTTGCTTCACAGTGCAAAATATTGAAAATATATACTTTATCCAAGATAAGTACACTCTACAATCTGTTTATGGCACTGTTGTCAATTTAGGAAATGTCATGGCAGATTCCATTGTTTTTTCTAATTGTTTTGTACTTTGCCCTTAATTTTTGCAAAAGTACCACCAAGATGAGTTTCACTGGTACAGCTTATCAATCATGCCATTCTCCAGAGCGCTGTATACTTAGTAAATACAAGGTATTGCAGCAGTGTCCCTTTAATGCTGCCTTTATGCCTTGGAACTGGTTGATCTTGAATGAATGTTGCCTCCCATAATTTACATTTCTGTGCGTTCCCATGCACCAACCAAGATTACCAGGCCAATAGATGCACTGACTGTTTTCTCATCGTAAACTTGTCAGGACAAGTCCCAAGTTTGAACAACAGGAATTTCAAATCTGATCTCCTTTCCAAGCAATCAATACTCTATTTTTAATTTCAACTCTGATTTCCAGAAGAGAAGTCAAGTCATTTTGTGATGAAAGCTACATTCCCATCTGGCACAGGAAGATCAGAGTCTAGACAGGGCAGTAAATTTTCCCTGACTAGATTTTGTTGTACCTACCTCCAACATTTTGAAAGCTAAAGTGTAATTGGTGGGTGTGTTGACATTTCAAACTTCCTTAGTAACTCGCAAGGAAATGGTGGTTGCTCTGGGGAGGGAACTGGCAGTTTTGAGGAAAATAACATTGGCATAGGGATTAACGTGGCAGTGGGCTTATGTAAGGAAGTGGTGGCAGGTAGAACTGTGGTTCTAGGGCTGACTGAAAAGACTAATTTGGTCTGACAGGATCAGCTGTTTTTTCCAATTTACTTAGATATTTATGAAGTAAGCTATAATGAAAATTAACCATTAGTTGTTGCATCTTTTTTTAATAGGTTTTTAATTTCCATCTATCATTGGCTTTCAATGAGTCATTCTGAGTCAGAAGGTTGTGGGTTCAAGTCTCACTTCTGGGACGTGAGCACATAAAGCTAGGCTGACACTCCAGTGCAGTGCTGAGGGAGTGCTGCTCTGTTGGAGATGCTGTCTTTTGGATGAGACGTTAAACTGAGGCCCCGTCTGCTCTCAGGTGGACGTAAAAGATCCCACGGCACTATTGACACAAGAGCAGGGGAGTTCTCCCCGGTGTCCAGGCCAATGTTTATCCCTCAACCAACATCACTAAAACAGATGATCTGGTCATTATCACACTGCTGTTTGTGGGACCTTGCTGTGCGCAAATTGGCTGCCGCGTTTCCCACATTACAACAGTGACTCCACTTCAAAAGTACTTCATTGACTGTAAAGCGCTTTGAGATGTCCGGTGGTCATGAAAGGTGCTATATGAATGCAAGTCTTTCTTTCTCCTTTCATTCCAATGTTAATGTTTTCATTAACCTGTAGTGGCTCCCTGTCACACCAACACCACCTCTGCTGCATCCTCTGTGCCTTCAAAGTTGCTGCAGTTGAGCCTTATGCCATGCTGCATTCCCCTGTTCTGACCATCCTCCAGCCATTTATGGCTTCCTGTATGTGGTATTGGGCCTGACGGCCTTTTGCAGTTTGAGGCCTGCAGTTTTCTCCTGTAGCTCGTCCAGGCCTGCTGTCTGACCCAGCCCTCCCACTGCCTGTCTGACCCTTGCTGTCTCTGCCTGACTCTTCCTGGTCGCTCAAAAAGCAAAACACTGTAGGAGTGTTAAAAGGAATATTGCTGAAAAATAAACAAATGAATGTAAAAAAAAAAAGTAACTGATAGAAAATGAAATTAATTGAAAAATAAGCAAAATGGTATACTGGAAGGTAGAATATTGTACAGCTTTTTAAATATAAAAATATATAAAACTGAGGAAGGAGCCTCAGGCTTTCGGAGTATTGAGTGAGTTTTAAGATGTGAGAATTAGGAGAGGGATTTATAGGCATGAGAGACAGGGGAGGTATTGGTAATATAGGATTGAGTGGTGGGTCGTGGAATATACGAGTAGTAGGAGAGGTGGAAGTGTTAGAGAGGAGGGTGGGGGATATGATGCTGAGGACTGGGGTGTGAATATTGGGGGCAGTCTGAGGCTATAGGGAGAGTGGGAAGCTGGTCAGTAGTTGGAAGGGGATTCTGGTGAGGGAAGTGTGGTGGGTGTGAGAATGGGTTGGTGGATGTGGGTGTTGGACTTATGGGAGGGGTTCTGGGGTCTGAAGCGTGTCAGGGTTGGTGAAACATGGGGTGGGGGGGGCAGGCACAGGTGCTCAGGTTGTGAGGGTGGGAGTGGGGTGAAGGAGAATCCTTCCCCAGAAGATTTAGAAATCTACAACAGTTTAAATATATCAAATTTTGAGAAATATCAGCAATTTTCAATTTTTTTTACCTTCTGAGACAACCATCTTCAATTCCCTTTTAAACGAAATCGTCTACATTTGCCCTGGAATAACTTTGTCCACTTCATAGGAGACGATGCTTCACACGAACCTGGAGCCAAACTGTAGCAACCTGACCATTATTGTCTGTATACTGCAGCGTACTTGCACCGGTAGAGAGCTTTTCAGGTTAAGGCAGCTGTGCATCGCACTGTGTCTGATGTGAACAAAATATTCATGGGATGTGGCTGTTGTTGGCACGGCCAGCTTTTATTGCCCGTCCCTAATTGCTCTTGACAAGGTGGTGGTGAACCACCTTCTTGAACTGCTACAGTCTGTGTGGTGAAGGTACTCCCACAGTGCTGCTAGATAGGAAGTTCCAGGAGTTTGACCCAGCAACGATGAAGGAATGATGATGCATTTCAAAGTCCAGATGGTGTGTGACTTGGAGGGGAACTTGGAGGTGGTGGTGTTCCCATGCGCCTGCTGCCCTAGTCCTTCTAGGCGGTAGAGGTCACGTGTTTGGGAGGTGCTGTTGAAGAAGCCTTGGCGAGTTGCTGCAGTATATATTGTAGATGGTACACACTGCAGCCACATTGCACCGGTGGTGGAGAGAGTGAATGTTTAAGGTGCTGGGTGGGGTACCGATCAAGCAGACTGCTTTGTCCTGGATGGTGTCAAGCATCTTGAGTGATGTTGGAACTGCACTCATCCAGGCAAGTGGAGAGTATTCTATCACACCCCTGACTTGTGCCTTGTAGGTGGAGGGAAAGCCTTTGGGGAGTCAGGAGGTGAGTCACTTGCAGCAGAATACCTAGCCTCTGACCTGCCCATGTAGCCACAATATTTATGTGGCTGGTCCAGTTAAGTTTCTGGTCAATGGTGACCCTCAGGATATTAATGGTGCAGGATTCAACGATGATAATGCCATTGAACGTCATGGGAAGATAGTTAGAATCTCTCTTGTTGGAGATGGCCATTGCCTGGCACTTGTGTCGCGTGAATATTACTTGCCACTTATCAGCCCAAACCTGGATGTTGTCCAGGTCTTGCTGCATGCGGGCATGGACGGCTTCATTATTTGAGGACTTGCAAATGGAACTGAACATTGCACAATCATCAGCGAACATCCCCACTTCTGACCTTATAGTGGAGGGCAGGCCATTGATGAGGCAGCTGAAGATGGTTGGGCTTAGGACACTGCCCTGAGGAACTTGTGCAGCAATGTCCTGGGGCTAAGATGATTAGCCTCCAACAAACTCAAACGCCTTCCTTCGTGCTAGGTATGACTCCAGCCAGTGGAGAGTTTCCCCCCTGATCCCCATTGACTTCAGTTTTACTAGGGCTCCTAGCCACAGCTAGAGTACTGCGTACAGTTCTGGTCACCACATTACAGGAAAGATGTGATTGCACTAGAGCGGGTACAGAGGAGATTAATGAAGATGTTGCCAGGACTGAAGAACTTTAGATATGAGGAAAGATTGGACAGGCTGGGGTTGTTTTCTTTTGAACAGAGGAGGCTGAGGAGAGACTTAATTGAGGTGTACAAAATTATGAGGGGCCCAGATAGAGTGTATAGGAAGGACCTATTTCCCTTAGTAGAGAGGTCAATAACTAGGGGCATAGATTTAAAGTAATTGGTCGAAGCATTAGAGGGGAATTTCACCCAAAGGGTGGTGGGGGTCTGGAACTCATTGCCTGAAAGGGCGGTAGATGCAGAAACCCTCATCGGATTTTAAAAGTACTTGGATGTGCACATGAAGTGCCGTAACCTACAGGGCTATGGACCAAGAGCTGGAAAGTGGGATTAGGCTGGAGAGCTCTTTTTGGCCGGCACAGACACGATGGGCCGATGTTCTCCTTCTGTGCCATAAATTTCTATGATTCCTTGGTGCCACACTTGGTCAAATACTGCCTTGATGTCAAGGGCATTCACTCACCTCACCTCTGGAATCCAGCTCTTTTGTCCAGTTTGGACCAAGGCTGTAACGAGGTCTGGAACCGGAGGTCCTGGTGGAACCCAAACTGAGCATCGGTGAGCAAGTTATTTGTGAGTAAGTGCCGTTTGATAGCACTGTCGATGATTCCTTCCATCACTTTGCTGATGCTTGAGAGTAGGCTGATGGAGCGGTAATTGGCTGGATTGTTTTGTGGACAGGACATACCTGGGCAATTGGCCACTTTATCTGGTAGATGTGGGCTTCTGTTAAAGTGAATGGAGCTGCTTCGAGCTATTCCAGTAGTAAGTCACCAGAACAGGTGAGTAGGAAAGTACAGACCTGACATTGTGATTTCCGTATGCTAAAAATAACCAAAGTAATTTCTAAGAGAGATGGAATGAGTATTTTGTACACTAGGTGTGAGCAGGAATTTATTCCTGTGATTTCTTTGATCATCTGCATCCAGTTTCTATCTGTTATTGCCCTCTGACAAATTGACAGTAATGCAACAACAGCTACTTGTATTTATATAGCACCTTTAACATAGTAAAACATGGTGTGGAGATGCCGGAGTTGGACTGGGGTGGACAAATGTAAGAAGTCACACAACACCAGGTTATAGTCCAACAGCTTTATTTGAAATCACAAGCTTTCGGAGCGCTGCTCCTTCTTCAGGTGAAGTGGAGAAATGCATAAAGACACAGCTTATATAGTCAGAGAATCATGTCAGATGTTTACAGGTAACCTTTCCAACTGCCATTTATCACACCTCGGCAGAGAGATAATCACGGCAGTCAAAGGTGTGAATGGTGTCCAAACAGGTCAGTCAGGGAAACATTACATCAAAGAACAATGAGGTGGGGTCACAAGGGGTCAAATATTGCAGATGCTGGGGTCTGTATGAAAAACAAAAAAACAGACAAAAAACATTTTTTTTGGCTGGAAATCACAGCAGGTCCGGCCGCATCTGTGTAGAGAGAACAAGCCAATGTCGACTCGAGTCTGGATGACCCTGCATCAGGTGGGGTTACATGTAGCGTGACATGAACCCAAGATCTCGGTTAAGGCCGTCCTCATGGGTGCGGAACTTGGCTATCAGTTTCTGCTCGACGATTTTGCGTTGTCGTGTGTCTCGAAGGCCACCTTGGAGAATGCTTACCCGAAGATCGGAGGCTGAATGTCCTTGACTGCTGAAGTGTTCCCCGACTGGGAGGGAACACTCCTGCCTGGTGATTGTTGCGCGGTGTCCGTTCATCCGTTGTCGCAGTGTCTGCATGGTCTCGCCGATGTACCATGCTCCGGGGCATCCTTTCCTGCAACGTATGAGGTAGACAACGTTGGCCGAGTCACATGAGTATGTACCGTGTACCTGGTGGGTGGTGTCCTCACGTGTGATGATGGTATCTGTGTTGATGATCTGGCATGTCTTGCAGAGGTTGCTGTGGCAGGGTTGTGTGGTGTCGTGGTCGCTGTTCTCCTGGAAGCTGGGTAATTTGCTGCGAACGATGGTCTGTTTGAGGTTAGGCGGCTGTTTGAAAGCGAGTAGTGGAGGCGTGGGGATGGCCTTAGCGAGGTGTTCGTCGTCATCGATGACATGTTGAAGGCTGCGAAGAACATGGCGTAGTTTCTCCGCTCCGGGGAAGTACTGGACGACGAAGGGTACTCTGTTGGTTGTGTCCCGTGTTTGTCTTCTGAGGAGGTCTATGCGATTTTTCGCTGTGGCCCGTCGGAACTGTCGATCGACGAGTCGAGCGTCATATCCCGTTCTTACAAGGGCGTCTTTCAGTGTCTGTAGGTGTCCATCGCGTTCCTCCTCGTCTGAGCAGCCATGAGGACGGCCTTAACCGAGATCTTGGGTTCATGTCACGCTACATGTAACCCCACCTGATGCAGGGTCATCCAGACTCGAGTCGACATTGGCTTGTTCTCTCTACACAGATGCGGCCGGACCTGCTGTGATTTCCAGCCAAAAAAAATGTTTTTTGTCTGTTTCTTTGTTTTTCATACAGACCCCAGCATCTGCAATATTTGACCCCTTGTGACCCCACCTCATTGTTCTTTGATGTAATGTTTCCCTGACTGACCTGTTTGGACACCATTCACACCTTTGACTGCTGTGATTATCTCTCTGCCGAGGTGTGACAAATGGCAGTTGGAAAGGTTACCTGTAAACATCTGACATGATTCTCTGACTATATAAGCTGTGTCTTTATGCATTTCTCCACTTCACCTGAAGAAGGAGCAGCGCTCCGAAAGCTTGTGATTTCAAATAAAGCTGTTGGACTATAACCTGGTGTTGTGTGATTTCTTACATATATCAATACAGGTATAGAATTACATAGAATTTACAGTACAGAAACAGGCCATTCGTCCCAACTGGTCTATGCTGTTGTTTATGCTCCACATGAGCCTCCTCCCACCCTACTTCATCCAACCCATTCAGTATATCCATCAATTCCCTTCTCCCTCATGTAATTAACTAGCTTCCCCTTACAGACATCTCTGCTATTTGCCTCAACTACTCCCTGTGGTAGCGAGTTCCACATTCCCACCACTCTGAAGTTTCTCCTGAATTTCTTATTGGATTTATTAATGACTATCTTATATGTGATGATGGTATCTGTGTTGATGATCTGGCATGTGAAGACACCACCCACCAGGTACATGGTACATACTCATGTGACTCGGCCAACGTTGTCTACCTCATACGTTGCAGGAAAGGATGCCCTGGAGCATGGTACATCAGCGAGACCATGCAGGCACTGCGACAACGGATGAACGGACACCGCGCAACAATCACCAGGCAGGAGTGTTCCCTCCCAGTCGGGGAACACTTCAGCAGTCAAGGACATTCAGTCTCCGATCTTCGGGTAAGCATTCTCCAAGGTGGCCTTCGAGACACACGACAACGCAAAATCGTCGAGCAGAAACTGATAGCCAAGTTCCGCACCCATGAGGACGGCCTCAACCGAGATCTTGGGTTCATGTCACGCTACATGTAACCCCACCTGATGCAGGGTCATCCAGACTCGAGTCGACATTGGCTTGTTCTCTCTACACAGATGCGGCTAGACCTGCTGTGATTTCCAGCCAAAAAAAATGTTTTTTGTCTTTTTTTGTTTTTCATACAGACCCCAGCATCTGCAATATTTGACCCCTTGTGACCCCACCTCATTGTTCTTTGATGTAATGTTTCCCTGACTGACCTGTTTGGACACCATTCACACCTTTGACTGCCGTGATTATCTCTCTGCCGAGGTGTGATAAATGGCAGTTGGAAAGGTTACCTGTAAACATCTGACATGATTCTCTGACTATATAAGCTGTGTCTTTATGCATTTCTCCACTTCACCTGAAGAAGGAGCAGCGCTCCGAAAGCTTGTGATTTCAAATAAAGCTGTTGGACTATAACCTGGTGTTGTGTGACTTCTTACAATAGTAAAACATCCCAAGGCGCTTCACACGAGTGTTATAAAATAATTTGACACTGATGAGATGTTAGGGCAGATGAGGTAGGTTTTAAGGAGGAGAGAGGCGGAGAGGTTTAGGGAGGGAATTCCGGAGCTTAGGGCCATGGCAGCTGAAGGCACGGCCGCCAAAGGTGGAGCAATGGAAATTGGGGATGCTCAAGGCCAGAATTGGAGGAGCGCAGATAACTCGGTGGGTTGTATGGCTGGAAGAGGTTACAGAAATAGGGAGGGGCGACGTCATGGAGGGATTTGAAAACAAGGATGAGAATTTTATCAAGGTGTTGCTTAACCAGGAACCAATGTAGGTCAGCGAGCACAGGGGCGATAGGTGAACGGGCAGCAGAGTTTTAAATGACTTCAAGTTTACGGAGGGTGTAAGATGGGGGACCAGCCAGGGGAGCGTTGGAATAGTCCGGTCTCGAGGTAACAATGACATGGATACATTGCAGTGTTGCTATGTTGTGCAGGATGCAATAGGAACTGAAGTATCCAATACTCTCGGGCTATCTGAAAGGTGGCAGTAGCACAGAAGATGAGCATGGATGGTTAGATTAACTTTCCAAATTCTTTCTTTAATTTATGGAACAGGTCAGCAGTATTTAGTTATTAAATTCAAATTGCTGATAATCATGGATGTTACTGTATGTAGATCCTGTTTGTGTTTGTTGACTTTTGACATGTCAATATTCCAGTAGCTGTAACATATATGAAATTAGCAAAAGAAAAATCAGCATCCATTTTATACTTTCTCTTGTCATTTAGTCCATTTTTGACCAGCCTGTGTGATGAATTAAGAGGATTTGGAGTGTTAGGATAAACTATGCTTACCTTCTGTCGCTGCTAGCCTGGTTGTGAATCCTGTCGGACTGGAGTAAAGTATAGTAAATTGGATACTTAAAAATCTTTCTTTTATTAATAAAACTCAGATGTGTGGTGAATTTCCTAATTTGCATTTGTGTACCGCATTCTCTGTTCTCTTTGTGTGCTTTTATTTTGTGTCTCACTATGGCACATGGTACAAGATACCTGAAAGAACAGAGGAGAGTGTGAAATATTTAAACCATGTTAGTTTGGGGTTAACCCTATATTGCTGCACTACTAATGTTGATCATTGCTTCATTTTGATTTAAGAGCAGATTGAGTCTGTTCATTGGGATTGGGTCTTTTAATAATTTCAGAGGCCCAGGTGAGTGCTGGTTGTCTTGCATTATTGTGTGATCCATAAAGCACATGAAATGCTCTGACTAGGACATGAACTGTTAATTCTTTTTGGGATGTTAGAATCCATGTAGCATCTGTTTTGTATCATATTTGATGAGAACTTTCTGAAGGTTAATTTTGATCATTAAAACTTCGAACCAAATACTATTTTAAACATTTTTTTGAAATAGACAAATCTGACAAAATGAGAGTATATAAATGAAACCAGCAACATTAGCAATGATATGATAGTCACACAGAGTAACATTCAGGTGTTCAAAAAGATTCATCCATATTTCAGTGCATAACATTTTACTATATTAGATAACGGCACATGGGTGTTGGGTTGTTTTCAGAAGCTAAAATTAAGGCACGTGGGTTATTTTAACCACTACACTACACAGTGCATACCAACAGAGAAATTAATTCAAAGGATTAATAGCATTACCCGAATTTAAACAAAACTGGCAAAACGATGTTAATAAAAGATTAAGATTTTAAAAAAATTTGTTGCCTCCACTGTGTAAAATCAGCATCTGATCAAGTACATTATGTAATGAGTTTGGAATTCCGAGAGAATATGGATTGACCTGGGGACTCCACTGTCAGCTGTATTTAGCATTAAACTGTATCATGTGGCATTAGCTAAAAAGTCACATTTTTATCCTGATTTCAAAACGTGAATGTTACGAATGAACTACTGATTTAAAAGGAAAATGATTATGTAACACTTCCACAAATCAAATTTTATTTGTTCATGCCATGCGTTTAACAATGTATGCAATACAGATTACACAGTCTTTCTGTTCTGTTCTGTCATGTCCTTTGCAGCTGTTGGGCTAAATATATTTGGGGAGGAAAGGGAGGTTGGAAGTGGGGTGGTTGTTTGCAAGGACATTTGCAAGAGGGGTCGAGGGTGGTTTTTTGAAGAGGATGGTGATAATAGTAGTTTTGAAAGGGAGGGGGACAGTACCTGAGGAGAGTAAACAATTTACAATATCCTCTTGCAAAGGGGCCAGGAAGGGAAATTGGATGATTAGCCATCTCGTGGACAAGCTAAGCTCAGCGAGGATGGAATCGGGAGAGAAGCGAGTTCAGGTCTAGGGAAGGGTGAGCTTGGGGTGGTGGGGCGGGGAGGTTGGCTTGGTGGGAAGGGGGGCGAAGCAGCAGAGGCAGCTGAACGGATGGTCTCGATCTTGGTCAACTCCTTGCACTTGTTGAGGTGAGGCTAAAAATGGGCAATGGAGAGGAATTTCAGGATATAATTGGTAGTGAAGTAAAGCAGCCGGTGCGGGGGCTGGGTGCTATCTTTGCTTTCCAGGATGTTCTTGGAATAGTTGCTCTACAATGTTGCTCAAGGCTCTGGAAGAGCAAAAAAATAATCATGCATATGTCGTTGTTTTAAAATCATCGTTTGCGACTTTAGAATCATACAGCGCGGAAGGCCATTAGAGCCATCGTGCCTGTGCCGGCTCTTTGAAAGTTAGTATTGAATCTCAATTAGTCCCACTGCCCTGCTTGTTCCCCATAGCCCTGCAAATTGCTCCTTTTCAAGTATTTATCCAATTCTCCTTGAAAGTTAGTATTGAATCTGCTGACACCATTCTTTCAGGTCGTGCATTACAACTCATAACAAATTGCTGGACAAAAATGTTTTTCCTAATTTTCCCCCCTGGATTTTTTGCCAATTATCTTAAATCTGTGTCCTTTGGTTACCGTCCCTCCTGCCAGTACAAATAGTTTCTCCCTATTGACTCTGTCAAAACCACTCATCATTTTGACTGCCTTTATTAAATGTCCCCTTAACCTTCCCTGCTCTAAGGAGAACAACCCCAGCTTCTCTTGTCTCTCCACATAACTGAAGTCCCTCATCCCTAGTACCATTGTTCCCTCTAAGCTGCATGACTGCGCAGCTGTCTGCCGGCCCTATGCAGCCCGGGACCAGCTTGCCCAATATTAAATTTTGCACATGTGCGAAACTGAATGGGCGGTGCAGCTACTTTAAAGGGACCACGCACCCAAAAAAAATTAGGGGGAACATTGCCTAGTACCATTCTGTTAAAACTCCTTTGAACCCTTTCCAAGGCCTTGACATCGTGTGGTGCCTAGAGTTAGACACAATACTCTACTCTAGCTGAGACTTAACCAGTGATTTATAAAGGTTTACCATAACTTCCTTACTTTTGTACTCTCTGCCTCTATTTATGAAGCCAAGGATCCCCTATGCATTTTTACAGCCTTATCAACTTCTCCTGCCACCATCAAATACTTGTGCTTAATTGTATCAAGTAGGTGGAGATAATACTGATTTTACTTGAATTGATTTTGCTTTTGAGTTGGTGAGACTCTTTAACTACAATCAAAAGGTTCAAATAGTATTTTTAAACCTTATTTTAATTTGCTACTTTTGGTGGGTGGTTTACTGTGAGAACTATGTGAGACATGACTCAATGTATTTATGTGCAGAAACTTGGGAGGGACACCCAGTGAGTAATGCAGCAAAACAAAACCGTGAATTTACCTCCAATGTATGCTGTAACCAAAACTGAATAGATGTAAATAGAAAATTGTTTTGTGTACTGACAGTATATGTTTATGTGATCGGTATTTACTGTACTTGGGGTTTGGTATCTAGATTTAACTATTAAAAAATTAACTTCTATCTAGATTGTAGAATGCGATGCTTTGGGCAGATGGAACTAAGCATGTGATTATTAATTTGTTGATGTCATCATGCGACACCAAAAGAGTTTGACCTATTTTTATTCAGTATGCTGTCTCCTAGAATTCTGTATATTTTGATGCCTTGCTGCAACTGCGCTGATAGGTGCTTTAAGTAATGTAGCTCTATGTTTGCACTTGAAACACACTTATTTGTGCAAATTGACTGAAGTCTAATAGATTGATTGTACAATAAAAAAAAGCCTAGTAATAGCAATACGTAGATTGCTAACAGTGGACTGAAGTAAATAAAGTATAAGTAAAAGTTTTGCAATACATTACAGATACTGATTTATATTTTATTCAATTAGCAAAGTTTTTTTTAAATATGGAGTAAAATTTGTGGATCATTCTATGTTGGTATTTTCATAACCCAAAAAGTGATGATTCACTCCACAGAAAGCAAAACTGATTGTACCTGTGTAAGAAAATAACACTAAAGTTCTGTTCCAGGACCATTTAGTACCCATGAAGTAACAACTGGAACATTGCACATGGTGACTGCGTTTGGTTATTCTTTCACTCATAACATTAAAAAAACAGTAGAAACATGCAGTCCACTGTTGTATTACTTTGTTTCAGATGAATAACACAAACAGCTCTTGAAATTTAGCTCAATTCAGATTATTAATAGTTTGTGTTTCTATAAAGTAAAAGGCACATTTTGTCAAACTTTGTTTCTCTCCCCCAGCTTTCTGTTACCTCCGAGCATAAATACTTTTGGCAGAGGCAAATTCAGCAGTTCTATACTCTAGGCTTGAGTCTGAATCTTTTTCTTTTGCGATGAGACGACTTTAATACTATTTTTTTTCTATTAGGCTGCCTGCATTCTCTTTGGTACTGTGCAGACAGGATTTGGGTGCAGTCTCTGTAGTCCATGTGCTGTTCCAGCGTTTCCGTCACATGCTTCCCCTGTCAGTTGGAATGTTTACTGGCAGGGAGCCTCCTCCTCTTCCCATTCTAGCCTGCCGCTTAAATCACAGCAGTAATGTTGTCGATCTCATTTAGAAAAAAGTGAAGCAGCTCCAGCGAACACCACTGCTTTGCGTGAAGGAAAGCAGCCTAAAAAGGGACAAGCGTAGTAACATGCTGCTTGTTTTACATTTGTTTTATTTGCCTGATGCATTTAAACTTTCTCTGTGCCCACAGTAATGCTCTGACAGATTCCCTGGTGCAGAGTACTGGAAGTTGATTCTGCTTTCCCCTTTGGCTGTGGACGGGATGATAATTAGAAGACCAATGCATGCTCTTCCGCACAGCAGATAGGCGGCTTTAGCCTGGGGAGGGGGGTGGCTACTAACTGACTGCAAATTAAGAGCTGGGCTAGGATATAGATTTGCGAGGCTTGTTACTACACTCTGAAAACTCGGAGGCACCCCATCTCACAGATGAATGGCGTGGCTTTCTGTCTGGTTGGAATTCCACCCTACGTGGAGGCACAAGTAAGTAATAAGTACGGAACACTGGGCCCTACAGTGCTGTCTGCATAGTCTTAACCGAGGCTGCAGTATTTCCTTTAATTATAACGCATTTGTGACTTAAGAGGATTAACATAGAGGAATGCAAGGCCTTTGAGGTAGAACATGAGCAGGAAAAATAAGGGCAAATTGATTTGAAGCTTTGACACGGCATTACATAGAATGTCGCTATGAAGTTATGGGTTGTGATGACAGGGTCTTGACTTGCTTTCAACTCTTGTCTTTTGGCAGTTGCATTCTTGTTTTAAAATTTGTTGCTGTACAATATTTTGTTCTGTTGTAACGGCATCAGTAAGTGTTGGTATAATAGTGATGTTTTCTGGTTGAAGAGGGGGGGGGGCGGCAAACGCAGCCGTGTTCACTTATTTAATAAAATCAGCAGTGCCTTTCTGTTTGAACAATGCTGCTTTGTAATAGGCACTAGATCGGAGTTCAAGCCTTTTTTGTTCCTCCTTCTCTCTGTATTCAGAGTTAAAAGAGCAGAAAACAAAACCACGTGTTTTGTGACAGGATCAGCATTCATCAATCGCTATATCCGAGTAACATTAGTTCTCTAATACAGTTACTCATATTGCAGCAATTTGAAGTAACATACTAGAAATTCTGTGGTGGGTATATGGGAGTTTTCACTGATTAAAGTGGCCAGTCTTCAAAGAAATATACTATATGTATTGTTCCTTTACCCTGAAAATGTTTAGCCAAATGCAACACTGAGGTAGTTGATTATGTTTGATAATCACAGAATGTGTATTTTGAACTGAGGTTAATGACCACTATGTTTTGAGACCATGCAATCGACCTAAGGTACTAAATAAATATAATTTGTTGCTTTGTAATATGCTTTAGAAGAAAGAGCTTTTGGTTTATAAATAATATGGCAATTTGGTTGATTAGAAAGCTTGTGTGAGTATTTGCTTTTCTTACTGAAAACCATATTTGTGAAAATCATTCTGCCTTTTACAGTATCTTGTATCTAATTAGTATGTGTGGATGTGCTATGTAAATTTAACATCATTTTATTGTGGGGTTAAAAATCATTTGCCCAAGTCAGAAGATACAAAGCAAACTCTCTTGTGATGTAAATGAGAGCTACCTAACTCAAAAATTGAATAGTGCCAGATGCATGAACTGCTCGTCAATATATTCTTCTGCATCGGTCTTGATTATGTTCTGAATGGTATGACTTCTGTGAAGTTTTTTCTGATGCCTCACTCTTGTACGTTTGTAACTTGTCTCAGTGTTTCTTGTGAGAGTGCATCTGCTTGTCCCAGATAAGTAACCATTTGGATCCTTGAATTTCCTGTAATTGTGAATGTTTTTTGTCTTTTGAGGGCTTTTCCCTTTAAGTTTTCACTCCATTCCGCACCTGTGACCAAGAGGCCAGGTGGGTGACCTGCCCCAGATTCTGCTGATTGGAATTGACTGCTGTGAAGTGTACAAAATTGGCTAGGGAAATTCTCTTTTTTTTTCTCCCTCATCTCCGTCGTGACTTGTCTTGGTCGGTATCTTACTTCCCTCACCCACTTCCACCCTAGTAATCAGCCCAAGCCTGGGAAATCGACAATGTTGGGGAATGAAACCTGTGCTCTTCTATTCCTTGGCGCAGTATGTTGGTGACTTCAACTTGCTGCGCCACCTAATGATAAATAGTTTATTCACTGTACTAGTAAATCTGTGAAACTTTGTACTAGTCCTATTTAGAGCTTTGAACAACTCTTTTCTACAGTGGAAACATCTGATGCGAGTGCTAATTGCAGGGGAATAAAATGCCAAGTGCTCAGAACAGAGCTGTCTGCAAAAGAAGCAAAGTTATATATACTGAATGAATAATCCAAGTTCCACAGTGAATCATGTCTGTGGACATCTTGTACACACGTTTATGTAACATGTTAAAGTGTACATCTGGCTCTTTTTAAGCTCCCTTAAATAGATATAGGTATATTGTGTTGGTTTTGATGGGATTAAAATGGTTTGCTTGTGTACAGAATCTCTGGCATACATTATAAACTGTGCATGAATGTAGATAATGTCAAAAGGTGACGTCATTTCTAAAGTCTTTGAACTTCTAATGGTCTGTCTGGCCAATGTCCCCATATGGTAAAAATTATTCTTAAAAAAAAGTCCATTAAAGAGGTGTCTGGGTCTGCTAAAATCCAGTATTAACAGGGCACATATGAAAATTTTATCAGAAACACTAGCAATTATATTACATTGCATATTTAATTCAATATTTTACATTTAATCTTTTTTTCATTTTGAAGAAAGCATTTTATAAATGTATACTGCTTATGGTTTTTTAAATCCCATTGTCTGTTTAAGGCTCCTTGGATGTCTCCTTGAATTGCCAAAGAAGTATATTTAGTATATACTTGAGCCTATCGTTGGATAATATCATTCGTATAACACATACAGGGTTTACTGCAGTAGATTATGGATATTGTGAGAGAGTGTTGGAACTGCATTAATGGGGGGAGTTTAACCTAAAAGAACGGGTGGGGTGGGGTCGTATGGGAAGTTAAAGCATTAAAAATCTGTATCCCAACCAGAACCCGCCTCCAACCCGCACACTTCTGATTTAAACGGAGGCAGGTGGGGGGTGGCCAACCCGCTCACAGGAGGTGGGTTGTCCAGTTAAATATTATAATGAGGCTGGAAGCCTCTGCTTTAACCTTCATTTTGAATTTAAATTTAGCTGGTGGGGTTTTGCAGGCCTTGTGATACCCGCCAGCTAATGCAAGGCGAGGACTACTGGACCCAGGAGGTAAGTGCCTTTACACTTATCGTTCCCTGACACCTCTCTGCCCCACCCATTCCCCCCCCCCAGCTCCTGATCCTCACCCGACACTGCCCACTGCCCCCCCCCCCCAATATGCTCCTCCGGCCCTCACGCGGTCTCTCCCTCCCTCCTCTCTGCAGCCTAGTGCCACAGGCCTACCCGCCTGAAGCTATCCAGCCTCTCGATCTGGCTGGCTGCGGGTGGGAAACAGAGGTTTTCCATGCAAATCGTTCTCCTGGGTTTCCCGACCGCTTCGGAGCCCCCGCCTTCCCCATTAAAATTCAGCCCAATATGTGTTTGTCCACGCGTTAGCTTCACCTCCTTACCTCAGTGCTGTCTTTCTGTCGATCTCTTATGTCTGACCTTTTTTTGTATCTTGCCATTTTTTTGTGTTGTCAGTGTTCCCAAGGTGCCTCTTTGAAACACATTGTCGTATCTGAAGTTGTATTTTCTGGTTCTCGCCACACTCTAGCAGCTTTGTTTACTCTTTATAGCCAATTGTCCAGTTTCTATGTTCCTTTTACATACTATAGGGATAGACTTCAAGAGGACATAAGCAGGCTGGTGGAATGGGCGGACACGTGGCAGATGAAGTTTAATGCAGGAAAGTGCGAACTGATACATTTTAGTAGGAAGAACAAGGAGAGGCAGTATAAACTAAAGGGTACAATCCTAAAGGGGGTGCAGGAACAGAGAGACCTGGGGGTATATGTGCACAAATCGTTGAAGGTGGCAGGGCAGGTTGAGAAGACGGTTAAAAAAAGCATACGGGATCCTGGGCTTTATAAATAGAGGCACAGAGTATAAAAGCAAGGAAGTTATGATTACATAGGACATATGGCACAGAAACAGGCCATTCTGAACCTTTACAAAACACTGGTTCTGCTTCAACTGGAGTACTGGGCACCACACTTTAGAAAGGATGTGAAGGCCTTAGAGAGGGTGCAGAAAAGATTTATGAGACTGGTTCCAGGGATGAGGGACTTCAGTTAGACTGATCGACTGAAGAGGCTGGGATTGTTCTCCTTGGAGCAGAGAAGATTGAGAGGAGATTTGATTGATGTGTTCAAAATCATGAGGGGCCAGGACAGAGTAGATAGAGAGAAACTGTTCCCATTGGCAGAAGGGTCGAGAACCAGAGGACACAGATTTAAGGTGATTAGCAGAAGAACCAAAGGCGACATGAGGAAAAACTTTTTTACGCAGTGAGTGGTTATGATCTGGAATGCACTGCCTGAGAGGGTGGTGGAGGCAGATTCAATCGTGGCTTTCAAAAGGGAGTTGGATAAGTACCTGAACGAAAGAAAAATTGCAGGGCTGTGGAGAAAGGGCGGGGGAGTGGGACTAGCTGAAGTGCACTGAGAGCCGGCACGGGCTCGACAGGCCAAATGGCCGCTTCCTGTGCTGTAACCATTCTATGATTCTATTCTATGATTCTGTTTCTGTCCTTTGTTTTATCCAGTCTTTTTATAATTGTACCTACTTGTTCTTTTTCTTTCTCACTGGCTGTCTGTTCTTTGTATTGTGGCAGAAGAGTATTGAGAACAGATGAAATAAATGAAAGTCATTGCTTTGCCGAAAGGCATGATGAAATGCTGGCACATAAGTTTCGTAAACTGGAATGATTTGTGTGGCAAGCATCACAGTTCTATCAGGTCACCATGTTGCTTATAGTTTCCATTTTATGTACATACCACAGTTTATTACTAAGGACTCATTCACAAAATCTGTGCTTTTTCAAAAACAAGAATACAGGAACCAATTATTTGCAGAAACTGGAATGGATTTGGCCAAATTTTCAAAACTCTAACATTGTAACCCAAAGGGCTGTGGATGCTCAGTCGTTGAGTATATTCAAGGCCGAGATGGATAGATTTTTGGACTCTAGGGGAAATCAAGGGATATGGGGATTGGGCGGGAAAGTGGAGTTGAGGTCGAAGATCAGCCATGATCTTATTGAATGGTGGAGCAGGCTCGAAGGGCCTACTCCTGCTCCTAATTCTTATGTAGCTTGAAAATCTTAATACCATCCCTGCTATTGAGATTGAATATAGCTCCCTTTCTAAATTGCCAAGTCAGATAAAACACTGTGTAACTTAGCTCTCACTACAGTGAGCTTATTCTGTTCCTGCCAAAGACAGAAGACTGTAAGGTTTATTTTTTTTTTTAAGTTAAAGCCCTTAAATCTACTTTCAGAGACTAGTTGATTATGAAGCCACTTGACCTTTGGAATCAAATGAATAAATGAATCATCAATAAAAATAGTCAATTCTACAGATGTCCAGCAAATGTGGGGCGCTTAGGGCAGGAAGCCCGAAAGATACAGATCTTAGACTGGGTATTATGTAACGAGAAAGGATTAATTAGCAATCTTGTTGTACGAGGCCCCTTGGGTCTGAGCGATCATAATATGATCGAATTCTTCATTAAGATGGAGAATGAAGTAGTTGACTCAGAGACTAGGGTCCTCAATTTAAATAAAGGAAACTACGATGGTCTGAGGAGCGAGTTGGGTAGGATTGATTGGGGAATGGCACTCAAAGGGTTGACGGTGGATAGGCAATGGCAAACATTCAAAGACCGAATGGATGAGCTACAGAATTTGTTCATCCCAGTTTGGCATAAAAATAAAACAAAAAAGGTGACTCAACCGTGGCTAACCAGGGAAATTAGGGATAGCATAAGATCCAAGGAGACGACATATAAATTGGCCAGAAAAAGCAATAATCCTGAGGATTGGGAGCAGTTTAGGATTCAACAAAGGAGGACAAAGGGATTAATTAAGAAAGGGAAAATAGAATATGAGAGTAAGCTATCAGGGAACATAAAAACTGACTGTAAAAGCTTTTATAGATATGTGAAGAGAAAAAGATTGGTGAAGTCAAGCGTAGGTCCCTTACAGTCAGAATCAGAGGAATTTATAATGGGAAACAAAGAAATGACAGACCAACTAAATTCATACTTTGGTTCTGTCTTCACAAAGGAGGACACAAATAACCTCCCAGAGATGCCGGGGAACATAGGGCCTGATGAAAGGGTGGAACTGAAAGAAATCAGTATTTGTAGGGAAATGGTGTTAGGAAAATTGATGGGACTAAAGGCCGATAAATCCCCAGGGCCTGATAATCTACATCCCAGGGTACTTAAGGAAGTGGCCCTAGAAATAGTAGATGCATTGCTGGTCATCTTCCAGAACTCGATAGACTCTGGAACAGTACCCATGGATTGGAGGGTAGCTAATGTTACCCCACTATTCAAAAAAAAGTGGTAGAGAAAAAGCAGGGAATTATAGACTGGTAAGCCTGACATTGGTAGTGGGGAAAATGCTAGAATCTGTTATAAAAGATGTAATAGCAGAGCACTTGGTAAGCAGTGACAGGATTGGACAAAGTCAGCATGGATTTATAAAAGGTAAATCATGCTTGACTAATCGACTGGAATTTTTTGAGGATGTAACTGGTAAAATAGATAAGGGAGAACCAGTGGATGTGGTGTATTTGGACTTTCAGAAGGCTTTCGATAAGGTCTCACAAGAGATTAGCGTGCAAAATTAAGGCACATGGGATTGGGGGCAAGGTATTGACTTGGATAGAGAACTGGTTGGCGGACAGAAAGCAGAGAGTTGGAATAAACGGGTCGTTTTCCGAGTGGCAGGCAGTGACTAGTGGGGTACCGCAAGGATCGGTCCTAGGACCCCAGCTGTTCACAATATATATTAATGATCTGGACGAGGGAATTGGATGTAATATCTCCAAATTTGCAGACGACACAAAGCTGGCTGGGAGGGTAAGCTGTGAGGAGGATGTCGTGAAACTCCAGTACGGATTGGGCAGAAACATGGCAAATGCACTATAATGTGGATAAATGTGAGGTTATCCACTTTGGTGGCAAAAACAGGAAGGCAGATTATTATTTGAATGGCAATAGATTGGGAGAAGGGGAAGTGCAAAGAGACCTGGGTGTTCTTGTGCACCAGTCGCTGAAGGTAAGCATGCAGGTGCAGCAGGCGGTTAAGAAGGCAAATGGTATGTTGGCCTTCGTAGCAAGAGGGTTCGAGTACAGGAACAAGGATGTCTTGCTACAGTTGTACAGGGCCTTGGTGAGACCGCACCTTGAGTATTGTGTGCAGTTTTGGTCACCTTACCTGAGGAAGGATGTTCTTGCCATGGAGGGAGTGCAGCGAAGGTTCACCAGGCTGATACCTGGGATGGCAGGAATGACGTATGAGGAGAGATTGTGTCGATTGGGCTTATACTCACTGGAGTTTAGAAGATTGAGAGGGGATCTCATCGAAACCTATAAAATTCTGTCAGGCCTGGACAGACTAGATGCAGGAAGGATGTTTATGATGGCCGGGGAGTCCAGAACCAGGGGTCATAGTCTAAGGATAAGGGGTAAGCCATTTAGGCCAGAAATGAGGAGGAATTTCTTCACCCAGAGAGTGGTGAACCTGTGGAATTCTCTGCCACAGAGGGCGGTGGAGGCCAGTTCATTAAATATATTCAAAAAAGAGTTGGATATATTTCTTAAGGCTAAAGGGATCAAGGGATATGGGGAGAAGGCAGGGACAGGGTACTGAATTTGGATGATCAGCCATGATCTCATTGAATGGCGGAGCAGGCTCGAAGGGCCGAATGGCCTACTCCTGCTTCTATCTTCTATGCTTCTAAGCTTGGTCAATGTACCCACATAGAAGGAATGCACCTTTTACTCAAGTATACTCCATAAACAACTGTTTTATGTTGAAGCACGCACATCTGTTCAAGATGAGAGGTGCTATATAACTCCAATAAAAAAAGGTTGGGATGGAAATAGGGCCATTAAGGGATAGACAGGATAATGCCACAGGTAACAATAGAGAGATGGCAGAAATATTAAATAATTATTTTGCTTCAGTATTTACCAGGGAGATAGAACAGGTAGACATGACATTGGATGATGAGATTAATAATGAGATAAGTGCATTTAAAAAAAAAAAAAGGGATATATATTAAATAAACTAATTAAACTCAGAGGATAAAACCCCTGGTCCGGATGGATTGCATCCACGCATTTTAAAAGAATCTAGGGAAGAGATTGCAGAGGCATTACTACGCATATTTCATAATTCGTTAGCTATCCGCCAGTCCTTTTTCTAACGTAACACCTATATCTAAGAAGGGGAATATTATAGACCAGTCAGCTTAGCATCGGTGGTAGGAAAAATAATGGAATCCCTACTGAAGGAGAAAATAGAAGAATATCTAGAAACCAAAAATATAATAATGAATAGTCAGCATGGATTTCAAATGGGAAATCCTTGCTTGACCAACCTTATTGAATTTTTTGAAGAGGTAAGAGAAAGAGTAGACAATGGTAATGCAGTAGATGTAATTTATTTGGATTTTCAAAAGGCCTTCAATAAGGTACCCCATAATAGACTGATGAACAAGGTTAGAGAATGTGGAGTCAGGGGACAAGTAGCAGAATGGATTGCTGGCTGGCTTCAGGACAGAAAGCAGAGAGTAGGAGTAAAGGGTAGCTATTCACAGTGGCAGAAGGTGGGTAGTGGTGTCCCACAAGGATCAGTGCTGGGACCACTGCTGTTCACAATTTACATTAACGATTTAGACGTTGGAATCAAAAACACAATTTCTAAATTTGCGGATGACACCAAATTGAGGGGGGTGGTGGATAGTCAATACTGAGGAGGACTGCAACAAATTACAGGAGGACATTAATAAACTTGCAGAATGGGCACATAATTGGCAAATGAAGTTCAACACAGATAAATGTGAGGTATTACATTTTGTCAGGAGGAGTAAAGAGGTCACTTATCACTTGGAGGGTGTGAGTCTAGGTGGGGTAGAGGAACAAAGGGTCTCTGAGTACAAATACACAGATCACTAAAAGTTGCGACACAGGTTAGCAAGGTCATAAAAAAGCAAACCAAGCACTAGGGTTTATTTCTAAAGATATATAATTGAAAAGTTATGCTAAACCTGTATCGAACCTTGGTTAGACCACACTAGAGTATTGCGTATAGTTCTGGTCGCCATATTATAAAAAGGATATAGAGGCACTGGAGAGGGTGCAGAGAAGATTTACAAGGATGATACCAGAAATACGAGGGTATACATATCGGGAAAGGATGAACAGGCTGGGTCTCTTTTCTCTTGAAAAAGGAAGGATGAGGGGTGACCCAATGGAGATCTTTAGAATTATGAAAGGTTTTGATAGAGTGGATACAGAGAGAATGTTTCCACTTGTGGGGAAGAGCATAACTAGAGGTCATCAATATAAGATCGTCACCAAGAAATCCAATAGGGAATTCGGAAGAAACTTCTTTACCCAGAGAGTGGTGAGAATGTGGAACTTGCTACCAGAGGGAGTGGTTGAAGCGAATAGTATAGATGCATTTAAGGGGAGGCTAGACAAGCATATGAGGGAGAAGGGAATAGAGGGTTATGCTGATAGAGTTAGATGAGGAAAGACACGAGGAGGCTCTTGTGGAGCACAAACACTGGCATGGACTAGTTGGGCCGAATGGCCTGTTTCTGTGCCGTATATCCTATGTAAACACATTGCTGTCTGTGACCATGTGTTTCACACCCTATCATCACCCCTTCCCAGCACCAGTGCCGAAATCCCACACTCTTTGCTGATCCAAAGTTTCTGCCTTCACCATCGAGGCAGAGGTGAAGATACCTCCCAACAGTGAGAAGCCACTAAAGCGATCTTGGGGGTGTATATTATTGTCTACTCCTTCACCAAGAAGCTTATAGGAATGCAAAACTAGAAATAGCTGCAGCAAAGAACAGAGAAGTTAGAAGGCTAACATGAAAGGCAGCATTCGAAGATCAAAGAGCTAGTTCAGGAAGAGGTTAACCGCTCATTAGCGAGAGCCGAAAAATACCCTGATCCACCAATAGAAAATAATATGAACAAGAGGACAAACTAGGGAATCTCCTGGCATACAGCCTACAACAATAAGCACAGAACAAATCTATGACCTCAATTAAAAATGCAGAGGACGGGGTATCCTTAAACCTAAGTGAGATCAACAAGTAGTTCGCAGACTTCTATATCTTAACTTACACCTTCGAGTCCCAGGTTGCTCCTCAGATAATATGTCAATATCAACCAATGAGCGGCAGTACATAGAAAACCTGTCGTCCGGGAAAGCCCTAGACCCTACGCCTACCCAGCTGAATTCTACAGGGTTCTGCTTCTTGAACTGGCATCCTTCCTGTGAAACTGTTTCAGCTTGTTGAAGAGGCAGGCACCCTCCCACTCTAGGTAGCTAGCGTACTAATTCTTTAAAAAAAAACCAAGAGCAGGTCCCCATTCTGATCATACCGTAGATCAATATTTCTACTCCATACCGACTACAAGATACTGGCCACCAGTCTAGTCACAGTTGTGTCCAGCTTTGTCTGCACTGAGCAAGCAAGCTTTATATAGGACTCTGTCATTCTGGAGGTAACACTAGGTGCTTTTTCAATGTGGTGTGCCACTGCAACACCAAACTGGCACTCTTCTTCAGCACAGAGAAGGCATTTGACTGTGGCATTCCTTCTCTCTGTAATTGGACAAATGGCCTTTGGCAAAGTGTTCTGGAAGTGAATTAAGATCCAATTCTCCAACCTTACATCCATCATGTGCATCAGTGGCCTGAGCTCCCTTGCATTTGTCCTTCAAAGAGGCTCCCTTCAGCTCCTCTTTACTATGGCCATAGGTCCCCTAGCGGCAAGCATCAAGAGTGAGTTCAGACATCTACTGAGTAGAAGCATCGGGAGCCAAACACACACTGGCCCAGTAATTCGGGTCCAAATGCGTGAGTACGGCCTGGGTACTCACGCATCTGGCCGGATGAAATGCCGGCGTTCAGGAAACACCGTGCATGCGGAGAACGCTGGCATTTCCGGTCCTCTGAACGAAGGGGTTCAGAGGCACAGCGCGTGCGACTGCACAGGCAGCGCGTGCGCAGTGAACTTCGTCGATTTCATTCATGGATTCAGTGAGGGTAAGTCCTTACAAGTTACACTTGAAAAAAGCATGTGTAAAGTTGGTCCAAGGCTGCGGAGGAAGATATATTTTATCGTGGAGCTTCTGAAAGGCAATATTTTTGTTTGGGAAAGGGAGCAAAGTTATTTTAAGAAATGCTGAGGTTAGTTTTAAAGTTTAAATTTTTTTTTTTAAACGGGTTTTCGGTACGGTAGGTAGAAGGAGCAATTGTGGTGAATTGAATGTGAGAATGAGTGTTCTAAAATGAGTAATGTAACATTTCCAACACTTTTAAGAAAGAAACTTTTCATCAGTAATAAGTAATTATGTATGTATGTATGTCCGCATATATTCCTTTACGTATATGTATGTATGTTTTATATTCCTTTACTTATGTGTATGAATGTATGTTTTTAATTATGATTTTCCAATAAGTTACTTTCTCTGAAAGTCATAATTAAATACATACATTCATACACATAAGTAAAGGAATATATTCATACAAGCAAAGGAATATATACAGACATACATACATAATTACTTAAAAGAATATATTACTGATGAAAAGTTTCTTTCTTAAAAATGTTGGAGTCATTTTCACATTTAATAAACACAGCAAATTCAATTCACATAGCCACAATTGATCCTTCTACCTACAGTACTGAAAACCCGTTTTAAAAAACAAAAATAAACTTTAAAACTTACCTCAGCATTTCTTAAAATAACTTTGATCCCTTTCCCAAACAACCGCAGCCTCTGGAGCAACTGTACTCATGCTTTTTTCATGTGTAAGTTGTATTGACTTGACCTCACTGAAAGCATGAATGAAAGCGGCAAATTTTACTGCGCACGCGCTGCCTGTACAGTCGCACGCGTTCTGCCTCTGAACCCCTTCGTTCAGAGGACAGGAAATGCCGGTTTTCCCCGCATGCGCTGTGCATGCTGAAAACCGACATTTCCTCCGGACAGACGCGTAAGTACCCCGACCATACTTGCGCGTTTGGAAGGGAATTACTGGGCCAACATTTTACATGTCAATAAAATGAAAAATTTAACAATTGCACGATTTTCCCCCTCGCATCTGCGACTGAGGGTCCAAGGAGGTGCATTGCGCAACAGGTCATCGTCGTACGTATCCTCACACTGTTCCCTTTCGGGAACTGTATGAAGTGGTGGAAGGATTTCTGGCCACGTTAACACTCCTTCCGTGACCATAACCATCTTCATACCAGCCATTAGGGTGGTTAGTCCTATGGCGTGAGGGTTTTACGGGCTCCCACAACCCATCTGAGGGGGGGGGGGCACCCACACCCGCGGACGCAAGTATCCCGCTGGATGTCCACCCAGAATTTATAGTTGGAGCTCCGACTCCACTTGCCGGGACTGTCTGGAGCGGGGTTTGAAACCCTACTCCTTCTGGCCCAGTGGCGGGGATGCTTACCGCTACGCAAAAGGCCCACTCCGCGCAAAAGGTGACACCCATACGTTTCCTGCGCCTTTTCCCTCCCCGTGACTGGAGCCCTATGCTGCCACTTGAAAGACCAAGCTATCATCTGTCCTTTTTGCGGCGCCTTTGACTTCTCATTACCAATGATGAGCAGGCGCTGCGCCTCCACCTCGTTGAGGAGATTGCTGAGGTCATCATCAGTTCAATTGTGAGTTCTTTTAATGCCGTGAATTGTGCTCATTCCAGCCATTTCACGTTGCTAATCGGATTGGGCCTTTGGCGTAGCGGTAGGATCCCCGCCGCTGGGCCAGATGGGGTAGGGTTTCGAACCCCGCTCCAGACAGTCCCGGCAAGTGGAGTCGGAGCTCCGGCTCTAAATTCTGGGTTGACATCCAGTGGGATATTTGCGTCCGTGGGTGTGGGTGGTCCCCCCTCCTTGTATAGCTTGTGGGAGCCCGTAAAACCCTCCCGCCATAGGACTAACCACCCTAATGGCTGGTTCAAAGATGGTTACGGTCACGGAATGAGCGTTAATCACGGCCATAAATCCTTCCACCACTTCATACAGTTCTCCAAAGGGAACAGTGTGAAGACACGTATGACGACGACATTGGTAAATAAATAAATGGAATAAAAAAAATTATTTTAGGGCTTTTAAAAGTCTTTAAATAGCTTTAATTCTGTTTAAAACTACTTCAGATTCTTCAAAATAATGTAAACGTTTTTAAAAGTTTATAAAAGTTACCAAAAGCTTCATAAAAATACCAAAAACCTATTTAAAATGCTGCTTTGCATGTAAAAATGCTTAGCAGCTTGTGAGAAACATTGGGGGCGTGTCCTATTAAACTGAGACCTCAAGGGGCGTGTCTCACTTGCACAGCGCGCTCCAGGCTTCGCGCTGGCTGCACTCCTGGGCGGCGTGACGTCAGACGCTGCCCGGGATTCTTCTTTTTCAAACACGAATTCCAGGCGTCCCTGGAGGTGAAGTGTCAGTGCGTTGGGTAAGTGCATATCAGGGGCTTGCACGCGTGGCAAGCCACCGACCCGAATTACTGGGCCACTATCGCTGTATGTGGATAACATCGTACATTATGTAACTAACCTCTTCCAAACAATCAAAAAGTTTGGCTGATTCTAAGGATATAAGTTGAACTATTGCAAAGCCGAGGTCATGTCTTTCATCCAAGGCACCCCTGCACACATTTGTGAGTCATACTGTTTTCTGGGTGGTTACGATTTGGCCTCAAATACCTAGGGATAACAGTAACTCTCAAACTCGCTGATTTATACAAAAGCAACATTAAAAAGGAATGTACTGTAATGCGCCCTGCCTCCTTTTCCAGATGATGCCAGGCAGGGTCCCAGTTCAACAATTCTGATCCCTAGCCCATGAGTGACTCTTGCATCTATGATTAAGCAGGAAACACACACTACAAATACACCCAGGTCTCCAAGCAGGAAGATGGGCTCAGTCTTCCCAGTCTTAGGCACTACTACTGGGTTCCCAATTCTGGAAATTATGGGCTTGAATCTAGCCAACCCACACAAACTGTTGCTGGACAAACAGGCACCTACACAGCTTGCACTTATTAGACCCCCAGATAAGGCCAGCGCAAGGCTGCAAACACCCCATTGTAGCAACAACACTGTTAGCCTGGAAAGAAGTCTGTATCTCACCCAAAGGGCCCATCAGTCTTTTCCTCACTGGCGCAATGGAGAATTTCCAGACACATTCACAGTGGGTGGATTCAGCTGGGATGAGAAAGACATCATCAGGCTAGGCCACCTCCTTGATCAGGGGCTAAATTATTCCTTGCCAACAACTGGCATACAAATTGCACCATCCCAAACATAACCAGTACCATTACCTTAAAAGTAAACTCTTCCTTTCGGACCTGACCACACTTCAGCAAACCCCACTGGAACTGTACCTCCGACCCCAATCAAACGGCCATAACTTCACCCCATGCTCCAGGTTTGTCTCAAATTCAAGAAAACCTGGGAACAAGACTTGGGCTACAAGCGAGCAGAGGAGGAATGGAGACACTTGTATCTCACCCAGATATACACATTTTATCCACTTGCACTATCAGTTCATTTATGACAATCTTGGGGTTTTCCAGGCTACTGGACATGACTGGAATGGTATATGTGTTTAAGCCAAACTGTTTTAGTTCTAAAGTACCATATGTTAGTTCATGTATATGAATGTTACTCCCTTGTTTCATTTATATTTAAATAAAAGCTCCTATAATTATGTTTAAATCATCTGGTACACTCTCAAATGTGTTGGAAATTTAGTGCTCAAACTCTGCTTTTAGAATTACTTCCTCCATTAAAGTTTTCTTGCATTGTATTTCTCTGTTTATGACCTTTTTATTTACTGACTGCTTTGTGACACTTACTTATCCTGCATGTAGATTTGTATATAAAATCCATTTCTATTCTGACAGTTGTATCAGTACAGAATGCCTGAGTTAGGGTTATGGGGAGTACAGATGGATTAAAGGATGGTGTGTGTCTGTGTCTGTCTGTGTTGTGTATTTGCATGTTTTAAGGCTCCTGGTAGTGATTATTTTGGTGCTGAAGGAGCAGTGGTAAAGGCAATTGCAGTTTGTTGCTTGCTGCTAATGACACTGGCTATTGAACTGTGACTTTTCTGGCATTTATTTCACAGTTTGGTGTGTGTCCTTGTTTCTTAGCTCTAATTTGCTGTGTAGAAAGGCTAGTGTTAAGGCATTCTGGAGGACTTTCAAATGGCCTGAAGGCTCACAGATGTTGCTCTTTTCAGTTTTCTTTTAAAAAAGGGTTGAACATTGATATTGTCCCAGAGCTTCTTATTGGAAACTTGGGAATAAATTGAAAACCTGGGAATAAATTGAAAACCTGGGAATAAATTGAAAACCTATGTTATGTGTCGCTTGTCAGAAATTAAATTAAATTTTGTCTCAAATCATTAATCCTGACACTGTATCCTCCTGAGTGCAGAGATCGCTGAATTCTTACTTTTAAGTTATAAAATTTGATTCTGAGGACCATGAATGTATGAAATGGATGTAATATGTAATTTAGCAAATCAGACTGTAACAGAATCCGCTTTAAAGATTTTTTGACTATGGGCTAGCGCAATCTCAAAGCAATATTTGCATTTCTGATGAAAGGTCATCGACCTGAAACATTAACTCTGATTCTCTCTCCACAGATGCTGCTTGACCTGCTGAGTATCTCCAGCATTTTCTGTTTTTATTTCAGATTTCCAGTATCCACAGCATTTTGCTTTTGCATTATTTACATTTGTTCAATGGAGATTGCAGCTGGAAGACTTATTAAAAAAAAATCAGTGTTATTCGGGCTGAAATACCAAATGGAGAAGAACAAATATAGGTTGGAATAGAGCTTTGAACCTGACTTTCCCGCCCCCCCCCCCCCCCCCCAAATCAGTTTTCTTACCCCCTCCCTCCTTTCTTGATGGTGTAGACCCTTGCTAGGGTACATTTTTACAGCCCTTTGTTGCTTTCCACTCCCTCCCCTCAGTGGGTATTCTTCATGTGTACGACTGGGTGAGGCCCCCAAAATCAAATAACCTACCAACACCTACTATTTAATGTCCACACACACTGTTCCGACGAGTTGTTCAGTTCGTATTAATCGGGAGCAGAAACGCTCTTTTTGCACCTTGATGGCCTTGATGTGCCAAAGCCAATTGCAGTGCCTTTACCACCACCACAGCTGAGATTGGCTAACTCAGCAGAGACGGAATCTAATGTGAGACTTTCTGGTATGATGTATGTTAAGAATATTTTTATTAAAATGTCCAACGTAAAGGAGAATAAGAATGCTCTGCCATTGTTCTAGCTAGGATCTGTGTTAATAGCATTGCTAGATACTCTGATGGCGATGATTATAAATTGTCACAAAGATGACCCAAATTTTGTCTTGTGTATTTGGCCAAAAGTTTTCAATGTAGTAGGACGTGATGTGATTAATGATTATGCAGAATAAATATATGATACAAAGAGAGTATTTCAGCGCTGTGAACTTTCAGCTAATAATAATGGAAATGAAGCCTGTGCAGTTTATGTCAACTGAAAATTCTTACTGCCATATACTAAATTCTTTGTTTCTTTAGATCAAATATTAAAATCAAATATTGAAACATACAAGATTGTGAGGGGGATCGACAGGGTAGATGCTGAGCAATTGTTTCCCCTGGCTGGAGACTCTAGAACTAGGGGGGGGCACAGTCTCAGGATAAGGGGTCGGCCATTTAAGACTGAGATGAGAAGGAATTTCTTCACTCAGAGGGTGGTGAATCTTTGGAATCCACTGCCTCAAAGGGCTGTGGATACTCAGTTACTGAGTATATTCAAGGATGAGATAGATTGATTTTTGGACTCTGGGGGAATCAAGGGATCTGGAGATCGGGCGGGAAAGTGGAGTTGAGGTTGAAGGTCAGCCATGATCTTATTGAATGGTGGAGCAGCCTCGAGGGGCCTACTCCTGCTCCTAATTCTTATGTTCTATGCTGTACATGAGATTACAATACTTGAATCATATTGGAGTATCCTTAATGAAGGGGGAAGGGCACCATTTTGAAATTGAACTTGGGTTTCCTGTTTGTGTGTGTCAGTCTTTGTCTTTTTCTCTCCCCCCCCCCGGCCAATCTGTGCTGTGCAAGTCATAAAAATGTCAGTTTTTTAAGCAACTTTCAGATATCTTTCCTTGGAAATTAGTCATAGGACATACTTTTAATTGAATTAGAAAGAACAGCTGACTAGCATCTTCTGATAGTACTGTCCAGATTTGTGTTATCAAATTGTATTCTTTGTAGATCTGTTTCCATAGTCCAACACTGTTAAGAGTTGTAGGTAATTGAGAAAGGAAATTATTTTATAAAATCAGAAATTTGATAGATTAAGTCTATAGAACGTGGGCTATAGGTACAAGTTTATTTATATAATATCTTTATAGAGTAAGGGTATTGAAAACCCTCTCTTGTGCACTTTTTCATTTTAATTATGCTTGAGGTCACTGTGCACTTCTAAACAAATATGTTGGAGAATCTGGTAATGGTTAATGAATTCTGTATTGCTTGCAGTATATTTGGCCTTTAGGAGGATTCTAGCAAAAGGTAATTTTCCAGCTTTCTGTTTTCAGTGGGGTGCCTCAGCTGGAAATGCCCATCAGAAATGTAAGAACATGGTTTTCTGGCCATTTGTTTAAATGGTTTGTAAATTGTGCACCACGCGAAGTTCCGATAGACACTCCTGGCATGCAAGGTTCCCTGCTGGAACTGTGAGCTTGGAAAATTTCCCCTCGCATTGGCATTATTTTGGTGGCCATATTGATTCATTTAATTGTGGTACAAATACATATGGTAGCTGATGTAGCAAGTAGGTAATGTTGTTAAAGTGAAATGTTTGTTGCAGTGATCACCAGAGTTTCAGACTTGGTACCAGCTGAAAATCTAAATGTGGAATATTGCCATTAAAGGTTTCTTCTTGCATTTCTACCCATCCCCGCCCCCTTGTGTGGGACCCACTGCTTCGGGAGGTCTGCTGAAGCAGCAACTGCTGGCCTCGCAGCATATCCTGAGGAACTGCTGACTCAGTGTATAGAATATATGAAAGACTAACCTCACTGAGGGTTGACAAAGATATGATTTCCTGCAATCTTAAGTGGCACAGTTTCTGTCCAGTTCATACTTTCCACTTTTACTGCAACACAAATATTTTGTCATCGCTGTACTGTTGTGTCTACTTTGTAGTAAGAATCATTCTTTAGTTATTATAATTATGATTATCAGGACTGTGTTTTGCTTCATAGAGTAAATTTCCTGTTCTGTTGTTTATTATACAACGAGTGCTGCTGCTTTTCCGTAATGCACTAGTAGAAAAGGGACATACAAACTGGATTTCACTTGGTCACGTTTAGTTCCTGTTTTTGCTCACTTTTTACACTGGTTTCCAGATTCATGCTTCTGTGTTCTCACCATTTTGAACACTATTTTGGACAGACTGAGATTTTCCTTTACTGACTACCACTAGCAGTGAAAATTAATATTGAACCAAACATTTCTTCTATGAATGCTTAATTCAGATGATCTGCAAGCATCTCTAATCTTCGAACCACCTGCTAATAATTACACAAAGTTCAGATAAATTACTCAAGATTTTAATTAACAAACTGACAATACTGGCTCATGTTATTATGATGTGTGCTGTTTGAGCTCATTAAAAATTCACCTAACAAGCATTCAGATGATTTTTCTTTTCTCTGGTGCCACAAAAAAGTTACACCGCTTAAATAAAATATGGTACTTGATCTTTAAAGTGGATAGAATATACATGTACAGAAATATTTGACTGCACCAGCAAATCCAATGAAATGGAGAATTTTAAGTTAGACAGTGTGCAGGATTAGACTCATTAGTGGTGCCGGCACAG
This sequence comes from Somniosus microcephalus, assembly GCF_052327205.1. Taxonomy (NCBI): domain Eukaryota; kingdom Metazoa; phylum Chordata; class Chondrichthyes; order Squaliformes; family Somniosidae; genus Somniosus; species Somniosus microcephalus. The sequence goes on from NC_141010.1 coordinate 8,912,100, forward strand.
CTAAATAGCCTGCCAACTTAACGCTATTGAGGCTTATGGACGAATAAAGCGGGTGACATACTGGAGGGCTGCAGACAACCATGGAATTGAATCTCTCCATCTCTCGGAGAGGATAGCCAATACTGGGGTTGGGGAGAGAAAATGGAGATTCCCATGGAGCCAAAGAAAATTAGGAATTTCACAGTGCTAGCTTGTGGAAAGCTATCCAAACGGAAACGGAAAATGTGGACACCTTTATCATTGAATGCAGGCTATACCCATACAGAAGTACGCCAATGGTTAAACCTTTTTTCAGTAAAAGAAACTATGTTGCTTGTACCCAAGCTTTAAAAAATGCTTCCTAAAATATATTAAAAGAGAGCGATTTTTTGAGTTTAGAATTGCCACTAAAAGCCACAGATTTTAGTTGGATTAAATTCTTGAAGCTATATTTATAAATGTTAACATGAGAACGACAAGGCTCTTTAAATTATTAAGGGGGAAAAATTGAGTGGCGCCCCCTTTGGGGCGCTAACTTTACCAGGGCGCTACTTTTAGCGCCCCGAAAAAATTTGCGCCCCTGCGGCTGAAATTCATCGGTAGCGCCCCAAGAGGGAAGCGCGGCGCTACTGGAAGCGCCCCACCTCCCTCTTGGGGCGATGCAAGGGAATGTCGCACCGCGGTATTGCAGGCCTTCCTCCTAAAGGGGAGGGGCCTTGCGCAGCGCGACCTGGGGCCCAGCTGGGCCACCGGGACCGGAGTGCTGGCAAAAGAGGCCGGCACTCGAAGTGCCGGGCTCATGGAGTGCAGCGGGCACTCCGAGGTGGGGGTGCTCAGGAGGCCAGGGACAGCAACGGATGCAGATGCTGGCGGGCGGTCAGCAACAAAAATGGCCGGCCGGCACCTCGCCTTTAATTAGCACTGCCCTGGCCGCAGGTAGGCCCCTCTGACCCCGTCGGACATAGTGTCTGGCGGTAAGTCGGGGCGCTACCGAAGATCGCGAGCGGGGCACTGCGCATGGCGATGATGTCATCGCCGGTGGCACAGCGCCGCGGGGTGCTAACGGTTACCGCCGCTGCTAACCTCCCACAGAATTTTGCAGGAGGCGTTGGCGGAGCCACGCCCGGGCGCTAGTTGCTTTGCACCCCGTTAGCGCCGCCTTAGGGTGCTAACAGGAGGCATAAAGCAACTGAATTTCTCCCCCTAAGTCTTCTGAAAGATACAGCTACAGTTTAAATGTTTTGGATTATAAAGTACCAGAGTCAAACTTTAGAATTTTCCCATAGCAAATATGAATGACGATAGGAATAATACAAATTTGCAGTTAAAAAGTTTGCTTACTTATTTTGGCCTTTTACTAAGTAGTTTACTGCATTTGTTGGTACGGTTAGTTTTTTTTACTCTGGTGCTTAAAAAAAAAAATTGTGAAATTTGTATCGACTGATTAAAAAAGCTGATTGTAAAATATTTGTGAACAATAAATAGCTGCGCATGATTGGAAGGGATTGACTTGTCTTGGGGTAATTTTAACCTAACCTGACCTGCCCAGCGGGAAACTGATTGGATCGCATTAGCCGCTCGTTTTGCACCCGCCTGATTTTACAGTGGAAAGAAAAATGGGGCGGGTGTAAAACGGGCGGCCAATCCGATCCCATCAGTTTCCTGCCAGGTTGGGTAGGTTAAAATTACCCTTTAGTTAAACTAAGCGTCAGATTTTGTTTGTGGCTGATATTTGACTGCAACAGCAATTTAATATTTATATAATGCTGCTTGTGGAAAAGAATGTCCAAGTGCTTTACAAGGGGAAGGTGTGAGCATTAAGTAGGAAATGAAGAATTTAATAGGGGAAACCGAAGGCACAGTTGGAGAGAGATTTTTTAGGAGGCTTTGCAAAGCAGCGAGTTTGGCAACAAGGCACAGTGGTTTTAGGAAGAGTGTTTCCAAAGACAGGAACATATCATTCTTTGGTGGAGCGGCGAGGGTGTGGACAGACAATAACTCAGTGTCAGAAGAATGGTGTGGGCTGGAGAACATTTCTCAAATGGGGTGGGGCAAGTCTGTGGAAGGATATGAAAACTAGGATGAGGACCTTGAAGTTGATACACTGGGGCACTGGAAGTCCGTGGTGCTTGATGATGGGTGTGGAAGAGGACTTTGGCTGCAGAATTCTGGATTAGTTGAAGTTTCTGAAGGGTGGAGCAGGGAGGCCAACTAACATTTTGAATCAAATATTCAACAGATGTTGGAAAGTTAAGCATTTAGTCATGTCCTGAGATTTTTTGACAAATCTTTGTATATATCTAAATTAATTAGAACAGAATTACACAAATGGCAAACTTGGTCCTCGTGTAGCAAGAAATCATTCAATTCAGACCGCCCTGATTCGCCACTCACTGCCTCTCTTCTGATGCTTTACTTGGGGATCCAACTTTGCTCCACGTTCTTACTCTCATGATAGTTTAACAAGATGAAGAATTTACGCCCAAAGTGTACAGGAGAATTGGATCACGGAGCGAAGTAGCAGCAGCAGGAAGGAGTAGAGAGCAGTATTGAGTGACAAACTGAAAAGAAAAAAAAACTTGCATTTATATAGCGCCTTTCATAACCTTGGGACGTCCCAAAGTGCTTTACAGCCAATGAATTGGGGAAAAAAATTGACTCTTTGAACTGGGGATGGGGGTGAGGAGCCTTTTGTTTCTCTCTCACAACTGGCAGCTATCTTTTGCCCTGCCAGTACACTTTACACCTAATCACAGCCTATTACCATCTCGTCCAGCTTCTAATCTCTTTTTTACTTCTTTTGGTTCTTTTATTCTTTTGTCCGATCGCAGCCCTGCCGTCGATCTAGTTCCTTTTCTCTCCAGTTTTGAAGAAGGGTCAAACCCGAAACGTCAACTCAAATTTCTCTCCACGGATGTTGCCTGACTTGCTGAGTTTTTCCAGCATTTTCTGTTGTTATTTCGGATTTCCAACATCTGCAGTATTTTGCTATCAGAAAAGAATCCCTGTCTGAAATGGAAAGGGTGGGTGGGTATGTGAATAGGGTGAAGTGGAAGGGAAGAAGAGCACCTCCCTGTACTGAATGGGGTGGGGACAGAAGAGTGAAGAAAGCTGCAATGTAGTGTTACGGGAGACAAGAGGCCAAGAATAATGTAGGAAAGAGCACTCTTAGCATTGTGAAGGGCATTTGATTTTCATTTAAGTTGTAGTTCTGAATGACAATATTGTAAAATGCCAGGGTTGCTTGGTTTTGACAGTTAGAAATTGTGCTGCACAACCTTACTAATAGTTTAGCATGTTGCTGATATTGCACAGCATTCCAACTCGATTGTATTTGGGGGAAATTGGACTCTCGGATCGCTAACCTTTTACGTCAGTGGACTGTCAATCAAACTAATTAAGTAACCTTCAGCTAGAATTCCATTTTTTATAAATTTGACTTGATTTAATCTATTCAACAATTAAACAATAAGTTGTAAATCGAACCTTTGTGATTCTTTTAAACTTTGAATACAAAAATTGTATGTTGTAAAAGGCTAGCCACAAGCCAATGGGTATGCATTATTGAGGTCAGCAGCCCATTTGCATAATAGAATCTGCATTCGTACACTATGCTCATTAGTAGGCAGATTGGCGTATAAATCATTTTGAGAACGGCTATTATAACATAAAGGAAGCTCTTTAAGTATGTCACTCATTGGCGATTAGTTTTCATTCAGCTTCTGCCCAATATGGGGTTATTTGTAACCTGCTGATGTTGTCCAGCAATTTGATTAGAATCGAGTAATGCTTATTGGGGCAGAAGTCTAACCTGTGGGATAGAGAGCAATCTGCTGTTGATAAAACCTGCCCAGTGTATTAAAGTTTGCTTTAGAGAGATGGTGATTATTTCCATGCAGACAGATGTCTTTTTATGTTTAAAACCACATATATAGCTGCCAAATTACCTGAATGGATATGGTGTATCCACAGGGGTTAAAACAAATTTAAAAAAGTGATGCTATGAAAATACTGATCAGCTATATTTTGGTTTATACATTAGCAGATATAAAGCAATATAACTTCACTAGCTGTTTTAGTGAGTAGAAAAGTCAGAATTTTGTCTTTCAAAATTAATAGCATTCAATGAGAATTTATTACTGCTATGATCTTTAATAGGCTACATCAGGAACAGTTTACCTAGATTTTTTTTTTAGTTGCTTCAACTGTTTTCCAGAATCTGTTTGTTTTATTTTGCACAGTAGGAATCTTTTTGTAGATCCGTAAGTCTGTGCTGCTTCTGTGATAGTTTGCTTGGTACATGAATCAGCCAATGTGGTCCTGGACCCAACAAATGAGCAAGGTGCTAGGCTCTATTCTCTGTGTGCTAGGTATATGATAATAAAGCTGCTTAAATTGGCCTAGGCACCCTTGGGAGGAGAACATTCAGCCAGGGGTTCTTGTTCTCAGTTAATGTGGTAGGAACTGGATGGGGCTTGGATACGTCCATGGAACTGTAGCCTGTTGAAACTCATTTCCTTGGATTGCGCAGGAATAATGACAGTTTGGACAAGGTGCTGGAGGGAAGCTGATGTTCATGAAGTGATGCATCAGAAAGAATTGGTGTCTTAAGAGGAGGAGGGAAGACAAATTACGAAAAACTAAACAGACTGAAGATTTGACTCTGATATAGTTTGATTCGGTGTACTATTTAGAATTAATTTTTTGAGAAAATTACTATTCATGGTTTTCCTTTTAATTCAAGCAGTGCAGATGGAAGGTGTGTTGCAATAAAAATATAAATTTAATGGAAAAAGAAAGAGGAGGTGGTCCACTCAATACGTAAGAAACTATGGAGGAAAATTCATTTTTTATATGAAGCAAGCATAAACAGGAATGAAAACCAAGGCCACATTTCGGTCCTGAGTAATCAGTGGAACCAAATATAAACCTACTGGATTCTATTATTCTGATTACAGCAGAGACTCCGCTTTTCCTGAACTTCCTGATCTGCAGTCGGTATTGTGAGCAAAAATGAATCCGTCCTACTGCAGGGGGTCTTCGACATGGCATAGGCGGATTACAACCAATAGTTTTAAGTCACACTGTTGATTATAAGGTAGCACACTAGTTTCATTGAAGTTTTGTATTGATTTACCGTGTGGCCAGTTCACAGATGTAACTTACTCATCGTTAAATATTGTAAGTGAATTTCATGGCTTAACTGGTCTTTTTGCATTAAAGCATTTCTACAGCAAATCAAATCTGACTCGATCCTGGTCTAAACTCACTTCTAACTTCAGTCCAAGAGGGGCAGGCTGGAGTCTCCAGTGAAAGAGTTCAAAGGCTTGCCCCCGCCACTTCTATAGACTTAACTCGCCAACTTTTTCTGTGGAACATTTTGCGAAACTTTTAAAAACAAAGATTTTTTTTTAAAGATTTGCTCCGAAGCTCATGGTGTATAAGCATATACTGGGAATTAAACACCCCACTGAAGATTCAGTTAAGCCTATTGAATATTGGCCTATTTTATTTGGATGGACTGGTGGCCACAGTGCTATTTAAAATAAAATGACCCAAGTTGAAAATAAGCTGTAATTCTTTTTGGAGTTTCTATATCTACCTCCCTGCTCTTTGTCCCTTCCTTTTTACAACAAGGGTCACAAGATTGGTTTAGCTAAAGAATGTGCTTTGACTAATTTGAATATACCTTTCCAGAAAAGCAACCATACCATGGTTTCAGTTCTTAATTGTAGAAGGATTGACGCTTCAACTTTCCTTCCACATAATTCAGGCAAAATGATCTAAATCAGCTCTCTGGAATTGTATGTGGGGTAATCGTAAACTGCTGTTTGGAGTTAACAAAACTTTGATGGTTTGTGTTTCTCTTATTTTGTCTGCTAGAAGTTGAGAATGATGTATAGATGTGTATTATTGTCTAGCAGTCTGTGCCACGTAAATAGATGGATTATTAATTTGGTGTAATTGCAAGTAAATTGCATCAAATATTTTCTGTTTTTTTTTAAACAACAAATAATGGACAACACCAAGGATTATGGTGCCAGTTTTATAAACCAAAATTCTAAAATACAAGACTTGTTGCTTCCTCGACTGCAAATAAAAGGAGCCTACTTTTTATATTTCAGTTTGACTTCTGTTCTTGGTTTGGGTTCATCATTAAATGATAACTTCAGAACAACTGAAATTCATTAAGCTGAACCAGAATTGGTTTTTTCAAAACTCGTTTACCTTATTGGAACACCCTAAATTTTGGTTTTCGACAAGATGAAGATCGGAGCTCTCAACTTGGTTCCTTTTATACTTTTGATAATATTATAATATTTAACATTAAAATGATGCAGGAAATGGGCTCTGTTGTAATATCCTCAACTTCCAAGCTGCAGAAAAAATTTGGTTCTGTAAGGGTTAACTGTGTTGCGGATGGACTGAACTGTGGAGGCAGGTGGATGCTGTGAATTATTCACGTTGTACACATGTTCTCTGTGCAGGAGCAGCAGCCACTGGAGTAAATTACCACATTGTTTTGGTGAATGAAAGATCTCTGCTCTTTAGAATGTGTAACTGGCATGCGTAATTCAGCCATTAGTGAAATTCAAATTGTAGTCTCAGTTGAGTTAACTGGTGCATTCAGGCTGATCATTGCACGACAGTGTCTGTATAGAATGATTCTGCCGTTAACATGTAGACAGTACTTGAAATCAGAAGTGTAGACATTATCTGAAATCAGCGCAATGTTGAGCTGTAGATTAAAAGTTATTTAGGGAAATTAGTAGGAATGTTTAGATCAGCTAAAATTCATGATTTGGCTTCCTGCCAGAAACACTTAATGGTTTTGAGATTGCAGTGTATTTTCTGAAGAGGAATTACTTTTTTTTAAAGAAAAATTTGAATTTTGAACTTATCAAAGCGAGGGATATTAGTGCAGGGAAATGGAACACTTCCCATTTCAGATACTCCCAGATCAGGCATTGTATGAATTAGATGCAAAGTAAAGGTGCCTCCATTCTGTGCCAACAATATGCTCCAACAGAGTTTCTGAAGACCACTCCCTGCTGTGGGATACCTTTCCACACCTGCTATCTTAGGGCCTCTAAGTGAAATTAACTGGTACAAATTAGGGCAGGTTTGTGGCACTTGGAACTAGATTGAGATTTCCCAAACTCAATAGCTATTGCACTATTTTTAACTAGGAAAAAAAATCACTGCTGACATAGAATAAAAAAACTTTTAAAACCTCTTCTGGTCATTAGTGAGTCTCTGTTATTTCAACTAGTAATGTTAAAACAACTTATCCTAGTTTGCGAATCGTGATGTTATTTTCGTTACATAATATTACACAGCATTTACAGCATAGAAACAGGCCATTTGGTCCAACAGGTCCATGCTGGTGTTTATGCTCCACACGAGCCTCCTCCATCCTTCAGCATAACCTTCTATTCCTTTCTCCCTCGTGTTAATCGAGCTTCCCGTTAAATACATCTGAGCTACTCACCTCAACTACTCCTTGTGATAGCAAGTTCCACATTCTCACCACTCTCTGGGTAAAGAAGTTTCTCCTGAATTCTCTGTTGGATTTATTGATGACTATCTTATATTTATGGCCCCTAATTCTGGTCTCCCCCGCAAGTGGAAACATCTTCTCTCTGTCTACCCCATCAAACCCTTTCATAATCTTAAAATCCCTCTATCAGGGCACCCCTCGGTCTTCTGTCTTCTAGGGAAAAGATCCCCAACCAGTTCAATCTTTTCCAAGTTCTGGTATCATCTCAGTAAATCTTTTTTGTACTTTCTCCAGTGCTTCTATATCCTTTTTATAATATAGAGACCAAAACTTTTCACAGTACTCCAAGTGTGGTCTAACCAAGGTTCTACACAAGTTTAACATAATGGGCAGGATTTTCATTGAGTCGTGAAGTCGGGAATAAAGGCGTGTGGGGGGTTAAAATCCCGAAATCAGGGGTCCCGACCCCATCCCACACCCAAACCCGCCTCCATGCCAGTTTCAAAGGAGGCGGGTATCCGCCCCGCACTGGGACCCGCCTCCCCGAGGCGGGAAGGGATTAGTGCCAATTAACTGCCTGTTAAATAGTAGTTAACAGGCGGTTTTTAGCCTAATCCCTATTTTAAAGTTTGAAGTGTGGGATTCCCGACGGCTCCAAACCACGCCAAGTTAGAGGAGTCGGGCCGTCAGGTTGAAGGATTTGGAGGGGTCGAGATGTCGTTGTTCAGGTGAGTGATGTGTGCATGAGTGCAAAGGTAAGTGTGTTTGGTGTGTCTAAAGTGTGTAAAGAAGTTTAAATGACCTTTTCTTACCTTTTCAGCCTTCCTTCCTCTAGGTTCCGGGAGTCCCTCATCTCACTGGCACAGAAAGCAGAATGGCTGCGAACTGTCAAAAGTGACAGCCTTCAGCTTACTGTGCAGGAGAGATTTCTAACTGAGTCTGTGGAGAAGGACTCATCTTAGAAGTAAGACTGTCAGTGTTTGACAGCTTCAAACAGCTGTGAAACACTGATATTTCATCTGTCAAAACCTCTTGACAGATTTCAGTCTGTGACGTCACCTGTTGCCGGATGACCCTTAATGGGCCTGCTGAGCCCGCTGGGCGTGCTCAACAAGGTCAATCAATTTAAAATGGCGTGGATTGGCCGCATCTCGATGGAGGCGGGACTACAACCCCGAAAGTTGTAGTCCCGACTCCTGAATGAAAATCCTGCCCAACTTCTCTGCTTTTCAATTCTATCCCTTTAGAAATGAACCTCAGTGCTTTGTTTGCTTTTTTTATGGCCTTATTAACCTGTGTTGCTACTCTTAGTGATTTGCACATCTGTACCCTCAGATCCCTCTGCTCCTCTGCCCCATTTGGACACTTATTTTCCAAGGAATATGTGGCCTCCTTATTCTTCCTACCAAAATGTACCACCTCATACTTATCTATATTGACGTTCTTTTGGCAATTACATGCCCATTCTGCAAGTTTATTGATGTCTTCCAGTATTTTGTCACAGTCCTCCTGTATAAACTATATCGCCCAATTTGGTGCTGTCCACAAATTTTGAAATTGTACTCCCGAGTCCAAATCGTTTATGTAAACCGTGAACAACAGTGGTCCCAGCACCGATCTTGGCGGAACACCACTTCCCCACCCTTGTCAGTCTGAGCAACTACCTTTAACCTTTACGGATGGGCAATAAATGCTGGCCTTGCCAGCGATGCCCGCGTCCCATAAATGAATTTTAAAAAACCTACTCTCTGTTTACGGTTTTGTAGCTAGCTTGTTATTTAGAATGTTTTGTTATGTTTTGAATCTTGTCAGATTGGATAATAATTTTGTTGCATCTTGTTTCCTAATTAAAGCTCAACATTTGTGATAATTTTCAGGTTAAGTCATGCACTTTGATCAAGAAAATTTTAATTGAACATGGCACAAAACAACCACACTGATTTAAAAATCTTATGGGTGTGCAATACCGAGTATATAATTAATTGTTTTAGCAATTCACTTAGAGTGTCACTTCTGATTTTGTTTCTATATGATTTGAATAATAATTGTACTGATTTATGAAGATATGAAGTTTCTGCATCAAATCATTTTTGTAATAAAGCTGTCCAAGGTACAATCTGAAAATCCAATATTTAAGGAGCAACATTTACCTCGTGTTCCCACAGGACTTGCTAATGTAAGCATTAACATTTTTATGTTTTTTGTATGAGACAATGAACAGAGTTAGAATTTATAAGTCTGTTTGACAGCATCACTAGCATTATTGGTTGGCTAGAACTTTGTTATAGATTTAACCCAGAAAAAATGGATCCAAATTTTCAGCAGCTCCACCAGATCAATCAATCTCTATCTTTTTTCTCTTTTTGCTTTTTTTTACTTCCCTCTTTTTTTCTCAAATTCCTGAGTTGGTATCGCTGTCATGCTCCTAGTCTATTTAGTCTATTGCAATCAAGGATTATTAACACCTCTAAAATTTGGTAATGCCTAGAGCTAAGGCCTAAAGTGCTGCAGTAAAACCGCCTCTATTACTTTTAATGGGTGAGAATGTAACACATTCTATTAAATTCTTCCACCACTAGTGGTACCAGTTGCTCAGCATATCCTGCCATTTTGATACCTTAAGGATTTTCCTGGAATCACTACCCTGTCTCCACAACATTTTCACCCCACCCCCAGAGTCCAGATTTTGGTTTGGATTTCGGCAAGTGCCATTGGAGGTAAGATCAGATCACACGATGAACTTAAAAAAACTGAACTTGCCAAGTCTCAATTCAGTATATTTAGGATAGTTGAAGGGTTATCTAGTTAACAATCACTGATATTTGTAGCCTTGTCCGATTTGTTGGTTGTTCCGAATTTTTTGCTCTTCAAAATGACTGATCACTGTACTAGGGAGAGGTTTAAATTGGATGCAGTTCAGAGCTTTAGATTACTTGCCTGAGATATTTGAACCCCAAATTCATACTACTGTCCTAATATTGTATTCCCCATAGCAGCCATCTTAATTTGTCCTCCACCTCATTTTATTGGCAATTTTGTGCTGTGCATATATGGCTACTGTGAACTTAGTTGGGATTGCCTAAACTCCTTTTACACAGGAGCCCAATCAATCATCAAGCAGGGGATACTTCTCTTGTATTTGTATTCAGACTTGTGTCTTGGTGGCGAAAAGACAATTTTGGTGCTTGTTCTGTGACCATCACTTTAATAACTGCTGCTTTAAACAGAATCTTAGAAAGGCAGTTTCTAAAGTGCACCAAATTCCTGTACTTGGAATTTTTATACTTTTGTAGTTTGGAATCATTAAGTTGATTGGGTATTGTACTCATAAAAAAATATTTAAATGAAAAAGAAAGAGTTGCATTTATATAGTGCCTTTCACCACCTTGGGACGCCCCAAAGTACTTTACAGCCGACTATGTAATTTTGAAGTGTAGTCACTGTTGTAATGTAGTAAATGCAGCAAAGATCCCACAAACAGCCAGACAATCTGTTTTCGTGATGTTGGTTGAGGGTTAAATATTGGCCAGGACACCAGGGAGAAACGCCCCTGCTCCTCTTCAAATCGCACCGTGGGATCTTTAAAGTCCACCTGAGAAGGCAGATGGGGCCTTGGTTTAACACAATGCAGCACTCCCTCAGTACTGCACTGCTCAAGTCTCCGGAGTGGGACTTGAACCCACAACCTTCTGACTCCGAGGCAAGAGTGCTACCACTGAACCATGGGTGACACCTATCATTAAGACTGCTAATGTTCCTAGATAGCTTTTCTATCTAGTTTTTTATTCTTTTTATGTTCTTTTCCCATCTTGGATCTGTGTGGCCTTGTCACCTTTGCTACCAAGAGGATGAGCAGTGTGATGTCAGACTTCTGCCATTGCCTATTGCAGATAGTCACCAGGAGGATTGAGAGGGCACCCAACCCTGATTTACGTTCCCTTCTCTCTCCCTTCAGGGTCTGTTGCAACAGGCATGTTCTCACCGCCCCTAATCCAGTGCTGAATGCTGTGGTTTTGACCTAGGGGAGTAAGGCTAGTTTCATATTTCTGTCTTTCAGGTGTTCTGTGTTAATCTTTGAGTTCTTAGGCAGGGGGTTCATCTTGGTAACTCTGCATCTGCTTCACCCTTAAATAAAGTTTCTTTTTCTGCTAGTTACGCCACAGAGCAGATTTAGAGATGGAATCCATAAAGAATTCCTGACTACTTCTTGCCTGTTGCTCTACCTTTGTCTTGTACCACTCCCTGCTAACACATGTTAAGTGACAACAGATTTCACATAGGTCAGATTCTCATGTTCAGTTATGCCAGACTATCAAATTAATTTGACTCTTGCGATCTGCCATCAAACTGTTGCCATGATCTGAATTCTCTCCAATTAACACCAACCACTTAGAGGTTAAAAATTCCAGCATGAAACATTTCTGAGCAGACTATTGTAGGAATACAGGAACAGTCAAGTGAAGCAGCAGCAGATGTCCAAAAGCAATGAGGAAACCGGCACATAAGTTGAGCTCAGCTTTTCATGATTGATTAAGAAGAGGAGCCTGGGAATGAGGCACAGCTGGCCAGCAGCTTACAGAAAGTGTCTATTTGAAGGGTTGCTGAACTGTGCCAAGTTACAGTGACCCAGTGAGATTGTAAAGATACAATAGCAAAATACTGCGGATGCTGGAAATCTGAAATAACAGAAAATGCTGAAAACACTCAGCATGTCAGGCAGCATTGGTGTAGAGAGAAACAGAGTTAACATTTCAGGTCTGTGACCCTTTGTTAGATGTTGCTTTGGCTTGGGTTCAGCTTGGGAAAGATGAGAACCATCTGATAGGCTCCTTTGGACATTTTAGCTCCAAGCTCAATATTGTTCACTCACTACACCCAACTTGCTGTGCAAGTATGCAAATGTTCACTTCGGTAATCAGATACCTCGGGACTGAACAAAGCTTTTGGACAAAACATATAGGATTGAGATATTTGATGCAAATGCAATGCACTGAGGTGTCTGATTACTGAAGTGAAAATTTGTATACTTGCATAGAAAGTTGGATGTAGTAGGTGAACTATATTGAGCTCCGAACTAAAATGTAATACAGTGAGTCCTGCTCAAATTAATACACGTTGCCAGCTAAAATGAGCACTAATCCAAGCTGTGCATTTTTCCAATCTGCCATTGACATCCGTGGGTACCATTTCAGTGAGGGGGATGTTTAAAAGCAGGTGATATAAAACCCGGCACTGTTTCTTTCATATAGGGTATGAACACAATGCTATGAGCAGGTTTAAAATTGAGTGGTCAGTCTTGTCTTACTGTGACATTTTCTGACAAAAAGCTCGGCAAGATCCTGCAGAGCTGGCTTTTTGGCAAGGTGTGAAATAAGTCAAGTTGTGAACTTCATTTAGAAACAACCCTCAGTTAACTGTTGAAAAGGTAGTTTCTCGCTACCTCTTGACAGAAGTGCTCTATTGATAGCAGCATCAGTGACAGCAGATGAAAGACAGCAATGTTAATCACACCACCTAGCTTGAATAGGTTTATCCTTTTGACATGAAGAGGAAGAAAATGCACCTCGGATCTGAAGTTAGCAGAGCTGAATTACAGGAAACTTTTTTATCCGGCACCGATGGGACCAGCGTGGTGCTGGTTTATCAAAAAGTCCAGATTACAGAGAGGTATAGTAAAAGGTACGAGAGCTCCGTACACAGCAACAAATCCAGGCATCCCTGTTGCATAGCAACAGGTGCAGGAACCCCGGTTACACGGCCACAGATCCAAGAACGGCCACGAATATGAAGTAAAACTTACCTGAACCTACTCCTAAATTTTACCGGTTAACGGAGATTTCCGGTTATTTATGTGCCGGTAAATCGAGAGTTTCCTGTAGTTTGAATGGCTTCAGTTTAGAGAGGCAGTAACTTTTGCTCTATGCACTCTGGAATTTAACATGGTCTACATTCGAAAGAAACTGGTAGTTTACTCTTGTCAGCATCGACTTTTCAAGCAAAGAATCACAATTACAACGATTAATTACACTGAATTACATAGAATTTACAGCTCAGAAACAGGCCATTCGGCCCAGCTGGTCTGTGCTTGTGTTTATGCTCCACACCAACCTTCTAGCACTCTGCTTCATTAACGCGATCAGCATACCGTTTGATTCGTTTCTCCCTTATGTATTTATTGAGCTTCCCCTTAAATGCATCTATGCTATTCGCCTCAACTATTCCCTGTGGTAGCATGTTCCACATTCTAACCACTCTCTGGGTAAAGAAGCTTCTCCTGAATTCTTTATTGGATTTATTAGTCACCTAGTTTTGGATTCCCCCACAAGTGGAAACATCCTCTCTACGTCTACCCTATCAAATCCTTTCATAATTTTACAAACCTCTATTTGGCATCCATCAGTCTTTTTTTTTTAGAGAAAAGAGCCCCAGCCTGCTCAGTCTTTTCTGATAGTTATTACGGGCCGAAATATGCGGTGGATAATAATGGCGAACTAACTGCGTTCATGGTTATTACTCCTTTGAAACTGACCGCAACTTCAGGATGTAGCGCATGCGCATCTAAACAAGGAAATCCTGAGTTGCGGTCAGTCATTCACTGTTCTGACACAGGTTGCGCTGTGGCCGTCCCCCCACCCCCCAACATAGCTGGCAATCGACGTACAGGAAACTTTGTGCTATCCGGCAACGACGGGACCGAGCTGTTGCCGTTGACTCAAAACTGCCGAACATACCAGCGCTAATGTTGGAAGATACGGAAGCTTTTGAGCTCCGTATCTGTCAACAAACCCTGTTGCTTAGCAACAGCTTCTAAACAGCCCAAGCATCTCTGTAGCTTAGCAACAGCTTCAGCAGACCTTGCAGAGCTTGACTGTTGAGGAAAAGAGCAACAAGAAGAAAAAAAAACGGCTCCTGATTTTTGCCGGTGGCTCGAGCATTTCGGACAGTTAGCCTCCGGATAACACACAGTTTCCTGTAATCAGTGAAACTGACAAACTTGGGCTTTTCCGCGGTAATATCACTATTAAGTACCCCATTAAATTAGGTGTAATGGGGTTTTAACAGTGTATTGACTGCTAAGTAAATGTTATGGCCCTGAAAAACAAATTTTAATTTTGTGGAATGTCTAATTTCTCATTATGATAAAAATTATAATTGTTAAACTTTAAAACAAAAATTTTTTTTTTGAAAGTCGGTTCATGATATTTCAGGTGCTACCTGATCCCCCATGTGAGAGCCCCAATCTTTGCTTTGCTCTTTTTCTTTTTTTAAAGTCTGGATAAAAGCAGCTTCTCATTCCCTGTCTGTGAGAATTCTGCAATGTGATTGGCTGCTTAGACAGCTTGTTGACATCACAGCAGCTTGCACTAGGGAATTCCCACGATAGAGCGCTGCTATCACTTGAACGTCGAAAAGGCAAACTTCGCGCCACAGAGATCGTGATGGGCAGCTTTCTTTGGTGCCAGCGGTGAACGCCTTTGCTTTGCTGCTGACTACAAATTCTGGGTCAACCCCTCAGTTCTGGGGTCACCGTGTAAATCTTTTTTGCACCTTCTCCAGTGCCTCTATATCCTCTTCATAATATGGAGACCAGAACTGTGCACAGTACTCCGCGTGGTCAAACCAAGTTTAACATAACTTCTCTGGTTTTCAATTCTATTCCTCTAGCAGTGCTTTGTTTGTTTGCATTTTTAATGTCATATTAACTGATCACTTTGCACTAAATGATGTGAAATATTTGTCTGTGTGCAATCTTAGGCTGGGGAAGCAAGAATTGACTCGTAACTAAATGAAGTGGCACATTAGAAGCTGTGAAAATGAGTGCACTTTGTAGGATGTGCTTTAAATCAATGTGTATTCAACCAGAATTTTGAGTGAATGGGAAAAGAATTGGATTGCGATAGTGTGCCTTTATCGATGTGCACTTAAGTGAGTGTCACTATATAATGTGATTACAAATCTCATCGTCTGGTTATGCTAGACTGGTCAATAGGGGATCATTTCAATGGAACGAAAATTGGGCGGGTTCTACAACGATCGGGTGATTCGCTCGTTCCAGGTTACCTCACACACACACAGAAACCCCACAGTGCAGATAGAGGCCATTTCAGCCCATCGAGCCTGCACCGACACATATCCCACCCGATCCCTGTAACCCCTACACCAACACACATCCCACCCTATCCCCGTAACCCCACGTATTTAATCCCCCTAACACTAAGGGTCAATTTATCATAGCCAATCAACCTAACTCGCACATCTTTGGACTGTGGGAGGAAACCGGAGCACCCGGAGGAAACCCACGCAAACACGGGGAGAATGTGCAAACTCCACACAGACAGTCGCCCGAGGCCGGATTCGAACCCGGGTCCCTGGTGCTGTGAGGCAACAGTGCTAACCACTATGCCACCGTGCTGCCTCCTAGGTGGCAAAGTTGAATATTACCCCCCTAGAGTCTTAAATTTTGAAGTGTGTCAAGGATTTTCTGAAAAAATAAAATTTTATTTGTAGAGTGTACAAAAATATATAGAGAATATTTGAAAATGTATTATAAATTTTTTGGTTGATAGCTGTCTGGAGACTTGACTCAGCACGTACCCCACCTCTTTCCCCCTCTCTTCTCTCCCCCCCCCCCCCACACAAAACTATTGTATTTTGTGTTGCTTATCTTTGTTTTGCCCTCTACACCAGTTTTACACAAAGTAGAATTCACAGGCAACTCTGATCATCTGTTTATTGTGCAATGTATAGAATTAAGGAGGACTCAGCAGCATAAGTAAATGTTGCAACATTTCCTCCTTGTAACAGTGAGGGTTATGTGACAATTGTATAGAGTCCTCTTTCCTGAGGGAGGGGTGCTGGATGAGCCATGTACGTATGCATAGACTTAACAGAGCATCTGAGTGACTGGAAGGTCCAGGTACACTCGCATCCATTTCATGGCATTTAACAAGGGTAGCCCAATGAGATTACACATCTGAGGGAAATATTTCTATTTGGCTGTTAGAGCCATGGAATCTTAATTGCCTGTTGAGAAGAGCAGGTTTAATTTTAAGTTGGAAGTCTCAGTTGAAAGACAGTGCTCCAACACTGTAGCATTTCACTGTGTGGCAGCATTAGGAACTTGTATCCCCTAACTTGGGTTTGAGCCCACATCCTTGTGATTCAGCAACATGAGCTATCAACTGCCCCAGTTATGTCATTTTGTGAGTCTTTTGCACTTATGCAAGGCCTGCAGTAATTTCAGATCTCTAGTGAGATATTTTTGTAATATTTCTAGTATCTTTTGGAGAATCTATAATTTAAAATAATTCTATATTAATACAGCTTTGGTGCTGTTCGTGCCTTGGGAGTAATTTTCAACGTGGCACTTGCTAAGTCCGTGAATGATTGAGACACGGACCAGCAGGAGTGAAAACAAACAAGTCTTTACTGGTGGAAGTCAATAGTGAAAAACTAACAAACAGAGGCTCTCTAGCGCCTTTTATACAGGGGTGGTCACTGCCGGTACTGCAGTCTGAGACCAGTTATTCTCTTAAAGGTACATACACAACAATTCCTCCCCTTTTAGATAAACAGTACATAACATTCATTTAACAACTAAATGATAATGAATTACAATCACAATTACTGTTGCTAGATACATTGGTTAAGTTTAAGCAATTATAAGTTCAGTCTTTGAGGAGGCTTCCTGATTCTGTCTGGATAACGCCTCTTTGGGGTATCAGGTTCTTCTGGCAATGTTGCGTCGGGATCAATGTCTTTGTTTGGTTCATCTGCTTCCAATATTACCGGTTCTGCGGTAGCTGCAATTGGAACGTCAATTTCATTACCAGGTGTATCAGATCGTGGTGTGGAGTTGATGTTTCCCAGTGACTCTAGAATCTGGTCAGCATGGCGTCTTACAATGCTCTCCCCAACGTCCACGGTATACATGAGAGGTCCTTGTCGTGTACAAATCGTTCCTGGCTGCCATTTCTCAGTGCGGTAGTCCCGGGCCAAAACTGGTTGACCTATCTTAAAACTCCTGGTCGGCCTTTCATTCATATTCTGAAACTGCCTGTTCTCCACATCTCTTCGGACGTTTGGCTTAACCAAATCCAAGCGGCATCGTAGTCTTCGATTGAAGAACATCATGGCTGGAGTTTGGTTGGTAACCGCATGTGTCGCATTCCGGTAGGCAAACAAGAAGTTGTCCACCTTGTGTTGTAGGGGTATATCTTCATTACACATTGCCTTGATAGCCTTCTTGAAAGTTTGGACAAACCTCTCGGCTGATCCATTAGTGGCTGGATGATATGGGGCAGATGTGTAATGCTTAACACCATTGTTCTTTAAGAACCTCCGGAACTCTTCAGACACAAACTGTGGTCCATTGTCAGAGCAAATTTGTTCAGGCAGCCCATTCCTGGCGAATATGGTTCGCAAAACTGTGATAGTTTTTTCCGTGGTGGTTGAGGACATTTTTATTACCTCTGGCCACTTTGTGCATCCACCGCAATTAAAAACATCGAGTCCATGAAGGGACCAGCAAAATCAATGTGCACCCGTTGCCATGGAGATGAGGGCCACTCCCATGGATGCAGAGGAGCTTGTGGTGGGGCGTTTTGGACCTTCTGGCATCCTGCACAGCTCTTGGTCATCTCTTCGATTTCTCTATCGATTCCCGGCCACCACACAAACGCTCTGGCTAAGTTCTTCATTTTTACACCACCCAGATGACCCTCATGAAGCTCATTGAGCACGCTATCCGTCAACTTAGGTGGAATTACTACTCTGGATCCACACATCAAGGTCCCTCTGCACACTGACAGCTGTTCTCTTCTCGGCGAGAATGCTGGCAGCAGTGGTTTGCCATGTGCTAGCCATCCCTTCACCGTTAAATCATAGACCCGTGATAGTGTCGGGTCATTCTGTGTTTCGTTTTCTATGTTTGCATTCGTCACAGGGAGACATTCGACTATTGTCGAGTGGAATAACTCCATTGGATCCACTGCAAGGTCGTCTTCTTCCACTGTCGGCAATGGTAGGCGTGACAATCTATCAGCATTTCCATGCTGTTTAGTTCCTTTGTACTCGATGTCATATTGGTGTGCCCCTAGGAAAAGGGACCATCTCTGCAGCTGTTGTGCCGTCATTATCGGTACGCCCTTCTGAGGGTTGAAAATGGAGACAAGAGGTTGATGATCGGTTAGTAGAGTAAATTTTTGACCGTGCAGGTAGTGATTGAACTTCTTCACCCCCACACTAGGCTGAGGGCCTCTCTGTCAATCTGAGCGTAGTTACGCTCGGCAGAAGTTAATGAGCGTGACGCAAAAGCTATCGGCCTCTCTAACCCATCAAGGAACTTATGTGACAGTACCGCCCCAATGCCGTAGGGAGACGCATCACACGCCAGTCTGATCGGCAGTGCTGGGTTGTAGTGAGCCAATACTTCCCTTGAAGTGATTAAGTCCTTACTCTTCTGAAAAGCACGCTTACAATCATCGCTCCTTTTCCATGCTACCCCCGTTCGTAGCAGGGCGTTCAGTGGGTGCAAAATTGTCGACAAATTCGGCAAAAACTTATGATAGTAATTCACCAATCCGAGGAATGACCTCAGTTGCGACACATTTTCAGGCTCTGGGGCCTTAACAACCGCTTCAATTTTGTCAGGGGACTTATGTAACCCCTCTTCATCAATCACGTAGCCATAATACGATATCTGTTTCTTAAAAAATTCGCACTTGGGGCGGTTGGCTCGCAGCCCATGTTCCTGTAGTCTAGTGAGCACCTGTTCTAGGTTGTTAAGGTGTTCACTGTCATCTTCACCTGTCACAAGGATGTCGTCCAAGTAACACTGAGTCCCCGGAATCCCTTGCAGGACTTGTTCCATAGCTCTTTGCCACATCGCCGGAGCCGATGCTACTCCGAATACCAATCGATGATACTGGTAAAGACCTTTGTGAGTGTTTATCGTGAGATCCTTCCTAGAGGACTCCTCAACCTCCATCTGCAAATATGCTTGTGCTAGGTCAATTTTTGTAAAACGCTTCCCTCCAGACAGTGAGGCGAAGATGTCTTCTATCCTTGGAAGAGGATATTGTACTGTGTGAAGGACTGGGTTCACCGTCACCTTGAAATCCCCACAGATGCGAATCTTCCTTGGCTCTCCGGACTTATTGCTTAACGTTTTCTTCATGACAGGAACGATGGGTGTCGCCCACTCGCTCCAGTCGACCTTAGACAACACGCCCGCCTTCTCCAGATTCTCCAGCTCTGCCTCGACAGCTGGGCGAATTGCATATGGTACCGGTCTTGCTTTGAAAAACTTGGGAACTGCATTCTCTTCTATTTTTATCGAGGCGGTTACGCCTTTAAGCGTGCCCAGTTCTTGTTGAAATGGCGGTTACGCCTTTAAGCGTGCCCAGTTCTTGTTGAAATACCTCTTTGGCGTCAGCTAAGATTGTTGACAATCGTCCAGGAGTGACGTCTTCATCTTTTTTACCGTCCACCGTCATTGCATGAATGGAATGCCAATCCAAGTTTATCTTCCTGATCCATTCCCGTCCCAATAACGGTGGTCCACCATTTGACAGTATGTAGAGATACAATTTCCGTATTTTCTTGCCATTGTATTCGACAGGCACCCTTATTTTTCCTCTGGGGTATACTTTTTGCCCCGTATACGTTGTCAAGACGGTAGATGTCTCTCTCAAGGGTATGTGTGAAAATAGCCGCTCGTAGTCTCATCGATTCATGACGGTTAGCGCTGATCCTGTATCCAATTCCATTTTAACTTGGGACCCTGCTATCGTGAGGGTGACCCAAATGGTTCGGTGATCCTCTTTTGCGATTACATTGTGAAGTTTGAGACAGCCTAGTCTCCTGTTCTCGGATTCACTATCGCTCATCTGGTCTTCGGAACTACTGCCCGTCATCTTTTGTACTTTCTTGTACGGTTCCTTAGTAGCCTTTTTGTTGTCGCTGGTCTTCTTCCCAGACCTGCAAACTCGTGCAATGTGTCCAATCTTCCCGCATTGTCTGCATATTTTGTCTTTGGACCAGCAGTCCTTCTGGTCATGGTTAGTTCTGCCGCAGCGATAACATTTTGCAAATCCCCGTGTCATTTTGTGGGTGCCGTATTCCTGTGGTTTTTGTTGAATTTCTGCAGCTCCCCTGGCTGCTGCTTCATACCATACTGCCACGCTGAAAGCCTTACCTAGCGTCAGCTCTTTTTCTGAGAGTAACTTCTTCTGAGTTCCTTCACTCAGGAGTCCACAGACAAATGTGTCCCGTAGGGTATCTGCCAGTCCTGCTTCGAACTGGCAGTGCTTTGATAGCTTGCGTAGTTCCGTAAGATACTCAGCATTGCTCTCATCTTTGTGCTGAGTTCTCCTGTGGAATTTAAATCTTTCTGCTATCAACAGCGGTGCAGGGTTTAAGTGTTCCTGTAGGATAGCAACAATTTCGTTAAAACTCTTCGCCTTCGGTTTGGCTGGAGTAATCAGGTCTCTCAATAGGCCGTACATTCTAGCGCCCATTAAGTTTAGCAATATCGATGCCTTTTTCCCCTCCGCTATTTCGTTTGCCTCGAAATATACCTCGACTCTTTCCACATACGTGGTCCAGTCCTCTAATGTATTATCAAAAGCAGTGATACAGCCAGTCTTCGGCATCTTGCTAATCTAAAATGGCGCCTCCCGCGCTTTGCCTTCTTCCCCGCTGTTGTTAGCGCTGCTTTCCACGGTTTCTTGCGCGTTAAATATTGATTCTTTTTCTTTTATTATTTTCCCGTCGTGGAGCGGACCCTCTGGGACACTTCCCTCCCTCCTCTTAGGTCCGAACGCTGCCCGGCTTCGAAGCACCGGCCGCGCCCTGTGTGCTCCACCCTCTCTCTCTCTCTTTGCCTCCCGACTCGCTGCCCGGCCCCGTTGAAAAGCCACCCGATCGAGCTTCAGCCCGCCGCAGCCCAGGAAGGATCAGAGCACTACCTGCCACCAGCCCGACTAGCTGGGAAAGCACAGACTGGTGAACCGAACCTGGCTCTTGACAGTCTCTCCTGCAAGTTTTCAAACCGATGATTGACGGTCGACGCCCGTTTCTCGAGTTTCTTTGGACTCTTTTTTTTCTTCTGGTTCCGACCTTCAACAACGTCTTCTGAGGTGCTGCCGAGTTGCAGGTAAGTTCGTTTCTTACTCGTCGCCAGTGTTAAGTCCGTGAATGATTGAGACACGGACCAGCAGGAGTGAAAACAAACCAGTCTTTACTGGTGGAAGTCAATAGTGAAAAACTAACAAACAGAGGCTCTCTAGCGCCTTTTATACAGGGGTGGTCACTGCCGGTACTGCAGTCTGAGACCAGTTATTCTCTTAAAGGTACATACACAACAGCACTTCATTGTAGAAACAGTCTGATTCTATACTATTTCTAGAGCTGACTCCTGACCCACAATACCAGTTTTCAGATCTGGTGGCAAGTTGAAAATTTACCCCCCTTGTGTCGAGTTAGTGTCAGCTTGGCTTAGTGGTAGTGTTCTCTCCTCTGTCAGAAGTTTGTTAGCTCAAACCCCACTTCAGGACTTGAGTTCATAATCCTGGCTGACACTTAAGAGCAAAACTATGGCTCTATGGATTGGGGTTTGCTAAATACTTTGATTTGCAAAATTAATAATTATTGCGAGAATAACTTGAACGCCTAACATGAATAGCTGTGTTCAGGAAACTCTCGATTTACCGGCACCTAAATAACCGGAAATCTCTGTTACCCGGCAAAATTCAGGAGTAGGTTCAGGTAAGTTTTACTTCATATTAGTGGCCATGCAACAGGGACGCCTGGATCTGTGGCCGTGTAACCGGGGTTCCTGCACATGTTGCCATGCATCAGGGACGCCTGGATCTGTGGCCGTGTACGGGGCTCTCGTACCTTAGTAAGTATACCTCTTTGTAATCCGGACTTTTTGATCAACCGGCAGCACGCCGGTCCCGTCGGTGCCGGGTAAAAAAGAGTTTCCTGTAGTAAGTTTATCCTGATGTACCAAGAAAAAATTAGCAGATGTATAACTTCTCCAAGTTTGCAGCAGGATAGTCTTAACTGAAAAATGGAGGCGAGCTGGAGGGGAGTGAGGAGACAGTGGTATTAAGTAGACTTGGCGTATAGATCTCAGTTGCAACTTAACATGCCAGGTTGCTACTTAGCATGCCAAGTTGTGTTTTCATGGTGTTTATTATGATCCCTTAAAGGCCAATCATTTTAATTACATTTGGCTTCACATACTTGTTCCATGGGTAGAATTCCAATAAACCAAATCACTCCTACTGGTTACAAATCCAGTGTTCAAACCCATGCTTTATTCACTCCCACTGGAGGGGGCTAAATTAATACTCAAAGCTGAAAATAAAGCATCATTGATTGATAAATGTTGCTCCTGATGTTGTAAATAGACTTTGATCTCAGGAGTACTTGTCCTTAGATCAAGATAAACAGTTTCAATACATCGGTCATATTTGCTTTGTTCTCTTGTAAAGAGACATCTTCACCATCCTCATCTCTGTTAGTAATACCACTTTGGAACTGTGGCAATTTAACTGTTCTTGGAATACAAACTTGCCTGCTTTCTCATCCAGTGGAATATGCAGACAAATTAGGGAAATGAGTAAAAAACATAGAATAATAATCATGGGGGATTTCAACTACCCCAATATTAATTGGAAAGAAGAGGTAGGTAAAGGGGATAAGGGAATGGAGTTCCTACAATGTGTACAGGACTCCTTTCTAACCCAATATGTAAAAAGCCCAACAAGGGAGGATTTGCTATTGGATGTCATAATGGGGAATGAACCAGAACAGAAAAGAGTAGTAAATGTAGGGGAACATCTAGGCAATAGTGACCATAATATACGTTTTAAGATAATTGAGAAGGACATAAGTATGACAAAAACCAGGGTAATAGATTAGAGAAAAGCTGATTTTGAGGTGCTGAGAATAGAACTTGGGAAAATAAAATGGGCAACAATATTGGCAAACAACGATGTAGAACAGCAATGGGAAACATTTAAAACGGTGTTCAACAGAGTGCAGGAACAATGTATTCCGCTGAAAGGGAAGCACAAACTAAATAAATACTAATGAGACTCCATGGATGAATAAAGCCATAAGGGAACAATTGAGGGTAAGGAAAGAGGCATACATTAAGTACATAGACAGCAGGGGAGTGCATGATAAGGGAGAATACGAAGAGATTAGGAGAGAAGTCAAAAAAACAATTAGGAAGGCAAAGAAACTATGAAATTAAATTATCAAGGAACATAAAACAAAATAGTAAAATATTTTACAGGGCGCTCAATTAAAAAAAAAAAGGAAGGTTGGGATGGGAATAGGGCCATTAAGGGATCGACAGGATAATACCACAGGTAACAATAGAGAGGTGGCAGAAATATTAAATAATTATTTTGCTTCATTATTTACCAGGGAGATAGAACAGGTGGACATGACATTGGATGATGAGATTAGTAATGAGATAAGTGCATTTAAAATAAAAAGAGGGGATATATTAAATAAACTAATCAAACTCAAAGAGGATAAAACTCCTGGTCCGGATGGATTGCATCAACGCATTTTAAAAGAATCTAGGGAAGAGATAGCCGAGGCATTACTACACATATTTAATAATTAGTTAGAAAAAGGTGTAGTGCCAGAGGACTGGCAGATAGCTAACGTAATACCTATATTTAAGAAGGGGGATAGAACATGTCCAGGGAATTATAGACCAGTCAGCATAACATCGGTGGTCAGAAAAATAAAGGAATCCCTACTAAAGGAGAAAATAGAAGAACATCTAGAAACCAAAAACATAGTAATGAATATTCAGCATGGATTTCAAAAGGGAAAGTCTTGCTTGACCAACCTCATTGAATTTTTTGAAGAGGTAACAGAGAGAGTAGGCAAGGGTAATGCAGTAGATGTAATTTATCTAGATTTTCAAAAGGCCTTTGATAAGGTACCCCATAATAGACTGATGAACAAGATTAGAGAATGCGGAGTCAGGGGACAAGTAGCAGAATGGATAGCTGGCTGGCTTCAGGACAGAAAGCAGAGAGTAGGAGTAAAGGGTAGCTATTAACTGTGGCAGAAGGTGGGTAGTGGTGTCCCACAAGGATCAGTGCTGGGACCACTGTTCACGATTTATATTAATGATTTAGACTTTGGAATCAAAAACACAGATCACTAAAAGTAGTGACGCAGGTTAACAAGGCCATTTAAAAAAAAAAAAAGCAAACCAAGCACTAGGGTTTATTTCTGGAGGTATAGAATTGAAAAGTAGGGAAGTTATGCTAAACCTGTATCGAACCTTGGTTAGACCACACTTGGAGTACTGTGTACAGTTCTGGTCACCGTATTATAAAAAGGATATAGAGGCACTGGAGAGGGTGCGGAGAAGATTTACAAGGATGATACCAGAAATGCGAGGGTATACCTATCAGGAAAGGATGAACAGGCTGGGTCTCTTTTCTCTTGAAAAAGAAGGCTGAGAGGTGGCCTAATAGAGGTCTTCAAAATTATGAAAGGTTTTGATAGAGTGGATTCAGAGAGAATGTTTCCACTTGTGGGGGGGGGAAGAGCATAACTAGAGGCCATCAATATAAGATAGTCACCAAGAAATCCAATAGGGAATTCAGCAGAAACTTCTTTACCCAAAGAGTGGTGAGAATGTGGAACTCGTTACCACAGGGAGTGGTTGAAGCGAATAGTATAGATGCATTTAAGGGGAGGCTAGACAAACATATGAGGGAGAAGGGAATAGAGGGTTATGCTGATAGATTTAGATGAGGAAAGACGGGAGGAGGCTCGAGTGGAGCATAAACACCGATGGACTGGTTGGGCCGAATGGCCAGTTTCTGTGCCGTATATCCTATGTAATCCTGTGATCAATTGGCTGAATTAGCTCTGAATACACAAATATTCTTTCAACTTTTCAAACTGTTCCTTATTGCTCTTTGAGATCTGTAGAACGATCTATTTAGCCAATTTGTTTTTCTTTGGTTAATATCTTAGGAGCAAATGCTTTTCAATGTAAAGTGCTCTTTCCATTTAGTTATGGAAAATTGTTTCTTCAGTTTCTTGCTTTGTAGGAGAAATTGGAATTTTAGTGTACCCTTTGCCACCTCCCCCATCACCCTTCTGACTGGCTGCCAAAAATAATTCACTCAGCTGTTGTCAGCCTAAAAGTACACAAGTAACTGAATGCACTATTCAGAATATTCACAACCAAAAAGGAGACAACTCCATATCCACTTGTCTGAGATACATATAGTAAAATCAACAGAAGTAAGTGTGCTGTAATGCTTACTTAGAAAACAATGTTTTGTATATTTGAATAGTGATTTATAATGGACATCTGTAACGATTTTACATTTTTTTTTTGGCGATAGTAGAAAAAGGCGTTATTGGATCAGCCACAAGTTCTACGTCTCCCCCGAATTTCCTTGAAAGGAGAGGTATGTAGTGTGTGGCTGATCTGATATCGCCCCTGAACTAGCACCGAAAATTAAAATGTTTGTAGACAAGTCAAAAGAAGCCATTAGGCACTAAGAACATAAGAATTAGGAGCAGGAGTAGGCCATACGGCCCCTCAACCCTATTCCACCATTCAATAAGATCATGGCTGATCTTCGACCTCAACTCCACTTTCCCGCCCGATCCCCATATCCCTTGATTCCCCGAGAGTCCAAAAATCTATCTATCCTTGCCTTGAATATATCCAACGACTCAGCATTCAAAGCCCTTTGGGGTAGAGAATTCCACAGATTCACAACCCTCTGAGTGAAGAAATTCCTCCTCATCTCCACCTTAAAAGGCCGACCCCTTATCTTGAGACTATGCCCCTCTAGTTCTAGACTCTCCAGCCAAGGGAAACAACCTCTCGGCGTTGACCCTGTCAAGCCCTCTTAAGAATTTTATACGTTTCATTGAGATCATCTCTCATTCTTCTAAGCTCCGGAGAATATAGGCCCATATCTACTCAATCGCCCCTCAAAGGAAAACCCTCTCATCCCAGGGATCAATCTAGTGAACCTTTGCTGCACCGCTTCTAAGGTGTATATATATCCTTTCTCCGATAAGGAGACCAAAGCTGTGCACAGTACTCCAGGTGTGGTCTCACCAAGGCCCTGTACAATTGTAGTAAGACTCCCTTACTCTTGTATTCCAACCCCCTTCCAGTAAAGGCCAACATGCCATTTGCCATCGTAATTGCTTGTTGTACCTGCATGCTAACTTTCTGTGTTTCCTGTACAAGGACACCTAAATCTGCTAATTGCAGATCGTTATCAGATGGGGTTTAGATTTTCTAAAATTATTCTTTTAATTCCTGAACCTCCGCATCCTCATGACAATGTGAGCTTGTGTTCATTATAGCCAGTTTTTTTATTAAATAAAATCTTTCTGGGCAAAGATGATGGATTTCTCAGATGTAATGAGGTTGTAACATTCTAACTGGGGTTATTGCTGTATAATGAGCGAAATTGCTGGAAAAGAGCCCAGCTCTGAAGTGCACAGCTAATGGCTGAAGTTGGTGTACGTGGAACTGTATATTTTCAAATATTACGTGACTTTAGGCCTTGGCATTTCCATTAAAAAAAATTGGTCTTTGAACAAGTTAATTTTTTAAAACGCACTAATCACAAAATTGACTTTTTAAAAAAACGAGTCCCTTTCTCTTTCCTCCCCTGCATAACAGGACAATACAATTCTGTTTGCCTAGTTACCAACATCACTGAAACAGATTATCTTGTCATTATCACATTGACGTTTGTGGGAGCTTGCTGTGCACAAATTGCCTGCCGCATTTCCTACATTACAATTGTGACTACACTTCAAAAAGTACCTCGCTGGCTGTGCGTCCTGAGGTTGTGAAAGGCACTGTATAAATACAAGTCTTTCTGGTTTGTAATGTACGATAATTTTTATGAACTCTTTGAAAAAATTTTTTTTTTTGAGAAATGGTGATTACGTAATGTAGATCAGCAGAATAGTATTATTGCACATTAACATCTAGGAATTTTGCAGAGATTGTCAGAGTGGCATAAAATGGCTGTTTTCATTAGAAATGACCCCTTAGCTCTATGTCATACACAGTTCAGGATGTATTTTATGTAGGAGTCTTTTCCAATAAAACCGTGAACAAATTATGTGATTCTGGGTCTGTTGCCTTTCTGCCATAATCCTCTTGCTGGTGGGAGAAAATTGATAAACATAGTGGGTAACCCTGCCTCCCCCCAACCCCCCCCCCCAAAAAACAAGTGATGGGGGGATGGGGAGGTGCAAGGGATAAATTAAAAAAAAAAAAATGTGAATCTCGACTCCAACCTACCACGAACACGCCTATTTCCGGTTTAACTGTGGTGGATTTGGCGTCTGGCCGATTAACTCGTTCTCGACAGGTGGGTCATTAATTATAATATTTCAATGAGGCTCCGTGTCTCTGATTTTGGCAGCCATTTGAATTTAATGCCTGCGGGCCAGGATTCGGGAAACCTGGCAGCTAAAAGGAGGTGGAAGCTGCTAGATCCAGCAGGTAAGTGCTCTTCCAGCACTGCTTGTGGGCCAGGAGGAGCAGGAATGCTTTCCACAGCCCTCAAGCACACCTGCTGTGATCTCTCCCTTCTACACGATGGGCAGACCCCCCCCCCCCCCCCACCCCTGTGAGATCACCCTTCCACTTGATCAGCTGAACCCTCCCCCAAGCGGTCAGCCGACTCCCACCCAATACAATACAATACAATACAAATCGCTTTATTGGCATGATAAGGTACATCTTATGTTGCCAAAGCATCAAAATACATTTATGGTTGAACACATAAACGCGGTTCCATTCATACAGTGTATAAACAGGTATATCCCTGAGTGTATAAATATACATTCGCGTTGTTTATATATATTCTTTTCTTAGTTTACTGGTTGTCCCTCTGTTCATGGCAAGCTGTAACATAGTGTGCCGCCAGTGTTATACAGCTTCTCTCCTCTCCCAGTAGGAATGGGAGTTTTTGGTTGTCATTCAGATTTCTGAAATCAGGGCATATTTGTGAGAATTTTTGGTAGAAATTCTCCCTGATGCCCTGATATTTTCCACAAGCTGTGAGGAAGTGCATCTCTGTCTCCACCACTCCCTGACTGCAGTGAGAGCATATCCTGTCCTCTCTTGGCAGCCTGGTCTGCCTGTGTCTGCCTTTTTCGATCGCTAGGCTATGTTCGCTAAGTCTGTACCTTGTCAAGGTTCTTCTCAGTTTGTTATCCTTTACCATGGTCAGGTAATCAGCTATGTTGTATTGTCTGTTTAGGGCCAAGTAGCAATTGAGTTTGCTTTGGGTTTTTGTTGTTTCTGCCCAATATGTCAGATATTTTTCCTTTTGCTTAGCGACGATTGTGTTGGGTCGAATTCTTTGTGTTACCCTGTCACTGTCCTGGGGCTGGGTATTGTTAGTCGTTACTTCACTGAGTCCCAGGACTAGTTGACTGAGGGTATTCTTCTTTATGGTCAGCTCTTGGCATTTCAGGGCGTCGTAGTGATAGCATTGGGGATTGCTCATTTGTAGGTGATTCCAAAATTTGGTGGCTCTTTTTTGGATAGTGATTATTAATGGATATTGGCCTAGTTCCGCCCTGCATGCATTGTTTACTGTTTTCCTTTGAGTCCGGAGGATACTTTTACAGAATTCTGCATGTAGGATCTCAATTGGGTGTTTGTCCCATTTTGCAAATTCTTGTTGAGTTAGCGGTCCCCATACCTCACTGCCATAGAGTGCAATTGGTTCAATTACTGATTTGAAAATTTTGAGCCAAATGCTAATTGGGATTTCTATTTGGATTGATTTTTTGATGGCATAGAAAGCCCTTCTTGCTTTCTCTTTCAGTTCATTCACAGCCAGTTTGAAGTTTCCCGTAGAACTGATTTTTAAGCCCAAGTATGTGTAGTTAGTGGTTTGTTCAATTTTGGTTGTTCCTACTGTGAAATTTATTTTGGGTCCCTGATGTTTGGATCTTTGCTGGAACACAAGGACTTTGGTTTTTTGGGGATTTATTGTCAGGGCCCAAGTCTGGCAGTACGACTCCAGCAGGTCCAGGTTTTGCTGTAGCCCCTCTTTAGTAGGTGACAGCAGAACCAGGTCGTCTGCATAGAGGAGGAATTTAACCTTGGATTCATATAGGGTGAGGCCGGGTGCTGTAGATTGTTCAAGTAGTTTTGCCAATCCATTTATGTAAATATTAAAGAGTGTCGGTCTCTCTGACCCTCCCCCGGCGATCTGCTCCCATCTCTTGCGTGATCTCCTTCTGACGCCGCGTTCTGAGCCCCCTGGACCCCCGATCTTCTCGATTGCCGGGAACTGTATATATTTCGATATAACGTCATGCATTTGAGTTGATACATAGGAGTAGCTCCTGTAGTTTACGTTGATATCTACATTTTTAAGTGCTTAATTCACTGTGTTACATGTCTGCTTCGAACCAGCGTCACTGGTACAGAACATATTCAAAGCTGTTGATTTGTTCTTTGTAGAAAATAGCAAATTGGAGGGAATTAAAGCTTATCATTTAATTGCGATGTTCTGTTGACATACATAAACCATGAGTGCAAAGTTGAGTTGTCTATCACTTCCTTTGACCCTTGGATTAAATTACAGCCATGGAGCTTCTTCTACATTTGCCCTGTATATTAAGGAACATAACAAAGTGTCTATTTTAAACACACTTTGAGGAACATTAAAAGCTATTCAATTCAGACATTATTATTTAGCAATTACTTTAGTTTTTCCTACAGTCTGTTAATAAAATTGTTCACTTCAACAATTTAAATTCTTTGCCTTCCTCCTACTGCACACATTGAATATTGATTCCTTGGTAACTTATAGTCTTCCTATGCAGTACTCACTTGGAAAGGATTCCTGTGGAGCCCTGTGTTGTGCCATTGTGTCACCCCTGTCTTTGGATGTGCAAAGCAAAAATGCAAATAACTGGCTGCTGCATTATTTAGCCGACTCTTATCTGATTTAAGGATATCTACTGATGTGCTGTCGTATTTAGTAGGCCCACATTTGAGGGAATGCAATGCGGAGCTGTCATTTCTAGACTCCTCCCCACTCTTGTTTTGCTTTCAGAAGCAAATCCTCAGTGTTACTGGTTGCTAGGCAGGGCTTTCACTGGGTTTCTGGCTGCTTGGAGGAATTGTAGGGAAAGGACTGTGGTTGTTGCAATTAAATAAACTTTGGTTCTCTGAATTCTTTGCTGACTGCCACCATAGCAACCACTTTAATACAAGAATTGCAAAACCTATAATTTACTGAAAAAGTACAGTAGTTTATCATCTTTGATTATATGATTCCGATTTGCAGAGTAAGGCTCTTGGATGAGTCATGAAGCTAGAGAAACAGTGCGCCAATATTGTCCGGTTCTTCCTGTACAACAATTCGCCCCCACCCCCAACCTCTATTCCATTATGTATCCTGGATTTTTTTCAGAGATACTGCGCAGTACGTAACTCTGTAAAGGGTGGGATGGTTGACAGCTGGCCCATCAAGGATGAATAGCGATTCTAGAGTTTAACTCGATGACCTTGGGGAATTCAGGATTATTTATACAGGCGGCTCAAAGAGATTAAATAGGTGGGATGGAGTCACTGAAAGAGTTACATGGTACATATTCTAAGAAGGACTTCATCAGCTGAATTGACTTTTCCGCTTCCCTGTATTCTATCTTGAATGATGGGCATTTTCTTGGGTACATGAACAGCAAAAAGTGTGGAAACAAAATGTTTCCAAGTTCGGTTTGTTCTTACTGCTGTACAACAGGAAAAGATCTGACTCAAGGTTATATTGTATTTATAACTTTGGTGTTTCCCAGCCATGGTCAGTCCTTTCCTGTAAACTATGCATTCTTTTCCTGTACTTCAGAGATGTCAATATCTGGGAAATGTTAGGAGTGACCATTATGAATGTGGAGAGTAACACAGATTGCAAATCCATTAAACCGAAGTGTCTGTTGAAGTACCCTAAAAGGGGTACACTGTAAAGTGGCACTCTTTAGCAGCTGTGTTTATTTTTCAAAATGTGAAATTAAAAAATAAATTTTTATTGGGATGTGGGTGAAGCTGGCATAGTCACATTTATTGCCTATCCCTAGTTATCCAGATAATGTGGTGGTGGGTATTCTCTTTGAACCCCTGCACTCCCTGATGGTGCTCCTGCAATGTTGAGGCTTTCGACCCAGTGACGGTGAAAGAATGACGGTATCTGTCCAAGTCAGGATGTGTGTAACTTAGGGAGGAATGTAGGGGTGATGGCACTCCCGTGGTGTTACTGCTCTTGTCTTCTTCATGGCAGAGGTTACAGGGCTGGGAGATGCTGTTGAAGTAAGTTGATGAGTTGCTGGAATCCTGTAGCTAGTACATCAAACACAATGTGCTGGTGGTGGAAGAGGTAGATGGTGGTACTTTTGACGATCGGGGGGGAGACGGGTGAGACTTGTGTTATTGAGATGATTGTTGCTGATCACTTACGTGCTGTGAATTTTTACCTGCCATTTGTCAGCCCGAGCCTGGATGATGTTCTGGTCCTGTCGTAGGCTGGCATAGGCTGCTTCATGATCAGATGAATTGCGAATGGAGCTAAACAATGAATCATCAACTAACAGCCCACTCTTTACCTTTTATAATGACGAGCAGGTCATCAATTAAGCAGCCGAAGTTGGTTGAGGCAAGGATGCTGTCCTGAGGAACTCCTGCAATAATGTTTTGGACGGTGATGATTAGCCTTGGTTGAATGTTGCCTTGATTTCGAGGGCAATTACCCTTCTGACATTCAGCTCTTGTGTCCCTGTATGGATCAAGGCTTTAATAAGATCTTTAGTCTACTGGTGTTGGTGGGACCTGAACTGAGCATCAGTGAGCAGGTTATTAGTGACTAAGTGGGCTTGAGAGTACTATTGACGACTCTTTCCATCACTTTGGGCTGGTAGTTGGCTGGGCTGGATTTGCCATTTTTTGGGGGGGATAGGACATACCTAGGCAGTTTTCCACAACTGAGTAAATACGGTTGTCATACTTGCTTGGCTAAGGGGGCGGCTATTTCTGGTGTGCAGGTCTTCGGCACTACAGTCAGGATGTCATCAGGGTCTTTAGCCTTCACTATGTAAAGTGTACCTGACAGCTTTGTAGTATCACAAGGAATTAAGTGAATCGGCTGAACAGTGGCATCTATGATCATAGAATCATAGATTGTTACAGCACACAAGGAGGCCATTCGGCCCATTGTGGCTGTGCTGGCTCTTTGAGAGAGCTATCCAATTAGTCCCACTCTTTCCTCATAGACCTGCAATTTTTTTCCTTTTCAATTACATATCCAATTCCCTTTTGACAGTGACTACTGATTCTGCTTCCACCACCCTTTCAGGCAGTACAGTCCAGACCATAATAACTAACTACATAAAAAAAAAATTCCCTTCACCTCACTTCTGGTTCTTTTGACAACTATATTAAATCTGGTCCTTTGGCCAGTGGAAACAGTTTCTTCTTATTTACTCTAGCAAAACCCTTCATAATTTCAAACACCTCTCTTAAATTTCCGCTTAACCTTCTCTGCTCTAAGGAGAACAATCCCAGCTTCTCTAGTCTCTCCACATAACTGAAGTCCCTCATCCCTGGTATCAGTATGGTAAATATGCTCTGCATCCTCCAAGGCCTTGACATCCTTCCTAAAGTGTGGTACCCAGAATTGAACACCATACTCTAGCTGAGGCCAGCCAATGGTTTATAAAGGTTTAGCACAACTTCCTTGCTTTTGTACTCTAAGCCAAGGATCCCACATCGAATCATAGAATGGTTACAGCACAGAAAGAGTCTATTCGGCCCGTCGAGCCCGTGCCGGCTCCCTGCAAGAGCACTTCAGCTAGCCCCACTCCCCCGCCCTTTCCCCGTAGCCTTACAAATCTTTTTCCTTCAGATACTTATCCAACTCCCATTTGAAAGCCACGATTGAGTCTGCCTCCACCACCCTCTCAGGCAGTGCATTCCAGATCAGAACCACTCGCTGCATTAAAAGAAGTTTTTCCTCATGTCGCCTTTGGTTCTTTTGCCAATCAACTTAAATCTGTGTCCTCTGGTTCTCGACCCTTCCGACAACGGGAACAGTTTCTCTCTATCTACTCTGTCCAGACCCCTCATGATTTTGAACACCTCGATCAAATCTCCTCTCTACCTTCTCTGCTCCAAGGAGAACAACCCCAGCTTCTCCAGCCTCTCCACGTAACTGAAGTCCATCATCCCTGGAACCATTCTCATAAATCTTTTCTGCACCCTCTCTTAGGCCTTCACATCCTTCCTAAAGTGCGGTGCCCAGAATTGGACACAATACTCCAGTTGAGGCCGAACCAGTGTTTTATAAAGGTTCATCATAACGTCCTTGCTTTTTTACTCTATGCCTCTATTTATGAAGCCCAGGATCCCATATGCTTTTTTAACCGCTTTCTCAACCTGCCCTGCCACCTTCAACAAATTTGCGCACATATACCCCCGGGTCTCTCTGTTCGTGCACCCCCTTTAGGATTGTACCCTTTAGTTTATATGTCCTCTCCTCGTTCTTCCTACCACAATGTATCACTTCACACTTTTCTGCGTTAAATTTCATCTGCCATGTGTCCGCCCATTTCACCAGCCTGTCTATGTCTTCCTGAAGTCTATCACTATCCTCCTCACTGTTCACTATACTTCCAAGTTTTGTGTCATCTGCAGATTTTGAAATTGTGCTCTGTACACACAAGTCCAAATCATTAATATATATCAAGAAAAGCAGTGGTCCTAGTACCGACCCCTGGGGAACACCACTGTATACCTTCCTCCAGTCCGAAAATCAACCATTCACCCCTACTCTCTGTTTCCTGTCACTTAGCCAATTTTGTATCCGTGCTGCCACTGTCCCTTTTATTCCATAGGCTCCAATTTTGCTGGCAAGCCTATTATGTGGCACTTTATCAAACGCCTGTTGGAAGTCCATGTACACCACGTCAACCGCATTGCCCTCATCAACCCTCTCGGTTACCTCATCAAAAAATTCAATCAAGTTAGTTAAACACGATTTGCCTTTAACAAATCCGTGTTGACTTTCCTTAATTAATCCACACTTGTCCAAGTGATTTTTAACTTTGTCCCTGATTATCGTTTCTAAAATGCTTCCCCACTACCGAGGTTAAACTGACTGGCCTGTAGTTGCTGGGTTTATCCTTACACCCTTTTTTGAACAAGAGTGTAACATTTGCAATTCTCCAGTCCCATGGCACCACCCCTGTTTCTAAGGAGGATTGGAAGATTATGGCCAGAACCTCTGCGATTTCCACCTTAACTTCTCTCCGCATCCTAGGATGCATCCCATCCGGTCCTGGTCACTTATCTACTTTAAGAACAGCCAGCCTTTCTAGTACTTCCACTTATTCAATTTTTATCCCACTTCGTATCTCCAGTACCTCCTCTTTCACTGACTTTGGCAGCATCTTCTTCCTTGGTGAAGACAGATGCAAAGTACTCATTTAGTACCTCAGCCATGCCCTCTGCCTCCATGCGTAGGTCTCCTTTTTGGTTCCTAATCGGTCGCACCCCTCCTCTTACTACCCATTTACTATTTATATGCTTATGGAAGACTTTTGAATTCCCTTTTATGTTAGCTGCCAATCTATTCTCTCTTTGCCTCTTATTTCCTTTTTCACTCCCCCTCTGAACTTTCTATATTCAGCCTGATTCTCACTTATATTCTCAACCTGACATCTATTATATGCACTCTTTTTCTGCTTCATCTTACCCTCTATCTCTTTTGTCATCCAGGGAGCCCTACCTTTTCCCCTCGTGGGAATGTACCTTGCCTGTACCCGAACCATCTCCTCATTGTTCAGTTACCGTTTTGCCTGCCAATCTCTGATTCTGTGCCAGATCCGTTCTCAACCCACTGAAATTGGCCTTCCTCTAATTAAGTATTTTTACTCTAGCTATGGAAAAGGACAGGGAGCAATCTAACCTAAACCTTATGTTACTATGATCACTGTTCCCTAAATGTTCCCCCACTGACACTTGCTCCACTTGCCCCACCTCATTCCCCAGAACCAGATCCAGCAACGCCTCCTCCCTCGTTGGGCTGGAAACATACTGATCAAAAACGTTCTCTTGAACACACTTCAGAAATTCTTCCACCTCTCTGCCCTTTACACTATTACTATCCCAGTCTATATTAGGATAGTTGAAGTCTCCTATTATCACTACTCTATAGTTCTTGCACCTCTCTGTAATTTCCCTGCAGATTTGCCCCTCTATATCCTTCCCACTAGTTGGCAGCCTATAGAATACACCTAGTAGTGTAATGGCACCTCTATTATTTCTTAACTCTAACCAAATAGATTCTGTCCTTGACCCCTCCAGGACATCCTCTCTCTCCAGCACTGCAACATTCTCCTTAACCAATACTGCCACCCCACCTCCTTTCTTTCCTTCCCTATCTTTCCTGAACACCTTTTATCCAGGAATATTTAATACCCAATCCTTTTTTGAGCCATGTCTCAGTTATCGCCACAACATCATATTCCCATGTGGCTATTTGCGCCTGCAGCTCACCAACCTTATTTACCAGGCTTCATGCATTTACACACATGCACTGTAAACCTCTCTTAGACCTCCTTGTATTCTCTTAGTCTGACCCCACCTTATACCTTACTATTTCTTACTCTAGTGCTGTCTCTCCCAATCCTTTGTACACTTTGTTTCTCCCTTCTACTGGTACATCCTGGTGCCCATCATCCCCCCCCCCGCCAAATTAGTTTAAACCCTCCCCAACAGCACTAGCAACCCCGCCGCAAGGATATTGGTCCCGGCTCTGTTGAGGTGCAACCCGTCCTGCCTGTACTGGTCCCACCTCCCCCAGAACTGGTCCCAATGTCCCAGAAATCTAAAGCCCTCCCTCCTGCACCATCTATCCAGCCACTCATTCATCTGCTCTATTCTATTTCTATACTCAGTAGCTCGTGGCACTGGGAGTAATCCAGAGATTACTACCTTTTGCGGTCCTGCTTTTTAATTTCTTTCCTAGCTCCCTAAAATCTGCCTGCAGGAGCTCATTCCTCTTCCTACCTATGTCGTTGATACCAATATGGACCACGATCTCTGGCTGTTCACCCTCCCCACTCAGAATGTTCTGCAGCCGCTCAGTGACATCCTTGACCCTGGCACCAGGGAGGCAATATACCATCCTGGAATCACATCTGCGGCCGCAGAAACGCCTATCCATTCCTCTAACTATCAAATCCCCGACCACTATTGCTTTCCCAATCTTCCTCCTTCCCCTGCCCCCACCCCTGTACAGCTGAGCCACCCGTGGTGCAGTGGATTTGGCTGTGGCTGTACTCCCCAGAGGAACCATCTCCCTCACCAGTATTCACTGGGTAGAGAATGAGATGCACTCGGGACTCCTGCACTACCTGCCTGGTACTCCTTGTCTGTCTGATGGTCACCCATTCCCTCTCTGCCTGCACACTCTTACTCTGCGGGCTGACCACCTCCTGAAACGCACTATCCACGTAGCTCACAGCCTCATGGATGCACCGCAGTGACGCCAGTTGCTGCTCAAGCTCCGAAACCCGGAGATCAAGCTCTTCTAGCCGACGACACTTCCCGCACACGTGGTTGTCCAGGACACTGGAAGCATTCTGGAGTTCCCACATGGCACAGGTTGTGCATTCCACAGGACTGAGGTGCCCTGCCATGCCTTTATTTATTCAACTATTAACTAACTTACAGAAATAAACTTAAGACTGAGGGGGGAAAAATTCATCCCCTTAGCGCCACCCGTTAGCACCAGTAGATGGCGCTAATGCGGTGTTGAGAGCTGTAACGACAGCTCCTGTTGAATCCAGCGCCACACGTCAAATTGGGACCCCCTGTAGTGCTGCCGGTAACAGCGATCGCCGGGGACTTCAACACCATGGAGATCGTGATGTCAGTGAGTGTGCTTCTTGCCACTTAACCTCACCATCCGCAGTTAATGACAGGGAGAGCTGGCGTGCAGCACCAGGAAGCCGGCTCCAGGGACGTTATTTAAAGGGATCAGCCCCAATCACTCACACCTGACAGTTTAGTGAATTTTCAGTGCCTGTGTGTTAGTTCCTGAAACTGCAACAGTTTTATTTAGTGATTTGAAGGTTCTTTTATCAGTATTGTTGCGGCAAGTAGAAAAGTGCAAAATTTATTGTTGAAAGATTCAACCTACAACACTTGGTAAAAGTCATGGGGGGCTGTACTGGCAGTCCCGCTCGCCCTCCAGAATCTACGGCGGAGGGAGCGGAGGCAACGAGGAAGACGGAAACATGTGCACAAAGGGACGAGGAGGAAGCAGAAAATGACGGCGAGGAAGACGAGGAGGAGGATGAAGATGAAGAACGGGAGGGAGGGAGGAGGCAGCCGGACAATCAGGCTTCCGGACCAGCGGTCTGTGACCGGCTCATCAGACTCCAGTTTGAATGAATGAAACCCCAGATCCCTGTTGCTCACCACATGCCCATCATACCATCCCTGAGTCATGCCATATCACAGCGTCCTCCTGGACGCAAAGGTGAAATGAGAGAGGCCACAAAATATTCCAAACTCTCTTAATAAATTTATGCATAAACATATCACACATATCACATGCATTCTAATAACTAATGATGCTTGTGCCTGCCATGGTTGAATAGATGTCATTATGTGCAAGGTGTGAGTGTTGGTAGGTAGAGATTGTTGGTGGGTGAGTACTGGGGGTGTGGTGCATTCTGCAATGTGTGAAGCTTGTGGTACAGATTGTGGTATGTAGCATTTCTTGAAGCCTGACCACCTGTGTGAGCTTGTTAAACTTCCTCCTGCACTGTGTTGGGGTCCTGGGGACCACAGTGCTGCCCGTGACCTTGTTGTCTTATTTGACCCTGAAACGAGCTTCCGACCACATATCCGTGGCACAACTAAGACCGCCTATTTCCACCTCCATAACATTGCCCATCTCCGCCCCTGCCTCAGCTCATCTGCTGCTTTAACCCTCATCCATGCATTTGTTACCTCTAGACTTGACTATTCCAACGCACTCCTGGCTGGCCTCCCACATTCCACCCTACGTAAACTTGAGGTCACCCAAAACTCGGCTACCCATCTCCTAACTTGCACCAAGTCCTGTTCACCCATCACCCCTGTGCTCGCTGACCTACATTGGCTCCCAGTTAAGCAACACCTTGATTTCAAAATTCTCATCCTTATTTTCAAATTCCTCCATGGCCTTGCCCCTCCATATCTCAGTAATATCCTTCAGCCCCACAAACCCCCGAGATATCTGTGCTCCTCAAATTCTGCCCCCTTGAGCATCCCTGATTATAATCGCTCAACCATTGGTGGCCTTGCCTTCAGTTGCCTGGGCCCTCAGCTCTGGAACTCCCTCTCTAAACCTCTCCACCTCTCTACCTCTCTTTCCTCCTTTAAGATGCTCCTTAAAACCTACCTCTTTGACCAAGCTTTTGGTCATCTGCCCAAATTTCTTATGTGGCTTGGTGTCAATTTTTTGTCTTACTACACTCCTGTGAAGCGCCTTGGGACGTTTTACTATGTTAAAGGTGCTAATTAAATACAAGTTGTTGTGACGTAGTGTGCCTCCTCCCTCCACATAATCCAGCAGTTGGTACAGGACCGCCCGCCTTCTCTCCATCGTTAAAACCAATGTCTCCAAAGCTTCCTCGGAAAACCCCATGGCTCTCTCCCTGGGGTGGCGATCTGCCATCAGCACTTGTAAATAAATGCTCCTTTTCTTTGTCCTTATGGTTGTTGAGGCAGCTGTACACCCAACAATGCTGAGAATGAGGTGCTGCAGCATCAATGGACCTCCCTTTTAAGCAGTGAAAAAAGCCTGTGGCAATCATTACTTACGTTTAGACTACACCCGATAATTGATCCATCTTTTCAGTGCATCGCCAGTGAGCTTGGGTTTTTAAACTAGATTTATGGCTCCAATCATTTTAATGAGCAGTGAGAACGAATTTTGCGTGCAGTCTAGATGATTTTCACCTGGTGCTCATTCACCATTTTTAGTCTAAACACTGCCCATTCCTTGGCTATAACGAATTTCTAGCCCAATGAGTCTTAAAAGTTGGGCCTACCTTTATCTCCAGCCGCTTCTCTTGTTCTCTTATTTCAAGTCTTTATTCAAGCGATTATTTATAGTTATATTAATTAGTTAAGTTAGAGAAAAACAAAAAGTTAATACTCACCCACCAATCACCTACCTGCTATCCTGTGATGTCACTCCGTTTTTTTGCTGTTCTTTTGGAATTCGCCGGATTTGTACTGCCTCCTCTGATGCCGACTCCTTTAATGTCCGCCAAGGAGGGTTGAAAGATATTGGCCAGTGTCTTCGCTATTTCCACCCTTGCTTCCCAGCAACCTTGGATGCATCCCATCCGGACCAGGTGACTTTTCCTCTTTGAGCTCTGCAACCTTTTAAGTATCTTCCCTTTATTTTTATCTTACCAATTTCTCTAACCCCTCTTTACTGTGATATTGGCAGCCTCTTCTTTTGTGACGACAGGTGCAAAGTCCCATAGGGGAGCACTGATGTAACTATATTAAGAAAGGCCACACACTCGTGCATGTGTTCTTAATCCTGACCTTATCTGGTTCAGCATAAATGCTCCTTTTTGAACTTGGTATAATTTTTTTCCCAAAAAATTTCGCATTGTTTATAAAATGTGTGCAAATTTTGTTGCTTTGCCTTTTTTTCCATAAAACTTGAACGAATGATTAGTCAAACATTTAATTTCAGCAAAGATTGAATCAGTATGTTAAGGATCAGGTTTCACGTTTTACCCAGTTAAATGAGGAGGTTTGCTGCAGCCGAAATGTTAATTCTCTACTAGCCCCCCCCCCCCAACAGTATGGAGTCCTCTTCTTTGATAGACATCAATTTTACAAACGAGGTGTCCCTGAGAAAAGCAGTACAGTGCCCACGCAGTATGCAAATGTATTTAAACTGTACAAATGGTATAAAGTATTGCATTATTGCTGTAAATGAGTTCTCAAGTCCATGTGGTGCCAACAGAGTGCCATGCTGTCACTTTGATTTGCTCACACAAAAATGTAATTTTGGAGCAAACCAGATGGATAAGGAGAATGAGTGTGATAGTGGAATGAGCTTTCATCAATTGACCTGACAGGCTTGTGTCTCCAGAAACTCTAATAAGCCTGCAGCAAATGGTGGTGCTGCCCACATGCTGAGACTCAGCCATGTCATTTAACTCTGAGAATTAATCTCGGCACATTGATGTGAGAATTTTCCATCATAAGCTACATTCACACAAATAAGTCTCCTGAAACGTGTGGGAATATTTTCTTTCATGCTTGGTAAAAGTCAGGGGGGTGCAGGAGATGGACTTACTACTGAAGTTCATGCACATGGTTTCTTTGACCTCATCATGGCTGGAGAGCAATGATGAGAGGGGCTTCCCAGGGTATAATTATATCATAATAGTCTAATGGGGTGTTTGCTTGTCTTTTGCTGTGCAGTTTCATTCTCGAGGTAAAAAATATTTCCGAAGAAATTTTCCTCCTCATCTTCTGGTTGCATTTTGTCCAACATCCTGTTTTCTCCTTTTGTTTGCCGAGCATCTGTTTTCTTCTACAATACCATCTAAAGTGCGTTTCTCTTGTATGAAGGGCAACCTTCACCGTGCAAAATATTCCGTACTTCACTGTTTGTCTCCTGACCGAAGAGGCTTGCTACATGAGAAACTGTAGAAGCAAACTCATGTGCGACCCCTCCAAGGTACAGTATGTGCGTTGGACACCAGTAAGCAGCTACACCACAGTGAAAGGAAGGCCCATAATGACACCTATTCCTGAATGTTAACATTTCGACCAGAAATGTTTGTAGGTATAAAAATCATATATTGTAGAAAAATTGCAAGTTATTCAGTGTATTTGTGATTTGTTTTAAAAAGAGTGATTGTGGTGGCAGTCTGAAACAAATAGAACATTGGTCTTCTGTGCTATAAAATTCATTCAGCCCATCATGCCTGCACTGGTCCTCTGAAAGACTGTCCAATAAATCCCATTCCCATGCCCTTTTTGCATTCCTTTTTTATATTTTTCTTTATCAAATATTTACTCGCTTCCCTTTAAAAAGCTGTTTCTTTAGTATCTTTTTATAAAGTCTCTTATCCATGGTATCACCATAGTAAATCTCTGCTGTACCCTTGGTTTTGACCGAGTACAGTGTTCAGAAATGGATGCAGTCTTCCAACTGTGGCCTAGCCAATGAGTGTATTGGTTTGATTGCCATGTAAATAAATGAGGAGTAAAGAAAAACAATACAGGAATTAAATATGAATCATTAGCGTACAGTAATATCTATATAGAAACTTGTATGCAGCCCTTCCACCCACTTGCGGTTTGTGATATTTGTACTCCGTGAAAGAGACGCTCAGTGTCTAATAACACTTCGGTTTGAAATGAGCTTGTCAATCCCACAGCATGTTGCACGGTTGGGGAGGAATTTCTTAAAATATGTGTTAGAAAAACAGCGGTGTTGACCTTATTTTCTGTCAGCTTTGACAGTTTTAAAGATTAGAGTCATCAAACCGGAGGCGAGCAGAATCTGAGTTCAAGCTAAAAGACATAGAAGAGCTGTTTTTCCAAATTGCTGAGGTTCATTTTCATACCTGCCGTAACAGGTCTGGGACAGGTATTTGCTGAGCCACTGCTCGAACAGCTTCAGGACATATCACCATCATTGATTGGTAGCACCTGGTGTAAAGCACTTATTACATTAAAAAGGGAATTTGCTCCTTGAGGCTGAGTTTCACCCACGCCCTCTTCCCCGCACTGGGAAAAACTCTACTGGTTAGTTGTTTTGGAAGTCAAAATTCTCAGAGGAAATAAAAGTTGCTTACTTTATAGGAAAAACGTATGATGGGGAAAGTCTAAGTATATCTCTTTCAGCATAGTGGCATCTGATTTGATCTTTGTCATTTAGACACTTTCTAAAACAAAGCCTTAATCACTTTGAAGAATACCACTTTGTAGTTAGAATGATTCCATATTGCTTCATGGAATTTATTAGATTGCATTTTTGAGCAAAGTTAATGCACTGTAGTGGTGCGGCACCTTGGGTACCAGTGCAGGGCT
Organism: Somniosus microcephalus; assembly: GCF_052327205.1. Lineage (NCBI taxonomy): Eukaryota > Metazoa > Chordata > Chondrichthyes > Squaliformes > Somniosidae > Somniosus > Somniosus microcephalus. The sequence continues at coordinate 8,954,771 of NC_141010.1, forward strand.
CTATAGCATAGTGAGATTTAGGTTTGCACATGCAGTGTCCTGCACAAGTAAATTCCTGATTTCAGTTGTCTTGCTGTGCAGAAAGTACCAAGTAGAGGCCAACAGCAGAACTAGCCGTCAGCAAACAGTTCAACCTGGCATTGGTTGAGGCCTGGGAGAAGATTAGTTGTGGATGAGTTGCTGTTTTGTGAGCTCTTGAGGATCACTTATTTGAAACCCCGGCAGTAATGATCTGGGAAAGAATTCAGTGGCATATTTGCTTTCAGTTTTTATTCTTTCAGCAGCACAAATAAACATGTCTAGTGTTTACTGGGTTTGTCTGCAATTAAATAAACCATTTTAATGATGCCAGTGATGGTTTGCATCATTTCAAAAAGCGTTTTTCCTAATTTTTAAAAATGAGAAACTAAGTATCTGAACATTTTCCCCTCTTTCTACCTCTCCATCTCCCTCGCCTCCTTTTAAGATCCCCCTTAAACCCACCTCATTGACCAAGCTTTTGGTCGCCTGCCTTACTGTCTCCTTGCTTTTGATTGCACCTCAGTGAAGCGTTTTGCAACATTTTTCAGTGTTAAAAGTGTTGCATAAATGCAAGTTATTGTTGTTAGTGGTAGCAAAAACATTAAAAAGAATTTACAAGCCCATAAATCCCTGCCACAAAGCTGCTTGGCACAGACTTTCGTGTGTCTCAATATATTTTTAATATATATATAAGCTGTAGAGCTGGTTAGTGGAGCAATGGAGCCCTCTGTTGGGAACTTGGGAGGAATACATCAGTCACAAGGACAAAACCAGTAAAGATAAAGCAATTTTGCAAAGAAACAGCAATTGTTTTAGTCAGAAGAAAAGAATGCAGTTCACTTACTTTAAAAGTTCACTTCACTTATTTTAGAACTACCTTTTGGCCTCACATTTTCCTTCATTTTTAAATAAAATGGGAAATGTATTTAAACGCCATCTTTCATCCTGTTGGATCCATTTGTGCTGCAACTGATAGAGGGAGGAAAGTAAATCTACTCCTAACCTCTGCCAATGAAGCTCTTGTTCTGCTAGCAAGGTGGTATCTCTGCAGTGGTCTGGAGTGACTCACTCGCTGGTATTCCTTCCCACTCTGTAGCGAAATACCAGTCTTAACTTCAGGCTGGCACCCAGGAGCATGTCATTTATTTGCTGCCAGCACTAACTGAGTACTACTGTGTTTTGAGACGAGGAAGGACGTGGTCCCCACATGTGGCCATTTCTTTCCTGGTGCATTTTGTAACTATATGGTGTGTATATACGGACAATGCAGAAGAGAGATAAAAAAACAGCCTTCAAATAATAATTTAGTGATGAAAAATGCACTTATTCTTGTACAAAATATGACTTCTGGGCATGCATTAGATTTGTGTGGGTATTTATGTTTTGGAGAATACAGCCCTCACTAATTTGGAGTACTTACTTTTAATTGAAAAACCAAAGCAAAAGCCCATGATTAAAAAGAGTAAAAGACAAGATGATATAAAATGAAGAAGTTATGATTATCGGGAGGATGGATTTACAAAGCCTGAAGATTGTGGGAGGGTAAACTGAGGGAGTCGAGGGTTGGAGTCAGAGATTGAGACCTAATTTCAGACGGCCTAAAATGTAAAAATCCATTCCCAAACTTTAAGTGCCATCTTCAAAATATATTAAGGGTCCCCTTTCTTGTACATATTCTTGTTTTATATCTAGCAATAATATCCAGCGTACAACCAGAAAATACCAATTGGCTCATCAAGCTCCCTCCTATCCGAAAACTTGGTCTATAATGGACTGTACTCAATACACTAGTCTCCTGAGAGAGGTGAGTAACGCATGCAAAATCTCCACGAACAAAGTTATGTGAAGTTACATCTGACCCTCCCCAAAAATAATTTAACAAACCCACAGGTTATAAATGCAACCTTACATCTAATACTATTCAGCTCTGCCCACATATACACATCCATCGTCCTATTGTGTTCCATGGAATATTTTTAATTATAGTTACACTTATATGGGGCAGATTTTCTCTTCAACGATTGCGACCAGGCACAAAAGAGGTAACTTAGCCTCTGATTTGTCACACTGCTTGTCTGACATCCAGTTCTGGATGAGCAGAAATTTCCTCCAACTAAGTATTGGGAAGAACAAAGCCATTGTCTTTGGTACCAGCTACGAACTCCATTCCCTAGCCGCCAACTCTATCCCTCTCCCTGGTCACTGTCTCAGGCTGAACCAGACCGTTTGCAACTTTGGTGTCATATTTGACCCTGAGATGAGCTTTTGACCACATATCCGCTACATCACCAAGACCACCTACTTCCACCTCCGTAACATCGCCCGTCTCCGTCCCTGCTTCAGCTAATCTGCTGAAACTCTTATCCATGCCTTTGTTACCTCCAGACTTGACAATTACAACGCACTCCTGACCAACCTCCTAGCATCCACCCTCCATAAACTTGAGCTCATCCAAAACTCTGCTGCCCGTATCCTAACTTGCACCAAGTCTTCACCCATCACCCCTGTGCTCGCTGACCTACATTGGCTCCCGGTCCGGTAATGCCTCTTTTTTAAAAATTCTCCATCCTTGTTTTCAAATCCCTCCATGGCCTCACCTCTCCCTATCTCTGTAACCTCCTCCAGCCTTACAACGTTCCAAGATTCCTGCGCTCCAATTCTGGCCTCTTGCACATCCCCGATTTTAATCTCTGCACCATTGGCGGCTGTGCTTCAGCTGCCTGGGCCCGAGCTCTGGAATTCCCTGCCTAAACCTCTCTACCTCTCCTCCTTTAAGATGCTCCTTAAAACCAACCTCTTTGACCAAGCTTTTGGTTATCTGTCCTAATGTCTCCTTATGTGGCTTGGTGTCAAATTTTGTTTGATAATCGCTCCTGTGAAGTGCCTTGGGACGTTTTGGTACGTTAAAGGCACTGTATAAATGCAAGTAGTTGTTGTTATAGTGTCGTCTTAAGTCAGAACTCCAAAGTGCTTCAGGCAATTAAATATATTTGAAGTAAGGTGACTCCTAATAATGTCAGTTATGTATATCCTTAAAACCGCCAATCTTGTTCTTGAGACTTTATTTTTTTAATAGAGTTGGTTGATGCAGCATTAATCACTTTTGCTGGAAATCAATTCTACAAATCCTCTATTTGTGGACCATAAAATTTCCAATTTTTAAACTGGCTTACAACTTATTAATTTTGCACTTTTGTCTTCTAGTTTTATTTTAACAGTCTAAGTGAAATAACTTGCTTCAATGCACATTATCCATCCCTTTCAAAGACCTGGGTCATGTGCTTTCTCAAGTGTAATTTCCATAGTGAAATGGGATCAGTTTGGTGAATTACTCCTCATGACTTATCCCCCTAAATCCTAGAATTTTCACCGCTGTTATCGCTCTCCAGTGCATTAATTCCATTTGTAGATAGTGTTCAAAGTTGCTCATGATATTTTACTTGTGGTCCTACCAGTGAGCTATGCATAGTTAAGATAATACTTTTGATTTCCATTTGCAGTACTTGACTACCCTTTTAATAGCTGCTTTAAATTGATTGCATACTTGCAGTGAATAATCCATAATCATACCCAATCCTCTTCCTTTTGCATGATTGCTAATGGATTCATATTTATTATGCACATATATCCTGTTCGAATATACACTACATTACATTTATATCCATATTAAAGTTGAACTGCAATTGCTTAGCACATCCGCTTACTTTCAGCACTAATATCCATTTATGTCTTCCTTTCCTAGCTTACTTTGAAATAATTGAGTTTCACCATATCCTGGCTTACTTTGAAGAAGTAATCTGGGTTTACTTGACCTATGCAACTTGATGGTTATAAATTAGTGAATAGTTAACTGGCCTGCAGTAAAAAAGATTGGGCAAAAATCATTCACTTTTTTATTTCTACATTTGAATGTTCATGCATGATGTGACTGACCAGGACAGGAAGTAAATCCAAGGGGGTGGAAGAGAGCTTGAGGATCTGACGGTTACTGTATTCTGTGAAATTTAACATAGCTCAATAAAACTTGAGTTGCTGCTGTCTGTTCTGATGTGTCACTTAAAACAGTACAAACTTCTCTTTGAAAAATTCAATTGCACTGTTAGTGAAGAAGCTCTGGAATCACATACAAGTAACATTTGTTGACCAAATACAGGAAACTTTTGATTTACCGGCACCTAAATAACCGGAAATCTCGGTTAACTGGTAAAATTCAGGAGTAGGTTCAGGTAACTTTTATTACTTGCCTTCCTCCATTTGTTGCTGTGCAAAGGTGTGGCTGCAGCTGTTGCTAAGCTACAGAGATGCTTGCAACTTGTGGCCATTGTTCTGAAGCTGTTGCTAAGCAACAGGGTTTGTTGCTTTATACGGAGTTCTCAGCTCCGTATCTTTGACTATAGCTTTCAGTTATAGGTGACCAAAAGCTTGGTCAAAGAGGTATGTTTTAAGCAGTGTCTTAAAGGAGGAGAGAACGGTGGAGAGGTTTAGGGAGGGAATTCCAGAGCTTAGGTTGGGGCGGTCGGTGGTGGGGGGGGGGAAAGAGGGGGTTGGGGTGAGGTCGACACAGTGATGAAGATGGTGATGGGAGTCCTGATGGCCCTTTGGAATTCTGTGCTTGGATTTGTTGTGCATTTTTTCAGAATTTAAGTGTATATACTGAAATAGAATTGTGTTGTAAATGCTTCCAGGGACAGCCACAAGGTGGCAATGTAATCATTGGTGTTTTCACAAACCGCAGTGTTTGCTGGTAGCTAACTTGTTGGTATTCACCGTTTGTGTGTGATAAGCAAAACTAATATGAAACAAAGCAAGACTAGTGGGCTGGATAGTTATGAGAGGACTGAATACCCAGGCTTTGGAGACATCTGGCTGCACCATCATAAATGTTGCTTCTCGTTTGACTGCTGATAAGCAAATCTGGAACATTCAGCATTTTGCTAGTTGTACATTTGAGCCATGTTTGTTCATGTTTATCTCCCTTTGAAGGCCGCCTAATACAGCTCTTGTTCCTTTAGCTACAAGGGCAGGATCATCTGAGCTATGGTTCTGCCCCCATAACTGCTGCCAGTACAGCGCTATCATAATTAAATTGGGGGGGAAAGGAGGAGGAAGAGAGTAGTATGCTATTTTTGTGTGTTTGATTTCAAAACCTAAAAGTTCTCTTTTAAAACTTTTTTGTGGAAAAGTAACTCAAACTCTTGGTTAACCAATTCACTAGACTATTTTTGTCAAACATACTTTGAATGAATGTGAGAAGTCACACAACACCAGGTTATAGTCCAACAGCTTTATTTGAAATCACAAGCTTTCGGAGCGCTGCTCCTTCGTCAGGTGAAGGAGCAGCGCTCCGAAAGCTTGTGATTTCAAATAAAGCTGTTGGACTATAGAAACATAGAAGATAGGAGCAGGCGTAGGCCATTCGGCCCCTCGAGCCTGCTCCGCCATTCAATGCGATCATGGCTGATCATCCAAATTCAGTACCCTGTCCCTGCCTTCTCCCCATATCCCTTGATCCCTTTAGCCTTAAGAAATATATCCAACTCCTTCTTGAATATATTTAATGAACTGGCCTCCACCGCCCTCTTTGGTAGAGAATTCCACAGGTTCACCACTCTCTGGGTGAAGAAATTCCTCCTCATTTCAGTCCTAAATGTCCTACCCCTTATCCTTCGACTATGACCCCTGGTTCTGGACTCCCCGACCATTGGGAACATCCTTCCAGCATCTAGTCTGTCCAGGCCTGACAGACTGGTGTTGTGACTTCTCACATTTGTCCACCCAGTCCAACACCGGCATCTCCACATCATACTTTGAATGACAATGAATTCTGGTTTATTGCACCATTGTTTCTGAATGTTTTATTTCTGTAAGATGTCAGCCTTGTCTCGGTAGGTAGCACTCTCACCTCTTGTGCTAGAAGTTTTGTTGGTTCAACTCCCACTTCAGAGACGTGAGCACATAATTTAGGCTAACACCTCTGTGCCGTACTAAGGGAATATTGCACTGCCGGAGGTTCCATCTTTCAGGTGAGATGTTAAACTGAAGCCCCGTTTGCCCTCTCGGGGACGTAAAAGATTCCATGGCACTATTTGAAGAAGAGCAGGGGGTGTTCTCCCCAGTATCCTTGCCAATATTTACCCCTCAACCAACAAAAATCCCCAGAATATGTGTCCATTTAGGCTGTGTACAAAACTGGCTGCTGTGTCCCCTACGTTACAACAGTGACTACACTTCAAACCTACTTCATTGGCTGTAAAACACTTTGGGATGTGAAAGGTGCTATATAATGGCCTTATTGCTGATTTAATCTGCAAAATTCACCTGACCAAATGGAAGAATTATTTTCAGTTTAATATACTTTATCTTGTCTCCCACCCCCCCCCCCCCACCTAGTTGTTGCAAAAATGTAATTTCAAGATCTGATATTTTTAATTCTCTCTCTTTCTATACTTCATACAGCTTTTCCTTGTGCCTTCCTCTCTCGGTGCTGCTGATGCACAAAGATCTGATGTTTTGGCTCTCTCATCTGATGAAGAGCTGCCAAACTGACAACTATGAGAGACTCCGTTGAGGTAGCGGTGATGGGAATTTCTTTTGTTCTGGATATTGACAGGAAGCATCAGCAGTGTTTTAAATGTTAGTACTAGCGAAGTACAAAGCTGTACCTGGCCAGTGCTGAATTTTAAATCGGCCGATGCTTTCCAGTTGACCTACAAGGTGAAAAAGGATTCCGATTTTACCACCGAATTAATTTGCTTACATACCTGGTAGCAGAGTACCCGTTTGTGTTTGACCTCTGAGGCAGTGGGCCTTTTTGGAAGCAATGGACCTTTTTAGAGCTGTGGAGGAGAGGAGATTCAAAATAAAATATCAAGTAGGACTTTATTTTGTAGGACATGCGAACCTCTTCACTGATAACTTGATGGTAGTATCCGAAATACAAAGAGAAAATGAAAATCATTTCTGCTGAAGGTTGCCCACCCAAAATGTCTTCTCTCTTTCCAGATGCTGATCTACTTGCTGTGTATTTTTATAATTTCCTGATTTTATTTTCGATTTGTATTTTTTGTGCTAAGATACTCTTTGCTTTTACAGCAGTGTGTTTTTCTCTCCCTCCCCCAGTTTCCTTGTGCTTGCATTGTAGCACTCTTCGGTTTCAATTTGTTGAAACTTACTGCATTGCTGCCAGTGTTCACAAATTGTTACATAGTTGCAAACATTGTACTGCTTTTTAAAAAAATATAATTTCAGATTACTGTAGTCCTAAGAGTGGAGTGTTCCTTTCAAGGTTTATGCTGCGGAAGCAAAATGTTGCTGTTTCCTAGAAGGGACTCTGATAATCGTCGACTCTGTTTCTGATCTTTCTGCTTTATTCCCCGACTGATTTTACCTTTCAGTTCTTTGATTTCTATTTTGTTTGTTGAGTAGCTGTTAGGGTGTGTAGTTCAGTAACATCTGGGATTTTAGTTTAGACGAGCCTGATTGAGACACTGTCCAAAGTATGTATGGCTAGCAGTTCAGAGTAACAAGTCTTCCGCACAATCTAATGCAGTGATTCATGCCGGTTCAGATAGGTAGGCATTCAGATGGTGAAATCCCTGCTTTATGTTCAGTTATACTTGTTTTTCTCTTGTGGAGAACAGGTAATGATTTACTATTGATTTAATTCCAAAGTGTGTCTTTGTGTGATTTTAAACCCTTTATAAGAAAGCTCAGTGACCAAGTGCAGTATACAAGGAAACTTAAGAAAATAAAACTGGAAAATGCAACAAATGCACAGCGGACCATCAGCATCTAAAAAGAGAAAAGATAGATTTATGTTTCAGGTGTAGATGCCGTTCTACAGCGTTCAAGCGTGGGTGCTCATCTGAAACATCAACTGTCTTTTCCTTTTTTTTCATTCATGGGATGTGGGTGTCACTGGCAAGGCCTGCATTTATTACCCATCCCTAATTGCCCTTGAGAAGGGGTGGTGAGCCACCTATTTGAACCACTTAATATAGTTTTTCGTAGTGGTTTGATACAACCGAGTGGCTGCTAGGCCATTTCAGAGGGCAGTTAAGAGTCAACTACAATTCTGTGGGTCTGGCGTCACATATAGGCCAAACCAGGTAAAGACGGCAGATTTCCTTCCCTAAAGGACATTGGTGAAACCAGATGGGGTTTTAATGACGATCCGGTAGTTTCATGGTCACCATTCTTCCGATGCTGCTGGACCTGATGTATATTTCAGGCATTTTCTGATTTTTTTTTTTACTATTTCAGATTTCCAGCATTTGCTGGGTTTTTTTCTTCTGAGCCGCCCGGAAACTTACGAGTGGAATTAATTTGTCGCTTTTTTTGATGCTGTAAAGCAGATCCAGTTACCCGGTTCCCTGAATGCACAAAACTGATACTCTACTGGAAAAAAAAACCTTAGAAAAAAGTAGGCCTTGTCTACCCACACACAACAGATGGTGCCTCAGGAAACAAAGTGGTTTTTCTTGTTTTAAACTTCAAAAGATGAAGCCTGCCTCGGCACATCCTGAGCTGGATCAAGTAAAATCTATTCAGAGATGTAACATCTGGAAACCTTGGAATGTTACAGAAAGATTCTTGAGTCTTATTAAGTAACATCTGAACAATATCTCCATTTTATTTCTTGGTCCATTTAGTCTAAAAGCCTCCAAAATGGAAATATCCCAGTTTAATTTTAATAAGGAAAATGTTGATTATTGTAACAGTATGGATAACTAAATTCCAATTGAAGATTATAAGAATACACGTATTTGAATAATAAGTTGATTTTAGAATCTTCATGACTTATTTTCTGCTGTTTGATGTTGACATGTTTTGTTACATTATTGCTATGGACATCCAGAGCTGCAGCAAAATCTAGTGTCAAAGGCATGTTGTTTACAGTGAATTAGTGTGGAATGCTTGCCACCAGAATATATCAGATCCTGACTGCTGGAATAGTTACGTGCTAAATAACTACTTAGATGGTAGGTACAGATAGATGTGTACTGTGATTTCACAGTAGACCCTATTTTGAAAAGGACCTTCATAATGTTAATATTATTGCTCGTCATGGCTCGGTTGGTTAAAGCAGTGAGTAACTGAGTCATACAGGGCAGTCTGTCTAAGATCTCAGCTGGGATGGTGGTAGGAATGCTGCAATTTGCCTGCGTGCTCCTGGGTTAGTGAGGAACACATTGACCAAGGTTCTTGCTGCCTGCTGTTGTTCAACAACCCCTGTTGGAAGTGTGCAGATGAGGACAGGATCAGCCTCAGCTGTGATATTCCCCATGGTGAAATAGTCTGCAGAGACTCCCCTGGAGAATGGCACCTTGGGCAAAGTACTGGAGTGTACCCATTGCCTGTGGAGCGGCACCCACCTTGGGGTTGATTCGGAAAAGGGAGAAAGTTAGCAGAAAGAGAACACTTCAATATCGTAGCAGTTCAAAATCAGAATATAAATAAAATAGGTCATTCATTTTATTCAGTGTCTTAACTCTTCCATCATAGCATCTAACGGTACCTTGAACAATCCTAATATTGCCTTCATTTCTCTGTCTTATTTAATCATTTTGAATATTTAGCATTCTTTGGATAAAGAAGTCCTTCCAGAAATCTGTTCTAAATCTACTCTTCACTCCTTTTCTTTTTTGTCTTCAGGCCTACTTTCCTGGCTTAGCTTGAGTAATAATTTGGGTTTATTTCCTCCAAATACTGTTTAATATTTTAAAATATTTAAACAGGTCCTCCTTAACTGCCTTCTTATTAGATTGTAAAGATTAGACTTATCTAATCCTTTCTCATCCTTTCACAGTTGGGATTAGTCTTGCTCCTCTTCTATGTACCCTTTTTTGCAAAGTGTGGTGAGGTGACCATGTTCTACGCTGGTTTCTATGATTTTGTTTGTTTAGAAGATGTGAAACACTTTGGATTTCATAAGGATGTGACCAGGTGCTTTATCAATCTTCCTTCTTTCCTAAGAGGAAATGCTTTAAGGCTATCCTGAAGCAAAGATTTAAGAAATCTTGCATTTACTCAAACCTGGGAAGGCTTAGCTCAAGATCATGCTGTCTATAAATCTGCTGTGGAATGTGGCATCACATACTTGGAAGCCAAGTTAACAGCGGAAAAGAAGTATTGTTGCAAGAAAGTCAACCAGCCAAGTTTGACAATGTGATACATGTGGTTGGCAATGTGTGTACACATTGGGCTACAGACCATTGCTGAATATGGCTTCTTCTTCTTCTGGACTTGTGTGTTATGGTAATTTTTGTTTCAGAGTTGCTTGTATTATTCTAAAATGTGCAGCTGTTCCAACAGCCAGGCCTGACATGCTCCTGTGACTAATCTCCATTTTCTTACTTGCATGTAAGAAGGTAAACAACACTGGAGCTTTAAATACATATGTATGGCAAAGGCATTCAGAACTGAAAGGGCTACTCTAAACCAAGCAAACAATAGTGTTAGTGGTAGTAGCTACAGCACTCGAGTGTTGGAACTACAACTAGGATGCCTGAGATTGGATTACCCTGACTGGAATTCACGTTTAGGATTTCCCTAGAAGGCAAGTTGACCAAGCGTGACCGTGGCTGTGTCAGAGCTCTGCATCGGTAGACCTTCTCCCTAACACAGAGAAAGGTGTCATGGATGCTTGGGGGAGTTGAAATGAGGAGTGGTACGGAGGAGGAAAGATTCCAAATCATAAAAATAGAAATAACTCTGCAATGGCTTATTGGGTAAATGCACTGCCTAGCATGGAACTGAACTATACAAACCTGGAAGGTCTCTGGTTGATCCACAGTCTTTGCTGAATTAGTTGTAGCAAGGGCCCTTGCTTCAGTACTTCGATGTTGGAAAAAAGAAAAATCAATGACCTTTCCTGTCTCTCATTGCTTTCCTGTGACATCCACTAGAAAATATGCAGCAGCGGATGTCTGATGAGAGGATTGGGTTTGGCTGTGATGCTTTTTACGTTACAATAGCCTGCCAATACTGATTCTATAGACTCGTGTGAATAGCAACTAGGTGGGTGAGGTACTGAAGGATTGCCGGTGTCTGTAGAATTGTACACCAGTGAGAATCACTCTCTTCAGAAATGGAGGAGAGAAAGCTCGCAGTTGGGTGGGGAAGAGCAGTAATCACTTTGTCTGGGCATCATAGTCACTTGTGGTCCTTACAGCTTCAAGGACACCCTCAAAGCCTCCTTGGAAAAAGTGTAACATCCCCACCGACTCCTGGGAATCCCTGGCCCAAGACCGCACAAAGTGGAGGAAAAGCCTCTGGGAAGGCAGCACGGTGGCATAGTGGTTAGCACTGTTGCCTCACAGCGCCAGGGACCCGGGTTCGAATCCGGCCTCGGGTGATTGTCTGTGTGGAGTTTGCACATTCTCCCCGTGTTTGCGTGGGTTTCCTCTGGGTGCTCCGGTTTCCTCCCACAGTCCAAAGATGTGCGGGTTAGGATGATTGGCTATGATAAAATTGACCCTTAGTGTTAGGGGGATTAAATACGTGGGGTTACGGGGATAGGGTGGGATATGTGTTGGTGTAGGGGTTACGGGGATCGGGTGGGATATGTGTCGGTGCAGGCTCGATGGGCCGAAATGGCCTCTATCTGCACTGTGGGGTTTCTGTGATTTCTGTGAACACCTCGAGTCTCTTCGCCGGGAGCAAGCGGAAGCCAAGCGCAAACAGCGGAAGGAGCGCACGTCAACCCAAGCACCCCACCCGCCCGCCCCTTCAACCACCGTCTGCCCCACCTGTGACAGAGACTGTAGGTCCCGCATTGGATTCATTAGTCACCTGAGAACTAATTTTTAATGTGGCAGCAAGTCATCCTCGGTTCCGAGGGACTGCCTAAGAAGAAGGACTGGTGGCATAGTGGTTAGCACTGTTGCCTCACAGCGCCAGGGACCCGGGGTTCAAATCTGGCCTCGGGCGACTGTCTGTGTGGAGTTTGCACATTCTCCCTGTGTCTGCGTGGGTTTCCTCCGGGTGCTCCGGTTTCCTCCCACAGTCCAAAGATGTGCAGGTTAGGTTGATTTGGCTATGATAAATTGACCCTTAGTGTTAGGGGATTAAATACGTGGGGTTACAGGGATAGGGTGGGATATGTGTCGGTGCAGGCTCGATGGGCCGAAATGGCCTCTATCTGCACTGTAGATTCTGTGAATGATCATCATTGATGAATAAATGTGCATTATTCGTTATCAAATGGAGACCTGTCATATCTAAAGTGTTCTATTTTAAACATCTCTAGTGCTCGCTTGTTGATTTGAATTCTGACACCTGAGTGGTACTCTGGTTGATGCATCAGTCTAGTTATTGAGCCTGCAATTTCTGGCCCAGTAGTTGTGTGGCCATGTAATGTTAACTGACAATTCATTTGTCTTGTTATTTACAACATGTTAATCTTCAATCCCTGTTGCCATTATACTAAGTATTTTACTTTTGATGAATGCTGTATTGTGATCTTAGCCACTATATAAAGGCATGCGGGGTTCTTCCTGGATTATTGGCATTGCAGCAACTAGCTAAGCTGTTTGAATTTTGCTTAATAGTGTGTCATTACCCATAGTCTGTTCTTGGTAGAATCTTGTGGTGTGTTCGCTGGAGATAAGCCAGAAAGCTACCCAATTCATTAAGTTACCCAATTCTTGTTCCCACAGAATAAGTTCCAGCCAGTGTAATACCCTTCAGGGGATTATTCGTCACCTAATATGACAATCCAGAGGATGAGTTTGTGCAATGCAGGTGAATTCAAATATAGTACTTACAATTGAGTGAGTGAGAAATATTGGCCTGAATATTAACCCCACCCTCCACAACAGGCGGAAGAGGGTCGGGGTAGGGGAGGGTTAAAAATGAAAAAATGGGCAACATGACCCCAACCCGCTGCATATGTGCCCGTTGCCATTTATACGGTGGTGGGGTTCGAGGTGACCAAGTGTTCCGCTGTGGAGAGGCAGGACGCTTCATTAACAATTTTGCAGATGCCACATGGATTTCCCAGGGGTTGGGAAACCTGGCAGTGAAAGAGGGGTGGTAGCCCCCCCAACCTGGTTTCCGCGGACGAGTAAGTTAAAATTGCCCCATCACTATTTTGATACATTTGTCTTCCTCCAATTTTTCATCATTAAGAAATGGTTCGATATAAAGGTTAATTGCAATATAAATGTTTTGTTAATTTTTGCACCATGGTCAAGTGGATTGATAGCAGCACTAATGCAGCCTGATTAGCTCACTTCTAATCTTCTCAGCGGTAGGTTTCCCTGCTCCCTGTGTATAACCCAGGGGAGAAAAGTACATTTAAAAAAATATATAATCTACACTAGAACCATTGGATAAAGTCAATTGATACCTTGGTGCATATTTACAATGCTAAAATGTTTTTTGATATTGTTACTGATTAGGACAGAAAATGAATTCTGTTGTGAAAGGCGCTATATAAATGCAAGCCGATAACACTCCTCATTGAACCAGGGTTGGTCCCATGGCTTGATGGTAATGGTAGAGTGAGGGAGATGCTGGGCCATGAGGTTACAGATTGTGGTGGAATACAATCCTGCTGCTGCTGATGGCCCACAGCGCCTCATGGATGACCAGTTTTGAGCTGCTAGATCTGTTCTGAATCCATCCTATTTAGCACTGTGGTAGTGGCAACAAGAGCGGGTCAGAGGCAGCACCTCCCAAACCCACGACTTCTACCACCTAGAAGGACTAGGGCAGCAGGTGCATGGGAACACCATCACCTCCAAGTTCCCCGCCATCCTGGCTTGGAAATATATCGCCGTTCCTGCATCGTCACGATCCTGGAACTCCCTCCTTAACAGCACTGTGGGAGTACGTACACCACAAGGACTGCAGTGGTTCATGAAGGCAGCTCAACACCACCTTCTCGAGGGCAATTAGGGATGGGCAATAAATGCTGGCTTTGCCAGCGACGCCCGCATCCCGGAACGAATAAAAAATAATAGTCTGTGGTAAGCATGGTTGGTTCTCAGCACATTCCTGCTATTCCAGCCGCCTTGCTTATTTCCAGGCCAGGCATATTGCAGACGAGGCTTGTAGAATATAGATAGCATTTGAAAAATAAGGCTCTTCCCTGAAAACTAATGTTTGCCTCAGATATGGTGTCTGAGTCGAAGCCACAGTCGGCCTTTGATGTGAAGTTAGATCAAATCATAGGCTTGTTAAAGGTCAAAGGAAATTTTGTATGCTGATTTCATTTCAACCATATAAATGGAGTTGTGTTTTCCAGTTGCAGTCAACTGTCAAAATCAGACCATCTATGAGGCCAGCCAGAACCCCCAGTTCACACCTTGTTCAGCTGGGTGTTTGTTTATAAGAGAAATGGTTGATATTTTGATTTGTCTAGTGATCGAGAAGAAATCATTTGATTTTTAGATAAAAATGTGTCGTAATCTTTTTAATGTCACAGACACTCTGGCCCCAATATTAACGGGGGAAGGTGCAGGGGAGCGCTGTAGCGTGGGGAAAACTCGGCGAGGACGTGGAGGCTCTGTCGATTTTAACGGCAGGGCCTCATTTAAATAATTTTCTGCAGACTCCTGCCTGACCGCCAGTCAAATATACAGCCTGGCTGATGGGCGGGAGCATAAACCAGCGGCAGATGACTCTTATCAAGACACTCGCCCACATTCATGCAGCAGCATCGCAGTAACTTTGACAGAAATTTGGGAGCGGGTTATCCGCTGCCCACTTATTTGGGGAATATTAGAGAGCAGAGAACTTTTTCTAAAAAGTATATGACCATAAAACATTCTTGTCCATTTGGTGGTTCTGAGCAACATTTTTTCCCATGCATTTGCCTTTAGTTGATTTAATATTTGCTGATCCTTGGGAATGGGAACAGTGCAGAAAGCAGCAATGAACTTTGTGCAATGCTTTGAATATTTATGATCCAAAGGTGGTTGTTTTCTTCTGCAGTTGTCTGACTGGCTTTAAGACCTAAATGAGCCAAAATTTGCTCCAGCTTAATGCTGGCAGAACCAAACCCATCCTCTCAGTCCTGCTGGTATCAACATGGCCCTTAGCATGACTCCCAGCTGCCCCCTCAGGAGCTGCAGATCCTCAGCGTAAGACTAGATTTTGAGCTGAGCTTTCTTCCTTGCATTTGTTCCAGTTCTCAAAGACTGCTTTCTTCCACTTCTGCAACATTGCCAACATCCACTCCTGTCTCACCCCACTGCAGCTAAATCCCAGTTCATGGCTTTACACCCATGAACCTCGACTCCTCCAGTGCTCTCCTAACTGGTCACCCCTTCCACAAATTACAACTCATTCAGAAAGCTGTAGCTGACATCCTCATGCACAAAGTCTTGCAATCTCATTACTCCTGTTCTTTTCAAGTTTCACTAATGCCTTAACGATCCTTGTCATTTTTAAATATTACCGTGGTCTTACCCACTCTACTTGAGCAACCTCGTTCAGCTATACGTACTCGCACACAATCTCCGCTCCTCTGATACTGGTTACTCCTTGTTCCTCCACTCCATGATTTGTGATGGCTCTTTTTAGCCACTATGCCCAGCCCTGAAGAATTCCTTCCCAGAAGTCTGTACCTTTCCACTTCCCAACTTAATTCCTAAAACACTCGCAAAACCATTCTAATCAACCAACCCTTCAGCCCCATCCTTCAACATCCTGTACATGAAGAGTGCTCTAGCAAGTAAAGTGCAGCTGCATAATGAAGAACAGCGCTGCCGTATAAATCAGACCCTTGTTTACATCTGTATAAGACATCAATTATAAATATTTTAATGTTTTTAATTTGTGCATTATTTACACATAATCATATAAAAATATTTAAAGAAATTATGTAATTTATTTTGCCTTGAAGGCAACACTGAGGGGTGCTTCAGTTGCTAAACTGTTAACGGAGAACTTGTTTGGAGTCAGAAGTCGGGTCTGATTGTCTTTTGACCAATTAGCTCATCTTAGCTCTTGAAAGGCAACTTTATGTGCAGCAAAGTGACATCATGTGTTTATCTAAAAGAGAACAGCCAAGCACACAAGATTTTTTTTAGAAAGAGGGCGAGTGTATCACATTTTGTTTGACTGTTTAGTTTACTCAGTTTGCTCTGGCATGTGACAGAATTTGCAGCAATGTGAAACTTCCAATAGTCTCCTGTGAGTGTCAGCTGGCGACTGGGGTCAGAGGTCAGTGGTTGGGGCTAACAGCCCGGAACAGCTGCTGGTTCACAGCGTGCAGTGTACTGGGGAGGTGACTGCTGTGTAAGTTTTCAGTTTGTGTTGGGAGTGTCTGACGTTCCAGCATTGTGCCTGGCAGTCTGCAGTTATGCCCTGCAGCATAACTCTTAACCATCTTTGGAATATATTTGGGTTCACTGTCGATGTGAATGATAGGAATGAGGAAGAGTAAAGTATGCTGGATCCAGCATTGTCCCAGCTGCCAGATGAACATTTCACTGTATGATATATGATGTGTAACTTGTTTTGTTGTTGTGAATGGAAGTCGGAAAGTAACAATCATCTTGGACTAATGATAGCCATTTCTGAAAAGATCACTTTCAAGTGGGTTGGAAGTTGCTCTTCCAGTTGGATTAAGGTGAACTAAGGAACAGACAGAGTTATCTGTGAAAGCATGTCCAGCGCTGGAAAAGCTGCTTGCAGCCCAAGCTTGATCTACGGACACTGGAATTGGGAAAGACCGGTGGGAATTGACTGCAGTTCTCCTGAGCCCCGTTGCATTTGGCTGGCCGCACTGAGGAATGTGACCTCGGAGGTGAACCCCAGGAAGGAGAGGGACAGTGATATCTCGGCTGTCAAAAGGAAGCACAGTTTTCCTATTTGGGAACAGGAGGAGGAGGAGGAGTTGCTGGTAAGGTGTTTGGTTTGGAAGTTGTGAACTCTTTGCTTGCATGTGTATTGTGTTGGAGAAAAAGTGGGCACAGCCAGATTTAATTTCCTGGATACTGCGTTGCCTCAGGAAATCTTTAATAGAATGTAAGTGCAGACGAGCCCTTGTCTGTACAAAAATGCAGGAACAACAATGTCTGCCTTTACTCCTTTACATTTTGGCACTACAGCTGCTCTCTTGTGCTACTGATAACTCGACATGTGCTTCAATGAGATTAACACTAATAGCAGTTTGTGTAAAAATGTTTCACTAATAATTCAAATGCATTTAACGGGCATAAAGCTACAGAAATCTTTTTCTGTGACACATGGGTTTGGCTAAAGAAGCCCAGCTAGTCAAATTTTTAAAATATTTGTGTGTTGATTCATTGTTCTAATGCCCCATAGCACATCAGCACACTGCACCACAGAATCCTATAGTCTGCTTTTTACAACAGTTGTAGTTAAAACTCTTATTCTAGAATAAAGCTACTTTGTAAAGCAGAACTGTTGCCCTAAAAATAACATTTGTTATGTAGACATTCCGGTTTTCACAGTAGAAGTTTATTTCATAAACAGGATGCCTTCATGTGCACACTGCTGACCTCTGCTCTTCATGCCAGGTACTGCTCCTGTCATTAGCATGAATCCAAGACTGTAGGTTGGAGTTAATGTACAAATCACACGTTCCTGAACTTAATTTTTGTTATGAAAATTTGAATATCTTCATAATACATAGTGCTGGAGAAACATTAGTTAACAGGTCTACTGTTCTATTTGTATATCAGAAAAAATCTATTCCATAGCTATTTCTGGGTATGGTAGTGTAGTAAGTTATGTTGGACTAATAATCCAGAGGATTTATAATATAGAGAATGAGTTAAAATCTCACCATGGCAGTTTGAGAATTTTAAATCGGTTTAGGAAAAAAATAAGGAAATTTAAAGCTAGTATCAGTAAAAGTGATCATGAAGCTGTCAGTTTGTCATAAAAACCCATCTGGTTCGCTAGTCTCTTTCAGGGAAGGAAACCTGCTGTCCTTACCCACTCTGGCCTCTGTGACTCCGGACCCACAGCAATGTGGTTGACTCTTAACTGACCTCTAAAGTGGCCTAGCGAGCCACTGAGTTGTAGCAAACCACTACAAAGATGACAGCAGTGGTTCCAGGAGAAGGCCCACTACCACTTTCTCAGGGTAAATAGGGATGGACAATTGATGTCGGTGTTACAAGCTACCCCCACGTCCTGAGAATGAACAATTTTAAAAAAAAAATGAATATTTCATGAAGACATCATGATCCAGCATGGTATATTAGCATAAATCACTGACACCAGCTTTTATTTCCAGGTTTTCTGAACTGAATTCAAATTCTCAAACTGCCATGGTGGGATTGGCACTCTCGTTCTCTGAATAGTTCAAGCCTCAGTGTTACTAGTCTAGTAACATAAGCACTGCACTACTGTATCCCAACTTTGCAAAAAGTGGTATTGCAACACATTGTTTCACAGTGACATTATGGGAAGCAATCTGCTTAGCAACCTAGTTTACTTTCCAACTTGTTATTTTTTAATTTTTTTTTCTTTTAGACTTGTCAAATGAATGGTTTAAAAATACAATGAGGATGTGTGAAATATAATCTATATCTGACGGTAACTGTGGATTTTTCAACAACTGTTTTCTCATTTAGTTGGCTTGATGACAGATTCTGTGAGCAGACTGTGCGAGCCTTATGATCTGGAATCTGCATCTTTTGTTTCTTTCCTCTCTAGAAATAACATAGCCCAGCTCTAACAATTAACACTAATTGCAGTAACTTGCTTATTTGAATTTCTATAGGCTTCCCACTACATCTCCACCCCTCAAAGGATGGAAACACCTGATGGAAAACCAATTTCTTACAGGCTTAAATGACTAGTTGAATTTATTTCCAATTTAATAATTCACTGCAGCAAAGATATTGGGCAAATACTTCGTAGCACATTCCCCCCAGTCGCTCCCTCTCTCTCTTCCCCCCCAGTCGCTCCCTCTCTCTCTTCCCCCCCAGTCGCTCCCTCTCTCTCTTCCCCCCCAGTCGCTCCCTCTCTCTCTTCCCCCCCAGTCGCTCCCTCTCTCTCTTCCCCCCCAGTCGCTCCCTCTCTCTCTTCCCCCCCAGTCGCTCCCTCTCTCTCTTCCCCCCCAGTCGCTCCCTCTCTCTCTTCCCCCCCCAGTCGCTCCCTCTCTCTCTTCCCCCCCAGTCGCTCCCTCTCTCTCTTCCCCCCAGTCGCTCCCTCTCTCTCTTCCCCCCCAGTCGCTCCCTCTCTCTCTTCCCCCCAGTCGCTCCCTCTCTCTCTTCCCCCCAGTCGCTCCCTCTCTCTCTTCCCCCCAGTCGCTCCCTCTCTCTCTTCCCCCCAGTCGCTCCCTCTCTCTCTTCCCCCCAGTCGCTCCCTCTCTCTCTTCCCCCCAGTCGCTCCCTCTCTCTCTTCCCCCCAGTCGCTCCCTCTCTTCCCCCAGTCGCTCTCTCTCTTCCCCCCCAGTCGCTCCCTCTCTCTCTTCCCCCCAGTCGCTCCCTCTCTCTCTTCCCCCCAGTCGCTCCCTCTCTCTCTTCCCCCCAGTCGCTCCCTCTCTCTCTTCCCCCCAGTTGCTCCCTCTCTCTCTTCCCCCCCAGTCGCTCCCTCTCTCTCTTCCCCCCAGTCGCTCCCTCTCTCTCTTCCCCCCAGTCGCTCCCTCTCTCTCTTCCCCCCCAGTCGCTCCCTCTCGCTCTTCCCCCCCCAGTCGCTCCCTCTCGCTCTTCCCCCCAGTCGCTCCCTCTCGCTCTTCCCCCCAGTCGCTCCCTCTCGCTCTTCCCCCCAGTCGCTCCCTCTCGCTCTTCCCCCCAGTCGCTCCCTCTCGCTCTTCCCCCCAGTCGCTCCCTCTCGCTCTTCCCCCCAGTCGCTCCCTCTCGCTCTTCCCCCCAGTCGCTCCCTCTCGCTCTTCCCCCCAGTCGCTCCCTCTCGCTCTTCCCCCCAGTCGCTCCCTCTCGCTCTTCCCCCCAGTCGCTCCCTCTCGCTCTTCCCCCCAGTCGCTCCCTCTCGCTCTTCCCCCCAGTCGCTCCCTCTCGCTCTTCCCCCCAGTCGCTCCCTCTCGCTCTTCCCCCCAGTCGCTCCCTCTCGCTCTTCCCCCCAGTCGCTCCCTCTCGCTCTTCCCCCCCAGTCGCTCCCCCTCTCTCTTCCCCCCCAGTCGCTCCCCCTCTCTCTTCCCCCCCAGTCGCTCCCTCTCTCTCTTTTTCCCCCCCCAGTCGCTCCCTCTCTCTCTTTCCCCCCCCGTCGCTCCCTCTCTCTCTTCCCCCCCCCCCCAGTCGCTCCCTCTCTCTTCCCCCCCCAGTCGCTCCCTCTCTCTCTTCCCCCCCCCTCGTCGCTCCCTCTCTCTCTTCCCCCCCAGTCGCCCCCTCTCTCTCTTCCCCCCCCCCCCCCAGTCGCCCCCTCTCTCTCTTCCCCCCCCCCCCAGTCGCCCCCTCTCTCTCTCTTCCCCCCCCCAGTCGCCCCCTCTCTCTCTTCCCCCCCCCAGCCGCTCCCTCTCTCTCTCTTCCCCCCCCAGTCGCTCCCTCTCTTCCCCCCAGTCGCCCCCTCTCTCCCCCCCCCCAGTCGCCCCCTCTCTCTCTCTCTTTCCCCCCCCCCAGTCGCCCCCTCTCTCTCTTCCCCCCCCCCCAGTCGCTCCCCCTCTCTCTCTTCCCCCCCCCCAGTCGCTCCCCCTCTCTCTTCCCCCCCAGTCGCTCCCTCTCTCTCTTTCCCCCCCCCCCAGTCGCCCCCTCTCTCTCTCTCTCTTTTCCCCCCCCCAGTCGCCCCCTCTCTCTCGTCGCTCCCCCTCTCTCTCTTCCCCCCCCAGTCGCTCCCCCTCTCTCTTCCCCCCCCAGTCGCTCCCTCTCTCTCTTTCCCCCCCCCAGTCGCTCCCTCTCTCTCTTCCCCCCCCCAGTTGCTCCCTCTCTCTTTCCCCCCCCCCCGTCGCTCTCTCTCTCTCTCTCTCTCTCTCTCTCTCTCTCTTCCCCCCCCCAGTCGCTCCCCCTCTCTCTCTTCCCCCCCCCCCCCAGTCGCTCCCCCTCTCTCTTCCCCCCCCAGTCGCTCCCTCTCTCTCTTCCCCCCCCCCCCAGTCGCTCCCTCTCTCTCTTCCCCCCCCCCCCAGTTGCTCCCTCTCTCTTCCCCCCCCCCCAGTCGCTCTCTCTCTCTCTCTCTCTCTCTCTCTCTCTCTCTCTTTCCCCCCCCCCCCGAGTCGCTCCCTCTCTCTCTTTCCCCCCCCCCCCCCCCCCCCCCCCCCAGTCGCTCCCTCTCTCTCTTCCAACAACAACATGCCCTCAAAAAAGCCTCGGCACCCCCAGCTAGTATATATATATACTTGCTGAAGTGCTCGGCGGTGCCGAGGCTTTTTCGAGGGCATGTTGTTGTTGGAAGAGAGAGAGAGAGAGAGAGAGTGACTGCGGGGGGGGGGGAGAGAGAGAGTGAGAGAGCGCGACTGGGGGGAAGAGAGAGAGCGACTGGGGGGAAGGGAGGGCGGGTGGGGGAAGGGGGGCGGGGGGAGAAGGGAGGGTGGGGGGGAGGGGGGAGAAGGGGGAAAGGGGGGCGGGGGGGAGGGGGGAGAAGGGGGGAAGGGGAGAGGAGGGAGGGGCGGGGGGAGGAGGAGAGAGCGGGGGGGAGGGATGGGCGGGGGGAGGGGGGGGAGGGGAGGGGGGGGAGGGGAAGGGGGAGCGTCCCCGTGCCCCCAAACTCCCGAGCCCCCTGGTTGGCCCCCCCCCGAGACTGGCCCCCCGAGGCTCGCCGCCCCCCCCCCCCCCCCCCAACCAAGCACCGAACTCCGGAGGCGCGATCTTCCGAGCACCGGCCTCCCGAGCTGGCTTCAAGATTGCGGCTGTGCGAGACGGCCGGCGGGCCCGGTTGCCAGGGTAACCGTTGACGCTCACCAAGCCCCGCCCCCCGGCCGAGCCAGAGAGAGAGACGCCGCGTCTGAGCTGCTCCTGCTGCATGCGCACCCTTTAGTAAGGTAGCGGCGCTGGGCTGAGGCCCGCCCCTCCAGCCTTCGAGTGGGGCCGGGAGGTGCCTAGCTCGGGCATGGGTGCGGAGGAGAGGCCGAGGCTTCGAGGCCTACCTGGAAAAACGGGGAAAGGTAGGAAAATTAATGAGATTAGATAAGTTAATGACTTTCTAAATCATTTTTTTTTAAAAACAATATGTGTTTTAAAAGCAACGTTTTTTTGAAAGATGCAGAAAGCGGGAAAAAGAAAGGAAAAGTTTGGAATCAAGATGGCGGCGACTCACCTCGGTTCAGAACGATAAGGCCCGCCCACACACGCACCGATTGGCCCGGCGGCACACGCCAGCAACCCGGCGTACGATTGGTCGAGCTCGAGGTCACTCTGTCGCTAATGAGCGGATAATGAGATGCTAATGAGCGGAATGTTAAGGTTTTTCGGATACCGCGGGCGCGATTTTAGCCCGGCCGAAACGTAAATACGCTTAAAACCGTTTTGGAAAGGTAAGCTTTCTTTCGACGTAACGCACGCGTAGGTACGCCCTGTAACTTTTGAGCGCATAGCCGCCCAGACGCACACGTGACACAGACAGACGGAAGGACAGACAGAAGGACCGATTTATATATATAGATTTAGAATGTCCCCTTTAAAAGTTAGTTCTTCCAGCTCTTCTTTCAGTTTCATGAAATATCACAATATAGTGCCAGTTCTTTCATAGAAGGAATACTTAAGCTGAATGCTTATGTCCTTCCTACATTACAACAGTGACTACATTTCAAAAGTACTTAATTGGCTGTAAAGGGTTTGAGCTGTCCTGAGGTCGTGAAAAGCGCTATATAAATACAAATCTCTTTCTCTCTCTCTGTCTCTCCCTCCAGATAACTAAAGGGCACAGAAAGACTCTGGTTTTAAACTCTTAATTCCTTTGCAGATAGGGATTGCAATCAATTTGTGATCAAAGCAACGATACTACAACGGTATTTAGTCTATAGCATCGGTTCTTGTACTACTTGTTCTAAGATTAGATCACGAAAACGACCTTGCAGAATACTGATGGAATGTAAACATGCATCGTGTGGAATCTTAGCTGGTTTACGACTTCAATAGGACTATAGGAACAGGACTAGTCCATTCAGCCTCTCGAGCATATTCTGCCATTCAGTTAGATCATGGCTGATCTGTATATTCTACCCGCCTTTGCTCCAACTCCCTTGATACCCATATCTTATAGATGTTCTTGCTCAGGCCAACATCCCCAGCATCGAAGCTTTGACCATGCTCGATCAGCTCCAATGGACGGGCCACATTGTCCGCATGCCCGATACGAGACTCCCAAAACAAGCGCTCTACTCAGAGCTCCAGCACGCAAGAAAGAGAGCCCCAGGTGGGCAGAGGAAACGCTTCACAGATACCCTCAAAGCCTCCTTGAAAAAGTGTAACATCCCCACCGACACCTGGGAATCCCTGGCCCAAGACCGCACAAAGTGGAGGAGAAGCATCCGAGAAGGCGCCGAACACCTCGAGTCTCTTCGCCGGGAGCAAGCGGAAGCCAAGCGCAAGGAGCGCACGTCAACCCAAGCACCCCACCCACCCGCCCCCTTCAACCACCGTCTGCCCCACCTGTGACGGAGACTGTAGGTCCCGCATTGGACTCATCAGTCACCTGAGAACTCATTTTTAATGTGGAAGCAAGTCATCCTCGGTCCCGAGGGACTGCCTAAGAAGAGAAGATAAATCTTAGTCTTGAAAATTTCAATTGACCCATCAGTGCCTTTTAGAAGAGTTTGCCAGATATCCACTACCCTTTGTGTGGAGAAAGTGCTTCCTGATTTCACTCCTAAATGGCCGAGTTTTAATTTTAAGATTGTGCCCCTTGTCCTGGATTCCTCCATCAGAGGAGATAGTTTCTCTGTAACTACCCTATCGAATCCCTTTTATCATTTTTAAACACATCAGTTAGATCACCCCGCAACCAAACTCAAGGGAATACAAGCCAAGTTTATGCAGCCTGACCTCTTAATTTAACCCTTTAAGCCCTGGTATAATTCTGGTGAATCTGCGCTATACCCCTTCCAAGGCCAATATATGTGTCCAGAGGTTTGGTGCCCAAAACTGAACACAGTACTGGAGATAGGACCTGACCAAGGCTCCATACAACTGAAGCTTCGCTTCCTAACTTTTGAATTCCAACCTCCTTGAAATAAAGGCCAACCTTTTGATTACGTTTTGTCTCTGTGCACTAGCTTTTAATGATTTGTTTACATGGACACCTAAATTCCTGAGCTCCTCTACTGCTCCTCGTCTCTTACCATTAAGAAAATATTCCGATTTGTCTTTCTCCGATCCAAATAGGTTGATTTGGAACACATCCCTTAGCTACTTTCCCACATATTCTCTAGCATAACAATTATGCAGTTGTTTGATATTTCACATTAATGAAATTCATACAAATAATTAGTGATTTTTAAAATTCATGCACGGGATGTGGAGGTCGCCGGCAAGGCCCTCGAATGCAACTGAGTGTCTTGCTCGGCCATTTCAAAGGGCAGTTAAGAGCCCACCACATTGCTGTGGGTCTGGAGTCACATATAGGCCAGACCGGGTAAGGACGGCAGATTTCTTTTCCTAAAGGACATTAGTGAACCAGCTGGGTTTTTATGACAATCTGGTAGTTTCATGGTCACCATTACTGATACTAGCTTTTTATTCCAGATTTATTTAAAAAACGGATTTTAAATTCCGCATCCGCAGCTGCAGAACTGAACTCGTGTCTCTGGATCACTAGTCCAGGTCTACTGGATCACTAGTCTAGTAACAACGTTATGCTACCGTACAGGTATTGAATCTGCTTCCACCGCCCTTTCAGGCAGTGCATTCCAGATCATAACAACTTGCTGCGTAATAACTCTGCGATCTTCTCCAGCCAAATATTCTAGCCCTCATCCTCCACTCTGAACAACAACTCACAACGTTATAAAAAAGCATGGCTGGAAATGAATCCACAAAGAAATTTCAGAACTTGAGCTTTTGTTACAGCCTTATTTTAGCCAGCACTTGCAAGGTATAGACACCATCATACTTGCAAGAGGATTGAAATTTTAGTGTTGGCTTATTTTTTTTCAGATGAGCAGTTCTTTCCTCAGCTGTGTTCGCTTTTCTGCAGCAGTGTACAGTTTCTAAAATGTGAGGCCATGTGTTAAATTAACCTTTTGTAAGGATGCCAGAAGCATCAGTATTTCATACATGATCACTTAGGGAGCATGTAATTATTGTATTTGTTTTATTTATTCATCTTTCAACTGCTACACGTGACCTTCTAAATACATTGACATGAGAGGAAGACCTTGTGCAGAAGACCAGCTCTCTCTTCTGGGGGGGTTGTGGGGGGGGGGAGCAAAGTACTGCAAATGTTGGAAATCTGAAATAAAAACAGAAAATGCTGGAAAAACTCAGAACGTCAGGCAGCATCTATGGACAGAGAAAGGTAGGGTTAACTGTTCAGGTTGATGACCTTTGTTAGAACCGTCAGAAACATTAACCCTACCTTACCCTCTCCACAGAAGCTGCCTGACCTGCTGAGTGTTTCCAGCATTTTCTGTATTTATTTCTCTCTTTTCTGACTCCGTCTCCAATAGGTCTGTGGGAAAGTGAATAATATGAACAATTTTTCAATTTTAAAAATAAAATCTAAATCACAGGCCTGCAAACAGACAATGGCTGGTTCAGTGTGCTGTGCAATTTTGCAGCATGATGCAAACATGTTGATACAATGGACAAGTTCAATGTGTTTAGAAAGTTCAGGAAGGAGATTGGAGTACTGGCAACAGATCTGGAATCTCACAGAAATATGGAGAAATGGTGGGAGTACAAACCCAAAATGGAACTGAATGTTTGTTCGTGTTACAAAAACAAACTACTGCAGGTGCTGGAAATCTGAAATAAAAACACAAAATGCTGGAAATAGAGTTAACATTTCAGGTCTTACCTTTCATCAGAACTGGAAAGTGTTTGCGATCATAGAATGGTTACAGCATGGATGAAGGCCATTCGGCCCGTCGAGCCCATGCCGACTCTCTGCAAGAGCACTTCAGCTAGTCCCACTCCCCCGCCCTTTCCCCGTAGCCCTGCAAATGTTTTTCCTTCAGGTACTTATCCAACTCCCTTTTGAAAGCCACGATTGAATCTGCCTCCACCACCCTCTCAGGCAGCACATTCCAGATCCTAACCACTCACTGAGTAAAAAAGTTTTTCCTCATGTCGCCTTTGGTTCTTCTGCCAGTCACCTTAAACCTGTGTCCTCTGGTTCTCGACCCTTCCGCCAATGGGAACAGTTTCTCTCTTATCTACTCTGTCCAGACCCTTCATGTTTTTGAACACCTCTATCAAATCTCCACTCAATCTTCTCAGCACTAAGGAGAACAACCCCAGCTTCTCCAGTCTATCCACGTAACTGAGGTCCCTCATCCCTGGAATCATCCTCATAAATCTTTTCTGCACCCTCAAAGGCCTTCACATTCTTCCTAAAGTGCAGTGCCCAGAATTGGACACAATACTCCAGTTGAGGCCGAACCAGTGTTTTATACAGGTTCATCATAATTTCCACGCTTTTGTACTCTATACCTCTATTCATGAAGCCCAGGATCCCGTAAGCTTTTTTAACTGCTCTCGCAACCTGCCCTGTCACCTTCAATGATTTGTGCACATATATACACCCAGGTCTCTCTGTTCATGCACCCCCTTTAGGATTGTAACCTTTAGTTTATATTGCCTCTCCTCATTCTTTCTACCAAAATGTATCACTTTGCACTTTTCTGTGTTAAATTTCATCTGCCAGGTGTCCGCCCATTCTACCAGCCTGTCTATGTCCTCTTGAAGTCTATCACTATCCTCCTCACTGTTCACTATACTTCCAAGTTCTGTGTCATCTGCAGATTTTGAAATTGTGCCCTGTACACCCACGTCCAAGTCATTAATATATATCAAGGAAAGCAGTGGTCCTAGAACCGACCCCTGGAGAACACCACTGTGTACCTTTCCTCAGTCTGAAAAACAACCGTTCACCACTACTCTCTGTTTCCTGTCACTTAGCTCATTTCATATCTCTGTCCCTTTTATTCCATGGGCTTCAACTTTGCTGGCAAGCCTATTAAGTGGCACTTTGTCGAACACCTTTTGGAAATCCATGTACACCATGTCAACCGCATTGCCCTCATCAAAAAAACTCGATCAAGTTGGTTAAACACGATTTGCCTTTAACAAATCCGTGCTGGCTTTCCTTAATTAATCCACACTTGTCCAAGTGATTGTTGACTTTGTCCCTGATTATTGTTTCTAAAACCTTCCCCACTACCGAGGTTGACTGGCCTGCAGTTTCTGGGTTTATCCTTGCACCCTTTTTTAAGCAAGGGTGTAACCTTTGCAATTCTCCAGTCCTCTAGCACCACCCCTGTTTCTAAGGAGGATTGGAAGATTATGGCCAGAACCTCTGCGATTTCTTCCTTCATTTCCCTCAGCGGCCTAGGATGCATCCCAGCTGGTCCTGGTGATTTATCTACTTTTAAGTACAGCGATGTAATCGTTTTTAAGCAAGTACAGAGGCAAGGGGAGGGGCAAGAAAGAACAAAAGGGAAGGCCTGTGATAGGTGGAAGGCAGGAGAGATTAAATGACAAGGGGATGATGGTGCGAGGCAAAAGGGGGTGATCATGGGAGAAGTAAAGAAACAAACGATGGGTCTAGAGGAGCTACACCTGCTGTCTGGAACAAATGGGAGCAGTGGTTATGATCTGAAATTGTTGAACTCTGTTGAGTCGGTTGTAAAGTTTGTATTTTTTTTCAAAAAAGGACTGAACTTTTCGAACGAACAGCTCAAAAATGGCCTCAATTTGGAGGTTGTGGGGCGGGATGCCAGGCCATTTTTAAAAAAGAATGTCAGGGACTTGCTTCTGACTTACTGCTGAGCTTTCCCGTGGGAGAGGTTTGGCTGTGATCACCAACACAGAGGAACAGATCTGTGTTCCTGTTATTATTTAAAATTATTTGCTTTGTTTATTATTAGTAGATATTCCAGGATTTTTATTTTTAGCACAGGTGTTAACAGAGGAAAAAGGATCTTAACTGTTTTTGGGTCAGTGAGTTCTTTATACATGAATCTATAAAATTCTTCATTGGGAATAATCAGAGGGGTAACACACTTTCAGTAGAATTGTTATAATTGAAGATGCAGGTGTCTTGACCAGAGCTCTGAGGGGCAGAGGAATAAGATCATTTTAAGATAATAGCTGATGACCTACGGAAAGTGTTGTGCCATTGTTTCAGAATTGGCTTCCGCTAAACTGGATCATCAATAAACTGTACTTGAACCTCGGTGTGACCACTTGTTTCCTTTCAAAGAGGAAAATGGTGGTTTTTAAGAGGTTTCCAAAGAGACGCCTTAAGCTTTGTTTCCTCTTTGCTACTGTAACATTCCCCTCGAGGAAAATTAAACACTGGCAGTTCCTTTTCTTGTTTTACTCGTTGCGTGCTATGAATGTATCTGTCACACTTATTCACGTCCGTTTTCTGCCCGCTGTTGCAGTGACAATTTTTCTTTGTAAGAATGTTTCTGTTAATTATGTCCATGCTTATTTACAGCTCTTGTGTAAAACCTGTTGGAGCTATGACATTCTCCTCCCTGTTAATTTTAGTAAAAAAAAGTAATTGTGAGTGAAGAGTGGTGTACTATCAGGAGGAATATGAACCCTTGTTTTCTGCTCGGAGGATTCCTGCCTTTCTTTAAAAACAGGCCCTGATTTCTCTCTGTGAAATAGACATGAATGCGCCATTGGGCAGTTTTGTCAGGCCCTGCCTCTTTTCTGCTGGTTAACATTTTAGTTTTTAGTGGAAGCAGACACATAATGCACCTGCCCATATATGGACAAATATATTGATATGCAAATGAGGGATATATGGTGTACGACTTATTTTACAGCATTTGTTCCCTAGCAGTGCTGAGTGCAAGGGACTCTTGTCCAGTGTCGCTGAGGACCTGTTGGGGTTCTCTCTTCTAGTGCTTGCTTTAAGTGATGAGAACGATGGTGGTGTTTGTGTGCATCTTGTGGATGATTGAGTAATCCTTGGTCTGTGGAGAAAACAGATGGCATTAAAAATATGTAAGTGCACTTATCCATTTGAGTACTGCATTGTCATCAGTGTGCATGAGCATGTTCATACACAATGTGTTATACCTTAGATATCATAGAATACAAGATTAATACAGTATATACCAGTAGCAAAGTGCAGCCCTCCAAACTTCACAGTCCCAGTGTCTCCTGTAGTGTATGAATTTTGCCTTTAAACATGAGAGTAATGGGGTTTAAGTCAGGGTCATTTGGTCCATGGCATGCATGATATAATCGCCATAAATTTGCTATTTTTACTTCTGTCACGTTACTTGCTACATCCTTGCTAACATTTTTCTCAATGCAGTGTGTTTTTTTGCATATAGTTTTAATAACCCATACTTTCCTTCATGTTAAAATATCTTCTGTTCTTACATCCGCGCATATTAAAAGAAGTTGGGGAAGGGATAGCAGAGGCACTATTACATATAAAACAATTCATTAGAGAAGGGGATAGTGCCAAAAGACTCGCGTACAGCTAATGTTGTTCCTACATTTTAAAAGGGAGATGGAACAAGTCCAGGGAACTATAAACCAGTTAGCTTAACATTGGTTTTAGGAAAGATAATGGAATTTACTCAAATATGTAATAGAAAAACATCTAGAAACCGAAAATGTAAGAGTAGTTAGCACGGATTTCAAAAGGAAAGATCATGCGTGACAAACCTTATTGAATTCTTTGAAGAAGTAACAAAGAGTAGACAAGGGTAATGTAGTAGATGCAATATATTTAGATTTTCAAAGGGCTTTTGATAAAGTACCGCATAGTAGACTCCTGACTAAGGTCAGAACCTGTGGAGTCAGGATAGGTAACAGAATGGATAGCAAACTGGCTACAAAACAGAAAACAGAGCAGGGTTTAAGGGCAGCTACTCAGACTGGCAAAAGGTAGGAAGTGGTGTTCCACAGGAATCGGTGGTGGGACCACTGTTGTTCAGAATTTACATGAATGATTTGGACTTGGGAATCGAAGTACAATTTCTAAATTTGCGGACGACACCAAATTGGGGGGGGGGGGTAATTAATACAAAGGGAGATTGTGACAAAATACATGACATTAATAAACTTGCGGAATGGGTGTTTAATTGGCAAATGAATTTCAACATAGATAAAAATGGACTTCAAGTGTGGCCACAGGGGCTTTCAGATTCGATGAAATTTGCAGTAATATTCATGCCGTTGAAGTCTTCAAGTTGTGGAATTGTTTGCAGACATCCAGCCAGGTCCTCCTGAGTTGTTAATAGTTTGTTTCTCCAGTGAGGCATTGCCATGTTCAGTGCTTCCTTTGCATATTTGAAGGGAGTCCTTTCACCATTTAAAAAAATCTGTCTGTGTTTCTCCATAACAAAACTCACCAGCATATGCACAGTACCATCAGTAATTGTGCTTTTTCAAACTTCCGTCCGGCCATTTTTCTCAAATATTTGTGCACTCCATTGATAAGTTAACAAATGTTTTCGCACATGTCCGGTAAGTGCCTTGCCTGCTGTTGATGAGCTTTAAAGGATCATTATTGTGGGTGCTTTCTGATTGGCTGCTTTTTAATTTTTTTTGTGTCACATTCTTAGAAATCATTTCAAAGTCATTAGTTTCTGCAGTTGTATTGGTGGGTCATTCATTAGAATGAAAAACTGGCATTTCTCAAGTTTTTTGATGAGAGGGAGATCCCACCTAAAGATCTTTCATTGCACATCTGGCAATGATTCGTGAGCACTGAGTGCTTTGATCAGAGGAATTAGGAGTAGCGGATTGTTATTTGCAGTAAAGAAAATAATTTGATAAATAGAATTGATAGTTTACCACAACATAAACATTAATAACTTTTATTTGGGAGAGTAGAAACAACTTATTTTTATAAATCTGTTTTATGCTCATACTTTAAGTCATTTCACACCATATACCATTCCCTGACTAAGAGGGCATGCATTGCCAACATTTCTAGCTTTCTGTCAATGCAGCTTAGAGCTTGGCCACTTGGAGGTATATGGGTACAGCACAGATTACAGGAAACTTTCAATTTACCGGCACCTAAATAACCGGAAATCTCGGTTAACTGGCAAAATTCAGGAGTAGGTTCAGGTAACTTTTATTACTTGCCTTCCTCCATTTGTTGCTGTGCAAGGGTGTGGCTGCAGCTGTTGCTAAGCTACAGAGACGCTTGCAACTTGTGGCCATTGTTTTGAAGCTGTTGCTAAGCAACAGGGTTTGTTGCTTTGTACGGAGCTCCGTACCTTTTACTATAGCGTTCGGTTATCCGGAATTTTTGATGAACCGGCACCACGTCGGTCCCGTCCGTGCCGGATAAAAGAAAGTTTCCTGTAACTTGATGGCTGCTTTCCTTTCTGTCCCTCTGTGGGGAAAACACTAATATCTTCTTTGTAATAAAAACAGAAAATGCTGGAAAGACTCAGCAGGTCAGGCAGCATCTGTGGAGAGAGAAACAGTTAATGTTTCAGGTTGATGACCTTTCAAACTCTGTGCTTTGGTATAGGGGGAAACCCTTATTCAAGCAGCCTGTGGCATAACGGATACCATACATTTTTTTTTTAGCAAGACTCAATGTAATTAAAGTGGTGTGTGACCCCCAGACTGAAGTAGTGTGTGGGAGCAATGATACATTGCCTCAGTGTTGGGATGCAGTTTTGATTGTCCATGTGTAATTTCAGCACTGCTCATATGGGGAAGGTTCCTTTCCCATTGGGGAAACACAATAAAGGGAGGATCACCCCACAGTCAATCTCAATGAGTGTAATTTGCAGAGTCTTGGGAGCAGGTCACCCACCTAACTTTGCCACCATTGATGCAGCCCCTGGGGTGACTATAAGATCATTGGAGAAAAATTGGATTTTTATACTGTGTCTTGAGTACCATCTCCCGTTCTGGTCGCCAAGAAACAAGACATATTCAAGCGCAGAGACGAGCCATGAGGCTGAACCCTAATGTCACAGGTCTGCTTATGGGGAAAGACATGGGCTTTTCAGTCGAGAAAGGTGGTGGCTGAGAAATGACCTTGGCGAGATATAAAATCAACCCCCAATATTAAATTATTGAACTGTACGAGTAGGACAAGGGGACACTGGTTCAAACTAGTAAATGGTAATTTTGGGACTGATTTTATAAGCATACAGGAAAAGACTAACTGATCCATCGAGCCTATCCCATCCCAACATAGTGCAACCTACAGGTACCATTAACCCATTCCCAGTCAAATCATCTCGGGAAAGAATAGAGAAGCAAACTCTTGCCAACTGCTGAAAGCAATCAAGCAAGCTCTGGGAGACTACAGTGACTGCTATCACTAGTCCCAGTTAACTCACTTACCTTCTATAACACGTGATGTCTTCCGCCAGCAGGAACTCATCCAGCTTCCTTTTGAAGGCCTCCACGAATTCACCACACATACTGACAACTTGTTTAGAGGTTAGCAACTTGCGAAAAGAAGTCCTACCTAGCATCCATTTTAACACTCTGCTTTTGCAACTTTACTGATTGCCCCATATCCTCCCCTACCTATCTAGCTCAAATAACCTGTCTACATGGACAGAATCTAATCCCTTTTTAGTTTAAAGGCCTCAATTATTTCCCCTTGAAGTATATGCACTTCCAGTTAAAAGGCCTCAATTACCAAAGCTTATCCTGGTAACTAAGGGCCCTTAAACCAAGTATAATTTGAGAGGCTCTCCTCTGGACCTTTTCCAGGGCCTCAATAATTCCCCACTATGTGAAGGGATCAAAACTGGACACCGTATTCTTGAAGTGGCTGAACCTGGACTTTGTATAAGGTAAGAAATGTACTTGCTTTATATTTCATTGTCCTAGACATACACCCTAACCACTTATTCTCTGTTTCACCAGCCTCAGCACATTGGTAATTGACCTTCAATGCTTTGTAAACTCCCAGGTCCTTCTTCCACAGCACTGCCTTGAGCGGATAACCCTGCAATGTGTATGCATGCCTGGAATTATTTTGGCCCAAATGAATCATGCTGTACTTGTATACATTGAAAGACATCTGCCACACACTTTCCCATTCCCCAATGTGTCTAGATCTGGCCTGCAGACTATTTATTTTGTCTAAGGCTCTAATTCCCGTACATATCTTTGAATCATCAGCAAACGTATGTATTGTTTCCCCGATGCCTGAATCAAGATCATTAATAAGGATGGTGAAGAACAAGGGATCTAACATGAATCCCTGGTTCCACTAGCGACTGGCCCCCCACATATAGCTAATAATTACCTTGTTTACACAAATACAATCAATTCTCTATCAAACCTAAAATCTGCTGCCAATCTTACATAATACAACATTTGCTTTAGCAGTCTTTTGTGCAGCACTATACCAAAATATATTTTAGGTTTGCCTTTTCCCCATGTGAGAGCCCCAATCTTTGTTTTGCTCTCTCCAACATTTTCACTTCCTTGTTTGCTACCAAAATATATATTGTCTATTCAACTTCCAGCACCCACCAACTTTGTAACCTCCTCGATAACTTCCGTAAGTTGGTGGGACCATGCTGGGATTCTCTAATAACCTCTGCTCTTTCTGTATGATCAGAAAACACACAGGCCCAGAATTAGCGGTCAGCAGTGAAGCGAAGGTGTTCACTGCTGGCTCCCAAGTACGCTCCGCACAAGGATCTCGCGATACCTGTGTTGAGAACTTCGAGTTTTCCGACCTCCGATTCACATCAACGGAAGTTGGTGGGGGTCCCCTTGTACGAACTGCTGTGACGTCAACAGGCTGTCTAAGCAGCCAATCAAAAGGCAGAATTCTCAGAGAGCGAACAATAACGTGAGTAAGCGCTTAAGATTCCAACTTTTTAAAAATGTTAGAGAGAGCAAAACAAAGACTGGGGCTCTCGCACAGGAAAAAGGCAAACCTGAAATAAAGATGGACAAACTTTAAAAGAAAAACATTTTAAAAAAGTTTCTTAAAAATTGTAATTTTTATTAAAATGGACAAATTTCACACTGCACAAAATTAAAATTAAAATTAGTTCTCCAGGCCCTTAACATTTGTTTAGCAGTAATAACGCTGTCAAAACCCTAGTTGTACCTAATCCCTTTGGGTCTAACTTTTAGTGGGGAATTTAACAGCGTACTTACTGTGGAAGAGCCAAAGTTTTCGGCAGTTTCCCTGATTTGGCTGATTACACAGATTGCCGGCTCTGCGGGGGTGGGGGCACAGCGCAGTCTGTTTTGGAGCTGCCATTGACTGGCCGCAACTTGGAAATCCTGAAGTTGTGGTCAGTTTCGAAGTTGGAATGATAGCGAACATTGCCAGTTCGTCGTCATCCCAACTACACATTCCGGACCATAATATCTTCCTGCCAGTAACTGTAGTTACTCTAATGGACTTGTAGTTTCAGGAGGTTTTTCACAAAGGAAGTGATCAGCACTTGGAATGGACAGGCAGGCAGAGTAGTGAAGGTGAAAACCGTGGAATAATTTAAGAAGCAATTAGCAATGGGGAGAGTACGATCATTCTGGATGGATGAATTAAGATGGGCCAAATGGCTGTCCTCATCTGTAAGTATCTTATGATCATTGAATTCGCAAAAAATTTCCCCCAAAAGAAAGACTGAAGTTGGTTGTCAAAAGTTCTTTGCCAACAAAACAGGGAGCGGCAGCTGAAATACTTTGAGTATGTAAGCAGTGCTTTCTCTGACTCCCAGTGGAATCTCTACATGTTCTAACATAGTCCTTAGTGTTGAAGAATGACATCAAGATCTGATACAGCATCTGTGATGTCAATTGGAAACACGTGATTTAAACTCAGTTGTGACTTGTAAATCTGACCGTGTTTGCAATCAGTATTAATGGCGTAATCAGAATTTGAAAAAATCAAGCTAGCAAAAGAATGATTGTAAATCTTTTAAGCTACTGATTTAAATTTGAACTGTATTCGTTTGAGATTTCTCTTGGCTCTATTTATGATATTGGAGTAAAACGTCATGTCAATCGTGGAAAATCAATACAAAATATCCATTCTCAGGCTGCCTCCGACTGGCATTCTAAAAGCATTCACTACAAGAACAAGGAGCTACTGAGACGCTAGTAAAGTATACAGATAGCAAATCTACAATATGCATGACTCTCGGTAAGACGTGGTTTAGTCAGTAGTTTGTTTCCCACAAGTAACCGCTAGAAATTTGTTTTGTAAAGCATTAGTGATTCATAATAACACTTGCTAGTCACTCACTGAGCCATTAAAAGCATATTAAATTTTTTCTAACACATATATATCTACACAAGAGAGTTGGTAGGTGGAATTCATGGTGACCACAATGACTTGTGATGCAAAATATTCATGGACGTATATAGTTTATTGTAATTTGCTGTTAGTCCAGGCAGATGCAACATTGTCTAACTGAGCAGTGTTGTCAACATCTCCTTATAATTGCATCAGCAGCCACAAACAGGAGGGACTAGTTTTAGAAGATGTTATTGTGCTATAGCATGTATTGAACATTTCTGGAAGGGACACTCCCACCACATTGGAGTGAAGCCCTGTTAGTGTTGCTTTGTACTTGGGAATTGGCTGACAACCTGAGACACACTGATTGAAATGCAAATGTATTACAAATCCTGTTCATGCCAGCAAAAATCCAATATTAACAGTGAAAGACATCATTTTCTGGCAATAACAGACAATTTATCTGTTCCATCAAATTCAAAGCAGCAGTGCAGATATTACTGAATTGCAGTATTTGTGTATTTTCAGATGACTGGCTTAAAAGATTTTCTTCCCTAATCTTTGCAGATAAGTTAGTATGGCACAGTATACATCAGTTAACGTGTAACCTTTTCTATCTATAAGGGGTAGTAGGTGTGTGTGTGACAATCAGAGAAGAATTTCCCTACTTTTCATCGCAGGGAAAATCCTTGCTGGGTTTATCCTAAATCGTTATATCGAGCATATAGCTGAGAAATTCTTGCCCGATGACCAGTGTGGATTCAGAACAGATTCAATATTTTGAGCTTTCCTCAGTTGCAGCAGACTTCAGCTTGCAAAGTTTGGAGCACTGTTTGTATAGTTAATTGCATTCCTGGAAGTTTTTATTTTGTATTGTAAATCTACTTTCAAACAACATGAGGCAATCGAAAGGTGATCTCTGAATTTTACTGTTGAGGTATAGGGACGTTAGCTAATGAATAACGATAGGATTCCATTAACCTTTGAGAAAGATCGCAATGGAAGAAAAATTACATGACTTGTTGGAACCATCTGCAAACTCTCTCTGGGCCAGTAGTTTATACAGCTTGCATTGGACACTGCAAACCATGCACAAGACCACATGAAGCCTTATGGTTGTTCAGAATGAACAAGCTACAGGGCAAAGCCATAAAGTCTATACTGGCATATCCAGTACAGCCTGCACCTCCTGAAGTGTCTGTGGGATGCAGCCTGATGCAGATGGTTTGGTCTGCCTTTTAACGTATGCAAAGCAACCGTACGTAGTTGCAAGGAAGGCACAAGCTTGGCAGAGTGAAGGCGACACTCACCCAATAATTAATGCATATAAATAGTTCAAGAGTTAGCTCATGATGGAGATGTTTTGATCTGTTAAGAACATAAGAAATAAGAGCAGGAGTGAGCCATACGGCCCCTCGAGCCTGCTCCACCATTCAATAAGAATACGACCATGGCTGATCTTTGACCTCAACTCCGCTTTTCCGCCCAATCTCCATATCCCTTGATTCCCCATGAGTCCAAAAATCTATCTATCTCAGCCTTGAATATACTCAAAGACTCAGCATTCACAGCCCTCTGGGGCAGAGAATTCCAAAGATTCACAACCCTCTGAGTGAAGAAATTCCTCGTCATCTCAGTCTTAAATGATCGACCCCTTCTCCTGAGACTATGCCCCCTAGTTCTGGACACTCCAGCCAGGGGAAACAACCTCTCAGCATCTACCCTGTCAATCCCCTTCAGAATCTTGTATGTTTCAATGAGATCACCTCATTCTTCTAAACCCCAGAGAGTATCGGCCCATTCTACACAATCTCTCATCATAGGACAGTCCTCTCATCCCAGGAATCAGTCTAGTGAACCTTCGTTGCACCCCCTCCAAGGCAAGTATATCCTTCCTTAGATAAGGAGACCAAAACTGTGCACAGTACTCCAAGTGTGGTCTCACCAAGGCCCTGTACAATTGTAAGTTTGCTGACAATACAAAGCGAGATGGAAAAGTAAGATGTGAGGAGGATGCAAAGAGTCTGCAAAGGGATATAGACAGATTAAGTGAGTGGGCAATAAGGTGGCAGATGGAGTATAATGTAATGGTAGGAAGAATAGAAAAACAGAATATTTTTTAAATGATGAGAAACTATTAAATATTGGTGTTCAGAGAGATTTGGTTGTCCTACTACAAGAAACCGAGTTAGCATGCAGGTACAGCAAGCAATTAGGAAGGTAAATGGCATGTTGCCTTTATTGCTAGAGGGTTTAAGTACAAGAGTAAGGAAGTCTTGCAGCACTCGGACGTTGGGTGACTTCAGCTTGTACTGCAATGGAAGCTGAGACATCTACCATCAGATGGTTGGGTCCACAAGTGCATTAATGGATCTGCCCACCCCAACCATGCTAAAAAGGAGGGGCTCCAAGTTCTCAGCAAAGCCCTGTGTGAGGTTGGAGCTGGACTCCTCCAAGCTCCTTGACATTGCATTCAGGCTTTCTGGAAGGCCTGCCAATGCACCAAGCATTTTGTTGTGCATAGCCATCAGCTTTGTTCTGTAGGTCGCCCCATCGAAGTCCTTATTGGTGTCCTCTGAAGCAGAACTCGTGTCTGACCTTGGCCTCTGGGGAGCTGGCACCTGCGCTACCCTTTTCCCCCTGGCCTGGCTGCAGGCCACTCGTGCCCAGAGACTCACCATGTGCAGATCCTGCCTTTAAGCTACCCTCCGCGCAGTGCTAGTATCTGAGCTGGTGGCTGCGACTGTCAGATCGACTGACTTTTTTCTTCATCAGCACTCTCCTCTTCCTCTTGCACCAAGCCTGGCCAGTTTGAATTTCTTGGGTCTCTGAAATGAAAAAGGCACAAGGGCAGGTTTGTGGTGAGGGGGAGAGGGGGCAAAAGCAAGAGCTGCATACTTGCAGCATCTGCAGCTTGTAAATTAGAAGAGTTTGTGGGATGAGGGGGAAGTGGGATGTGAGAAGGAGGATTAGGTATGAGCATACCATTGTGTTCAATGGTTTCAGCGCCGCCGCTGGCCACTGCCTTAGTCACAGCCACTCCAATTATGCCGAGCAGCGTCTGGAGGCACGCCTGTCCCCCTCCGGTTAGCTGCTACTGCCTACGGTTGTGTGCCACCTTGTCCTGCAAGACAGAGGGAAGTGTGTCAGCGAGTGTGGTTCAGTGTGTTTGGCTGACGTGGCTGTCTTGCTTGAATAGCTGGCAGTGTGTGCAAGCTGTGAGATGTGGTTGTGAGGATTGTAGCAGTGGTAAGTGTGTGAGGGTGAGAGAGAGCATATGAATGTGAGGTGTGAGGTATGAGTCCTGTTTGATAGAGATTGTTGATCGGTGAGTAATGGGGGTGTGGTAAATTGAGCAGTGTTAGGCTAGTGGTGCAGTTTGTGGGATATGGGATTTGAAGTGGCGCGAATGTTACCTGCCACTTATCAGCCCAAGCCTGATCTTGACCAGTCATGTGAGGTCATTGAACTTCTTCCAGCACTGCATCCAGGTCATCGGGGCAACACTGTTGGCATTGACCTCTGTGGCTGTCTGCTCCCACTGCCTTTGCAGTGTCTGTCTAGAGAGTCTCCTGGCCCCCTGTGGAAACAGGAACTCTCCTCCTTTCCACCTCCTGCACTAAGGCCTCCAGTGCTGTGTTGGAGATCCTTGGAGCCCTTTCCCTGGTCCATTGTGCCATTCTTGTATGTTTCCCAGGTGAAACTCCCATCTGTAATTACTTCCAGCACCTAACTGCACCTCACCTTTAAGAGGTGCATGCTGGCTTTAAGAACTGCAGGCTAGCTATAATTGGTGCTAGCCTTGAACGAACTTGGGTGCTCTGCTGAGCGTGCAGCCACTCAGCAGTGTGTTTAGCGCTGGGCTGCATGCCAGTATCATTTAAATTAGCATGAAGTTTGTGTGCTGCCTGTATTACTTTGAACGGGCACGGATTAATCGCGCATCGCAATCCCTGCACCAGTTATTGGGGGCTATTGAATTTTTAGCCCTCGATATTTTCTCCAGTTTGATTGTTTAAATCCAATCCTGAAAATTCTGGCTCTAATTCTGCTTCATTGGTTGCGAGTAGAGCAAGTCAACTATTCATATTACTGTATGTCCACTTGTACCCAATGACACGAGATTATCGCTTCTGCACTCGCAGCCTACAAATTTCCTGTCTATTAAAATGAATGGGAGGAAATCGTGGACTGGCGAAGGCATAAGTGGAAAACCCTGCCCAAAGTGCTGGTGTTTTTCCATCTCCAGTCGCAGTAAAATGCGTTTCAGTTATGCCTTTTAAAAAAAAAAACATGTTATTAAAAGCACTATTTAAAAGGTTTTGTGTGCAATGCCTGTCCCAAGGACAAATGCTAGTGGCATCTTTATTACAGTTGTTCAGGTTTAATGTGACCTACACTTTGTTCCAGTGATGGTGTGTAGGGAACAAAATAACTTTTTATGGTGTTGACATTAGAGCAAATGAAATTTCAGTAGGCATTTAATGTTCGAATGAATTGCGTTTGTCTCTTAATTCATGCAGTTGGGATATTGCTGCAATTTTTGGAGACAAATAAGTAGATGGAGCAGTGTAATGTTTTTAAATTGAGAAACCTGGATGAAGGGCCAAGGTCCTAGGGCAGGACACCAGCAAAGTTGAAAAGATTAGCAGAGAAGACGAGGTAGCACCAAGGTTAGGTTTTAAAAAATCCAAAGATTTGATTTTTGAAATTATAGAAGGACTGAGGAAGAGGAGTCAACAGTTTTGAGGTCTTGGAATAGGAGGAGCAAATTAGAAGAAATGTAAAAGCTAAAATAACATTGATGGTCTCAATTTGTGCTCGGAGTGTGGGACTCCATATCGAGTCAACTGCTCTGTGGCATTACAGCCCTACCCTGTAGTTCTTGCTCACGTGGAGACACTAAAGCAGTCTAGTGTGCGAGTTTAAATCATTGCAAATATAATGTGGTCTATAAAACGAACTGGCCAAAGAATAGTTCAACTTTAACTTTTGACAGGCTGTTGACTTCCTGCTATTGTGGGCTGTGATTGTAATCGGGGCAGCTGCTTAAAATTGGTGTTTTCATTAAATAATGGAGCCACATAGATTAACAGTCTCAGTAAGTAACCTAGTTGACCATGTGTTTAACTGCACATAAACCATTGTTATAAGCACAGGTAAATAATATGGCTACTGATTAGAATTGGGGGTCGCAGATCTGCTGCTTGGGACTTCGAGGAGGAGACTATAGAAAAAGATGGGAATTCAACAAGATGTATTTCAGGAAACTATAC
Organism: Somniosus microcephalus; assembly: GCF_052327205.1. Classification (NCBI taxonomy): domain Eukaryota; kingdom Metazoa; phylum Chordata; class Chondrichthyes; order Squaliformes; family Somniosidae; genus Somniosus; species Somniosus microcephalus. Next base: position 8,995,273 of record NC_141010.1, read on the forward strand.
GATGGGGTAAATAATCGAGTGTCTTAAATTAAACACTCAAGTATCTTGACTATACGGCAAGGTTTTTTTTTCATATTTCACTATAAATCATTGTGCGTCCTGTTTGTATGATGCATGAGGCGCTTCAGTGGTTTATATATAATTTTTTTGTGGATATTAATTTGTTCATGATGAACTTCAGATAGACCTACCAATGTGGATGCTTGTGGGGTGATCTCAAGCTGTGTATCTAAGTTATCACGGTCACTACTGAAGAATTAAACGATTGCACATAATGCACAACATGTTTTACAAACTACATCAAAGTGCCCAAGTTAAAGCTGTGCAAAATCTGTTGAACAGATGAGGTACTAGAGAACCACTCTGAATATAACACACCAATGACGATCAAATTCAAATAAATTGAGCATGTTTTGGAATTAGCTGCTACTTGAGTGACCACTGCACGATAAGCACTAAGTTCGCATCAACAACAGTTCACTTCCTGTGCATTTTGAGCCATATGTGAAAGTTCTTGAATACCTGTCAGGCTTGGTCCAGATAAAAGTGATTTCAAAACGTTCTCTGCGGTACATAATGGCAACATGTTCTGGCTGGGATGCAAGAAGGGGGAATATTTTGGGAAAGAATGAGTAATGCATCTATCTATTTATCTGATTAAAATGTTTTTCACTTATCTTAAGCCTACATTGGATTTCTGGAAGACAATTTTTCTTGGGCAGATGAATGGTCTGTGCTCACCTTTTTAACTGTTAGATTTTTGTGCAATTATCCGTTCTATCAATCTCAGTTTTGCCTTTACTGATACTTAAATCAGAATAGCAGGCACAGCTGGCAGTAAGGAGACAGCAGGAAGGTCAGCCAAGTGGTCGCCTGGTTGAAGAAATGGGATTTCTTTGTCTCCGTTGGTCAAATAGTTGAAGCCCTGCATTACATATTTTCTTTTGATCTTGCATTTTTTCTCTGATGATGAACCCTCACGTGGCTCAGTGGGTAACTGCACTGCCTGGTGTGATACTGAGACATACAGTGCAGGGTACAGCAGGCTTCACTCCTAGTGTGCATTGAGTTAGCTGATCTCAGCAGGGCAGTAGTGGTGATGGAACCTCTGTCAGCTGTGGCTCAGTCAGTAGAACCCTCCCCTCTGAGTCCCACTCCAGGGCACTTCAGCACAAAAATCTAGGCTGATGCTCCAGCGCAGTACTGAGGGAGCGCCGCACTGTCGCAGGTGCTGTCATTCGGATGAGATGTTAAAACGAGGCCCCATCTGCTCTCTCGGGTGGACATAAAAGATTCTATGGTACTATTTTGAAGAAGAGCAGGAGAGTTCTCCTCGGTGTCCTAGCCAATATTTATCCCTCAGTCAATATCACAAACAGATTATCTGGTCATTACCACATTGCTGTTTGTGGGAGCTTGCTGTGTGCAATTTAGTTGTCGCGTTTCCTACATTACAATAGTGACCACACTTGAAAAAGTACTTCATTGGCTGTAAAGCGCATTGCGACGGCCGGTGGTCATGAAAGGCACTGTATAAATGCAAGACTTTTTTCTCTGCGTCCCTGGGCTAAGAGGAGGAAAAATTGGATACGTTTCCTGCTTTTTGATCAATATTTAGTGACGCCTGCTGAAAACTATGTATGCACGACAGGCAGGATAGCCTCCTGTAAGTTGGTGATTCTGCTGACCTTTGTCTGGGCTCACTTATGAAGTATGGCCACTTGGGCAAGATGGCCGTGGAAATGTACATAGAAGATAGGAGCAGGAGTAGGCCATTCGGCCCCTCGAGCCTGCTCCACCATTTAATGAGATCATGGCTGATCATCCAAATTCAGTACCCTGTCCCTGCTTTCTCCCCATATCCCTTAATCCCTTTAGCCTTAAGAAATATATCCAACTCCTTCTTGAATATATTTAATGAATTGGCCTCAACTGCCTTGTGTGGTAGAGAATTCCACAGGTTCACCACTCTCTGGGTGAAGAAATTCCTCCTCATCTCAGTCCTAAATGGCTTACCCCTTACCCTTAGACTGTAACCCCTGGTTCTGGTCTCCCCCGCCGTCTGGAACATCCTTCCTGCATCTAGTCTGTCTAGTCCTGTTAGAATTTTATAAGTTTCAATGAGATCCCCTCTCATTCTTCTAAACTCTAGCGAATACAAGCCCAATCGACCCAATCTCTTCTCATATGTCATTCCTGCCATCCCAGCCTGACTTTCGGCCTTCAGAAAAAGAAAGGAGAAAAAAGGAATCCTGGTTTCTTGGCAAGTGTGGATTTGAGTTTATCCTAGAACTGCACTATTGAGACTTTTTAGGCCAGTTTTGAACCACTCTGCTGTGATTGAGAGATCCAGTCTCTTCCTTTTTCACTACAATTTGATGCTATATAAATGTAATACAGCTGCTTTCTTCCTGTGGTCAGGAAACCTTTGTGGGAATGAGGCTTCAGATCTGAAGTAACAAGTCAGTCCCATGGGAAGCTTATGTAAATAGGGATTCCATATTTTGTTTAAATTGGTATATTGCTGGTTATTTATGTGCATTTTAAGGGATCAATTGGAGATTGGTTTTTGAACTTTTTTTTGTAACATGCATACATAGAAACATAGAAGATAGGAGTAGGAGTAGGCCATTCGAGCCTGCTCCGCCATTCAACGAGATCATGGCTGATCATCCAAACCCTAGTACCCGGCCCCTACACCGACAGCCATCCCACCCAAGCCCTAGCCCCGTAACCCCACGTATTTAATCCCCCCTAACACTAAGGGCCAATTTTTTATCATGGCCAATCAACCTAACCCGCACATCTTTGGACTGTGGGAGGAAACCGGAGCACCCGGAGGAAACCCACGCAAACACGGGGAGAATGTGCAAACTCCACACAGACAGTCACCCGAGGCAGGATTTGAACCCGGGTCCCTGGCGCTGTGAGGCAACAGTGCTAACCACTATGCCACCGTGCTCTAAGGCCTAGAAATTCGGTTGGTAGCGCCAGCGATTAGCGCCTAAAGAGCCCAAGAATTGGGGCGTTACCCAATTTTCGGGCGGGCGCAGTGAATATAGCGCCACCTCCCATATTGAGTATCTTTTTAGCGCCGGCGCTAACTCTTTTCGCTCGCCCGTGGGCGCAGGCAGATCATGACGTCATTTCAGTGTGCAATGCCTTTTTGGCACCCCGGACCGGATATTCGGTGGCGCCTGCAACCTTTTCGCCTGGCGCTATTAGTGACAGTTGGATGGAGCGTTCCCAGGCCCTTCTCGGACTTGGGGGGCGCTATATAAAGGGGACAGCACTAGTATAAAAGCTGCAGCCATTTGGGCTGGCCATTCTGATCGTTGCTGGAGAGAGTTGCTGACCTTCTGTTGGACAGTAATTTTCTCATTGAGCCTTCGGAGGCACTGGCACTGGCAGCTTGAGGGCCCGGCTCCCGAGCTGGTGATGCAGCATCTGAAAGCAGGGAGGTGGAAGAGTGGCTTTAGCAAAAGGACAGCTTGGCGGCAAGGGATGCCAGATTGCGGCAAGGCTATGACATGGGTTCACAGTGAGAAAGCATGCTGGCGAGGGGAACAAGTGGAAGGAGACAGTTGTAAAAGGTGAGAACCTTACCATCGCTGTCGACAATGGGGTCGGCAGCTGCAGTGATTACAGGACCACTCAGACGTCCTCCAAGAATCTGGTGGACTCTCTCCTCGAGATCCGTGAGAGTGACCACTTGTGGAGGTCCTCCACCGGTGCGAAGCTGGTCTTTGCCAATCCTCGCCAGCTTGGACTGCAGGGGAAAGGAGGGGAAGTTATGTTACATGATGCCCTGAGTGATCATCTCATGCCCCCCATGGTGCAAGAGCCCTTACATGACGCCTTGAGTCAAATGTGCATGTGTGTGCCCAGAAAGGGCCATGGGTGCTTGCTGGTAGATGGCCAATGGGGCACAGCCCACCCTGTAGCCATAAAGTCAGGTGCAAATGAAGGGATGCAGAAGTTTGCAGAAACAACACCCACCCTCACGACCCGAGTGAGGTCGTTGAATTTCTTTCTGCGTTGGACAGTGCTCCTGGTCACCATGCTGCTGGAGTTGACCCTCTGGCATACATCCCACCAAGCTCGTCGGTAGTCCTTATGATTCGGCCTCGTGCCATTGTTTGGGTAGAGAACATCTCGCCGGCGCTCCACTGCGGCCACCAATTGCTCCAGAGCCTCATTGGTGAAGCGCTCTGCTCTCTGTCTCACCTTCTCCATCTGGTCCAAGTTTTTAGCGCCAGAGAAGGGCCTGCGCCGATTCTGAGGCCTGCAAGGCGAAGAGTGTGGATGCTGAAGCTGACTGACCCACCCCTTTAAGAGCTGGCCGGCGCCTGGAAGTCTCGTGGTCATCAGTAATTGAGAGCACCTGCGCTGCGCCCGTCCGCTCCGATATTGGGTTGCGCCGGAAGTTTAGCGCCTTAGGAGTCCCGTGTAACGCCTGAATTCACGCCTCAATCCCCTTTAGGGGCAATGCAACCCAATATTGCGCCAGGCGGCGATAAGTTTCGTCTCTGGCTATAAACTTTGCGCAGCGCCAGTTCTAACGCCTCAAGTGGGGCTATACCCAATTTCTAGGCCTAAATGTGTAGATCAGTTTAATTGTTAAATTGTAGGAATTAACGAATTCCTACGAATAACGGAGATCGACACAAGAGAACAATCAAACCGGTCTTTACTCAAAGGAGATGCCACAAGGACTGACTGTGCAGTCCCGTGGTTTGCGACGTGACGTCATCGCGTTTTCCCGCGCTCTTAAAGGGGCCACGCCCCGTACATGCAAACTCTATATACAAAACACAGTAATGCCTAACACAATGGTACAGGTTTAGGCTGGTGTTAGAACATTGTTAAAGAGAATTATATACAGTTAGCCAGAGTCATTCAGTGGTTCTGCCACAAAATTCCCTTTATTCTATGTGAATGGAATTATAATCCTGTGATTTGATCTGGGCTTTTTTTTGTCCCAAGAAAACAAAAAAAAACATGTTGAACTTAAAAGGGAAAAAAACTGCCAACAGAAAAGCTGATAAGCTTCTTTAGATACTGGCTTTTATTTTGGCACTGTTTACTTAGTTTTAAACATTCTCTGTCTATGCAAATTACATTTGAGTTGTGTACATTTTTGCTGTTAAATGCATGCTTTTATTATTCAGAATAGTGAATCCTGAAATGTGGATTTTCTAAACTCCTGCTTGGTGGGTATTTATTGCAAAAACCCATTGAAGTGCAAAAACAAGGAGATTCCAAGAGAATAAAGTAAAAAGTGAATGGAAAGTGGATTCGTTTTGAATAGTCTGTGGTTTCTGGCTGTAAATTGTCCTTTCCGTTGGGATGCAGCCAACAAAGGGCTGAGCCAATATGGAGAAGGTGAATGCTTTGTCTCGTTCAAGAATAGGATTATTGTCACTTTAAATATTCATGCTAACAAATGAAAAGTTCACAAAATGCAGTCTTCCTTTTTATTGAATGTTTGACTACAATCGAGTGACAAAAGATGGATTTTGTTTTACCTGTATAGGCTGTATTAGTTTCATAACTTTGTACTGTGTATCCCGAAGTTCGACATTTTTGTGTCCCTGCCACATCCAGTAGTGCTTTGGTTTCAGTTTAATATAGTGGGTAGGGTTCTCTTTATCCCCTCCCCCCCCCCCCCCCCCTCCCCTTTACCAGGACATATGTACGGTATGAAGAGGGACAGTTAGACATGAGGGCCTGTATTAGGAGTCTCTCTTCATAGAATAATAGAATAGTACAGCACAGAAGGAGGCCATTTGACCCATCGAGTCTGTGTCAGCTATTTCGAAGAGCAATCCAGTTAATCCCACTCACCCCGCTCTTTTCCCATATCCCTGCAATTTTTTCTCCTTGTATTTATCCAATTCCCTTTTTGAAGGCTACTATTGACTCTGTCTCCACTACCCTATCAGGCCGTGCATTCCAAATCCTAACCACTCGTTGCGTAAAAAAGTTTTCCCTGACATCGCCGCTGGTTCTTTTGCCAATCATCTTAAATCTGTGCCCTCTGGTTATCGACCCTTCAGCCATTCAAATCTCTTCTTAGCCTTATCTTCTCTCAGGAGAACAACCCCAGCTTCTCCAGTCTATCTACGTACCTAATTCCTCAACCCTGGAACCATTCTAGTAAATCTTTTCTGTACCCTCTCCAAAGCCTTCGCGTCCTTCCTAAAGAACCGTGCCCAGAGTTGGACACAATACTCCAGCTGGGGCCGAACTAGTGTTTTATAAGTTTAGCATAACTTCCTGGCTTTTGTACTCTCTGCCTCTATTTATAAAGCCCAGGATCCCATACTAAAGCCCTTAGTGAATATTTTTCTTTTTCTCTGGGAGCAGCGCTCAACAGGATGGTTGCTGTATGTATTATTGGGCCAACATGACTTCTAGCAGATGTGGGGGGGGGAAATGATTGTGTGTGGTGTGATGAAGCAAGCACGGACACTGGACTAAAGTTATGTTTATAGTGGATATCTACTTGGGCTATAATGAGGATGCAAATCAGAATAAGGTGGCTTATAGATAGTGAACCATGGAGTGATGTTGCCATATTACTCTTCAGTGGTGCAGGTACAAGTAGTTTATTTTCCAGTACTGTTAGTGCCTGCAGTTATTTTTTTTTTATGCAGGGATCAACTTAAAAAATAGTTATTGATGTTTGTTTTACAGTTTTAAAACCACTGATTTTCCCCTGGGGTCAAAGAGCATGTGGCCTAATCTGTCTATGATGAGGTTTGTTAGGGCTGCCGGCATTCATATTATCAACAACAACTTGCATTTATGTAGTATCTTTAAAAGGACCTTCAACGATGGGTGATATCAGACAGCAGTTTAGTGAAATAACTGGCATCCATGTTATTTAAGCCCAGCGAATGCCATTCTTTCTTTCACAACCCTTTTCTGCATGTCCAGCAAACAGGAATACAACAAGGCAGGAAAAAGGCTTCTTAGCCTTAGAAGGATTATATCTAGATGAGCTCTTGAGCTTCAGTTGTTTTCAATTAATGAAGAAATCATTACAATCCCCCTCTCCTCAGCCTCTGTTTCAACTTAAACCAGAGAGTTTGGTCAGTTTGTCCCAAAGCACTTCAGAAACACAAAAAGTTAGTATGCAGGTGCAGCAGGTGATCAGGAAGGCCAATGGAATCTTGGCTTTTATTGCAAGGGGGATGGAGTATAAAAACAGGGAAGTCTTGCTGCAGTTATACAGGGTATTGGTGAGGCCACACCTGGAATACTGCGTGCAGTTTTGGTTTCCATATTTAAGAAAAGATATACTTGCTCTCGAGGCGGTTCAGAGAAGGTTCACTCGGTTGATTCCGGAGATGAGGGGGTTGACGTATGAGGAAAGGTTGAGTAGGTTGGGCCTCTACTCATTGGAGTTCAGAAGAATGAGAGGCGATCTTATCGAAACATATAAGATTGTGAGGGGGCTTGATCGGGTGGATGCGGTGAGGATGTTTCCATTGATGGGTGAGACTAGAACTAGGGGGCATAATCTTAGAATAAGGGGCTGCCCTTTCAAAACTGAGATGAGGAGAAACTTCTTCACTCAGAGGGTAGTAAATCTATGGAATTTGCTACCCCAGAGAGCTGTGGAAGCTACAACATTAAATAAATTTAAAATGGAGATAGACAGTTTCCTAGCAGATAAGGGAATTAGGGGTTACGGGGAGAGGGCAGGGAAGTGGACGTGAGTCTAGATTCGGATCAGCCATGATCCTATTGAATGGCGGAGCAGGCCCGAGGGGCCATATGGCCTACTCCTGCTCCTACTTCTTATGTTCTTATGCAAGATAATATATTTCATAGAAAAATAAAATCTAGGGTGTGTTCTAAATATTACTACATTATTAGCAAAATATTATTGCAGTATTAGCAAAATATTACTAGAGTGCTTTGGGCTCTATAGGATATCTCAGTCTCCTGTAGAAGATTATTTGAATGACAAATCGATATACACACATGATTGTACCACGTATGAACCCGTGTGTTCAGGGATTGAACCTCTCTTTGTCATAAGTCCCAAAGCTCTGATTCATTAATGTTGCACGAACTGTGGATAGTGTTGGCTATCCCTAGAGGGAAAAATTACTTTTTGAGATCTGTTTATAAAACCAATTGTTAAAAATTTAAAAACAATTGCCAAAAGAGAATTGCAACTATTGAATTTCTTGGTGCTTGTGTTTTAAACTAATTTTGCTCCAATTTTCTTTACAGACTAAAACCCAACGAGATGGGAGATCCCCCAATGAAAATGCTAACACGGTGCAGGATGAAATATTTTCCTGGCCTGGCCCAAAGACCGTGCTACTACAGAAGAACGCTCAAGGTTTTGGGTTTACACTGAGGCACTTCATCGTCTACCCTCCAGAATCAGCTGTGCACCCGAGCTTTAAGGTAGCAATGACATTTATAGTGTGCAATATTAAATAATCTTTCACCCTTTTGATAATGGCAGGAACATTTAAAAGTAACAGTGTACATGCATATAGACTGTAGCAGGGAATTGTAAATAGACCCACTGGCTTAGTCCTTTCTTCAATCAAGTGGCCTAGCTGTACTTATTTCCCTGATAAAGCATACAACAGCATTAGATTTTCTGTCTTTCGGAGGCATTTTCATCAGTTAATTTTGGGCTGCTGCGTTGTATTTGATGAAGACTGATTTTATCGTAGCGACTGACCGCACAGCTCGCCACAGTAAAAGTTTGGTTAACATCGCCTATAACACATATTAAATCTGTTTTCAAGCTCCAGGAAAAAGTTATTGTAAGAGCTTAAATATACAGTAAGTCAAAGTTGCTACATATTTAGGCTCCTGTAATAACTATACTTTTATCTTGTGTGCCAGTTCTGGAGATAGAGCGCATAGAAGCATGTTGGTTTGTATTTGTCACAAGGTCATAGAATCATAACTGCACAGAAGGAGGCCATTCGGCCCATCGAGTCCGTGCCGGCTCTCTGTAGAGCAATCCAGTCAGTCCCATTCCCCTGCTCTATCCCCGTAGCCCTGCAAGTTTATTTCCCTCAAGTGCCTATCCCGTCTCCCCTTGAAAACATTGAGTGTCTCCGCTTCCACCACTTCCATCGGCAGCGAGTTCCAGGTCATCACCACTCGCTGCGTAAAAAAGTTTTTCCTCACGTTCCCCCCTGTATCTCTTGCCCAAAACCTTAAATCTGTGTCCCCTAGTCCTTGTACCATCAACTAGTGGGAACAGCCTTTCCCCGTCTAGCCTATCCAAACCCGTCATAATCTTGTACACCTCTATCAAATCACCCCTCAACCTCCTTTGCTCTAATGGAAACAAGTCCAACTTCTCCAACCTGTGCTTGTAGCTAAGATCTCCCATCCCCGGAACCATTCTGGTAAATCTCCTCTGCACCCTCTCAAGGGCCTTCACATCCTTCACAAAGTGTGGTGACCAGAACTGGACGCAATACTCCAGTTGTGGCCTAACCAGCACTTTATAAAGGTTCAGCATAACTTCTCTACTTTTGTACTCAATACCTCTATTTATGAAGCCCAAGAGCCCATATGCTTTGCTAACCACTCTCTCAATATGTCCTGCCACCTTCAGGGACCTATGCACAGTAACTCCCAGATCCCTCTGTCCCTGCATACTCTTTAAAACGGTGCCATTAAGTGTCTCCCTGTTCTTTCTGCCAAAATGCATCACCCCACACTTCTCTGTTATTAAATTCCATCTGCCACTTGTCTGCCCATTCTGCTAGCCTTTCTATGTCCTGTTGCAGTCGATTAGTATCATCCTCACTGTTTACCACACCCCCAGGTTTGGTGTCATCGGCAAATTTAGAACTTCTACTCTGTATTCCTGTATCCAGGTCACTTTTATATATCAAAAAAAAAAGCAGTGGCCCCAGCACTGACCCTTGGGGAACATCATTGTCTACCATCCTCCAGTCTGAAAATCAGCCATTTACCACAACTCGCTGTTTTCTATCCTTAAGCCAATTCCTTATCCAAGCTGCCACTGACCCACCTATTTCATGAGCCTCAATTTTGTTAACCAGCCTTCTATGTGGTACTTTGTCAAACGCCTTCCAAAAATCCATGTAGACAACATCCCTTAATCGATCCTCCCTGTTACTTCATCAAAAAATTCAATTAGATTAGTCAAACATGATCTGCCTTTTACAAATCCGTGTTGGCTCCCCTTAATTAGCTTAAACCTAGGTATCTTCCATCTTAATGGGGTATCCTTAATCAGAGTTCAAAAAAAATTAACAATTAATGAGAATGCAATTAACCTGACAGTTGTGATTGAATGCTGAATAATGTCTAAATGGAGACAAAATTTGAAATATTTTGGTTTCTTCCTGTTCAGTGAGTAGTCTGTTTCCCACATTTTATTCAAGTCAGGAACTCAGCAAAACTTTTCTGTTGTTGAACTCTTCACACTTGTAACTTTTTTTTCTCTCAAAAATTTAAGCGGTTTCATATTATTGTAGATGATATTAAACTGTTCAGTTTTTACAGAAACTGAAATATATGTAATGTAGAATGTAGACATCATAACATGTGTAATCTGGGTTAAAAATCAGGAATTTATAGATAAAAATCATTCAGCTAACAGTCCTGAATCCAATGGGTATAACTAGAAAATGGTCTTTGAGATTCAGTTAATAGTGAATATTTCTCAGCTAGTCAATAGAGCTGACTGTAGCTTAAATGTGTTCTGTATTGTTGTTGCTGCAAATGGTGTTATTTCAAATGGTGTTTGAGTAAGCAATAGAAATTCTCTCAACAAACATAAGAAAAAAGACAGATGGATATTGTTGATCTGTCTTGGCTCAGCTGTCTTTGTTTCCTCATTAAAGGATGTACTATATCACCTTAATTATAAACCCCTTCTAATTGTCCCCGTGAGATTTTTGCATGGATCTAAAATGAAGAAATGCAATGGACAAACAGCTGCTCCTTACCAATGATAAAACTATCAGTCAAACACTTTGGAGCTAAGGTTACACTCAAGGACACCAAACAAAAGGCTAATCAAAAACAGTTTGACTTTGTGAGAGAAAAAAGTGGTGTGCAGAAAAACTAAACTCATTATATTTAAAATGCAGGAAATAAAGACCCAAATGGTTTTGAATCAGCCCAGATAACACCATCTGCATTGCTTCCTGCAGCAGTCAATGGTTAATACTGCACAGAAAGAATAAATTGAGCCACAAAAACTATAGGACAGCTTTTCTGCATTGCTAAAATTGGCCTGATGCTATCTCTTGTATCTCACACCCTGTAGAAGGGTACGTTGGCGAACTGTTTTATTTACAGCCATTGTTTGTACAGATTTTGTAAAGACTGTTCTGTTGATTATTCACATTTTTAAGAAATCACATGGGAAGGGTTTCTTTTAATAAAAAACATGCTTTACAACATCTCCAATGGTTCAGTTCAGTGAATTTATCCAGCTAGTAGCTGAACCATATAGACCAGTGGGCCCAAGTTTGACCCGAGCTGGGATGGTTTCAATTGACCTCCGTATCCCGGGGTTAGGGAGGGAGAAATTGGTTGAAGTTTGCACCCTTGCTCTCTCTCCGCCTGCCCCTTCTGGCTGTGTGCATGTTCAACACGGTCCAACAAAGGAGCAGAGGGAAAGAAAATCGGTGAGAAAATCCACAATGTCCATAGCACAAAGCAATTTGATTAAGAGGCAATCAGTGAACGATTTGCTTCATTGCCTCTGGCCAAAATCCTGCTTCCAAAAAATATATATTTTCAGGTCCCTTTGATGATCATGTTGCTTCCTTGCCCATCACAGTGTATAATTCTTAAATTTATGAAATATTGTATGCCTAAAATAAATTTTCAATATTGTAAAAAATATTCTCAACTTTTCTACAAAATTACCGATACCAACTTGCAATATGCAAACTGCTTTCTGCGCACATATATATACACGCACTCGCACTCCCAACCGCACTCGCACTCCCAACCGCACACTCAAAGCTCGATGCCATCCAGGACAAAGCAGCCTGCTTGATTGGCACCCCATCTACCACCTTAAACATTCACTCCCTCCACCACCGGCGCACCGTGGCTGCAGTGTGTACCATCTGCAAGATGCACTGCAGCAACTCGCCAAGGCTTCTTCGGCAGCACCTCTGCTGCCTAGAAGGACAAGGGCAGCAGGTGCATGGGAACACCACCACCTCCAAGTTCCCCTCCAAGTCACACACCATCCTGACTTGGAAATATATCGCTGATCCTTCATCGTCGCTGTGTCAAAATCCTGGAACTCCCTCCCTAACAGCACTGTGGAAGCACCATCACCGCACAGACTGCAGCAGTTTAAGAAGGTGGCCCACCACCACCTTCTCAAGGGCAAATTAGGGATGGGCAATAAATGCTGGCCTTGCCAGCGATGCCCAGGAACAAAAAAAATGCGTGCACACTCACTCTCTCTCCCACACACTCTTTCACACACACACTCTCTCTCTCACTCTCTCCCACTCTCTCTCGCGCGCACACACACACCCTCACTCACCTCACTCTCTCTCTCTCTCTCTCTCTCTCTCTCTCTCTCTCTCTCTCTCTTTCCCCCTCTCTCTCTCTCTCTCTCTCTCTCTCTCTCTCTCTCTCTCTCTCTCTCTCTCTCTGCCTCTCTCTCTCTCTCCTTCTCTCTCTCTCTCTCTCTCACTCACACACAGTGGTCTCTGTTTTGCTTCTGGTCAAATGTCCTATACCATGACCTCCCAGCACCTTTTTAAGCCATCAGCCTCAGCCCATATTCTGTTTCCTCATATTCAAAAACAGCTTTCAGATATTTATAATTGCAAGTAATTTTATAAATGCACCTTTCTCCAACCTATGTACTTCCTGACCTAAGCTGATGTAATTTTGTTAATATTCTGTTCAAACCATGCAAATGGCAATCAGATTTTGGCTTCAATTGTAGCAAAACAAAATAATCCAATCCAGCTACTGCAGGGCTCCTCCACTCCTGTAATCGAGTCCAGCTACTGCAAGGTTCCTCCACTCCTGTAATCGAGTCCAGTTACTGCAGGGCTCCTCCACTCCTGTAATCGAGTCCAGCTACTACAGGGCTCCTGTAATCGAGTCCAGCTACTGCAGGGTTCCTCCACTCCTGTAATTGAGTCCAGTTACTGCAGGGCTCCTCCACTCCTGTAATCAAGTCCAGCTACTGCAGGGTTCCTCCACTCCTGTAATCGAGTCCAGCTACTGCAGGGTTCCTCCACTCCTGTAATCGAGTCCAGCTACTGCAGGGCTCCTCCACTCCTGTAATCGAGTCCAGTTACTGCAGGGCTCCTCCACTCCTGTAATCGAGTCCAGCTACTGCAGGGTTCCTCCACTCCTGTAATCGAGTCCAGTTACTGCAGGGCTCCTCCACTCCTGTAATCCAATCCAGCTACTGCAGGGTTCCTCCACTCGTGTAATCGAGTCCAGTTACTGCAGGGCTCCTCCACTCCTGTAATCGAGTCTACAGTTTGCATGGATGAGTTGGCAGTGATTGGATGAGTCGTTGAAGCAAATTTATGCTCACCTACTGCAATAGTACGCACAGCAATCCTTTCTGAACTTTGGAGTGTAACTGGCAATTTAACACTTTCCAACAAATAACCATCCCATATTTACTGCCGTAATTAGCTGTCCCTCCCACTATCCTGTGTTGGTGGCATATTCACAGCTGTTGGGCAGTACATTCCCTTAAAATATTTACTTCTGTTTGCCTTAGCCTGTAGAGGGAAAGTTGTAAAATCAAGTAGGCAACCCCCCCACACACATTCATTCTCCTCTCTTTCTCTCCCCCTCTCTGTCTATCTATTTATCGCTGCTAATTTCCAAGCCTCAGGGTGCAACATGCATCAGTGTGCTTTATTCTGACCATCAGGTGCCCAATGTGATCAATACACTAGGCTTTCTGGTATCTGATTATTGCTGTCACATTGCCTTAGAGGCCAATAGTATAGTTGCATTTAAGGGGAAGCTAGCTAAGCATATGAGGGAGGAAGGAATCGAGGGTTATACTGATTGAGTGAGATGAGGAAGGTTGGGCGGAGGCTCAAGTGGAGCATAAACGCCGGCATGGACTGGTTGGTCCGAATGGCCTGTTTCTGTGCCGTATATTCTATGTAAAAAAAATAACAGCACTTAATGGTTTAACACCAGCACCATTCATTGAGTGATGTGAGGGGACTGTGTGCTACAGCTCGCACTACTTTTGAATTGGACCAAGCAAGGCTCTGTGTACATGTACTTCAGCACATGCACATGCCTCTGCTCACTTGCTTTCAACTACCGATGACATTTTAAAAGCTGGTTCTTTTGTAACAATAGAAGTTTCAATATTAAATTTTAAGATGATTCAGCAGACAGCCTGGAAATTTTCAAAATTCAGCTTTGCACTGGATGCATTTATATGGGATGAAGCCCCTCTTTAGGCTGAAACGAGTTAGGCTGCTCCCTCAGAGATAACTCAGTGTATTTCAATGATTAGGGTTAGAACTCGAAGTCAAGACACTCTAGTTTTGTATGTAATTGGATGGCTTTGATTATTTTTAAATTTCCCTTCCCTATCCTGAGGGTGCTGGTTTGTACTGAGGCATGGTTCCACAGAAACTGGCAGTTGCACATGTGGCCGTTCTTCATGTGAGGTTGGACGGGGGGTGTCGGCAGCTGTTTGAATATGAGCCACATTGCAGCTGAGGCTGATCCTGCCTTCACCTGACGTCAATGTGTGTACACTTTCCAGCAGAGGAAACATAGTAGTTATGTTTTCCTCTCGCTAGTTCAGAGATATTGGGGGTAATTTTAACCCCCAAAAAATGGTGGGTTTGAGTCAGGTGGGAAGTTAAAATGTTGAGGGGAAAAAATTGAGTCACGCCCCCTTTGGGGCGCTAACTTTGCCAGGGCTCCCTCGCGGCCGGAATTGAACGGTAGCGTCCCAAGAGGGAAGCGGGGCGCTACTGGAAGCGCCCTGCCTCCCTCTTGGGGTGCTGCAAGGGAATATCGCAGCGTTGTGCCACAGCACTGCAGGCCTTCCTCCCCTCGCAGCGCGACCCGGGGCCCAGCTGGATCACCAGGGATCGGAGTGCCGGCAAAAGAGCCCGGCACTGAAGAGAAGTGCCGGGCTCACTGAGCGCAGTCGGCACCCCGTGGGGGGCGGGGGCGGCGCGGCTGCAGAGGAGGCCGGGGACAGCAATGGGGGCAGGTGCTGGCAGGCGGCCAGCAACAAAAATGGCCGCCCGGCACCTCGCCATTAATTAGCGCCGCCCAGCCACAAGTACGCCCTCCTGACCCCGTCAGACATGGCGTCCGGCGGTAAGTCAGGGGGCTCTACTGAAGATCGCAGCTGGGGCGCTGCGCACGGCAATGATGACATCGCCGACTGCAGGGTGCTAATGGTTACCGCCGCCGCTAGCCTCCCGCTGAATTTTGCGGGAGGCGTTGGCGGTGGCGCGCCCGGGCACTAGTTGCTTTGCGCCCCATTAGCTAACGGGAGGCGCAAAGCAACTGAGTTTTTCCCCCTAAAAATTTAAAACCGAAGCCCAACCCACCTCCAACCTGCCCACTTCCGGTGGCGGGACAAGGGACGGGCGACCAATCCACTCTCAGGAGGCTGGTCGGTCACTGAAACCTTTTAAGGAGGCTGCGTGCCTCCATTTTAACAGAATTTCTAGTTTTAACCCATTTTGGCAGGTAAAAGGAGGAGAGAAGGGACGGATCCATCAGTTAAGTGCCTTTACTGCTTGTGGGCGTGGAAGAGCATGTGTGTTTCCTCCAGGCCCAACCAGCTAACCTGTAGACAACCCCCTACTTCCACCATCTCCCTCCGATCTCTCCCTGACTCCCGCATCTCTGCCCCAATCTTTACCCTCGATCTTCACCCTCAAACCCCCCATCTCTGCCCCTGAGCTCCGTTTCTGACCCTGAAACCCCCCCATCTCTCTGACCCTCCTTTGATCTCTCCCCGACCCCCTGCGATCTTTGACCCCCCACCCCCCGTGATCACCTTTGATCCTCCCAACCACAATATGTGTAGTATTTTCACATGGGCCAGATATTTACTCTTGAGATAGTAAAGCAAATGCAATTGGCAGTAATAAAAGTAACATTGTTGTGCTGATCTCACTGTACCCTGATAAACCTTGACTAAGAAGTAAATGCCAACAGTGACAGGATTTCTATACCCTGTTGTTAATTGGCATAGAGTCATAGAATTATACAGCACGGATAGAGGCCCTTCGGCCCATCGTGTCCGCGCCAGCCATCAAGCCCTGTCTAATCTAATCCCATATTCCAGCATTTGGTCCGTAGCCTTGTATGCTGTGGCATTTCAAGTGCTCATCCAAATGCTTCTTAAATGTTGTGAGGGTTCCTGCCTCCACAACCCTTTCAGGCAGTGAGTTCCAGACTCCAACCACCCTCTGGGTGAAAAAGTTCTTTCTCAAATCCCCTCTAAACCTCCCGCCCTTTACCTTGAATCTATGCCCCCTAGTTATTGACCCCTCTACTAAGGGAAAAAGCTCCTCAGCATCCATCCTATCTATGCCCCTCATAATTTTGTACACCTCAATCATGTCCCCCCTCAGCCTCCTCTGCTCCAAGGAAAACAAACCCAATCTGCCGAGTCTCCATAGCTGAAGCGCTCCAGCCCTGGTAACATCCTGGTGAACCTCCTCTGCACCCTCTCCAACGCGATCACATCCTTCCTGTAGTGTGGCGACCAGAACTGCACACAGTATTCCAGCTGTGGCCTAACCAGTGTTTTATACAGCTCCATCATAACCTCCTTGCTCTTATATTCAATGCCTCGGCTAATGAAGGCAAGTATCCCATATGCCTTTTTTGCCACCTTATCCACCTGTTCCGCCGCCTTCAGGGATCTGTGTACTTGCACACCCAGATCCCTCTGACCCTCCGTCTTGCCTAGGGTCTTGCCATTCATTGTGTATTCCCTTGCCTTGTTAGTCCCCCCAAAGTGCATCACCTCGCACTTTTCCGGGTTAAATTCCATTTGCCACTGTTCCGCCCATCTGACCAACCCATCTATATCGTCCTGCAGACTGAGGCTACCCTCCTCGCTATTTACCACCCTACCAATTTTTGTATCATTCGCGAACTTACTGATCATACCTTTTTACATTCATATCCAAGTCATTAATGTAGACCACAAACAGCAAGGGACCCAGCACCGATCCCTGTGGTACCCCACTGGCCACAGGCTTCCAGTCACAAAAACAACCTTCGACCATCACCCTCTGCCTTCTGCCACTAAGCCAGTTTTGTATCCAATGTGCCAAGGCACCCTGGATTCCATGGGCTCTTACCTTCTTGACCAGTCTCCTGTGCGGGACTTTATCGAAGGCCTTACTGAAATCCATGTATACCACATCCACTGCGTTACCCTCATCCACACACCTAGTCACCCCCTTGTGGTAAACCACTGTTTGTATTCCACTGTGTACATGCCTGGACATGCCTCGGCTGACTCCTCCCACAAGTCCTAGTATAAAGGTGACTGCTCCCCAGCCCCCTTTGTATTCTGGACCGGTCGACCACTCGAGGCAGACCTTCATTCTTTTGTTAATAAAAGCCTTTAGTTACTCTCTTAACTCTCAGTCTTTTATGAGTAATTGATAGCGCATCAATTTTATTAACAAATTTTTATAATGGAGAAGATCCTCACACCAGCATGCCTGGACTTAGATCATCGGGAGGCGGACTCATCCACCAAGTTTACTCACTGGCTTAAGTGTTTCGAAAAATTCCTGACCGCCTCCGCAGCAATCAAATCGGACGAAGACAAACTGGATGTCCTGACCGCCAAAGTGAACCACCGAGTGTACTCGGTCATCCAAGACGCGACCTCGTACGCGGACGCTATCAAGCTCCTCAAGGACCAGTACGGGGAGCAGTCACCAGTGAACGAAGTGTACGCCAGGCACCTTCTGGGGAGTCGTAAACAACAACCTGGGGAATCGACAATGGAATACCTTCAGGCACTGTCTGTGCTTGGCCGGGCCTGTGGTTGTAAGGATGTAAAGGCCGCCGTGTACACAGAGGAACTTATCCGGGACGCTTTTGTAGCGGGCCACAGATCCAATTACACCCGACAGCGACTGTTGGAGCAGAGTGACCTCGACCTCAACAAGGCCTCTGAACTCGCACTATCACTGGATGCAGCCTACCGGGGCATGGATGCCTACTCCTCTGCACCGTGGACGCCGCGGGGAATGACAGCCTGGGACACGGTAGGACCGCCTCATAGCGCCGTGCCACCCCAGCCACACCCCAGCAACGGCCCAACTACCGCAGCAGTGTCCCAAGGCCAGACAGCAGTGCCCCAAGGCCAGAAATGCTACTTCTGTGGCCAGGCAAAACACCCCAGAGCGCGCTGCCCGGCGAAAAACGCGATCTGCTCGGGCTGCGGGAAGAAGGGACACTACGCTAACGTCTGCAGGGCCAAAGCCACCCCGAACCCCAGCAGCGCCGCGTGTGGGCCATGCGGGCCGCCATCTTGGGCCTCCCCGGCCATGTGCGAACCACCGGTACAGCAGCCATTTTGGACGCCTCCAGCCACATGGGGATCATGGACGCCGCCATCTTGGACGACAGCCGGAACGCAGCAGGCCCCCAACACCGCCTCATCTGATACCCGCAGCGACACACCGACCCCTACGCTGGCATCCGTTACACTGGACCAAGCGAGACCGCACCAGCTGGCCAGCTCCACAATGGACATTAAGGTAAATGGCCACGATACAATCTGCCTTTTTGACTCTGGGAGCACGGAGAGCTTCATCCACCCCGACACGGTGTGGCGTTGCTCTCTCCCAGTCCTGCCTGCGCACCAGCGGATTTCTATGGCCTCCGAGTCCCAGTCGGCGGACATCGGCGGCTACTGCGTAGTGACACTCGTAGTAGACGGGACCGTGTACGATCATTTTAAACTTCTGGTCCTGCCCGACCTCTGCGCTGCCGTCCTGCTGGGGTTAGATTTTCAGTGCCACCTTAAAAGTGTTACGATGGCGTACGGTGGACCCCTACCCCTACCCCCACTCACAGTCCGCAGCCAGCAGCTCCCAAATTGCCCGCCGCGCACCAGGTGCAACCTCTCCACACTCAGACACCCCCCCCCCCCCACTGTTTGCTAACCTCACCCCCGACTGTAAGCCCATCGCCACAAAGAGCAGGCGATACAGTGCCGGGGACAGGGTTTTCATTAAAACCGAAGTGGAGCGGCTCCTGAAGGAAGGGATTATTGAGGGCAGCACCAGCCCCTGGCGAGCCCAGGTTGTGGTCGTTAAGACCGGCGAGAAGCAGCGCCTGGTCATCGACTACAGCCAGACAATAAATCGCTACACCCTGCTGGACGCCTACCCACTCCCCCGCATAGCTAATATGGTCAACCAGATCGCGCAGTACCGCGTCTTCTCGACCATTGACCTGAAATCAGCGTACCACCAGCTCCCTATCCGCCCTGAGGACCGCCAGTATACTGCCTTTGAGGCAAACGGCCGCCTCTATCACTTCCTTAGGGTTCCCTTTGGCGTCACCAACGGGGTCTCCGTCTTCCAAAGGGAGATGGACCGGATGGTAGATCAAAATGCGTTGCAGGCCACTTTCCCATATCTGGACAATGTGACCATCTGCGGCCGTGACTTGCAGGACCATGACGCAAACCTCGAAAAATTCCTCCGCACCGCCCAACTCCTGAACCTGACATATAACAAGGAGAAGTGCATATTCCGCACAAACCGCCTCGCCATCCTTGGCTGTGTTGTGGAACACGGAGTCATCGGCCCCGACCCCGACCGGATGCGTCCCCTGATGGAACCCCCACTGCCTCAAGGCCCTGAAGAGGTGCCTAGGGTTTTTCTCCTATTATGCCCAGTGGGTCCCCTACTATGCGGACAAGGCCCATCCGCTGATCAAGTCCACCTCTTTTCCCTTGACGGCAGAGGCCCGCTTAGCCTTCCACCGTATCAAGGAAGACATTGCCAAAGCCACCATGCACGCAGTGAACGAATCCATCCCCTTCCAGGTGGAAAGCGACGCGTCCGACTTTGCCCTGGCCGCTACCCTCAATCAGGCGGGGAGACCCGTGGCCTTCTTTTCACGAACCCTCCAAGGCCCGGAGACCAGACACTCCGCTGTTGAGAAGGAGGCCCAGGCGGTTGTGGAGGCTGTGCGTCATTGGAGGCACTACCTGGCCGGAAAACGATTTACCCTGCTCACTGACCAACGTTCAGTTGCTTTCATGTTTAACAACAAGCAGAGGGGCAAAATCAAAAATGACAAGATCTTGAGGTGGAGAATCGAACTTTCCACCTACAATTACGAGATCTTGTACCGGCCCGGGAAGCTCAATGAACCCCCGGATGCGCTATCGCGTGGCACCTGCGCCAACGCGCAGATCGATAGACTGCGGGCCCTCCACAATGACCTCTGCCACCCGGGGGTCACCAGGTTCTTCCACTTCATCAAGGCCCGCAACCTGCCTTACTCTATTGAGGAGGTCAGGACCATGACCAGGAACTGCCAAGTCTGCGCTGAGTGCAAACCGCACTTTTATAGACCAGACAGGGCCCACCTGATAAAAGCCACTCGCCCCTTCGAGCGCCTGAGCGTTGATTTTAAAGGGCCTCTCCCCTCCTCCGACCGCAATGTGTACTTCCTCAATATTATTGATGAGTACTCCCGTTTCCCGTTCGCCATCCCCTGCCCGGACATGACCAGTGCCACGGTCATTAAATGTCTGAACGACCTCTTCACCCTGTTCGGTTTCCCCAGCTATATCCATAGCGACCGGGGCTCATCGTTTATGAGCGACGAACTCCGTCAGTACCTGCTAACTAGGGGTATTGCCACAAGCAGGACCACCAGTTACAACCCCCGGGGGAACGGACAGGTGGAAAGAGAAAATGCAACAGTTTGGAAGGCCGCCCTGCTAGCCTTAAAGTCTAGGGGCCTTCCAACCTCCCGCTGGCAGGATGTGCTCCCCGATGCGCTCCACTCTATTCGGTCACTGCTCTGCACTGCCACTAACGCCACCCCTCATGAGAAAATGTTTGTCTTCCCAAGGAAGTCCACATCGGGGACATCGCTACCGCCATGGCTGACGTCCCCAGGGCCGGTACTACTGAGAAGGCACGTGAGGACCCATAAAACGGACCCCCTGGTCGAGAGGGTCGACCTCCTCCACGCCAACCCCCAGTATGCTTACATTGCATACCCGGACGGGCGGGAGGACACAGTCTCCATAAGAGACCTTGCACCCTCGGGGGCCGCAGTAACCCACTACTCACTACCACCCGCCCCCCCCCCCCCCCCCCCACGATCCGATATCCAGCCCCAGCAGACGGCAGGCCTGGGCCCAGCGACCCGCTCGACACCTACGAGGACGACACACCTGTGCCACAGCCTAAGCGGGACTCGACGCCGGAAGCTCCACTACCCCTGCCGTCGCCACGCCGATCACAGCGGCAGACAAGACCTCTGGAGAGACTCCAATACACTAACTTTTAATACACTTCACCCCGCCGGACTCAATTTTAAACAAGGGGTGAATGTGGTAAACCACTGTTTGTATTCCACTGTGAACATGCCTCGGCTGACTCCTCCCACAAGTCCTAGTATAAAGGTGACTGCTCCCCAGCCCCCTTTGTATTCTGGACCGGTCGACCACTCGAGGCAGACCTTCATTCTTTTGTTAATAAAAGCCTTTAGTTACTCTCTTAACTCTCAGTCTTTTATGAGTAATTGATAGCGCATCAATTTTATTAACAAATTTTTATAATGGAGAAGATCCTCACACCAGCATGCCTGGACTTAGATCATCGGGAGGCGGACTCATCCACCAAGTTTACTCACTGGCTTAAGTGTTTCGAAAAATTCCTGACCGCCTCCGCAGCAATCAAATCGGACGAAGACAAACTGGATGTCCTGACCGCCAAAGTGAACCACCGAGTGTACTCGGTCATCCAAGACGCGACCTCGTACGCGGACGCTATCAAGCTCCTCAAGGACCAGTACGGGGAGCAGTCACCAGTGAACGAAGTGTACGCCAGGCACCTTCTGGGGAGTCGTAAACAACAACCTGGGGAATCGACAATGGAATACCTTCAGGCACTGTCTGTGCTTGGCCGGGCCTGTGGTTGTAAGGATGTAAAGGCCGCCGTGTACACAGAGGAACTTATCCGGGACGCTTTTGTAGCGGGCCACAGATCCAATTACACCCGACAGCGACTGTTGGAGCAGAGTGACCTCGACCTCAACAAGGCCTCTGAACTCGCACTATCACTGGATGCAGCCTACCGGGGCATGGATGCCTACTCCTCTGCACCGTGGACGCCGCGGGGAATGACAGCCTGGGACACGGTAGGACCGCCTCATAGCGCCGTGCCACCCCAGCCACACCCCAGCAACGGCCCAACTACCGCAGCAGTGTCCCAAGGCCAGACAGCAGTGCCCCAAGGCCAGAAATGCTACTTCTGTGGCCAGGCAAAACACCCCAGAGCGCGCTGCCCGGCGAAAAACGCGATCTGCTCGGGCTGCGGGAAGAAGGGACACTACGCTAACGTCTGCAGGGCCAAAGCCACCCCGAACCCCAGCAGCGCCGCGTGTGGGCCATGCGGGCCGCCATCTTGGGCCTCCCCGGCCATGTGCGAACCACCGGTACAGCAGCCATTTTGGACGCCTCCAGCCACATGGGGATCATGGACGCCGCCATCTTGGACGACAGCCGGAACGCAGCAGGCCCCCAACACCGCCTCATCTGATACCCGCAGCGACACACCGACCCCTACGCTGGCATCCGTTACACTGGACCAAGCGAGACCGCACCAGCTGGCCAGCTCCACAATGGACATTAAGGTAAATGGCCACGATACAATCTGCCTTTTTGACTCTGGGAGCACGGAGAGCTTCATCCACCCCGACACGGTGTGGCGTTGCTCTCTCCCAGTCCTGCCTGCGCACCAGCGGATTTCTATGGCCTCCGAGTCCCAGTCGGCGGACATCGGCGGCTACTGCGTAGTGACACTCGTAGTAGACGGGACCGTGTACGATCAT
This sequence comes from Somniosus microcephalus, assembly GCF_052327205.1. Lineage (NCBI taxonomy): Eukaryota > Metazoa > Chordata > Chondrichthyes > Squaliformes > Somniosidae > Somniosus > Somniosus microcephalus. The sequence continues at coordinate 9,018,367 of NC_141010.1, forward strand.
TTTAAACTTCTGGTCCTGCCCGACCTCTGCGCTGCCGTCCTGCTGGGGTTAGATTTTCAGTGCCACCTTAAAAGTGTTACGATGGCGTACGGTGGACCCCTACCCCTACCCCCACTCACAGTCCGCAGCCAGCAGCTCCCAAATTGCCCGCCGCGCACCAGGTGCAACCTCTCCACACTCAGACACCCCCCCCCCCCCACTGTTTGCTAACCTCACCCCCGACTGTAAGCCCATCGCCACAAAGAGCAGGCGATACAGTGCCGGGGACAGGGTTTTCATTAAAACCGAAGTGGAGCGGCTCCTGAAGGAAGGGATTATTGAGGGCAGCACCAGCCCCTGGCGAGCCCAGGTTGTGGTCGTTAAGACCGGCGAGAAGCAGCGCCTGGTCATCGACTACAGCCAGACAATAAATCGCTACACCCTGCTGGACGCCTACCCACTCCCCCGCATAGCTAATATGGTCAACCAGATCGCGCAGTACCGCGTCTTCTCGACCATTGACCTGAAATCAGCGTACCACCAGCTCCCTATCCGCCCTGAGGACCGCCAGTATACTGCCTTTGAGGCAAACGGCCGCCTCTATCACTTCCTTAGGGTTCCCTTTGGCGTCACCAACGGGGTCTCCGTCTTCCAAAGGGAGATGGACCGGATGGTAGATCAAAATGCGTTGCAGGCCACTTTCCCATATCTGGACAATGTGACCATCTGCGGCCGTGACTTGCAGGACCATGACGCAAACCTCGAAAAATTCCTCCGCACCGCCCAACTCCTGAACCTGACATATAACAAGGAGAAGTGCATATTCCGCACAAACCGCCTCGCCATCCTTGGCTGTGTTGTGGAACACGGAGTCATCGGCCCCGACCCCGACCGGATGCGTCCCCTGATGGAACCCCCACTGCCTCAAGGCCCTGAAGAGGTGCCTAGGGTTTTTCTCCTATTATGCCCAGTGGGTCCCCTACTATGCGGACAAGGCCCATCCGCTGATCAAGTCCACCTCTTTTCCCTTGACGGCAGAGGCCCGCTTAGCCTTCCACCGTATCAAGGAAGACATTGCCAAAGCCACCATGCACGCAGTGAACGAATCCATCCCCTTCCAGGTGGAAAGCGACGCGTCCGACTTTGCCCTGGCCGCTACCCTCAATCAGGCGGGGAGACCCGTGGCCTTCTTTTCACGAACCCTCCAAGGCCCGGAGACCAGACACTCCGCTGTTGAGAAGGAGGCCCAGGCGGTTGTGGAGGCTGTGCGTCATTGGAGGCACTACCTGGCCGGAAAACGATTTACCCTGCTCACTGACCAACGTTCAGTTGCTTTCATGTTTAACAACAAGCAGAGGGGCAAAATCAAAAATGACAAGATCTTGAGGTGGAGAATCGAACTTTCCACCTACAATTACGAGATCTTGTACCGGCCCGGGAAGCTCAATGAACCCCCGGATGCGCTATCGCGTGGCACCTGCGCCAACGCGCAGATCGATAGACTGCGGGCCCTCCACAATGACCTCTGCCACCCGGGGGTCACCAGGTTCTTCCACTTCATCAAGGCCCGCAACCTGCCTTACTCTATTGAGGAGGTCAGGACCATGACCAGGAACTGCCAAGTCTGCGCTGAGTGCAAACCGCACTTTTATAGACCAGACAGGGCCCACCTGATAAAAGCCACTCGCCCCTTCGAGCGCCTGAGCGTTGATTTTAAAGGGCCTCTCCCCTCCTCCGACCGCAATGTGTACTTCCTCAATATTATTGATGAGTACTCCCGTTTCCCGTTCGCCATCCCCTGCCCGGACATGACCAGTGCCACGGTCATTAAATGTCTGAACGACCTCTTCACCCTGTTCGGTTTCCCCAGCTATATCCATAGCGACCGGGGCTCATCGTTTATGAGCGACGAACTCCGTCAGTACCTGCTAACTAGGGGTATTGCCACAAGCAGGACCACCAGTTACAACCCCCGGGGGAACGGACAGGTGGAAAGAGAAAATGCAACAGTTTGGAAGGCCGCCCTGCTAGCCTTAAAGTCTAGGGGCCTTCCAACCTCCCGCTGGCAGGATGTGCTCCCCGATGCGCTCCACTCTATTCGGTCACTGCTCTGCACTGCCACTAACGCCACCCCTCATGAGAAAATGTTTGTCTTCCCAAGGAAGTCCACATCGGGGACATCGCTACCGCCATGGCTGACGTCCCCAGGGCCGGTACTACTGAGAAGGCACGTGAGGACCCATAAAACGGACCCCCTGGTCGAGAGGGTCGACCTCCTCCACGCCAACCCCCAGTATGCTTACATTGCATACCCGGACGGGCGGGAGGACACAGTCTCCATAAGAGACCTTGCACCCTCGGGGGCCGCAGTAACCCACTACTCACTACCACCCGCCCCCCCCCCCCCCCCCCCACGATCCGATATCCAGCCCCAGCAGACGGCAGGCCTGGGCCCAGCGACCCGCTCGACACCTACGAGGACGACACACCTGTGCCACAGCCTAAGCGGGACTCGACGCCGGAAGCTCCACTACCCCTGCCGTCGCCACGCCGATCACAGCGGCAGACAAGACCTCTGGAGAGACTCCAATACACTAACTTTTAATACACTTCACCCCGCCGGACTCAATTTTAAACAAGGGGTGAATGTGGTAAACCACTGTTTGTATTCCACTGTGAACATGCCTCGGCTGACTCCTCCCACAAGTCCTAGTATAAAGGTGACTGCTCCCCAGCCCCCTTTGTATTCTGGACCGGTCGACCACTCGAGGCAGACCTTCATTCTTTTGTTAATAAAAGCCTTTAGTTACTCTCTTAACTCTCAGTCTTTTATGAGTAATTGATAGCGCATCACCCCTCAAAAAATTCAATCAAATTAGTCAGACATGATCTTCCCTTGACAAAGCCATGTTGACTATCCCTGATTAATCCTTGCCTCTCCAAGTGGAGACAAATTTTGTCCCTCAGAATTTTTTCCAATAATTTTCCTACCACTGATGTTAGGCTCACTGGCCTGTAGTTCCCCGGTTTTTCCCTACTTCCCTTCTTGAATAATGGTACTACATTAGCGGTTCTCCAGTCCTCTGGCACATCCCCTGTGGCCAGAGAGGTCCTGAATATATGTGTTAGAGCCCCCGCAATCTCTTCCTTTGCCTCACACAGCAGCCTGGGATACATTTCATCCGGGCCTGGGGATTTATCCATTTTTAGGCCAGCTAAAACCGCCAATACCTCCTCCCTCTCCATGTTAATATGTTCGAGCATATCACAGTCCCCCCGCCCTATTTCTATGTCTACATCGTCCTTCTCCATAGTGAAAACAGATGCAAAAAATTCATTTAGAACCCCTCCTACATCTTCCGGCTCCACACACAGATTGCCACTTTTGTCCCTAATGGGCCCTATTTTTTCCCTAGTTATCCTCTTACCCTTAATATACTTATAAAACATCTTAGGATTTTCCTTTATTTTGCTCGCCAGTGTTATTTCATGGCCCCTCCTTGATCTCCTAATTTCTTTTTTAAGTATCCCCCTGCACTTTTTGTACTCCTCTAGGGCTTCCTCCGTCTTTAGCCTTTTGTATCTGCCAAAAGCCCTCCTTTTTTTCCTAATCCATTCTCGTATATCCCCTGACATCCAAGGTTCCCTGTGGTTTTTGGAACCACCCTTGACCTTTACGGGAACATGTTGCCATTGTATGATCTCAATCTCCCTTCTGAAAGCCTCCCATTGCTCCGATGCGGATTTTCCTACAAGTAGCTGATCCCAGTCCATTTTGGCCAGATCCTGCCTTATCCTATTAAAATAGGCCTTCCCCCAATTTAGAACCTTAATTTCCGGCCCATCCATGTCCTTTTCCACGACCACCTTAAATCTTACCATATTATGGTCACTGTCACCAAAGTGCTCACCTACTAGCACTTTTTCCACTTGGCCAGCCACATTCCCTAGAATTAGGTCCAGTACCGCCCCCTCTCTTGTAGGACTTTCTACATGCTGGCTCAAAAAGCTCTCCTGGATGCACTTTAAGAATTCTACACCCTCTGAGCCTTTCACACTCTGACTATCCCAGTTAATATTGGGGAAGTTGAAATCCCCCATTATTATTACCTTATTATTTGCACATTTCTGTGAGATTTGCCTACATATCTGTTCCTCTATCTCCCCCTGACTGTTTGGAGGCCTATAGTACACTCCCAGCAAAGTGCTTGCCCCCTTTTTGTTTTTAAGCTCCACCCATATGGCCTCATTAGAGGAACCTGCTAATATATCATCCCTCCTTACTGCAGTAATTGACTCCTTAATTAATATTGCGACACCCCCTCCTCTTATACCTCCCCCTCTGTCTCGCCTGAAGATTCTGTACCCCGGAATATTGAGCTGCCAGTCTTGCCCCTCCCTCAACCATGTCTCCGTGATAGCAACAATATCATACTCCCATGTGTTTATCAACACCTTCAGTTCATCCACCTTATTTGCAAGACTCCTTGCATTAAAATAGATGCCATCCAGCCTTGCCCTTATATGTTTGCCCTGTCTACCAAGCTGACTTGTTTTTTTCTCTATAATTGGCAGCACATCACCCCCTATTTCAGCTCCCCTCTGTATCCCATCCCCCTGCCAAGTTAGTTTAAACCCCCCCCCCAACAGTGCTAGCAAACCTCCCCGCAAGGATATTTGTCCCGCTCTGGTTCAGGTGCAACCCGTCCGACTTGTACAAGTCCCACCTTTCCCAGAAGCAGGCCCAGTGATCCAGGAAAGTAAAACCCTCCCCCCCCTACACCAACTCCTTAGCCACGCATTCATCTGCTCTATCCTCCCATTCCTATACTCACTAGCACGTGGCACTGGGAGTAATCCAGAGATTACAACCTTTGAGGTCCTGCTCTTTAATCTGTTACCTAGCTCCCTAAATTCTTGATGCAGGACCTCATCTCCCTTCCTTCCTATGTCGTTGGTCCCAATGTGGACCACGACCTCTGCCTGCTCACCCTCCCCCTTAAGAATGCCCTGCAGCCGCTCAGTGACATCCCTGACCCTGGCCCCAGGGAGGCAACAAACCATCCTGGCGTCACGTTTGCGGCCACAGAAATGCCTATCTGTTCCCCTTACGATAGCATCCCCTACCACTATTGCTCTCCCACTCTTTTTCCTCCCTTCCTGAGCAGCAGAAGCTTCCCTGGTGCCAGGAAGCTGGCTGCTGCTGCCTTCCCCTGGTAAGTCATCCCCCTCAACAGTATCCAACTTGGTATACTTGTTTGAAAGGGGGATGTCCGCAGGGGTTCCCTGCACTACCTGCCTGCCTTTGTTGCTCCGCCTGATGGTCACCCCCTGTGCAGCCCTACCCTGAGGCGTGAACAACTCGCTAAACGTGCTATCCACGAGCCTCTCAGCATCGCGCATGCTCCAAAATTCATCCACCCGCAGCTTGAGCGCCGTAATGCGGTCTACAAGTAGCTGCAGCTGGATGCATTTCCCGCACACATGGTCGTCAGGGACACTGGCAGCGTCCCTGACTTCCCACATGGAGCAAGAGGAGCAGAACACGGGTCTGAACTCTCCTGCCATGACTTACTCCTTTAATTAATTAAAAAATTTATTCAATACCCCAGTTACAGGTATACTCTAGGGCGCTTTATTTACCAACTGTCCCCACTACACCAGAGACCCTAGAAATTTAACACCACAGAAGTCAAGCTTGTATTGAAAAGAGAGAAATACTCACCAACGAATCACTTATCTGCTCCCTGGTGACGTCACACTCTGATTACTTTTTACCTCTCTCCCCGCTGCTGAGTTGGTATGCCTCGCTGCTCTCCGGTTTTTATACCGGGCTCCTCACCTCCCAGGCTCCGTGCTCCGACTGCTCTCTGGCCTCGCTGCTCTCCGGTTTTTATACCGGGCTCCTCACCTCCCAGGCTCCGTGCTCCGACTGCTCTCGGGCCTCGCTGCTCTCCGGTTTTTATACCGGGCATTTATTAGGACCCTGTTCTATTTTTTTTATTGTTTTGTCTTGTCTGATCTAGTGTAGCTTTGGGAAAAGAAGAACTCCTCTTACTGTATGATTTAAAAAAAAAATGTCTTTAAAACATTACTTATAAAGTTCCGTTGACAATTTCTGTTACTTCCCTTGGTGCTCTAAGAGGTTTCCTATGAATTTATTTTCAATTTCTTCTATTTTCTCTCTCTCTTGAGATGTTACCCAAATGTGTCCTGTTCTAGCAGAGACATCTGGCAAGTGGGCCATGAGTTATCTCCCAAAGGCATTCCAGTTAGTGGCTTCCCAGTTATAGGTGACATTTATCACGTGCAAAGACTTTGGGATTGGGTTCAAACCGAGGAATGTGGTGATGCAAAGTCATCGTCTTAATTCTTATGTATTCCTTTGATTTAAAAAAAATTTATTAGTTGGTTTATAGTGGCACTGGCCATCAACATTTAAAAAAAAAATTGCAGTGGTGTAGGCTTCAGCAGGTGGATCCTCTGACCCTTCCAACCACAATATATGAATGATTGAAGAATCATGGTTTTACCAGCCCCAGGCTTTCAGCTTAGTTAGAACCAGAGGGGCGATTTTCTCCAGATACACTTAGGCGCTGAAGAACCTCCGAAGTGGCCAAGATGGGGTCTTGAGCTGAAACGCTGGTTCAAATTGCATGCTAAAACCAGACCTTCAAACAGGCGTGTCTTATTAGCCTGTTTTCATCCTTTCACCAAAATAATGGCCAGTATTTTTAATTGCTTTACAGGTAGTGCAAACTTGTTCAGTTAAGCTTTCAATTACAACATTTAAATAGTTAGCTTTTTTAATTTAAATTCTCAGTTAGTGTGGTGTGGTACTGCCCTCAAAAGTTTGTCACTATCCTCCGCCTGCTTCACGACGACATGCAAGCCGTGATCCTGACCAACGGTTCCACCACAGACCCAATTCACATACGAACCGGGGTCAAGCAAGGCTGTGTCATCGCACCAACGCTCTTCTTGATCTTCCTTGCTGCAATGCTCCATCTCACCCTCAGTAAGCTCCCCACTGGAGTGGAGCTAATTTACAGAAGAAACGGGACACTGTTCAACCTCCGTCGCCTCCAGTCCAGATCCAAGGTCGTCCCATCCTCTGTCGTCGAATTACAGTATGCAGACGATGCTTGCGTCTATGCTCACTCGGAGGTCGAACTCCAAAACCATCGTCAACACCTTCACCGAAGCGTACGAGAGCATGGGCCTTACACTAAACATCCGTAAGACAAAGGTCCTCTACCAACCTGCCCCCGCCACACAGTGCCGCCCCCCGATTATCAAAATCCATGACAAGGCCTTGGACAACATGGACCACTTTCCATACCTCGGGAGCCTACTGTCAACAAGGGCAGATGTCGATGACTAAGTCCAACACCGCCTTCAGTGTGCCAGTGCAGCCTACGGTCGCCTGAGGAAGAGAGTGTTTGAAGACCAGGACCTCAAACCCGGCACTAAGCTCATGGTCTACAGGGCAGCAGTGATACCCGCCCTGCTGTATGCCTCAGAGACATGGACCATGTACAGCAGGCACCTCAAAGCACTGGAGAGGTACCACCAACGCTGCCTCCGCAAGATCCTGCAAATCCATTGGCAGGATAGGCGCACCAACGTCATTATTCTTGCTCAGGCCAACATCCCCAGCATCGAAGCTTTGACCACGCTCAATCAGCTCCGATAGATGGGTCACATTGTCTGCATGCCCGATACGAGACTCCCAAAACAAGCGCTCTACTCGGAGCTCTGGCACGGCAAGAGAGCCCCAGGTGGGCAGAGGAAACGCTTCAAGGACACCCTCAAAGCCTCCTTGAAAAAGTGTAACATCCTCACTGATAAGGAATAAGCAAGCTGTAAAGCCATAAAAGGAGTTCCGCCCTTTGTCCAATCAGCACGCAACAGCAAGTAACTCGCTGTCACAGCATGACAACTCAATGCAAGGCCAATCACAGCATGACAACTCAAATCGGCTGATGCCAAAGGCCAATTACAATGCAAGAACTGGGTGTGCTCAAAAAAATCAAACTCTATCGAAACTGTAAGGGTGATTATTGTAATGAAGATCTGAAGCAATAAAGATCACCTGAATCTACCACCGGACTTCGAATCTCATTAAGAACTAAGAGATCTATCACCCACCGACACCTGGGAATCCCTGGCCCAAGACCGCACAAAGTGGAGGAGAAGCATCCGGGAAGGCGCCGAACACCTCGAGTCTCTTCACCGGGAGCAAGCGGAAGCCAAGCGCAAACAGCGCAAGGAGCGCACGTCAACCCAAGCACCCCACCCACCCGCCCCTTCAACCACCGTCTGCCCCACCTGTGACAGAGACTGTAGGTCCCGCATTGGACTCATCAGTCACCTGCGAACTCATTTTTAATATGGAAGAAAGTCATCCTCGATTCCGAGGGACTGCCTAAGAAGAAGAGTGTAACAGCAAATTTTGTTTCTCTGTTAGAATGTCAATCTCGGTTCATGGAACCATATGGCAAACCCAACCGGCTGACTAATGCCCTTCAGGGAAGGGACCCTGCCATCCTACATGGCAGCCACTTAACATGGATTGTTAAGTCCGTGAATGATTGAGACACGGACCAGCAGGAGTGAAAACAAACAAGTCTTTACTGGTGGAAGTCAATAGTGAAACTAACAAACAGAGGCTCTCTAGCGCCTGTTATACAGGGGTGGTCACTGCCGGTACTGCAGTCTGAGACCAGTTATTCTCTTAAAGGTACATACACAACAATTCCTCCCCTTTTAGATAAACAGTACATAACATTCATTTAACGACTAAATGATAACGAATTACAATCACAATTACTGTTGCTGGATACATTGGTTAAGTTTAAGCAATTATATAATAATATAATAATTCAACTTTATTGTCATTGTACAATGCACAAGTACATTGTGGTAAACCACTGTCATACCTGTCTGTGTCTGTATGTGTATTCCACTAGGTACAGGTCTGGACATGCCTCGGCTGACTCCTCCCACTATTCCAGGTATATAAGTGACTACCTCCCAGTCCCTTAGTATTCTGGACGGGTCGACCACTCGAGACAAGACCTTCATTCTTTAGTTAATAAAAGCCTGATTGTTACTCGCTCAACCTCAGTCTTTTGAGTAATTGATGGCGCATCATACATGAACAACGAAATGTGATCTTGCAAGCTCCCATGAGTCCAGTACAAATAACATTAACATTAAACGTAAATAGCACCGTCCTGGGAGAAGCAAATATATAAGTTCAGTCTTTGAGGAGGCTTCCTGATTCTGTCTGGATAACGCCTCTTTGGGGTATCAGGTTCTTCTGGCAATGTTGCGTCGGGATCAATGTCTTTGTTTGGTTCATCTGCTTCCAATATTACCGGTTCTGCGGTAGCTGCAATTGGAACGTCAATTTCATTACCAGGTGTATCAGATCGTGGTGTGGAGTTGACGTTTTCCAGTGACTCTAGAATCTGGTCAGCATGGCGTCTTACAATGCTCTCCCCAACATCCACGGTATACATGAGAGGTCCTTGTCGTGTACAAATCGTTCCTGGCTGCCATTTCTCAGTGCGGTAGTCCCGGGCCAAAACTGGTTGACCTATCTTAAAACTCCTGGTCGGCCTTTCATTCATATTCTGAAACTGCCTGTTCTCCACATCTCTTCGGACGTTTGGCTTAACCAAATCCAAGCGGCATCGTAGTCTTCGATTGAAGAACATCATGGCTGGAGTTTGGTTGGTAACCGCATGTGTCGCATTCCGGTAGGCAAACAAGAAGTTGTCCACCTTGTGTTGTAGGGGTATATCTTCATTACACATTGCCTTGATAGCCTTCTTGAAAGTTTGGACAAACCTCTCGGCCAATCCATTAGTGGCTGGATGATATGGGGCAGATGTGTAATGCTTAACGCCATTGTTCTTTAAGAACCTCCGGAACTCTTCAGACACAAACTGTGGTCCATTGTCAGAGCAAATCTGTTCAGGCAGCCCATTCCTGGCAAATATGGTTCGTAAGACTGAGTTTTTCCTGTGGTGGTTGAGGACATTTTTATTACCTCTGGCCACTTTGAATGTGCATCCACCGCAATTAAAAACATCGAGTCCATGAAGGGACCAGCAAAATCAATGTGCACCCGTTGCCATGGAGATGAGGGCCACTCCCATGGATGCAGAGGAGCTTGTGGTGGGGCGTTTTGGACCTTCTGGCATCCTGCACAGCTCTTGGTCATCTCTTCGATTTCTCTATCGATTCCCGGCCACCACACAAACGCTCTGGCTAAGTTCTTCATTTTTGCCCCACCCAGATGACCCCCATGAAGCTCATTGAGTACTCTATCCGTCAACTTAGGTGGAATTACTACTCTGGATCCACACATCAAGGTCCCTCTGCACACTGACAGCTGTTCTCTTCTCGGCGAGAATGCTGGCAGCAGTGGTTCGCCATGTGCTGGCCATCCCTTCACCGTTAAATCATAGACCCGTGATAGTGTCGGGTCATTCCGTGTTTCCTTTTCTATGTTTGCATTCGTCACGGAGACATTCGACTATGGTCGAGTGGAATAACTCCATTGGATCCACTGCAAGGTCGTCGTCTTCCACCGTCGGCAACGGTAGGCGTGACAATCCATCAGCATTTCCATGCTGTTTAGTTCCTTTATACTCGATGTCATATTGGTGTGCCCCTAGGAAAAGGAACCATCTCTGCAGCCGTTGTGCCGTCATTATCGGTACGCCCTTCTGAGGGTTGAAAATGGAGACAAGAGGTTGATGATCGGTTAATAGAGTAAATTTTTGACCGTGCAGATAGTGATTGAACTTCTTCACCCCCTACACTAGGCTGAGGGCCTCTCTGTCAATCTGGGCGTAGTTACGCTCGGCAGAAGTTAACGAGCGTGACGCAAAAGCTATCGGCCTCTCTAAACCATCAAGGAATTTATGTGACAGTACCGCCCCAATGTCGTAGGGAGACGCATCACACGCCAGCCTGATTGGCAGTGCTGGGTTGTAGTGAGCCAATACTTCCCTTGAAGTGATTAAGTCCTTACTCTTCTGAAAAGCATGCTTACAATCATCGCTCCATTTCCATGCTACCCCTGTTCGTAGCAGGGCGTTCAGTGGTTGCAAAATTGTCGACAAATTCGGCAAAAACTTACGATAGTAATTCACCAATCCGAGGAATGACCTCAGTTGCGACACATTTTCAGGCGCTGGGGCCTTAACAACCGCTTCAATTTTGTCAGGGGACTTATGTAACCCCTCTTCATCAATCACGTGGCCACAATACGATATCTGTTTCTTAAAAAATTCGCACTTGGGGCGGTTGGCTCGCAGCCCATGTTCCCGTAGTCGAGTGAGCACCTGTTCTAGGTTGTTAAGGTGTTCACTGTCATCTTCACCTGTTACAAGGCTGTCGTCCAAGTAACACTGAGTCCCCGGAATCCCTTGCAGGACTTGTTCCATCGCTCTTTGCCATATCGCCGGAGCCGATGCTACTCTGAATACCAATCGATGATACTGGTAAAGACCTTTGTGAGTGTTGATCGTGAGATACTTCCTGGAGGACTCTTCAACCTCCATCTGCAAATATGCTTGTGCTAGGTCAATTTTTGTAAAACGCTTCCCTCCAGACAGTGAGGCGAAGATGTCTTCTATCCTTGGAAGAGGATATTGTACTGTGTGAAGGACAGGGTTCACCGTCACCTTGAAATCCCCACAGATGCGAATCTTCCTTGACTCTCCGGACTTATTGCTTAACGTTTTCTTCATGACAGGAACGATGGGTGTCGCCCACTCGCTCCAGTCGACCTTAGAGAACACGCCCGCCTTCTCCAGATTCTCCAGCTCTGCCTCGACGGCTGGGCGAATTGCATATGGTACCGGTCTTGCTTTGAAAAACTTGGGAACTGCATTCTCTTCTATTTTTATCGAGGCGGTTACACCTTTAAGCGTGCCCAGTTCTTGTTGAAATACCTCTTTGGCGTTAGCTAAGATTGTTGACAATCGTGCAGGAGTGACGTCTTCATCTTTTTTACCATCCACCGTCATTGCATGAATGGAATGCCAATCTAAGTTTATCTTCCTGATCCATTCCCGTCCCAATAACGGTGGTCCACCATTTGGCAGTATGTAGAGATACAATTTCCGTATTTTCTTGCCATTGTATTCGACAGGCACCCTTATTTTTCCTCTGGGGTATACTTTTTGCCCCGTATACGTCGTCAAGACAATGGATGTCTCTCTCAAGGGTATGTGTGAAAATAGCCGCTTGTAGTCTCGTCGATTCTTGACGGTTAGCGCTGATCCTGTATCCAATTCCATTTTAACTTGGGACCCTGCTATCGTGAGGGTGACCCAAATGGTTCGGTGATCCTCTTTTGCGATTACATTGTGAAGTTTGAGACAGCTTAGTCTCCTGTTTCCGGATTCACTATCGCTCATCTGGTCTTCGGAACTACTGTCCGTCATCTTTTGTACTTTCTTGTACGGTTCCTTAGTAGCCTTTTTGTTGTCACTGGTCGTCTTCCCAGACCTGCAAACTCGTGCAATGTGTCCAATCTTCCCGCATTGTCTGCATATTTTGTCCTTGGACCAGCAGTCCTTCTGGTCATGGTTAGTTCTGCCGCAGCGATAACATTTTGCAAATCCCCGTGTCATTTCGTGGGTGCCGTATTCCTGTGGTTTTTGTTGAATTTCTGCAGCTCCCCTGGCTGCTGCTTCATACGATACTGCCACGCTGAAAGCGTTATCTAGCGTCAGCTCTTTTTCTGAGAGTAACTTCTTCTGTGTTCCTTCACTCAGGAGTCCACAGACAAATTTGTCCCGTAGGGTATCTGCCAGTCCTGCTCCGAACTGGCAGTGCTTTGATAGCTTGCGTAGTTCCGTAAGATACTCAGCATTGCTCTCATCTTTGTGCTGTGTTCTCCTGTGGAATTTAAATCTTTCTGCTATCAACAGCGGTGCAGGGTTTAAGTGTTCCTGTAGGACAGCAACAATTTCGTTAAAACTCTTCGCCTTCAGTTTGGCTGGAGTAATCAGGTCCCGCAATAGGCCGTACATTCTAGCGCCCATTAAGTTTAGCAATATCGATGCCTTTTTCCCCTCCGCTATTTCGTTTGCCTCGAAATATACCTCGACTCTTTCCACATACGTGGTCCAGTCCTCTAATGTATTATCAAAAGCAGTGATACAGCCAGTCTTCGGCATCTTGCAAATCTAAAATGGCGCCTCCCGTGCTTTGCCTTCTTCCCCGCTGCTGTTAGCGCTGCTTTCCACGGTTTCTTGCGCGTTAAATATTGATTCTTTTTCTTTTATTATTTCACCGTCGTGGAGCGGACCCTCTGGGACACTTCCCTCCCTCTTCTTAGGTCCGAACGCTGCCCGGCTTCGAAGCAGCGGCCGCGCCCTGTGTGCTCCACCCTCTCTCTCTCTCTCTTTGCTTCCCGACTCGGTGCCCGGCCCCGTTGAAAAGCCACCCGATCGAGCTTCAGCCCGCCGCAGCCCAGGAAGGATCAGAGCACTACCTGCCACCAGCCCGACTAGCTGGGAAAGCACAGACTGGTGAACCGAACCTGGCTCTTGACAGTCTCTCCTGCAAGTTTTCAAACCGATGATTGACGGTCGACGCCCGTTTCTCGAGTTTCTTTGGACTCTTTTTTTCTTCTGGCTCCGACCTTCAACAACATCGCCTGAGGTGCTGCCGAGTTGCAGGTAAGTTCGTTTCTTACTCGTCGCCAGTGTTAAGTCCGTGAATGATTGAGACACGGACCAGCAGGAGTGAAAACAAACAAGTCTTTACTGGTGGAAGTCAATAGTGAAAAACTAACAAACAGAGGCTCTCTAGCGCCTTTTATACAGTGGTGGTCACTGCCGGTACTGCAGCCTGAGACCAGTTATTCTCTTATAAAGGTACATACACAACATGGATGACACTTCATATTCTCTGAAGTGAATCAGCAAACTACAAATTTGTTTGAAAAGTAGTTAGAGAAAGGCCAACACCACTCTCTGAGGGTAATCAGGGATGGGCAATAAATGTGGTCTTGCCAACGTTGCCCAATTCAAAAAAAGTGACTAATATTAAAACAGCAGGTAGAGGACGTGCTATTTTAAGTTTACTTCACATTGAACAGACTCTGGATTCCAGGGCAAGATTTTCTTTAGGTTCATAGTCACTGTCGAGCGATATAGGTTAACCCTATCGATGACTGAAGGACTCGGATGAAACAGAAGAGCCAGAATGTTGCTGCGTTACAGCTGATTATAAAGTTATCTTTGAATTTGGTTATTATTGGGGGGATAGGGAATAATTTCATTCACAATATGTCACTCAATTGTGAGATGTTATTTTTTAAACCAGGAAATCAAGCATTCCATGCCAACCAAAATCTGTTTTTGTGGATGTTGCTTTCTGTATCATACAACATGCAAGGGTTTATCGGTGTATCTCTCTCTTCCTGGATGTACTGCATTTATCAACATGGGTCCTTCTACTGGACCTTATTATTCTAGCTTGCAATGATTGACCACATCACAGTAGAATGTTGGATAACTATCCGTATTAAAAATGCTGTATAAAAGTGATGCATGGCTCTAGATCTGTCGTCTAATTTGTGCTCCCCAAGTTGCATTGTTTGCCTCAAATGGGGAATGAATGATCTTTGTATTCTGTGATCAGTTTGACTGAACTAGTATAACCGTCTAATTTGGAGCTAAATCTAGAGTACTAGTATTTCTACATTTGCCTGGAAATTAGTGAGCATCCAAAGACTGGGATTAGCTCCAGGTCTCCAGCCCAAAAAACATGCAAACCCTGTCATCCTAAATTAAATTTGAGGTCCTCGGAGCCCAAAACTGTCACTGCAGTGTAAGCAATTTGAAGCTCAGATGGGATGATTAGATTTTGCTTAACCATTATTGTTTGGTTGTCTGTGGTAATTAGAGTTTCAGATGTAGACACAGATATTGGGTGAAATGTCAGATATAACATTTGGGGACCCTGTCTTGTATGCCATTTATACCTGCTGTGCAGGATATCTACCCCGAGAGGTGCCGGGGGAAGGCCCTGAGAATCATTAAAGACGCGAGTCACCCCAGCCACAACCTCTTCGCCCTGCTCCCATCCGGTAAGAGATACCGAAGCATACGGTCTCGTACCAACAGGTTTCGAAACAGCTTCTACCCCCAGGCCATAAGACTCATGAACGATTAATTTATTATTATTTATTACTGTTGTTTTATTTATTATTACTGTCTTTCTATTAGTATTTCTATTAGTATTTTTATCATTGTTATGCCATATTTATTCCAATGTTGGGAGGGCTCGTAAAAATCAACATTTCATTGTGCAGTACACACGTCTGCTGCATATATGACAAATAAAATTGAATTGAATTGAATATCTATTTTAAAGGGAGGGAGGACAGTTCAGTTTCTGGAAACTAAGATTTAAAAAAATATACAGTACTTGAAGCAGATGCACTGTTTCACGATGCATGCCTGTGTTTTTAGTCATGATAAAGTGTCATTTAAGATGCATTACAGCACCAGCCCTTTGAATTTTTTACCCTGTATAGCATGAAAATGTGTGTGTTTGGAAGTCCCAGTCTGAAAGGGATTTTCATTTCTCTGTTCCCTTTATCTAAAGCATGGGCTCTGTTCTTTACTATTGATCTGGAAATTTAGAATTATGTCTGCGAAGTCTTAGCCGTAGACTTAGTGGGAAAGAGCTAAGGTTCATACGATGTGGCCCAATTAAGGAGACACAATGTTCATATTGGAATAGCAACTGCATTGTTGTATTTTTGCAGTCACAAACATTGTCGTGGGTAAAACAGTCAAGTGTCACTTTCAGCATCAATTGTCACATGTTTTAATTGTTGACTCAGATAGATACTGGGGGGAGGTAGAAATAGTTGATATATGTATATTATATAGGTGTGTGTGTTTATATAGGCGTGTGTGTATATAGATGTATATGTGTGTGTATGTGCCAAGCAAAGGTGAGCCAACATTACCCTTGCAAGCAGATCCTCTGCAGATTATTCCTGGAACTTTTGATTTTAACCATTCTTGGGAATACTCCGTATTGTGCACTGTAGTTTCAGCCTCCCATCTTGTAATTTTATAATGTTGACAGAAAAATATTTATTTTGTCACTGCGCTGATCTACTCAGTGAAAGTTCATGACTAAGGTTGAGAATATTTGCTGACAGAATAGGTGTTTAGATTAGGCTGCAGACCCTGAAGTGCTGGCCAAGCAGGACACAGGGTGAACAGAGTGCTGAGCAGGCTGCTAGCTCCCAGTGCTCACAATAGTTGCAGCTTTGTGAATTCAGGAAAAATGAATTGGTTCTGTCAGCTGAGTTAAAAGCTTATGTGTTTCAATTCAAATGTTTTTACCTCAATTTTGTATTGTTGCCTAGCCTTTGGCCCTTCAATCACCACAATACTTCTACAGCTGTCGATCTGTTCAACCACTCTCTCTCCTCCACCTTTGAAGTCCTTGTCCCCAGTAAAACTTTTATTCTCTCCAATCCTGGTTGTTCCCCCTAGTAAACCCCCTCTCTTAGCTCCCTGACACAAACTTGAATGTATCTGGAGTATAATCTGTTTAGCCATCCATCACCAGATCTGGCTGGACCACATCAAGTGCGATCAGACCTTACTGTCCTCTTCCTAAACCGCTCACTACTTCAGGATCATCCCTGAGCGAAGATAACCTGCGGTTTCTTTTCTCCACTACCAAACCTCACTTTAAATCACTTGCCCTACCCCCTCCAGCCTCACCTCCTAACAACAAGTATGAGGACCTTCTTTGTCACTAAGAGACCATGGCCTAGAAATTCGGTGGGCTGCGCCACCAGTTAGCACCTAAAGAGGGCACTCAGTGGCTTTAGCACTGCTGGCCACGCCTCCCGTGATATTTAGCTGGGGCGCTAATGGCGGCGTTAGCCTGTTGCGCTGCGCCGCCACCGATGACGTCATCGGTGTGCACAGCGCCCTGCTACCGCCCCGATCTTGATATTCGGTAGCGCCCGGCTCTAGCGCCGTTTGCAAATCGCGCCGGTTCACGGGGCCTACCTGTGGCGGCAGTGGCGCAAATTAAGGTGGAGGTGTGGGGCGGCCGTTTTTTCCGGCGGCCGCCTGCCAGCACCTCCGTCCCCAGCCTCCTGATCTCCCCCCGCGGCAGTGCCAGCTGTTTTCCGAGAGCCCGGCACTTCTCCTTGGTGCCGGGCTCTTTTGCCGGCACTCGCGATCTCTGATCGTGCTGGTGCAGGCCCCTCCCCCTTAAGAATGGGAGGAAGGCCTGCAGTACCGCAGCGCGCCACGCTGCGGCACGTTACGCTGCGATATTCAGTTTCAGCGCCCTAAGAGGGATGCGGAGCGCCTCGAGCCTCGCCCCGTGTCCCTCTTGGGGCGTTCAAGCTGAATTTCCGGCAGTCGCTGCTGCTCCGATCGCTGCGCTAATTCCGGCGCCCAGGTGAGCTTGGCGTCACATTTGCGGCTCCACCGAATTTCTCCTCTCATCTGTTTAGCTGCCTCTGTTGCTTCTCCTCGTCCCCATGCCCACCAACTCAAACCTGCCTCAAGACACCCTTATTCCCTAGCCTTGAACCTGCATCTTTATCTAGTTACTCTCCTATCTCTCCTCACGCCCACTCCAAACTCATCTTGTCCATGAGATCTAACTTCTGCCCCTTTGACCCCTTTCCCACTAAACTGCTGACCATCCAACTTCGCTTTCTGACCCCCATGCTAACTGAAATTGTAAATGGTTCTCTCTCCTTGGGTACTATCCCCCTCCTTTTAAAAATCTCTCTCATCCCATCCTCAAAAATCCCATTCTCGACCCCCAAGTCCTTGCAAATTACCGTCCCATTTCAAACTTACCTTTACTCTCAAGTCCTTGGCCATGTCATTGCCGCCCAAATCCGTGCCCCTCTTCCCACAGCTCCATATTTCATTCTTTGCAATCCAATTTCTGCCCGCCCTAGCATTGAAACAGCCCAAATAAAAGTCACAAATGCCAACCTGTGTCTGCGACCGTGGTGCAATACAACAACAATAGCTGCAACTTGCAATTGTATAGCACTTTTAACATCGAAAAAAATCCCAATGTGTTTCACAGACATAATTAAAAAAAAAGTGACACCAAGCCAAAGATGGAGGGGAAATGCATAGGAGACGTGAGTCAGTGTTGTAGGACTGGAGGCGATTAGAGATGGGAAGGGGCGAGACTATAAAGGGATTTAAACTCAAGGATAAGAGTTTAAATTTGAGGCTTTGGGGGACTGGCAGCCAGAATAGGAAATTGCAGCTCATCTAAGACTGGATGTTGGACAAGCAGCTTGACAACACAGTCCCCCTCTCTCTCTCTCTCTCTCGCACACAGATCAGAGATAGTGCTGGGTGGCGGAGCAGGCTCGAGGGGCCGATTGGCCTACTCCTGCTCCTATTTCTTATGTTCTTATGTTCTTATGGGTGTCATCAGTGTATATGTTGAAGCTGACCCCATGTCTCTGGCTCATGTAGCTAATGGGCAACATGTAGATGAGGAAGAGGGGCAGCCAAGGACTCGGAGGTAATGGTTCGGGGGTGGGAAGAGGAGCCATTGCTGGCAATGATCTGGTCTGACTATGATTGGCTAGTAAAGAGTGGAAGCAAGTGAGGCCAGTCCCACTGAGCTGGACAACAGAGGAGAGGCGTTGGTGGAGGATGGTGTGATCGACTATGTCAAAGGCTGCATAGAGTACAAGGAGGGTTAATACACCATGGTACCAGTCACACAGAATTTTATTTATAACTTTTGTTAGGGCCGTTTCGGTGCTGTGGCAGGGTTGGAAACCTAATAGAGATTCAAACAGGGAGTTCTGGAAAAGAGGGGAATGGCACTTTTCCTCTTCTAACCCGCAACATGTCCTGCTCATCTATCACCCCTGTACTCGTTGACCTACATTGCCTCTGCAACAACTCCAATTAAAAATTCTCCTCCTTGTGTTTAAATCCTTTCATGGCCTCGCCCTTCTGTACCTCTGTAATCGCCTCAGTCCTACACCCCGTCCCTGAACTTTGTGTTCCTCCAGCTGGCCTCTTGTGCATCCCCTGACAGACAGCCGTGCCTTCAGCTGTCTAGAACCTTTGTTCTGGAATTACCTCCCTTAACTCCTCTGCCTCTCCATCTCTCTCTCCTTCTTTGACCTCCTTAAAACTCACCTCTCTGACCAAGCTTTTGCTCACTCCTCCTAAATCTACTTCTTTGGCTAGGCATCCATTTTTGCCAGATTATACTTCTGTGAAATTCTTCTGCGGTACTGGTGCTATATAAATGCAAGTTATTGTAGCTTTGCTATGTCAGCCTAGCCAATACAAAGGAGGACTTTGTTAGCAAGTATTGGGTACTGTTCTATATCTCTGCTGACATGAGCAGGAATGGAACTGGAATCTTAAGCATTTAGTAGGACTCCATTGTTGCAAGTGTGTTAAATAGTGCCTATTGTATTAGCTGTTTGCTGCTATTGTTAGTATCCCGTCAGTGTATGGCAGTTCTGTGAAAGAGATGAGGAAATAGTCTTTTTTCACTAATAATGAAAACATTGCAGTGTTTTACTGTGATAACTGGATATGTGTGTGGCTACAGTCTATATGTGCGTAAAGTGATCTGATTATAAACTACAAAAGCTAAGTCATCGGAATCACGTGATCCGATTCTGATTTTTATCAACACTTCCAGATATTCACTAATATGTAACTGGCAAATTATCGATGGTCAGTTGATGAATATAAATTGCCCTTTTATAAAAGGTCGTGAATCTACCAAGTGGCCAAAACATGGTGGCTGCTAAAATAGCAAAATTGAACAGGAAATTCAAGCAATTTACAGTGGGGAATGTTGACAGCAAAACATGATTAAAATGATGACGAGGAAGTAAGGTTTGTGGACGGGTGGTGTATGCCCTAACCAAGGTTTTTAGGGGGGAAAATTTGGTTACTTTGCACCTCCTGTTAGCGCCTTAAGTAACGGGGCGCAAAGCAACTAGCGCCCGGGCACGGCCCCACCAACACCTCCCGAAACATTCAGCGGGAGGTTGGCGGCGGTAACCGTTAATGCCCCGCGGCGCTGCGCCGCCGGCAATGACATCATCGCCGTGTGCAACACCCCGCTCGTGCCCCAGCCGCGATCTTCGGTAGCGCCCCCTGACTTATCGCTGGACGCTATGTCCGATGGGGTCAGGGGGGCCTACCTGCGGCTGGGGCGGCGCTGGGCAGCCATTTTTGTTGCTGGCCGCCCGCCAGCACCTGCCTCCGCTGCTGTCCCTGGCCTCCTGAGCCCCCCCCCACTGGCAGAGTGCCGGCAGTGCTCCATGAGCCCGGCACTTCACTTTAAGAAGGGGAGGAAGGCCTGCAATACCGCAGCGCAACGTTCCCTCGCAGTGCCCCAAGAGGGAGGTGGGGCGCCCCGCTTCCCTCTTGGGGCGCTACCACTCAATTTCGGCCATTTGGGTGCTAATTTTTTCAGGGCGCTAGGCGAAGTTAGCGCCCCAAAGGGGGCGCGACTCAGTTTTTCCCCCGTAATATATAGGTAAGCTTCTATTCTGTGTTAAAGGAAAATAATATAGTGGAAATACTTAAAATGTGAATTCATTCATTTTATGTCACCTTGTGCAAAAATTGTTTTGAACTCTAAGGGAATATCATTATTTTAGCTAATTCCCTGCAATCTCATGGAGGTGGAATGTTTTGGTTTAAGAAATTGCTGAAGTCCCTCAGCTGGTATCTACCACAGGCTTAGTCAGCAAGTGAATCTTTTGAATCCAAGGCAGTTTTCATCCTTTGAAACTGGGAGTCATTTTGTAATTAAATACCAGCAAAGTAAACCGTTGCACTCGCTTTCTGTCGATTCATTTACTCCTCGATACTTCGGTCTAAATTTCAAACTTCTCAAGCTTGAGGACACTCCATTCAAATTTTTCAAATAAAGTTAAGTCCTTTTCACTTAAGAAAGTTCACTTTTCTTGCTATTGCTGTTTAGGCTTTTTAACATCGTTTTTCCCTTTCAACGTATGTAACAGACTGTCCATGAGTGAACCACTTCCCTCATGTTCCAGCTGGGAATGTCTGGGTTGCATAGCTGAGGGTTAACAATATATTTGTCATAACAGTGCACACTGGAATTTACGTAAGATTCCCAATACATATTCAGTCTGTTTGAATGTGGAAATATCACACTCAGAAGCAGACTATTACAGGCTAAAATGGCTGCAGTGTTTATTTACACTTAAATCATAAAGAAATTTAGCAGCCAAGCAATACTGTAAGCACAAGTCAATATTGCTATAAGTATACATCCTTGAAAGTTCTTTTTAAAGGGCTCTTGGCACTGTTTCTATGGTAACCCTGGTAAAGAAAGGACAGCACTTTGTCCCAATTCCATCAATTTCAAGAAATTGTGATTTTATTTTTACCTATTACAGTACCTCATTTATCAGAGATTGAATTCTTTTTCACTATATGGATGTCTGTTGGGCTCTGGCATATTGCTGCGACAAAAGGCAGTTACTACTACTGGATGGATTTATAAAATTATTTCTTTGTTTGAGTAAGCTGGCCTTGAACTGCCAAGCAGAAGAAAAGCTATTTTGACAGCACATGGGACAGCTTCAGATTGGTTTCTCTTGATTTAGTTTGTAACGGCAACAACATGAAGCAGCCTTATCCAAACATTACTCTTTGAATCTTTCTGCTGAGGATATATATATGTCTCGGTGCTCAAACTGGGCCTTGACATCAAGTAATGGAGCAACCCACCTCAGTTATTTTGTACTGCTTTTGCATAATGTTTCCTGACTTTGGAAACCTGGAGAATCCTGGATAACAGACAAACTATGACACCTTCTGGCAGTTCTTTGCAATGCACCGTTGTTGCATGTAATGGCCCGGAACTTGCGGTCCTGATGGTGAACTGGCAACGCTTGCTGTCATTCAGCCTTTGAAACTGACCGCAACTTCAGGATTTAGCCCATGCACAGCCTAATACGGAAATCCTAAAGTTGTGGTCTGCCATTCGCTGTTGCTCCACGGGCTGTGCTGTGGCCACCCCGCCCCCCCCCCCCCCACCTACCCTACAAAGCCGGTAATCAGTGAAATCACTGATCTGTCGAAAACTTCCCCTTTTCCGAACAAATATCACTGTTAGAAACCCCTTAAAAAGTTAGACTCATTCAAATGAAATGTAACTGGGTTTTTAATGGCAATTTGAGTAATAACAGCCATTCTGGCCCTGAAAAACTAATTTTATATTAGTGGAATGTCAAATTTCTCCATTAAGTTAAGTTAAAAAATTACTAGATGTTTAAATTATTTTTTTTTTTAATTAAGTTTTTTCATGATATTTCAGCTTCTACCTTAACCCAATGTATATGTAAAAAAAATCTTTATTTTACTCTAATTTTTTTTAAAAGTGATTGATGATTAGTGCTTTCTATTTCCTGGTTCCCTGTCTGTGAGAATTCTGCAATGTGATTGGCTGCCCGCACTATGGGATTCCCACTATACTACGTTGATTTCAGCTGTGCGTCAGAAAAGCCGAACTTCTCACCACGGAGATCGCAAGATCTTTTTGGGCAGCTTACTTTGGGGCCAGCAGCAAGCACCTTTGCTTCGCCGCTGACCGCAAATTATGGTCCATTGTTTTAGTTCTGAGCACCATTATTTTGAGAGAATGCTCCAATGCACTGTTCCTTTCACAAAGTAACTCATAATTCACTGTTGAAATGTATCCTATGCAATACTTGAATTCCTTTAATTTTTTTCTGTTGCTTCATTTCTTTCTTAACTTTTTCCTCTGTATTTTATTAAGACCGCCCCCCTCCCCCAACCACATCATGCATCATTTCCTAATTGGTGATTCATTCTTAGGCTACTTTTGAACCCACGTACAGGACCTACATGTGAGGGATGTTTGGGCTAATTTTCCCTAGGGACTTAGCATGGTGGGGGAAATTAATTTAATTTTTATTTATCTTATTTTGCTTTCAAAAGTTTATGCTTTTATCAGGCTTTGCTCAAGTGCTACTCACTCTGACTGCACTTTCACTTGAGCAGCACTTGATCTTAAGTGGGGTCTCTCTCCTGTGGTTATTGTATTTCTACACATGAAAACTTTGGTTTGGCTTATGCTCTAAACTGTCTGGAATGGCACCAGATAGTGAAAAGGAATTTTTTTTGTATATCTGAAGCTAAATTCCCTTGAGATTTGTTTGAATAAAATCCTCACTAAATGTTAAATTCAGAATTCATGAATCCTCCACCCCAATTATATTTTTGAAAGATTGTTTTCATTATCACTTAATTTTTTTCCCAAACGGAAGTTTCCACCATAGCTACTGAGTCCCACCCACAGAGGGTCATCAAAGTTATCTGAAAAGTGGGAACTGTACTTAGTGCTTCTGCGAAGGATGTTGGCTCTTATCTCAAACATCCAGCATGCTGACCTCATGCCTCTTAAACTGGGTTGCGAGTAGCTTAGAAATAAAAAGCAATAGCACTCAAATAGGCAATATGCTAAACTTAGTTTACTAATATCTTTGAAATGGACCAGATTTTATGTAGGAGTGGTTGGAATTTGTCAGTGAATTTCAATATGCTGTTTTACAAATGTGTTTAATGACTAAATTACTTGGAAAAACAAACCAGCTTAATATTTACTTATTAACAATAATTGTATTCAAAGAACGATGTGGTACATTGTGTAACTCCCATACTCCACGACTGCCACACACCAGATAGTTCCCAAATATGGAAGACAAGGGTGAGAACTTCTAGAAAGTCATATATCCGCTATTAAATGGGCAAAGTTTGAATGCAAAAAGTTTTATTTACTGAAAGTTCTGTTGAACTGAATTAATGTTTGTGATGGTTCTGAATGGTGGCGGTTTGAAGCACTCTGTAGGATGCAGTATATCTTTAACTGATGAATTATTGCACATACACTGGTCAAGAATGACAAATAAACCTTTAGGGATAGCATTGTTTTTGATGGATGTAATGGGCTAGATTATTTGCTTCAACCAGTCCGGCATGTTATTTTTATCTCCCTCCTGAATGGGAAAGTGGGAGTACAGTGGTAGCCCTGCCTGCCCATTTGTCTGTCTGTTGCTAAAACATCAGAAGCAAAATGACTCCAGCAAAGCTTTACAAATTTTCACTGAATTTTACAAGTGAATTTCCTGGTGGACAAGTTCCCCAATCGAGGTTTAGTCAAAATAATTCGTGAATAATAAAGAAAGTTGCTACACCATCTGAGACAACAGAAACAATTATTAAGATTTAAATGTATGTGAGCATATAGGAGGTATAAAGAATAATCACCAGAAAAATGTTTTTTATTTATTCATTCACGGAATGTGGGCGTCGCTGGCAAGGCCAGCATTTATTGCCCATCCCTAATTGTCTTTGAGAAGGTGGTGGTGAGCCACCTTCTTGAACCGCTGCAGTCCATCGTAACAGTTTTTTTTGATACGACAGAGTAGCTTGCTCGTGGCCATTTCAGAGGGTTGTTAAGAGTCAACCACATTGCTGTGGGTCTGGAGTCACATATAGGCCAGACCAGGTAAGGACGGCAGGTTTCCTTCCCTAAAGGACATTAGTGAACCAGTTGTTTTTTTTTTTACAACAATCCGGTAGTACAGGTAGACTATCCTTTATCCGCACTTCCGAAAACCGAAAACCTCTAAAAACCGAAAGTTTTTTCGTGGAGCGTAAGTCGTGCGCACGACATGACCCGAGTGGCGCCAAACATGACAGGAGTGGTCCGGGAGCTCTGCCTTTCCCTGTGAGCAGGGCAGAGGGTCACAGAGTTCCCTCCTGGGTAGAAGATTGCAGGCCGAGCCGGGCAGTGTGAAGGAGGTACCGGGAGAGTGAACCCAACAATACAGCGGCCCGTCCGATAGTCTTTTCTTCCCCCCCCTCCCCGACCTGATTTGCGGGCCAGCTTAGTGTAGGAGTCAGCCGATATCCGGCTTTCCCACAACTGGCGGTGGCAGTCGAGCCCCAGACCCCCACTAAGTCAAGGAATTCAGATACGGAGCAGGGGGAGCCGGAAACCTCGCTCAATCTAACGGCAGAAATCAGCAGCCGTTTTGTTAGGTTTTTTTTCTTCCCCTAACATTTTTTTCTTCCCCTAGCATTTTTTTAAACAGTCAGGCTGTGGAAAGAGTCTCTGTAGCTTAGCAACAGCTTCAGAGATGCTTCCAAGGCAGGGCCTGAGTGTTTACAAGCTGTACAGTGTTTGTTGTCAGAAAACCTTCTGAAATCCGAAAAATTCCGAAAACCGAAACACAGCTGGTCCCAAGGTTTTCGGATAAAGGATAGTCTACCTGTATCACCATTACTGATGCTAGCTTTTTATTCCAGATTTATTTAATTAACTGAAGTTAAATTCCCCAACTGCCGTGGTAGGATTTGCACTCACGTCTTCAGATTATTAGTCCAGGCCTCTGGATTACTAGTCCAGTAACATAACCACTGTGCTACCGTACCCTGAAGAAAATAATACGTAAAACTGGAACAGTCACATATCCCTTTGCAGGCTCTGTGCCCTCTTCACAGCTTACTTTCCCACCTAGTTTTGTATCGTCAGCAAACTTGGATACATTGCACTCAGTCCCTTCATCGAAGTCATTAATATAGATTGTAAATAGCTGAGGCCCAAGCACTGATCTTAGCGGCACCCCACTGGTTACAGCCTGCCAACCAGAATGTGATTTATGTTTTGGACAGTCTCCCAGGTGTGAAAGGCAGTTATGTGTCAGTGTATTAGTTTTGCTTTCTGTTACCATAGCTTTCTCATGTTTGAAGGAACCACATTTTGTTTAATGAAACACTTTCTTCATTTACAATGGCCATGCCTGTTATTTACATGCATCTTGCCCTTCACAGGCTTGGGGGTATCAGACCGGTTCCATTCCTGTTCTTGGAATGGCAGCAAGCATTCCGTGAGAGGGGCCTAGAAGCTACTTCTGATCAGTCTCTGACGCGCAGCCTGAGAAGAGCAGCTCGCGTAGAAGTTCAGGCCAGCAGGCATCTTCTCAGCCACCGACAGAGATGTCCTGCACCTTATCTGAGGCTGCAGATCTGGCTGAAGCAGCTGGCACAGCTCAGTCACCACCTCCTTTCTAAATCGCAGCCTTCTGACACACTGCTCCTCCGACATGTTCATGTAGGAAAACTGCTGTAGGAAAACCCTGCCAGCGTAAGGTCTGCTGTGGCGACGTCTGTTGGCCCCCCTCCGTCTGGCCATGCCCGTCCCCCTCTCCCAGCGTCTCCGTGCCCTTTCCAGATGATTCAGCAGCAGGACGTTCCCCTCCAATGCAGCCCCCATAATAAGTGCCCACAGGAAGGTTCCCCATTGTCAAGGCTTACCAACAGCAAGGTGATGGTCAGAAGGCTGAAGATCGTCTGCCTGCGCTGGCTCCGTGGTCAAATGGCTCTCAGTGTGCAGCTCAGCAACTCTTTGTAGCTCTCGAGGAAGTTGTGCTCCAAAAATGGCTGCCGCTTTTAAACCACACCAATCCCCTTTTTAAATAACGCTCCTCCAGCCCGAGAGCGACTCGGTAAGGTCCAGGTAAGCTGTCACTATTAGCGCCAGGCGCTACGGAGGGGGGTGCCACTGATTTGCCGGTCCGGGGCGCCCAAAAGGCGTTGCACACTCAAATGACATCATAATTAACCTGCGCCCTAAATGCATGCTCAATATGGGGCTAGGCGCCTTGCGCCCGCCCGGAAATTGGCTAGCGCCCCACTTCTCGGCCTCTTTAGGCGTTAATTGGTGGCGCTAACAACCGAATTTCTCCCCCAATATTTTTAATATAGTGAGAAACTATTAAATGTAGGTGTTCAGTGAGATTTAGGTGTTCTCGTACAGGAAACACAGAGAGTTAGCATGCAGGTACAGCAAGCAATTGGGAAGGCAAATGGCATGTTGGCCTTTATTGCAAGGGGATTGGAGTACAAGAGTAAGGAAGTCTTGCTACAATTGTACAGGGCTTTGCTGAGACTACACCTGGAGTACTGTGCACAGTTTTGGTCTCCTTATCGGGAAAGGAAATACATACCTTAGAGACGGTGCAACGAAGGTTCACTCGATTGATCCCTGGGATGAGAGGGTTGTCCTATGAGGAGAGATTGTGTAGTTTGGGCCTATACTCTGGAGTTTAGAAGAATGAGAGTTGATCTCATTCAAACATACAAGATTCTGAGGGGGATTGACAGGGTAGATGCTGAGAGGTTGTTTCTGTGTTTATGGGATGTGGGTGTTGCTGGCAAGGCCAGCATTTATTGCCCATCCTTAATTGCCCTGGAGAAGGTGGTGGTGTGCTGCCGCCTTGAACCGCTGCAGTCTGTGTGGTGAAGGTACTCCCTCAGTGCTGTTAGGTAGGGAGTTCCAGGATTTTGACCCAGCGACGATGAAGGATCGGCGATATACTTTTAAGTCAGGATGGTGTGTGACTTGGAGGGGAACTTGGAGGTGGTGGTGTTCCCATGCGCCTGCTGCCCTTGTCCTTCTAGGTGGAAGAGGTCGTG
This sequence comes from Somniosus microcephalus, assembly GCF_052327205.1. NCBI lineage: Eukaryota > Metazoa > Chordata > Chondrichthyes > Squaliformes > Somniosidae > Somniosus > Somniosus microcephalus. The sequence continues at coordinate 9,045,930 of NC_141010.1, forward strand.
GGTTTGGGAGGTGCTGCAGTGCATCTTGTAGATGGTACACACTGCAGCCACGGTATGCCGGTGGTGGAGGGAGTGAATGTTTAAGGCGGGCTGCTTTGTCCTGTAGCGTGTCGAGCTTCTTGAGTGTTGTTGGAGTTGCACTCATCCAGGCAAGTGGAGAGTATTCCATCACATTCCTTACTTGTGCCTTGTAGATGGTAGAAAGGCTTTGGGGAGTCAGGAGGTGAGGCACTCGCCACAGAATGCCTAGCCTCTGACCTGCTCTTGTTGCTACAGTATTTATGTGGCTGGTCCAGTTAAGTTTCTGGTCAATGGTGACCCCCAGGATGTTGATAGTGGGGGATTCGGTGATGGTAATGCCATTGAATGTCAAGGGGCGGTGGTTAGACTCTCTCTTGTTGGAGATAGTCATTGCCTGGCACTTCTGTGGCGCGAATGTTACCTGCCACTTATCAGCCCGAGCCTGAACGTAGACCAGGTCTTGTTGCATGCGGGCATGGACTGCTTCATTATCTGGGGAGTTGTAAATGGCACTGAACACTGTGCAGTCATCAGCGAACATCCCCATTTCTGACCTTATGTTGGAGGGAAGGTCGTAGAACTAGGGGAGCATAGTCTCAGGATAAGGAGTCGGCCATTTAAGACTGAGATGAGGAGAAATTTCTTCACTTGGAGGGTTGTGATTCTTTGGAATTGTCTACCCCAAAGGGCTGTGGATGCTGGGTCATTGAGTATATTCAAGACTAAGATATAGATTTTTGGATTCTACGGAAATCAAGGGATATGGTGAGCGGGTGGGAAAGTGGAGTTCAGGTTGAAGATCAGCCATGATCTTATTGAATGGTGGAGCAGGCTTGAGGGACCATATAGCCTACTCCTGCTCCTAATTCATATGTTACCACCACCTTCTCGAGGGAAATTAGGGATGGGCAATAAATGCTGGCTTTGCCAGTGATGCCCACATCCCAGAAACAAATTTTTTTTAAATTACGATTTGTTGGCCAGCAAATGTAAAACAAGTCAATTCTTGCTGCTGAATTCTGCAAAAAAGATCCTTTTCCCCGATTACTGGGCTAGTCTTGGAATTGGTTATACAAATATGCACTAAAAGCATGTGAGCAATGTGGCTGGTTGTGTAGCTGCCAATCGAATTCAGCCATCAACCTCCTAGGCAGTTGTTTTTTTCAACAAAGCCACTTAGGCTTTGTGTGTGGCGTTGGTTGGATTGAAAGACCAAGATGAGGCGCAAAGAGAAAAATTTAAAGTGAAGAAACTTATGAGAGTTAAGTAATAGACAGAAGAAGTGAAGAAGCATGAGGAATAAGACAGTTGTGAGATACGGACAAGAAAAGAATACATGCAAGAGAAAGGAACAAGGATGGTAGTTGAAAGACAGGAAAAGGAAAGGTGCTGAAAGTAGGAAAAAAAATGGAAGTACTAGCAGGGAGACCAAATGTTCTGACTGTTTATTTAAAGACATACTTAGAGGTTAATGAGGAATATGAACAGAATGTATGACATTAATTCCACCAACATTCTCTTTTTTTGAATGGTTTGTGTGCTCACAATGTAGGATATCCTGTCCAACTCATGAGACTATGTAAAAGGAAATATGCCTTTCCTGTTTGTGTTGAACACATGTTGTTCCTTAAACTTTCTACTTTTTTAAAATTCATTACAAACCTGTTTACAACCAAAATAGTTCTGGTAAAAATGAATGTTGCTGACTGTTATATGTATTTTTTTTAAAAACTGTCAGTAACAAAGGAAAATATGATTTTTGTAAGTTCTTATCTATACTTGGTGTAAATATAAGAAAGAAAGATCTTGCCTTTATATCGCATTTTTCATGTCTTCAAGACATCCCAAAGTGCTTCACAACCAATTAATTACTTTTGATGTGTAATTACTGTTTTATAGGTAAAAACGGCAGCCAACAACAAGGTCCAACAAACAGCTATGAGATAAATGGCCAGTTGATCTATTTTGGTAGTGCTGATTAAGGGAGGAATGTTGACCAAGACACTGAGAAAGCCTCTGCTCTTCAAACAAGGCCGTAGAATCTTTTACGTTCAGCTGAATTGGTGGGCTAACCCACGGTTTACCATTTCATCCAAAAGGCTGACCTCCCACAATGTAGCGCACTCTCAGTACGGCACTGAGGTGTCGACTTCGATTTATGTATTCAAATTCTGGAGTGGGGCTTGCAACCATGACCACCTGACTCAGATGTGAGAGTGCTACCATTGAGCCAAGCTGACACTAAATGCTGTCTAAGATTATATAAGAGTTTTACCTCTACACATGTCTACCAGGGATCAGACAGACTTGTCACTTTCAGTAAGCTGCATTACCCTGACCCCAGTTTACAAACAGACTTTTTACTATTGTGAGGTTTCATCGCTCTGTTCTTGTTCTACTGGTGAGGAACATAGAATAACACACATGGAGAAGGTAAAGGCTAACCCAAAGGTCCAAATTGAACCCATTTTGGAAAAGTATCCAATGAACCTGAACTAGCCCAATTTGAGTGTAATTTTTGAGTTTAGCTTAGTACTACTGTACTCCCGAAAGCACAAAGTGATGCGTCCTAATTGTATTCCATGAACAGGCTACCTTGATTTCAGTAAGTGCTCTTTGGAAGCCAATTTACGTAAAATACCGTGGTCCTAGGGTTTACTGTTTGTTGAGCATTTGGTTGAACAACAACTTGTAATTATATAGTGCCTTTAACGTAGTAAAATGTCCCAAGGCGCTTCACAGGAGTGTTATAAGGCAAAAAATTTGACACCAAGCCACATAAGGAGAAATTAAGGCAGATGACCAAATGCTTGGTCAAAGAGGTCGGTTTTAGGGAGAGGCGGAGAGGTTTAGGCAGGGAATTCCAGAGCCTCGGCAACAGGTATTTCCATTGTAACCCACCTCATCTAAATATGGCTACAACGTGCTGCTGTCATCCTTTCTTTTGGCTCTTATTTGTCCAGAAGAGGGAACATATCCTTGTACTCATCCACTCACCTCATGAAATTAAAAATGCTGTTGATTTATATTTCCAGTAAAGTTCAGGCAATAAATTTAATTTGAAATACTACTAACATTAAAATTGTAGAATGGTTACAGCACAGAAGGAGGCCATTCGGCCCGTCGAGCCCATGCCGGCTCTCTGCAAGAGCACTTCAGCTAGTCCCACTCCCCCGCCCTTTCCCCGTATCCCTGTAAAATAAAAAATTCCGCTCAGGTACTTAACTAATTCCCTTTTGAAAGCCACGATTGAATCTACCTCCACCACCCTTTCAGGCAGTGCATTCCAGATCCTAACCACTCGCTGTGTAAAAAAGTTTTTCCTCATGTCGCCTTTGGTTCTTCTGCCAATCACTTTAAATCTGTGTCCTCTGGTTCTCGACCCTTCCGCCAATGGCAACAGTTTCTCTCTATCTACTCTGTCTAGACCCCTCATGATTTTGAATACTTCTATCACATCTCCTCTCAATCTTCTCTGCTCTAAGGAGAACAACCCCAGCTTCTCCAGTCTATCCACGTAACTGAAGTCCCTCGTCCCTGGAATAATTCTCGTTAATCTTTTCTGCACCCTCTCTAAGGCCTTCACATCCTTCCTAAAGTGTGGTGTTTGGTGCCCAGAATGGGACACAATACTCCAGTTGAGGCCGAACCAGTGTTTTATAAAGGTTCATCATAACCTCCTTGCTTTTGTACTCTATACCTCTATTTATGAAGCCCAGTAACCCGTATGCATTTTTTAACCACCTTCAACGATTTGTACACATATACCCCCTGCCCTGGAATCACATCTGTGGCCGCAGAAAATGTAACATTTCAGTGTGATATTGGGGAGGAGTGATGTCTGAACATGAATGGAGGTTTATATTTTTATATGTTGGCATTATATTGCCCAAATGTAATATTATCTGCTTCCTAGTATGTTCCTCTCTTTGCGTGTTTGACCATCTGTTTATATCCGGTCCTGCTTATAAAGACAGGCCTACATGAACACGCACCTAACTATTCTATAAATCGAGGAACGAAAAACAAAGTGCTTAAAAGTAACAATTCTGGCAATTTGACTTTTTTTGAAGAATGTACCAGTGGGGAGATTCCTTTTGTTAATAACCTGATTGAGTTTTGAGGGATTGTATATAACAGTTGACAAGTTGCGTGGCAAACTTCACTGTGGCAGAAAGAAAAAGCAAGACTTGCATTTCTATAGCGCCGTTCATGACCTCAGGACATCCCCAAAGCGCTTTATAGCCAATGAAGTACTTTTGAAGTGTAGTCATTGTTGTAATGTAGGAAACGTGGCAGCCAACTTGTGCACAGCAAGCTCCCACAAACAGCAATGTGATAATGACCAGATAATCTGTTTTTGTGGTGTTGATTGAGGGATAAATAGCAAGTCCATAGCAGGTTACTTTGCCCTAAGTCATCCTCGGTTCCGAGGGACTGCCTGCCTGCCTATTTTGCCCTGTTATTTTCTCAGTTCTGGTAACTTAACATTTTGTGGCTCCCTTATGCCCTACATTAAGAGGCATTGTTTATTCAGAACTTGCTCAGTTATATTTTCAACTATATGTGATTAGATTATCAGAAGCAAATACTTTTTTTGTTGGAATTTGTCATATTATTAACATCGGTTATGATGTTCACAAAAGCCTCTTCAATGGTTAAGTTATTAAAAGAAATTACAAAGAATATTTAATTTTCCTGATTTACCAAGCACAAGGAACAGCTGATGGTAGCCATAATAATTACTTTGAATAAGATCTGCTAATAGTTGTTTGAGTGCATCAAGAGCCCTTAATTGTTCCTTACTGTGTTTTAAATGTATAAATGATGGTAATTCATTTGTTTAAATGACAGAGAATATCCAGCAACCTCTCTATTTGCAACCAACATTTTGAAGACAATTAAAACAAAATCAATTGCCTATTAAGCAGACAGGGGAATGTTTGCTTATATTAAAAAAAACGTAAACATTAACAGCCTAATTACAGCTGTAATGTCAAACACACAAAAAACTAGAGAAATAAAGGGGGAGGGGCCGGAGAGAGGGACAGAGGGGAGTGGGGGAGCGGGGGAGGGTAGGGGTGGGGGAGGGAGACGGGAGGGGAGGGAGGGAGAGGGGGGGAGGGGAGGGAGGGATAGGACAGGGAGAGGACATGACAGGGAGAGGGGGCACACACAGGGGCAGGGAGACCAAGCGCCCCAAAATTGCCCTCACAACGCGGGGCTCCCCAGCTAGTATCATATAAACAAGGTTTCAAGGTTCAGATGTGAGTCCCTCTTTCACAACGGCACCATTTCTGATCAACTAGAATGTGTTTACAATGCAGGCAGTAATAGGTCTCTGCCACTAGAGAGAGCTTTAGTTTTCATTAAACCCCAGGACCATAGTATTTTACCATTTGATGCAGCTTTATAATTATTGAGCACCTGAGCATTTTGACACTGTCAGGTACTGGACAACATTCATGCAGGAATGAATGATGCAGAAACAGAGCCATTTTGACCTACCTCTTCCAGATGGCTCTGCAAACACTGTACAAACTAACTTCTTGGGGAAGACAGATTATGGAACTCAAAATTTTCTCTCAATGTTTAAACAAAACATTTTCACACTATGTAACCTTACAGTCCCCTCTCCCACCGCGTGTTTAGGCCTCCTCCTGTATGCATGATCCCTTACAAGAGGAAAAAGTTAATTTTTTACAAATTTAACATGTTCAACTTTTACTTTCAGTGACTTTTTGTGCTTATTAAGGTTGGGGTTGCCGGTGATAGGGCAGGGGCCAGTTTTTCCATTTTGGGTTTCCAGCATCAAGTACGATTAGGGTATAGTGTGTTAGATGAAGAATAAAGGCCCCTCAACTCTGTCCCAACAATGTGCTTAAACCAGACCACAGCAGAAGAGCACAATTTACTGCACAGGATTAATGTTTCCACTTCCCCACCCGCAATCCTGATGGGCCTTCACCTTTTTCCTGCACTCTTCAGCTTAAATTTCTTGCACCGCATATTGCTGGAAGTGCGAGCTGATAACGGCGCGGCGAGGGACACTGGGCATCTGGGACCTTAGTGAACGACAGGATCAACAGTGTATTTCCTTAACCAATTAAATTTAAAGATCGAGAAGGAAGCAGAGGAATGATGGAGAAGGAAATAGGGTGAATTAGAGTCAAATTAAATCCAATGGCTAAAGGTTCGATAACCAGAGGGCACAAATTTAAGGTGATTGGCAAAGAACCAGAGGCGACATGAGGAAAAACTTTTCTACGCAACGAGTGATTAGAATTTGGAATGCGCTGCCTGATAGGGCGGTGGATACAGATTCAGTAGTAGCCTTCAAAAGGGAATTGGATAAATACTGGAAGAAAAAATTGTAGGGTTGTGGGGAAAGTGCGGGGAGTGGGACTAACTGGATTACTCCTCGAAACAGCTGGCGCAGACTCGATGGGCCAAATGGCCTCCATCTGTGCTGTACTATTCTATGATTCTGTGAAAGAAATTGGATTAAGAGAGAGGAAAAAAGAGACAAAGGAAAAGTAAGATTTTGTTTTAAAAATTACGTTTTAAAAACCGCTCTGAACAATTTACTACCTGCAGGAATGAGACGCCACAGTTTCAATTGTTCCCTTTCTGAGCCTCTGCGGTTGAGTGGCATTGCAGGAACATAAATCTCATCATTAAAAGGGTCCTTGCGTCATTAACTTTCTGCGGCGAGTTTAATTTGTTTTGACAGTGTAGTAATTTTTTGAAACTCACGGGGAGGTTGAGGGCGAGCTGTGCTTTTTGCATGGTGATTCACAAATCACAACTTCTCTCCATCGCAGCAAATTGCTGGGTTTTTTTACACACTAATATTGGTGAGCACATTTAACTCACTGTTACTGTCCCAGCAAATTCTGGGAAAGTATATTTGCTGTGTATTTCCCGAATGACTGGAGGGAAAACTGAGGATAGTACAGTTGTATGTTTGATAATTCAATTACATTGTGTCTGCTGCAACCAAATCATTTAACTTTGTGCAAATGTAATATTAAACCATGAAGGCTGTAGCCCATATAGCAGATATTGAACAGGACAGTGAAAAGCTATTGAATTGAACCTACCTGGAACATATCCAATGTGGGAAAAAACAACCCTGTAAGGTAAAACCTGTTTTTTTTTTTAAAAAGAAAGACCGTGGTGTTTTCCTTTTTTGCGTTTATTGTATTTTTTGTGTATTTAACTATTTCCCGCCACCCACCCACCCCCCCCCCCCCCCCAAAAGTGATTCTCTCCACCTTCCTCATTCTAGATCTTGAAGATTTGGCAAGTAAGCTAGTTCTCCTTAAGATCAAAGCCAATAGCGCTGCTCGTTTATCTGAGAGGCGACTTTGTGCTTGTTGTGGTGTAAGACCACTTAAGTCATTTGTTTTCCCACGAGATTTCTTGTAGTAGGAAGGATGTTGCAGTCAGATGTATTATGATTAGACAGTAATTCCACTGTTCGGTTCTCACATTCCTGATGATCTTGAACAATGCGAGTATCAATAGGGTCTAGGAGACAATTTGATCAACAGAGAATAAATACCTAATAAAAGAAATGAGATGTATGTGCTACAATTTTATAAATAATTCTCGTACTGTCTAAGATTAATGCTGCAGTCTTCTGGCAAACAGCCTTTGTAAAGTGACATGCCACACCAATCCACCATCTTGCAATCCATATGATGTCATGGGATTTATAGAGATGGAGTAACAACAGAAAATGCTGGAAGCACTCGAAAGATGAGGTGCTGTTCCTCGAGCACCTCATCTTTCGATTAGACACTTTACAGCCTTCTGGACTCAACATTGAGTTCAACAATTTCAGACTATAACCCCTGCCTCCCTTTTTTCAGGCTGTATGATTCTGCCATCCCCATTTGCAACATTCAATCGTTCCTGCCTCCTACCCCAGCACAGACTGTTCCTTCAGCTCCTCCCCCCCCCCCCCCCCCCACCTCTGCACCTGCTTAAAACCTGTTACATCTCTAGCCTTTTCCAGTTCTGAAGAAGGGTCCCAGACCGGAAACATTAACTCTGTTTCTCTCTCCACGGATGCTGCCTGACCTGCTGAGTGCTTCCAGCATTTTCTGTTGTTATTTCAGATTTCCAGCACCTGCAATATTTTGCTATTTTATAGAGATGGAGTTTTTCCTTATCTTTATTCCCTACTTTTTTTTTAAGTGGGAGGGTGAGGTTATCAAACTCTGACCATTTTTCTTTGTTGTCAAAAATTCCGCTGGCCTGAGATCCAGATGCTGCCCTTTTTAGGATCGGGACCCTTGAGTAACATTTCTGAGGAGTCTAATAGACAAGTGAATGTACAAATGGAGAAAATGTAGGCTACACACCGGAGATAGAGAGGTATTGTAACAGCCCACATACTTTTAGCAGAGGTTAACCCCCTCACTCAAAAGAAGGTTTATATATTCAGTTCTTTGGGCCTTTGGGAAAGATTTGTGTGGCAAATATTTGGAACTACTAGGAAGCTACCATTAGTGTTGTGTATGTACCTTTAAGGGAATAACTGGTCTCAGACTGCAGTACCGGCAGTGACCACCCCTGTATAAAAGGCCCTAGCAGGCTTCTGTAGTTTCAGTTTCCAGGTTGTCTCCATTCAGTAAAGACTTGTTATAATCAACTCCTGCAGTCCGTGTCTCAATTATACACGGACATAATACTGGCGACGAGTAAGAAACGAACTTACCTGCAACTCGGCAGCACCTCAGACGACGTTATTGAAGGTCGAAGCCAGAAGAAAGAAAAAAAAAAATAATCCAAAGAAACTCGAGGAACGGGCGTTGACCGTGGGCAACCGCCCTCCAAATCATCAAATTGAAAAGTGCAGGAGAGACTGTCGAGAGCCTGGCTTGATTCTCCAGTCTGTGGTTTCCCAGCTAATCGGGCTGGTGGCAGGTAGTGCACTGATCCTTCCTGGGCTGCGGCGGGCTAGAGCTCGATCGGGTGGCTCTGCAACGGGGCCGGGCAGCGAGTCGGGAAGCAAAGAGAGAGAGAGAGGGTGGAGCACACAGGGCGCGGCCGGTGCTTCGAATCCGGGCAGTGTTCGGACCGAAGAAGAGGGAGGGAAGTGTCCCAGAGGGTCCGCTCCACGACTGGAACGGTTCTTCAATTAACGGAGCAAATATTGAAGCGCGATAGAAAAATAAAAATACCGCGGAGAGTGGCGTTGGCAGCAGCGACCGGGGAGGCGCGAAGACCATAGGGCGTCGCCATTACAAGATAGTAAAATAAATATAATCGCCAGCAACAGCGTTGGCGGCAGTGGCGGGAAAGCGCGTGAGGCGCCATCTTAACTCGGCGGGGAAGAAGGCAAAGCGTGGGAGGCGCCATTTTGATCCATCGGGAACGAAGGCAAAGCGTGGGAGGCGCCATCTTAGATTTTCAAGATGCCAAAGACTGGCGATATCACTGCCTTCGATAATGCAATAGAAGACTGGACCACGTATGTGGAAAGAGTCGAGGTATATTGCGAGACAAACTAAATAGCCGATGAGAAAAAGGCATCGGTATTGCTAAATTTAATGGGCGCAAGAACGTACGGCCTATTGCGGGACCTGATTACTCCAGCCAAACCGAAGGCGAAGAGTTTTAACGAAATTGTTGCTATCCTACAGGAACACCTAAATCCTACACCGCTGCTGTTAGCAGAAAGATTTAAATTCCACAGGAGAAATCAGCATAAAAATGAGAGCAATGCTGATTACCTTACGGAACTACGCAAGCTATCAAAGCACTGCCAGTTCGGAGCAGGACTGGCAGATACCCTACGGGACAAATTTGTCTGTGGACTCGAGTGAAGGAACCCAGAAGAGGTTACTCTCGGAGAAAGAGCTGACGCTAGATAAGGCTTTCAGCGTGGCAGTATCGTACGAAGCAGCAGCAAGGGGAGCTGCGGAAATACAACAAAAGCCACAGGAATACGGCACCCACGAAATGACACGGGGATTTGCAAAATGTTATCGCTGCGGCAGAACAAACCATGACCAGAAGGACTGCTGGTCCAAGGACAAAATATGCAGGCAATGCGGAAAGATGGGACACATTGCACGAGTTTGCAGGTCTGGGAAGAAGACCAACGACAACAAAAAGGCTACTAAGGAACCGTACAGGAAAGTACAAAAGATGACGGACAGTAGTTCCGAAGACCAGATGAGCGATAGTGAATCCGGGAACAAGAGACTAAGCTGTCTCAAACTTCACAACGTAATCGCAAGAGGATCACCGAACCATTTGGGTCACCCTCACGATAGCAGGGTCCCAAGTCAAAATGGAATTGGTTACAGGATCAACTCTAACCGTCATGAATCGCCGAGACTACGAGCGGCTATTCTCACACATACCCTTGAGAGAGACATCCATTGTCCTGAGGACGTATACGGGGCAAAAAGTATACCCCAGAGGAAAAATAAGGGTGCCTGTCAAATACAACGGCAAGAAAATACGGAAATTGTATCTCTACATTCTGCAAGATGGTGGACCACCGTTATTGGGACGTGAATGGATCAGAAAGATAAGTTTAGACTGGCACTCCATTCAGGCACTGACGGTGGCTGGTAAAAAGGATGACGACGTCATTCCTGGACGATTGTCAATAATCTTAGCTGACGCCAAAGAGGTATTTCAACAAGAACTGGACACTCTTAAAGGCGTAACCGCCTCGATAAAAATAGAGGAGAATGCAGTTCCCAAGTTTTTCAAAGCAAGACCGGTACCCTATGCAATTCGCCCAGCCGTCGAGGCAGAGCTGGAGAATCTGGAGAATGCAGGCGTGTTATCTAAGGTAGACTGGAGCGAGTGGGCGACACCCATCGTTCCTGTCATGAAGAAAACGTTAAACAATAAGTCTGAGGAGCCAAGGAAGGTTCGCATCTGTGGAGACTTCAAGGTGACGGTGATCCCAGTCCTTCACACAGTACAATATCCTCTTCCAAAGATAGAAGATATCTTCGCTTCACTATCTGGAGGGAAGCGTTTTACAAAAATTGACCTAACACAAGCATATTTGCAGATGGAGGTTGAAGAATCCTCTAGGAAGTATCTCACGATAAACACTCACAAAGGTCTTTACCAGTATAATCGACTGGTATTTGGAGTAGCATCAGCTCCGGCGATATGGCAAAGAGCGATGGAACAAGTCCTGCAAGGGATTCCGGGGACTCGGTGTTACTTGGACGACATCCTAGTGACAGGTGAAGATGACAGTGAACACCTTGCCAACCTAGAGCAGGTGCTCACTAGACTACGTGAACATGGGCTGCGAGCCAATCGCCCCAAGTGCGAGTTTTTTTAAGAAACAGATATCGTATTGCGGCCACGTGATTGCTGAAGAGGGGTTGCATAAGTCCCCTGACAAAATTGAAGCGGTAGTTAAGGCTCCAGTGCCTGAAAATGTGTCGCAACTGAGGTCATTCCTCGGATTGGTGAATTACTACCATAAGTTTTTGCCGAATTTGTCCACAATTCTGCATCCACTGAATGCCCTACTACGAACGGGAGTAGCATGGAAATGGAGCGATGAATGTAAGCGGGCCTTTCAGAAGAGTAAGGACTTAATCACTTCAAGGGAAGTATTGGCTCACTACAACCCATCACTACCGATAAGACTGGTGTGTGATGCGTCTCCCTACGGCATTGGGGCGGTACTGTCACATAAATTCCTTGATGGTTCAGAGAGGCCGATAGCTTTTGCGTCACGCTCGTTAACTTCAGCCGAGCGTAACTACGCCCAGATTGACAGAGAGGCCCTCAGCCCGGTGTGGGGGGTGAAGAAGTTCAATCACTACCTGCACGGTCAGAAATTTACTCTACTAACTGATCATCAACCTCTCGTCTCCATTTTCAACCCTCAGAAGGGCGTACCGATAATGACGGCACAACGGCTACAGAGGCGGTCCCTTTTCCGAGGGGCACACCAATATGACATCGAGTACAAAGGAACTAAACAGCATGGGAATGCTGATGGATTGTCACGCCTACCGTTGCCGATGGTGGAAGAAGAACTGGCAGTGGGTCCAGTGGAGTTATTCCACTCGACTATAGTCGAATGTCTCCCTGTGACGAATGCAAACATAGAAAAGGAAACACGAAATGACCCGACACTCTCCTGGGTCTATGATTTAACGGTGAAGGGATGGCCAGCACATGGCGAACCACTGCTGCCAGCATTCTCGCCGAGAAGAGAACAGCTGTCAGTGTGCAGAGGGACCTTGATGTGTGGATCCAGAGTAGTAATTCCACCCAAATTGAAGAATAGAGTGCTCAATGAGCTTTATGCGGGTCATCTGGGAGGGGTAAAAATGAAGAACTTAGCCAGAGCATTTGTGTGGTGGCCGGGAATCGATAGAGAAATCGAAGAGATGACCAAGAGCTGTACAGGATGCCAGAAGGTCCAAAACGCCCCACCACAAGCCCCTCTACATCCATGGGAGTGGCCCTCATCTCCATGGCAAAGGGTGCACATTGATTTTGCTGGTCCCTTTATGGACTCGATGTTTTTAATTGCGGTGGATGCACATTCAAAGTGGCCAGAGGTAATAAAAATGTCCTCAACCACCACAGGAAAAACTATCAGTCTTACGAGCCATATTCGCCAGGAATGGGCTGCCTGAACAGATTTGCTCTGACAATGGACCACAGTTTGTGTCTGAAGAGTTCCGGAGGTTCTTCAAGAACAATGGAGTTAAGCATTACACATCCGCCCCATATCATCCAGCCACTAATGGATTGGCCAAGAGGTTTGTTCAAACATTGAAGAAGGCTATCAAGGCAATGTGTAATGAAGATATACCCATACAACACAAGGTGGATTACTTCTTGTTTGCCTACCGGAATGCGACACATGCGGTTACCCGGCAAATTCCAGCCATGATGTTCTTCAATCGAAGACTACGATGCCGCTTGGATTTGGTTAAGCCAAACGTCAGAAGAGATGTGGAGAACAGGCAGTTTCAGAATATGAATGAAAGGCCAACCATGAGTTTTAAGATAGGTCAACCAGTTTTGGCCCGGGACTACCGCACAGAGAAATGGCAGCCAGGAACGATCTGTACACGGCAAGGACCTCTAATGTATACCGTGGACGTTGGAGAGAGCATTGTAAGACGCCATGCTGACCAGATTCTAGAGTCACTGGAAAACGTCAACTCCACACCACGATCTGATACACCTGGCGATGAAACCGAAGTACCAATTGCATCTACCGCAGAATCGGTGATATTGGAAGCAGACGAACCAAACAACGACATTGATCCCGACTCAACCTTGCCAGAAGAACCTGATATCCCAAAGAGGCGTTATCCAGACAGAATCAGGAAGCCTCCTCAAAGACTGAACTTATAATTGCTTAACTTCAGCCAATGTATCTAGCAATTGTAATTGTAATTAGTTATTATTTAGTTGTTTAATGAATGTTATGTACTGTTTATCTAAAAGGGGAGGAATTTTTGTGTATGTACCTTTAAGGGAATAACTGGTCTCAGACTGCAGTACCGGCAGTGACCACCCCTGTATAAAAGGCCCTAGCAGGCTTCTGTAGTTTTCAGTTTCCAGGTTGTCTCCATTCAGTAAAGACTTGTTATAAATCAACTCCTGCAGTCCGTGTCTCAATTATACACGGACATAATAATTCGGGGAGCGCAGGATTGGACCGAGCTGGTCGTATTTGGTGCTCTACTCTGAAGGTCAGCAGATGCTGTAGTACCAGTGATGGCAATTTTTTAAAAACCTTGTTTGGGTTGAACAACAGTCTTTACTGGGGTCCTACTATATCTCTCTTAACCAGTATTCCACAGTCAGACTCTGAGACATTTTTTAAAAACGACAAAGATTCAGAGGTGGAAGGGAAGAAATGGCGGTGATTCCAAAAATAAAATTGTGCCTCAGACAATGCAATAAAAGTACGAGAAAGAAACCATGTTTGTTTTAGGGGAAAAAAAAGATTTATAACCAACAGTAAACCCAGGGTGTGTCTAATGGAAAATGTAGTACGTTGGAACAGATACTGCCACGATAATGCAGCGTGTGGGAGGCAGTGTCATTTGGCAATTGTATGCAAGAGCAATCTTTTCATTACCTTTGCCTTGAGGGGGTTGCCTTCAGAATTTTCCAGGAAGACATGGTAACAGTACCACGTTTCCAAAAAGGGTAGCTTCTAAGATGTTCTTCACTCTTGACTGTCTCTTTAACTACATTGATTCAACTAAAAAAAGCACTGTAAAGAACAGGTAAAATGAACTTTTGGTATTAGATGTCCAAAATTTTTCTTTCTCCTATCGTTGAGGCAAGATTTTGTTCTTTTTCTCGTTGTGCTATGCATTTTAACATCGTTATAGTCACTGACACACAGTGCCATTTCACACTAGCAGCTTATATGGGTTGAGGTGGGAAAATAGAATGTCTTTGTACACTTTGCATTTACGTCAGTTGCATGAAGATAATTCTGTAATAACAACAACTTGCAATTATATAGCATGTTTGACATGGAAAAAGATCTTAAAGTGCTTCACAGAGGCGTAATCAAACAAAAATACAACGCATGTAATAGAATTCTTAAATAGAAACAGAAAATTCTGGAAATACACCAAGGATTGGTCAGCATCTGAAAGAGAAAGATTAATGTTTCGAGCAAAACCCATCCATTATTTCAGAATTCCAGCAATGGCTATGGTTCTTTTTAACATAAAGTAGAATTCTTCCACTGTTGTTTGTAATAAAAATAGACTTGCATTTCTATAGCGCCTTTCACAACCTCGGGGCGTCCCAAAGCGCTTTACAACCAATGAAGTACTTTTTGAAATGTAATCACTGTTGTAATGCAGGGAAGCGTTTCAACCAATTTGTGCACAGTAAGGTCCCACAAACAACAATGAGATCAATTTAGGAAATAAATGCCGGCCTTGCCAGCAACGCCCACATCCCAGGAACAAATTTTTAAAAATTACTTGTGTTTTTTAGTGAATTTGGTTGAGTGATAAATGTTCGCCAGGATACTCGGAAAAACTCCCTGCTCTTCTTCGAATAGTGCCATGGAATCTGCTATGCTCAGATAATGAAGCTGTCTATGCCCACACGCAACAAGACCTGGACGACATTCAGGTTTGGGCTGATAAGTGGCAGGTAACATTCGCGCCACACAAGTGCCAGGCAATGACTATCTCCAACAAGCAAGAGGCTAACCACTGCCCCATGATATTCAATGGCATTACCATCGCCAAATCCCCCACCATCAACATCCTGGGGGGTCACCATTGACCAGAAACTTAACTGAGCCAGCCACATAAATACTGTGGCAACAAGAGCAGGTCAGAGGCTAGGTATTATGCGGCGAGTGTCTCACCTCCTGACTCACCAAAGCTTTTCCACCATCTACAAGGCACAAGTCAGGAGTGTGATGGAATACTCTCCACTTGCCTAGATGAGTGCAGCTCCAATAGCACTCAAGAAGCTCGACACCATCCAGGACAAAGCAGCCTGCTTGATTGGCACCCCATCCACCACCTTAAACATTCACTCCCTCCACCACCGGCGTACCGTAGCTGCAGTGTGTACCATCTACAAGATGCACTGCAGCAACTTGCCAAGGCTTCTTCGGCAGTACCTTCCAAACCACCTAGAAGGACAAGG
Source organism: Somniosus microcephalus (assembly GCF_052327205.1). Lineage (NCBI taxonomy): Eukaryota > Metazoa > Chordata > Chondrichthyes > Squaliformes > Somniosidae > Somniosus > Somniosus microcephalus. Next base: position 9,061,614 of record NC_141010.1, read on the forward strand.
GCAGCAGGCGCATGGGAACACCGCCACCTCCAAGTCACACACCATCCTGACTTAGTATATCCCATGAATGAATTTTAAAAAACTGAGACGGTTTAATGTCTCATCTGAAAGATGTAACCTATGAAAGTGCAGCACTCCCTCAGAGGTGAGAGCGCTACCACTGAGCCACGGCTGATGCTATAAAATATTACATAGAAACATAGAAGATAGGAGTAGGTCATTCGGCCCCTTGAGTCTGCTCCGCCATTCAATGAGATCATGGCTGATCATCCAAATTCAGTACCCTGTTCCTGCCTTCTCTCCATATCCCTTGATCCCTTTAGCCTTAAGAAATATATCCAACTCCTTCTTGAATATATTTAATGAATTGGCCTCTACTGCTTTCTTTGGCAGAGAATTCCACAGGTTCACCACTCTCTGGGTGAAGAAATTCCTCCTCAACTCTGTCCTAAATGGCTTACCCCTTATCCTTAGACTGTGACCCCCTGGTTCTGGACTCCCCGACCATCGGGAACATCCTTCCTGCATCTAGCCTGTCTAGTCCTGTTAGAATTTTATAAGTTTCGATGAGATCCCCTCTCATTCCTCTAAACTCCAGCGAGTACAAGCCCAATCGACCCAATCTCTCCTCATACGTCATTCCTGCCATCCCAGGTATCAGCCTGGTCAATCTTCGCTGCACTCCTTCCATGGCAAGAACATCCTTCCTCAGATAAGGCAACCAAAACTGCACACAATACTCAAGGTGTGGTCTCACCAAGGCCCTGTACAACTGCAGCAAGACATCCTTGTTCCTGTACTCAAACCCTCTCGCTACGAAGGCCAACATACCATTTGCCTTCTTAACCACCTGCTGCACCTGCATGCTTACTTTCAGCGACTGGTGCACAAGGACGCCCAGGTCTCGTTGCACTTCCCCTTCTCCCAATCTATTGCCATTCAGATAATAATCTGCCTTCCTGTTTTTGACACCAAAGTGGATAACCTCACATTTACCCACGTTATATTGCATCTGCCATGCTTCTGCCCAATCACCCAACCTGTCCAAATCATACTGGAGTTTCTCGGTATCCTCCTCACAGCACACACGCCCACCCAGCTTTGTGTCGTCTGCAAACTTGGAGATATTACATCTAGTTCCCTCGTTCAGATCATTAATATATATTGTGAATAGCTGGGGTCCAAGGACTGATCCCTGCGGTACCCCACTAGTCACTGCCTGCCACTCGGAAAAAGAGCCGTTCAACTCTTTCCTTTCTGTCTGCCAACCAGTTCTCTCTCCAAGTCAATACCTTGCCCCAATCCATGTGCCTTAATTGTACACACTAATCTCTTATGCGGGACCTTATCGAAAGCCTTTTGAAAGTCCAAATACACCACATCCACTGGTTTTCACTTATCTATTTTACCAGTTACATCCTCAAAAAATTCCAGTAGATTAGTCAAGCACGATTTACCTTTTGTAAAGCAATGTTGACTTTGTCCGATCCGGTCACTTTTTTCCAAGTGCGCTGCTATTACATCCTTTATAATGGACTCTAGCATTTTCCCCACTACCGATGTCAGGCTTACCGGTCTGTAATTCCCCGTTTTCTCTCTACCACCCTTTTTGAACAGTGGGGTAACATTAGCTACCCGCCAATCCATGGGTACTGTTCCAGAGTCTATTGAATTTTGGAAGATGACCAGCAATGCATCTACTATTTCTAGGGCCACTTCCTTAAGTACCCTAGGATGTAGATTATCAGGCCCTGGGGATTTATTGGCCCTCAATCCCATCAATTTCCCTACAAATACTGATTTCTATCAGTTCCTCCCTGTCATTAGACCCTATGTTCCCCGACATCTCTGGGAGGTTATTTGTGTCCTCCTTTGTGAAGACAGAACCAAAGTATGTATTTAATTGGTCTGCTATTTCTTTGTTCCCCATTATAAATTCCCCTGATTCTGACTGCAAGGGACCTACGCTTGACTGCACCAATCTTTTTCTCTTCACATATCTATAAAAGCTTTTACAGTCAGTTTTTATGTTCCCTGAAAGCTTACTCTCATACTCTCTTTCCCCCCTCTTAATTAATCCCTTTGTCCTCCTTTGTTGAATCCTAAACTGCTCCCAATCCTCAGGTTTACTGCTTTTTCTGGCCAATTTATATGTCCTCTCCTTGGATCTTATGCTATCCCTAATTTCCCTTGTTAGCCACGGTTGAGTCACCTTTTTTGTTTTATTTTTATGCCAAATTGGGATGAACAAATTCTGTAGTTCATCCATGCGATCTTTGAATGTTTGCCATTGCCCATCCACCGTCAACCCTTTGAGTGTCATTCCCCAATCAATCCTACCCAACTCGCACCTCATACCACCGTAGTCCCCTTTTATTTAAATTCAGGACCCTAGTCTCTGAGTCAACTATTTCACTCTCCATCTTAATGAAGAATTCTATCATATTATGATCGCTCTGACCCAAGGGGCTTTGCACAACAAGATTCCTAATTAATCCTTTCTCATTACATGATACCCAGTCTAAGATGGCCTGATCTCTCGTTGGTTCCTCGACATATTGGTCCAGGAAACCATCCCGTATACACTCCAGGAATTCCTCCTCCACAGTATTGTTACTAATTTGGTTAGCCCAATCTATATGTAGATTAAAGTCACCCATGATAACTGCTGTGCCCTTATTGCATGCTTCTCTAATTTCCCGTTTAATGCCATCCCCAACCTCCGCATTACTGTTTGGAGGTCTATATACCACTCCCACTAACGTTTTCTGCCCCTTGGTATTTTTCAGTTCTACCCATACAGATTCCACATCATCAGAGCTAATATCCTTCCTTTCAATTGTGTTAATCCCCTCTTTAACCAGCAATGCTACCCCACCTCCTTTTCCTTTTTGCCTATCTTTCCTGAATATTGAATACCCCTGGATATTGAGTTCCCAGCCTTGGTCACCCTGGAGCCATGTTTCCGTTATTATTAAAGTTGCAGTTTACTCATAGTGAATTATTTTTCTCTCTTATGCTAAGGGGAAGGTTCCAGAATAATGAATTTGCATTTAACGGGTGCTGAGCCAGCAGGGGAGTGAGTGGTGATTCACTGAGATGGATCGTGGGCAGATTTTTAATGATAGAGGTTTAGGGAAGGAGATTTTTTTAATTCATTCTCGGAATATGGGCATTGCTGGCAAAGCCAGCATTTATTGCCCATCCCTAGTTGAGCAGGTTGTAGTGGGCCTTTTTCTTGAACCGCTTCAGTCCATGTGGTGAAGGGACTCCCACAGTGCTGTTAGGTAGTGAGTTCCAGGATTTTGATCTGGCGACGATAACGGAACAGTGATGTATGCCCAAGTCGGGATGGTGTGTGACATGGAGAGGAATTTGGAAGTGCTGGTGTTCCCATGCACCTGCTTCCCTTGTCCTTCCATGTGGTGGAGATTGCGGGTTTGGGAGGTGCTGTCAAAGATACCTTGGCGAGTTGCCGCAGTGCATCATGTGTACACTGCAGTCACGGTGCGCCGGTGGTGGAGGGAGTGGCTGTTTAAGGTAGTGGATGGGCTGCCGATCAAGCGGACTACTTTGTTCTGGATTTTTTCGAGCTTCCTGTGTATTGTTGCAGCTGTACTCACCCAGGCAAGTGCATTCAGGTGAGGATGTAGGATGGGAGGAAGCTGCAGAGATGTGCCTCGGAGCGATTGATGGATGAGGATATTAAATTTAATACATTGGAGGACGGAAAGCCAGCTGAGAGAACTCCGAGGGACTCTAAGGGCTGGATTTTCATTCACCAGTCGGGAAGGAGGCGGGACTACAGCTTTCGGGTTTTAGTCCCGCCTCCATCGACGTCCGGCCAATCCACGCGATTTTCCCTTGATTGACCTTGTTGAGCCCGCCCAGCAGGCCAATTAAGGGCCACCCGGCAGCAGGTGACGTCACAGACTGAAGTTTTATCTGTCAAGACGTGTTGACAGATGAAATATCAGTGTTTCACAGCTGTTTGAAGCTGTCAAACAGTGACAGTCTGACTTCTAACCTGAGTCCTTCTACGCAGACTCAGTTAGAACCCTCACCAGCACTGAAAGCTGAAGGCTGTCACTTTTGACAGATCACAGCCATTCTGCTTTCAGTGCCGGCTGAGTGATGGACTCCCGACGCCTAGAGGAAGAAAGGCTGTTAAGGTAAGTACAGGTAATTTAAACTTCTTTGCACACTTTAGACACACCAAACACACTCACCTTTGCACTCATGCACCCATCACTCACCTGAACACCGACATCGCGACCCCTCCAAGCCCTTCAACCCGACGGCCCGTCTGCTCTAACCTGGCGTGGTTTGGAGCCATTGGGAATCCCACACGACACCCCTCAAAATAGAGATTAGGCTAAAAACTGCCTGTTAACTACCTGTTAACAGGCAGTTAATTGGCACTAATCCCTTCTCGCCTCGGGTTGGCGGGTCCCAGTGCGGGGCGGGTACCCGCCTCCTTTGAAACTTACGTGGAGGCGGGTTTTGGGCGGGATGGTGTCGGGACCCCCGAATTTGGGATTTTAGCCCCCCGCACGCCTAAAAGCCCGCCTCTCGGCACACTGAAAATCTAAGCCTAAATATTTACTTCTTCAAACAGAAACATTGGGTAGTGATCTCACTTACGTATGCAATTAAATAGATCATTTGCACTCTGACATATACACCATTTATGGGGAAATACTGACCTACGAGCTTCCTATACCAGGGTTAGAAATAATACAATTTGTCATCCTGATATTTTGTTGAGCGACGATGGACTATTGAAGCAAATTTATTGTTCAGTAGGGATTATACTAGAACTGTTTTTGACATCTCAAAAATCAATTGTACTCATGATCTAAATGTGAATGAATAGTTTCTCCAATAGATCACTTTGAAAAGAGTGAAATTTTAATGTATGGTGAAGCATAACATGTGAAACGAGAAAGGGCTATTCACCCCAAAAAGCCTTTCCCTTGTACATTTTGCCTTATTGTGAATTCTGGACAACCCATTCAGTGGAGCGAGCCTTTGGCTTGGTGACAGCATTTCCTTGGAAGGAGCGTTCATGCCGTGACCTGTCAAGACTGTTAGTCAGCCTACTTCATAGTATTGACCAAGAGCAGATATGAAAACAAAAACCTGTTCAGTTGCCTAAAAGATGAACCAACCACAGATATTCCTTGCCCCCCACGAGTAAAACAGCAAAACTTAGAGCAAGTTAATTCTACTTAGAACTCTGACCAGTTGCATTCAGAGCAACTCATCAGTAATCCGAGTAGGCCCTGAACTATATTGCTTCATGAGTTTTTATCCTTATATTATCAATTCCTTTCCTAAATTAATAATTATTTCCCAAAACAAGAAACTAGTTAAATAACATGGCGTTTTTATTTGGAGTCTGAGGATATTCAGTTCTCAAAAAGCTGCATAAAGGGTGGAAAAAGCCTTTAATACGGTTTTTAGTTTAATCTTCATAAATCTTAACCCAGGCCTTTTCCTTTTCTTTGGATCCTTAAGTTTTATTTATGCTGAACTTTCTACGTAAGGGAATTTGGAATTATGTTTTGAAACATGGATGGATGGGCTTTGGAGCATTCACGATGCTTAGAGGGTCGTGGATAACACGTTTGATGAGGTGGTCACACCGCAGGTAAGGGCTGCACAGGCAGAAGGGAAATGGGTGACCATCAGGCAGAGCAGCAGAGGCAGGCAGGTAGTGCAGGGGACCCCTGTGGCCATCCCCCTCAAACAGGTATACCGATTTGGATACTGTTGAGGGGGATGACTTACCAGAGGAAGGCAGCAGCAGCCAACTTCCCGGCACCAGGGGTGCTTCTGCTGCTCAGGAAGGGAGGAAAAAGAGTGGGAGAGCAATAGTGGTAGGGGATTCTATCGTAAGGGGTACAGATAGGCGTTTCTGTGGCCGTAGACATGACTCCAGGATGGTTTGTTGCCTCCCTGGTGCCAGGGTCAAGGATGTCACTGAACGGCTGCAGGGCATTCTGAAGGGGGAGGGTGAACAGTCAGAGGTCGTGGTTCATATTGGGACCAATGACATGGGTAGGAAGAGGGATGAGGTCCTGCAGCAAGAATTTAGGGAGCTAGGTAGCAGATTAAAGAGCAGGACCTCAAAGGTTGTAATCTGTGGATTACTCCCGGTGCCACGTGCTAGTGAGTATAGGAATAGGAGGATAGAGCAGATGAATGCGTGGCTAAAGAGTTGGTGCAGGAGGGAGGGCTTTAGTTTCCTGGATCACTGGGCCTGCTTCTGGGGAAGGTGGGACTTGTACAAGTCGGACGGGTTGCACCTGAACCAGAGCGGGACAAATATCCTTGCGGGGAGGTTTGCTAGCACTGTTCGGGGGGGTTTAAACTAAAATGGCAGGGGGTTGGGAACCTGAGCAGGGAGACAGAGGAAAGGGAAACAGGGATAAAAGCAAAAGATAGGAAGGAGAAAAACAAAAGTGGCAGTCAGAGAAATCAAAGGTTTAAATCAAACGTGGCCACAGTAAATAATAATTCTAATAGGTCTAAGAGCATTAAAAAAACAAGCCTGAAGGCTTTGTGTCTTAATGCGAGGAGCACTTGTAATAAGGTGGATGAATTGGCTGCGCAAATAGAGGTAAACGGATATGATTTGGTTGGGATTACGGAAACGTGGCTCAAGGATGGCCAAGACTGGGAACTCAACATCCAGGGGTATTCGATATTCAGGAAAGATAGGCAAAAAGGAAAGGGAGGTGGGGTAGCATTACTGGTTAAAGAAGGGATTAATACAATTGTAATGAAGGATATTAGCTCTGATGATGTGGAATCTGTATGGGTAGAATTGAGAAATACTAAGGGGAAAAAAACATTAGTGGGAGTGGTATATAGACCTCCCAACAGTAAGGCGGAGGTTGGGGATGGCATTAAAAGGGAAATTAAAGAAGCGTGCAATAAGGGCACAGCAGTCATCATGGGTGACTTTAATCTACATATAGATTGGGCTAACCAAATTAGTAACAATACTGTGGAGGAGGAATTCCTGGAGTGTTTACGGGATGGTTTCCTGGACCAATATGTCGAGGAACCAACCAGAGATCAGGCCATCTTAGACTGGGTATTATGTAACGAGAAAGGATTAATTAGCAAACTTGTTGTACGAGGCCCCTTGGGTCTGAGCGATCATAATATGATCGAATTCTTCATTAAGATGGAGAATGAAGTAGTTGACTCAGAGACTAGGGTCCTCAATTTAAATAAAGGAAACTACGATGGTCTGAGGAGTGAGTTGGGTAGGATTGATTGGGGAATGGCACTCAAAGGGTTGACGGTGGATAGGCAATGGCAAACATTCAAAGACCGAATGGATGAGCTACAGAATTTGTTCATCCCAGTTTGGCATAAAAATAAAACAAAAAAGGTGACTCAACCGTGGCTAACAAGGGAAATTAGGGATAGCATAAGATCCAAGGAGACGACATATAAATTGGCCAGAAAAAGCAATAATCCTGAGGATTGGGAGCAGTTTAGGATTCAACAAAGGAGGACAAAGAGATTAATTAAGAAAGGGAAAATAGAATATGAGAGTAAGCTTGCAGAGAACATAAAAACTGACTGTAAAAGCTTTTATAGATATGTGAAGAGAAAAAGATTGGTGAAGTCAAGCGTAGGTCCCTTGCAGTCAGAATCAGGGGAATTTATAATGGGGAAACAAATAAATGGCAGACCAACTAAATTCATACTTTGGTTCTGTCTTCACAAAGGAGGACACAAATAACCTCCCAGAGATGCCGGGGAACATAGGGCCTGATGAAAGGGTGGAACTGAAAGAAATCAGTATTTGTAGGGAAATGGTGTTAGGAAAATTGATGGGACTGAAGGCCGATAAATCCCCAGGGCCTGATAATCTACATCCCAGGGTACTTAAGGAAGTGGCCCTAGAAATAGTAGATGCATTGCTGGTCATCTTCCAGAACTCGATAGACTCTGGAACAGTACCCATGGATTGGAGGGTAGCTAATGTTACCCCACTATTCAAAAAAGGTGGTCGAGAAAAAGCGGGGAATTATAGACCGGTGAGCCTGACATCGGTAGTGGGGAAAATGCTAGAATCTATTATAAAAGATGTAATAGCAGAGCACTTGGTAAGCAGTGACAGGATCGGACAAAGTCAACATGGATTTACAAAAGGTAAATCATGCTTGACTAATCTACTGGAATTTTTTGAGGATGTAACTGGTAAAATAGATAAGGGAGAACCAGTGGATGTGGTGTATTTGGACTTTCAGAAGGCTTTCGATAAGGTCCCACATAAGAGATTAGCGTGCAAAATTAAGGCACATGGGATTGGGGGCAAGGTATTGATTTGGATAGAGAACTGGCTGGCGGACAGAAAGCAAAGAGTTGGAATAAACGGGTCATTTTCCGAGTGGCAGGCAGTGACTAGTGGGGTACCGCAAGGATCGGTCCTAGGACCCCAGCTGTTCACAATATATATTAATGATCTGGACGAGGGAATTGGATGTAATATCTCCAAATTTGCAGACGACACAAAGCTGGGTGGGAGGGTAAGCTGTGAGGAGGATGTCGTGAAACTCCAGTATGATTTGGACAGGTTGGGTGATTGGGCAGAAACATGGCAAATGCACTATAATGTGGATAAATGTGAGGTTATCCACTTTGGTGGCAAAAACAGGAAGGCAGATTATTATTTGAATGGCAATAGATTGGGAGAAGGGGAAGTGCAGAGAGACCTGGGTGTTCTTGTGCACCAGTCGCTGAAGGTAAGCATGCAGGTGCAGCAGGCGGTTAAGAAGGCAAATGGTATGTTGGCCTTCGTAGCAAGAGGGTTCGAGTACAGGAACAAGGATGTCTTGCTACAGTTGTACAGGGCCTTGGTGAGACCGCACCTTGAGTATTGTGTGCAGTTTTGGTCGCCTTACCTGAGGAAGGACGTTCTTGCCATGGAAGGAGTGCAGCGAAGATTCACCAGGCTGATACCTGGGATGGCAGGAATGACATATGAGGAGAGATTGTGTCGATTGGGCTTATACTCACTGGAGTTTCGAAGATTGAGAGGGGATCTTATCGAAACCTATAAAATTCTGTCGGGTCTGGACAGACTAGATGCAGGAAGGATGTTTCTGATGGCCGGGGAGTCCAGAACCAGGGGTCATAGTCTAAGGATAAGAAGTAAGCCATTTAGGACTGAAATGAGGAGGAATTTCATCACCCAGAGAGTGGTGAACCTGTGGAATTCTCTGCCACAGAGGGCGGTGGAGGCCAGTTCATTAAATATATTCAAAAAAGAGTTGGATATTGATATACCTATCAATTCCTCCAATAAAAGGCGAAGAGTTACGAAGGTGACTAAAGGTTTTTATTGACTAAATAACAGAGCCCACTCTCGTGGGTGATCCGATCCAAGCAGGAGGAATACCAGCCAGTCGCTCACCTTTATACCTGGCCTGGTGGGTGGAGCCAAGGCGGAGTCGGCAGTGGTCATCCCAGGTATAGCAGTGTGGCAAGAGGCGACCTCGTACCGTGATACAATAGTGGTCAGTGATACAGTTATAACGAACAGTGGTGAACAGTGCTAACTACTAACAGTGATACAATAGTGAACGTGGTTTACCACATTCACCCCTTGTTTAGAATTAAGTCCGGCGGGGTGAAGTGTACTACCAATTCTGGTAGGTCAGTCTGTCCGGAGGCTTCGTAAGCCTCTCCGATCGCCGCAGCGGTGGTGTTGCCTTATCCGGTGCTGGTGCCTTATCCGGTGTTGATGCTGGTGTTTGCGTGGTCGGCGAGGGCTCGTGGGGTTCCGGCATGCCGTCTACCTGGACTGAGGTTGGGGGGGGTGGTGGCGGTGTTTCCGGATCGGCTGAGGGTGCGAGGTCTCGTAGGGAGACAGTGTCCTCCCGCCCGTCTGGGTACGCCACGTAGGCGTACTGGGGGTTGGCGTGCAGGAGGTTCACCCTCTCGACCAGGGGGTCCGTTTTATGGGTCCTCACGTGTTTCCGCAGCCAGACCGGCCCCGGGGCGGTCAGCCAGGTTGGTAGAGTGGTTCCCGTAGTCGACTTCCTGGGGAAAACGAACATTCGTTCATGGGGGGTGGTGTTAGTGGCCGTGCAAAGTAATGACCGGATGGAGTGCAGCGCTGTCGGGAGGACTTCTTGCCAGCGGGAGGTTGGGAGGCCCTTAGACTTTAAGGCTAAGAGGACGGCCTTCCATACCGTCGCGTTCTCTCTTTCCACCTGACCGTTACCTCTGGGGTTGTAGCTGGTGGTCCTGCTTGCTGCAATACCTCTCTCTAGGAGGAATTGCCGGAGTTCCTCGCTCATGAAGGAGGAGCCCCGGTCGCTGTGTATATAGTTCGGGAACCCGAACAAGGCGAAGAGGGCATTCAGGCACTTAATGACCGTGCTACTGGTCATGTCGGGGCAGGGGAAGGCAAAGGGGAAACGGGAGTACTCATCAACGATGTTGAGGAAGTACACATTACGGTCAGAGGACGGGAGGGGCCCCTTAAAGTCGATGCTCAGGCGCTCGAAGGGGCGGGTGGCCTTGATCAGGCTTGCTCGGTCCGGCCTATAGAAGTGCGGTTTGCACTCCGCACAGGTCTGGCAGTTCCTGGTCATGGTCCTGACCTCCTCGATGGAGTAGGTCAGGTTGCGGGCCTTAATGAAATGGTAGAGTCTGGTGACTCCGGGGTGGCAGAGCTGGTCGTGGAGGGTCTGAAGCCTATCGATATGCGCGCTGGCGCATGTCATTCGTGAAAGGGCATCAGGGGATTCGTTCAGCTTGCCTGGCCGGTACAAGATCTCATAATCGTAGGTGGAGAGCTCGATTCTCCATCTCAAAATCTTGTCATTCTTGATTTTGCCCTTCAGCTTGTTATTAAACATGAAAGCCACCGAACGCTGGTCGGTGAGGAGGGTAAATCGTTTGCCTGCCAGGTAGTGCCTCCAGCGCCGTACTGCCTCCACGATCGCCTGGGCCTCTTTCTCGACCGACGAATGTCGGATCTCGGGGCCCTGTAGGGTCCTTGAGAAGAAGGCCACTGGCCTCCCCTCCTGGTTTAGGGTGGCGGCTAAGGCGAAGTCGGATGCGTCGCTCTCCACCTGAAAGGGGATGGACTCGTCCACTGCGTGCATCGTGGCCTTGGCTATGTCTCCCTTAATGAGGGAGAAGGCCGCGCACGCCTCCTCCGTGAGGGGGAAGGAAGTGGCTTTCAGGAGGGGTCTGGCTTTGTCCGCGTAATTGGGTACCCATTGGGCATAGTAGGCGAAAAGCCCCAGGGTTCTCCTAAGTGCTTTAGGGCAGTGGGGGAGGGGTAGCTCCATGAGGGGGCGCATTCTTTCTGGGTCGGGGCCGATGATTCCGTTCTCCACTACGCAGCCGAGGATGGCAAGGCGCGTGGTGTTAAACACGCATTTCTCCTTATTGTAGGTGAGGTTCAGCCGTTGGGCCGTACGGAGGAATTTCTCCAGATTCGCGTCATGTTCCTGCCGGTCGCGGCCGCAGATAGTGACGTTATCTAGGTAGGGGAATGTAGCCTGCAGTTCGTTCTGGTCAACCATCTGGTCCATCTCCCTTTGGAAGACCGAGACCCCATTAGTGACACCGAAGGGGACCCTAAGGAAGTGGTATAGGCGCCCATTCGCCTCGAAGGCGGTATACTGGCGGTCCTCAGGGTGGATAGGGAGTTGGTGGTAGGCCGACTTCAGGTCGATGGTCGAGAATACTTTATACTGTGCAATCTGATTGACCATGTCAGATATGCGGGGGAGGGGGTATGCGTCCAGCTGGGTATATCTGTTTATGGTCTGGCTGTAGTCGATGACCAGGCGGTTTTTATCGCCGGTCTTTACGACTACGACCTGGGCACGCCAGGGGCTGCTGCTCCCCTCGATAATGCCCTCTTTCAGGAGGCGCCGCACCTCAGAGCTAATGAAGGCTCTGTCCCCGGCGCTATACCGCCTGCTTTTGGTAGCGACGGGTTTGCAGTCAGGGGTAAGGTTAGCAAACAGAGAGGGTGGCGGGACCTTGAGGGTGGAGAGGCTGCAGGTGTTACGCGGTGGGCGGTTTAACGTTTGCTGGTTGTTGACTGTGAGTGGGGGGAGGGGTCCACCGTATGCTAGGGTTACGCTTTGGAGGTGGGATTGGAAGTCCAGCCCTAGTAGGACGGCAGCGCAGAGATGGGGGAGGACGAGGAGTTTAAAGTTTTTATACTCCGTGCCCTTAACCGACAGGGTCACGACACAGTAGCCGCTGATGTCCGTGGCGTGGGACCTCGATGCCATCGAGATTCGGCTGCGCGTTGGTAGGACAGAGAGGGAGTAGTGGCTCACCGTGTCTGGGTGGATGAAGCTCTCCGTGCTTCCGCTGTCGAACAGGCAGGTCGTGGCGTGGCCGTTCACTTTGATGTCCATCATTGACTTGGACAGATGGTGCGGGCGGGCTTGGTCCAGGGTGACGGAAGCTAGTGTGTAGCCGAGCGAGTCGTTGTCATCTGCGGGCGAGGCGGTCGGGCGTGGTGAGTAAAATGGCGTCTCCCACGAGGTAGGGCCCCATGAGGCACTATTGGGGTCGGTTGCCTTAATCAAAGATGGCCGCCCCCATGACTCATGTGTGGGGATGCTGGCCTCAGTTGCCCTAAACAAAGATGGCCGCCCCCATGACTCATGTGTGGGGATGCTGGCCTCAGTTGCCCTAAACGAAGATGGCCGCCCCCATAGTTCGCATGCGGCACTGCTGGCCTCTGAGGATCCGCTCCTGCAGGCCTTGGAGAAGTGGCCTTTCTTCAGGCAGGTTTTACATATGGAGTTCTTGGCTGGGCAGCGCGACCTCGGGTGCTTCTCCTGGCCACAAAAAAAACAGCCGGCGGCCCACCTCCAAAGACCACTATTGTATCACGGTACGAGGTCGCCTCTTGCCACACTGCTATACCTGGGATGACCACTGCCGACTCCGCCTTGGCTCCACCCACCAGGCCAGGTATAAAGGTGAGCGACTGGCTGGTATTCCTCCTGCTTGGATCGGATCACCCACGAGAGTGGGCTCTGTTATTTAGTCAATAAAAACCTTTAGTCACCTTCGTAACTCTTCGCCTTTTATTGGAGGAATTGATAGGTATATCAATTTTATTGACTAAATAACAGAGCCCACTCTCGTGGGTGATCCGATCCAAGCAGGAGGAATACCAGCCAGTCGCTCACCTTTATACCTGGCCTGGTGGGTGGAGCCAAGGCGGAGTCGGCAGTGGTCATCCCAGGTATAGCAGTGTGGCAAGAGGCGACCTCGTACCGTGATACAATAGTGGTCAGTGATACAGTTATAACGAACAGTGGTGAACAGTGCTAACTACTAACAGTGATACAATAGTGAACGTGGTTTACCACAGATATATTTCTTAAGGCTAAAGGGATCAAGGGATATGGGGAGAAGGCAGGGACAGGGTACTGAATTTGGATGATCAGCCATGATCTCATTGAATGGCGGAGCAGGCTCGAAGGGCCGAATGGCCTACTCCTGCTCCTATCTTCTATGTTTCTATGAAACCGTGTTACAAATCATTGCTGTTAGCAGAACTTTACACTTGGGTTTAGTATGGTAGTAAATGTTTGTGTTTGGTCAGCCAAATGAGACCTGTTGTGATTGATTCTGAAAACATGTGTAAATCACATCAGTTGCTGCCTTTTGTTATGGAGCTAGCACCACTGAAGTTTATTAGACAATAGAAGTAGCCCTGTGTACGCATAGGCCTGTATGTGCCACTTCATTATACTCCTGTACATCTGCTGTGACGCTCATTCATTGGAAACCTGTGGACCAGTTGTGTACAGTCGCTTCACTCGACCTTGCTCAATATGAAGCTGTTTTCTGGTGTGACTGTAATAGTCCAAATCTAGGGGTGGTCAGACTCATGAATAGGGCAGGAATTTCATTCTGGGATGTTCTATTGTATTGGCTCAGGATGCTATGGTACAGCTAATATCATTGCTACCCCAAAGCCAAGCCAGCTATTTCTGCATCTTTCGGGGAAGAGCGGCTGAATGAGTGAGTGCATTTGGGTGGTATTGCAATAGCATTTTCACACCACATTTTCACAACAAATTTGCATGCTATGAGTAAATTTCCTGGTATAATCCGTTTGTAGGGAAAAAAGCAAGGTCACAAATCTAATTGTTTAATCTTTTGTCAACATTGTTCCTGAGGATTGAAGTGGTGATGCGAAGTGCAGCAGTGTGGAACATGACCAGCCAACTGTGGACTAAATGGATCTGTTTACACAGTGCTGCTCTTAAGTGCCAGCACTGGTACTTAAAGTATAAGCATGCAACACAGTCCGGTGGTGCTGAATGTCATATACATAGGATTACATACATAAAATATACAGCACAGAAACAAGCCATTTGGCCCAACCAGCCCAGGCTGGCGTTTATGCTCCACTCGAGCCTCCTCCCGTCTTTCCTCATCTAACTATCAGCATAACCTTCTATTCCCTCTCCCTCATACGCTTATCTAACTACCCCTTAAATGCATTTATACTACTCGCTTCAACCACTCCCTGTAGTAGTGAGTTCCACATTCTCACCACTCTCTGGGTAAAGAAGTTTCTTCTGAATTCTCTATTTGATTTCTTGGTGACCATCTTCTATTGATGGCCTCTAGTTATGCTCTTCCCCACATTCTCTCTGTATTTACTCTATCAAAACCTTTCATAATTTTAAAGACCTCTATTAGGTCACCCCTCAGCCTTCTCTTTTCAAGAGAAAAGAGACCCAGCCTGTTCATTCCGGCATTTCTGGCATCATCCTTGTAAATCTTCTCTGCACCCTCTCCAGTGCCTCTATACCCTTTTATATATTGGGCCAGAAATTCCAGGCCAGAAGCGTGAGTGCGCTCGGGGTACTCACGCTTCTGGCCGTTGGAAATGCCGGCGTTCAGCAGGAACAGCGCATGCGGGGAACGCCGGCATTTCCAGACCTCGAGCGCGTGCGACTGCACAGGCAGCGCTTGCGCAGTGAACTTCGTGGATTTCATTCATGAAATCCGTGAGGGTAAGTCCTCAGAACTTACACTGAAAAAAAGCAAGTGTAAAGTGGTTCATTGGCTGCGGAGGAAGATATATTTTATCGTGGAGCTTTTGAAATGCAATATTTTTGTTTGGGAAAGGGAGGGAAGTTATTTTAAGTAAGTTTTAAAGTTAAATTTTTTTTTTTTTTTTAAAGGGTTTTCAGAACGGTAGGTAGAAGGAGCAATTGTGGCTGTGTGAATGGAATGTGAGAATGAGTTATGTATGTATGTCCACATATATTCCTTTACGTATATGTATGTATGTTTTATATTCCTTTACTATGAATGTATGTTTTTAATTATGATTTTCCAATAAGTTACTTTCTCTGAAAGTCATAATACATTCATACACATAAGTAAAGGAATATATACATAACACGCAAAGGAATATATACAGACATACATACTTTCAGAA
The DNA here is from genome assembly GCF_052327205.1 of Somniosus microcephalus. Taxonomy (NCBI): domain Eukaryota; kingdom Metazoa; phylum Chordata; class Chondrichthyes; order Squaliformes; family Somniosidae; genus Somniosus; species Somniosus microcephalus. Next base: position 9,077,098 of record NC_141010.1, read on the forward strand.
GCTCCACGATAAGAAATATCTTCCTCCGCAGCCTCTGTAGCAACTGTACCCATGCTTTTTTCATGTGTAAGTTGTAATGACTGGACCTCACTGAAAGCATTAATGAAAGCGGCGAATTATACTGCGCACGCGCTGCATGTGCAGTCGCACGCGTTCTGCCTCTGAACCCCTTCGTTCAGAGGACAGGAAATGCCGGTTTTCCCCACATGCACTGTGCATGCTGAAAACCGGCATTTCATCCGGCCAGATGCGTAAGTACCCCGACCGTACTAGCGCATTTGGAAGGGAATTATTGGGCCAACATTTTACATGTCAATAAAATAAAAAATTTAACACTTGCACCACTTGCCCCCTCGCACCTGCGACTGAGGGTCCAAGGAGGTGCATTGCGCAAGAGGTCATCATCGGACGTATCCTCACACTGTTCCCTTTGGGGAACTGTATGAAGTGGTGGAAGGATTTATGGCCGTGATTAACGCTCATTCCGTGACCGTAACCATCTTTGAACCAGCCATTAGGGTGGTTAGTCCTATGGCGGGAGGGTTTTACGGGCTCCCACAACCCATCTGAGGGGGGGGGCGGTGCGGCCACCAACACCCACGGACGCAAGTATCCCGCTGGATGTCCACCCAGAATTTAAAGTTGGAGCTCCGACTCCACTTGCCGGGACTGTCTGGAGTGGGGTTCAAAACCCTACTCCTTCTGGCCCAGCGGCGGGGATGCTTACTGCTACGCAAAAGGCCCACTCCGCACAAAAGGTGACACCCATACGTTTCCTGCGCCTTTTCCCTCCCCGTGACTGGAGCCCTATGCTGCCATTTCACGTTGCTAATCGGATTGGGCCTTTGTCATAGCGGTAGGATCCCTGCCGCTGGGCCAGATCAGGGTAGGGTTTCGAACCCCGCTCCAGACAGTCCCGGCAAGTGGAGTCGGAGCTCCGGCTCTAAATTCTGGGTTGACATCCAGTGGGATATTTGTGGGTGTGGGTGGCCCCCCCTCCTTGTATAGCTTGTGGGAGCCCGTAAAACCCTCCCGCCATAGGACTAACCGCCCTAATGGCTGGTTCAAAGATGGTTACGGTCACGGAATGAGCGTTAATCACGGCCATAAATCCTTCCACCACTTCATACAGTTCCCCAAAGGGAACAGTGTGAAGACACGTATGACGACGACATTGCTAAATAAATAAATGGAATTTAAAAAATTCTTTTAGGGCTTTTAAAAGTCTTTAAATTGCTTTAATTCTCTTTAAAACTACTTCAGATTACTCAAAATAATGTAAACATTTTAAAAAGTTTATAAAAGTTACCAAAATCTTCAAAAAACTTCCAAAAACCTATTTAAACTGCTGCTTTGCATGTAAAAAAGCAAAGCAGCTTGACAGAAACATTGGGGGCGTGTCCAGTGAAACTGAGACCTCAAGGGGCGTGTCTCACTTACACTGCACGCTCCTGGCTCCGCGCTGGCTGCACTCCTGGGCGGCGTGACGTCATACGCTGCCCGGGATTCTTGCTTCAGTTTCTGGAAGTGCAGGCGTCCCTGGAGCTGATCGGCAGGAGCGCGGGGTAAGTACAAATATGGGGCTTGCACGCGCTGCAAGCCCCGTTCTGGAATTTCTGGCCCAATATGGCGACCAGAATTGTACGCAGTACTCCAAGTGTGGCCTAACCAAGGTTCGATACAAGTTTAGCATAACTTCATTACTTTTCAATTCTATCCCTCTAGAAATAAATCCTATTGCTTGCTTTGCTTTTTTTATGGCCTTGTTAACCTGTGTCGCTACTGTTAGTGATTTGTGTATTTTGTACTCCAAGATCCCTTTGCACCTCTACCCCGCCCAGACTCACGCTCTCCAAGTAATAAGTGACCTCCCTATTCTTCCTACCAAAATGTAATACCTCACATTTATCTGTGTTGAAATTCATTTGCCAATTATATGCCCATTCTGCGAGTTTATTAATGTCTTCCTGTAATTTGTTGCAGTCCTCCTCAGCATTAACTATCCCCCCCAATTTGGTGTCATCTGCAAATTTAGAAATTGTGTTTTTGATTCCAAAGTCTAAATCGTTAATATAAATTGTGAACAACAGTGGTCCAGCACTGATCCCTGTGGAACACCACTTCCCACCTTCTGCCACTGTGAATAGCTACTCTTTACCCCTACTCTCTGCTTTCTGTCTTGAAGCCAGCTAGCAATCCATCTTGCTACTTGTTCCCTGACTCCGCATTCTTTGACTTTATTTATTAGTCTATTATGTGGTATCTTATCAAAGGCCTTTTGAAAATCTAGATAAATTACATCTACTACATTACCCTTGTCTACTCTCTGTTACCTTTTCAAACAATTCAATGAGGTTGGTCAATCAAGGCTTTCCCTTTTGAAATCCATGCGGACTATTCATCATTATTATATTTTTGGTTTCTAGATGATCTATTTTCTCCTTTAGTAGGGATTCCATAATTTTCCTACCACTGATGTTAAGCTGACTGGTCTATAGTTCCCTGGACATGTTCTATCTCCCTTCTTAAATATAGGTATTACGTTAGCTATGCTCCAGTCCTCTGGCACTACACCTTAGAGTAATAGGCCCAGAAATTCGGTTGGTTGCGCCAGCGATTAGCGCCTAATGAACCCGAGTTTTGGGGCGTTACCCAATTTTCGGCGGGGCGCAGTGATCCCGGCGCTTCCTGCCATATTGAGTAGCCTTTTAGTGCTGGCGCTAACTCTTTGTGCCCGCTTGCGGGCGCAGCCAGATCATGACGTCATTTAATTGTGCACCGCCTTTTTGGTGCCCCGGACCAGAAATTCAGTGGCGCCCCCCTCCGTTCCGCCTAGCGCTATTAGTGACAGTTGGATGGAACGTTACCAGGTCCTTCTTGGACTCGGTGGGGGGGGGGGGCGCTCTTTAAAGGGGACAGCACTAGTATAAAAGCAGCAGCCATTTGGCCTGGCCATCCTGCTCGCTGCTGGAGAGAGTTGCAGACCTTCAGTTGCAGAGAGTTCTTCTCATTGAGCCAGAGGAGCCTTGGGACCTTCAGCCCTGTCCAGAACAGTTTGATCCTGAGAGATTACTGCGTCTTACTCGTCTGACAGAATAATGGGAGCTGCTTTGGAAGGGAACGTAATCCTGGCTGAACAACTGGCAAGGGCACAGACGGAGGGAGAGAGGGCCGGGATTGGCCAGAAGGAGGAGGGCCAATGGACGTCGCCAAATCCGACCATACGCTGCCAGGGTTTTTAGGCAGCAGGTCTCATACCTTACCATGTCGGAGGAGCAGTGTCTGCGAAGGCTCAGATTCGGTAAGGATGTTGTGACTGAGCTGTGCCACCTGCTTGCTGAGGATCTGCAGCCGCGGCTACGGTGCAGGACCTCTCTGTCGGTGGCCGTGAAAGTCACTATTGCCCTCAACTTTTACGCCAGCGGCTCGTTTCAGGCAGCAACTGGGGACATCTCAAATATCTCACAATTTGCGGTGCATTGCTGCATCCGGCAAGTGACAGCTGCCCTCTATAGAAGGAGGCGCAAATTAATCACCTTCCCTGTGACTCTGGAGAAGCAGGGGGAGCGCGCGCAGGGCTTCGCGGCTATTGCGGACTTCCCCATGGTGCAGGGGGGCCATTGATTGCACACGTGGCTTTGCGGGCGCCATTACAGAATCCTGAGGAGTTCCGCAACCGCAAGGGGTTCCACTCCCTTAATGTCCAGCTGGTCTGTGATCACCGGCAGATGATCATGGCGGTCAACGCACAATTCCCTGGTAGCAGCCATGACGCGTTCATCCTGCGGCAGACCTCAGTGGCTGACCTTTTTGAGGCCCCGGCTCACCCACGAGGCTGGCTTCTTGGCGACAAGGGCTATCCTCTCTGCCCATGGCTCATGACCCCGCTCTGTTTGCCCAGCACCCCGGCAGAAGAGCATTACAACAACAGCCATCAGGCTCCACTGCGGCCACCAATTCCTCCAGAGACTCATTGGTGAAGCGCTCTGCTCTCTGCCTCACCCTCTCCATCTGCCCCAAGTTTTTTGCACCAGAGAAGGGCCTGTGCTGATTTGCAGGCCTACAAGGCGCAGAGTGTGGATGCTGGAGCTGCCTGACCCACCCCTTTAAGAGCTGGCTGGCGCCTGGAAGTCTCGTGGTCATCGGTAATTGAGAGCACCTGCGCTGCGCCCGCCCGCCCCGATATTGGGTTGCGCCGGCATGTTAGCGCCTTGGGAGCCCCGTGTAATGCCTGAACTCGCGCCTCAATCACCTTTGGGGCGCTGCAACCCAATATCGCGTGAGGTGGCAATAAGTTGCGTCTGGCTATAAAATTTGCGCTGCCCCAAGCGGGGCTATACCCAATTTCTAGGCCATAGAGTTATACAGCACAGAAAGAGGCCCATCATGTCCGCGCTGGCCATCAAGCCCTGTCTATTCTAATCCCATTTTCCAGCACTTGGTCCGTAGCCTTGTATGCTATAGTGTTTCAAGTGCTCATCTAAATGCTTCTTGAATGTTGTGAGGGTTCCTGCCTCTACCACCCTTTCAGGCAGTGAGTTCCAGATTCCAACCACCCTCTGGGTGAAAAAGTTTTTCCTCAAATCCCCTCTAAACTTCCTGCCCCTTACCTTGAAACTATGCCTTCTGGTTATTGACCCCTCTACTAAGGGGAAAAGTTCCTTTCTATCTACCCTATCTATGCCCCTCATAATTTTGTACACCTCAATCAGGTCCTCCGCCCGCCCCCCCCCCCCCCCCAGCTTTCTCTGCTATAAGGAAAACAACCCCAGCCTGTCCAGTCTCTCTTAGATTAGCGTGCAAAATTAAGGCACATGGGATTGGGGGCAAGGTATTGACTTGGATAGAGAACTGGTTGGCGGACAGAAAGCAAAGAGTTGGAATAAACGGGTCGTTTTCCGAGTGGCAGGCAGTGACTAGTGGGGTACCGCAAGGATCGGTCCTAGGACCCTAGCTGTTCACAATATATATTAATGATCTGGACGAGGGAATTGGATGTAATATCTCCAAATTTGCAGACGACACAAAGCTGGGTGGGAGGGTAAGCTGTGAGGAGGATGTCGTGAAACTCCAGTACGATTTGGACAGGCTGGGTGATTGGGCAGAAACATGGCAAATGCACTGTAATGTGGATAAATGTGAGGTTATCCACTTTGGTGGCAAAAACAGGAAGGCAGATTATTATTTGAATGGCAATAGATTGGGAGAAGGGGAAGTGCAAAGAGACTTGGGTGTCCTTGTGCACCAGTCGCTGAAGGTAAGCATGCAGGTGCAGCAGGCGGTTAAGAAGGCAAATGGTATGTTGGCCTTCGTAGCAAGAGGGTTCGAGTACAGGAACAAGGATGTCTTGCTACAGTTGTACAGGGTCTTGTTGAGACCACACCTTGAGTATTGTGTGCAGTTTTGGTCACCTTACCTGAGGAAGGACGTTCTTGCCATGGAGGGAGTGCAGCGAAGATTCACCAGGCTGATACCTGGGATGGCAGGAATGATGTATGAGGAGAGATTGTGTCGATTGGGCTTATACTCACTGGAGTTTAGAAGATTGAGAGGGGATCTCATCGAAACCTATAAAATTCTGTCGGGTCTGGACAGACTAGATGCAGGAAGGATGTTTCTGATGGCCGGGGAGTCCAGAACCAGGGGTCATAGTCTAAGGATAAGGGGTAAGCCATTTAGGACTGAAATGAGGAGGAATTTCTTCACCCAGAGAGTGGTGAACCTGTGGAATTCTCTGCCACAGAGGGCGGTGGAGGCCAGTTCATTAAATATATTCAAGAAAGAGTTGGATATATTTCTTGAGGCTAAAGGGATCAAGGAATATGGGGAGAAGGCAGGGACAGGGTACTGAATTTGGACGATCAGCCATGATCTCATTGAATGGCGGAGCAGGCTCGAAGGGTCGAATGGCCTACTCCTGCTCCTATCTTCTATGTTTCATAGCTGAAGCACATAGCCCAGGTAACATCCTGGTGAATCTCCTCTGCACCCTCTCCAATGCAATCACATCCCTCCTATAGTGTGGCGACCAGAACGGCACACAGTATTCCAGCTGTGGCCTAACTAGCGTTTTGTACAGCTCCATCATAACCTCCCTGCTCGGCTAATGAAGGCAAGTATCCCATATGCCTTTTTAACCACCTTATCTACCTGTCCTGCTGCCTTCAGGGATCTATGTACATGCACACCAAGGTTCCCCTGTCCTTCCTAGGATCCTACCATTCATTGTGTATTCCCTTGCCTTGTTTGTCCTCCCAAAATGCATCACCTCACACTTTTCAGGGTTAAATTCCATTTGCCACTGTTCTGCCCATCTAACCATCCCGTCCATATCGTCCTGTAGCCTGAGGCTTCCCTCCTCACTATTTACCACTCCACCAATTTTCATGTCATCTGCGAACTTACTGATCATATCTCCTACATTCATATCTAAATCATTAATGTACACTACAAACAGCAAAGGACCCAGCACCGATCCCTGCGGTACACCACTGGACACAGGCTTCCAGTCACAAAAACAACCTTCAACCATCACCCTCTGCCTCCTGCCACTAAGCCAATTTTGGATCCAATGTGCCAAATTGCTCTGGATCCCATGGGCTCTTACCTTCTTGACCAGTCTCCCATGTGGGACTTTGTCAAAAGCCTTACTGAAGTCCATGTAGACTACATCAACTGCACTACCCTCATCCACGCACCTAGTCACCCCCTCTCAAAATTCAATCAAATTGGTCAGACATGATCACCCCCTGACAAAGCCATGCTGACTATCCCTGATTCATCCCTGCCTCTCCAAGTGGAGACTAATTCTGTCTCTCAGAATTTTTTCCAATAATTTCCCTACCACTGATGTTAGGCTCACTGGCCTGTAATACCCTGGTTTATCCCTACTACTCTTCCTGAACAATGGTACTACATTAGCTGTCCTCCAGTCCTCTGGCATCTCCCCTGTGGCCAGAGAGGTTCTGAAAATTTGTGTCAGAGCCCCTGCAATCCTGTCCCTTGCCTCACACAGCAGCCTGGGATACATCCCGTCAGGGCCTGGGGATTTATCCACTTTTAAGCCCACTAAAACTGCTAGTACCTCCTCCCTCTCAATACTAATTTGTTCAAGTATATCACAATCCCCCTGCCTGATTTCTATGCCTACATCACCCTTCTCCATAGTGAACACAGATGCAAAATATTCATTTATAACCTCACCTACATCTTCCGGTTCTACACACACATTGCCACTTTGGTCCCTAATGGGCCCTACTCTTTCCCTGGTTATGCTCTTGCCCTTAATATACTTATAAAACACCTTGGGATTTTCCTTTATTTTGCCCACCAGTGTTTTTTCATGCCCCCTTTTCGCTCTCCTAATTTCTTTTTTAAGTACCCCCCTGCACTTTCTATACTCCTCTGGGGCTTCCACTGTTTTTAGTCCTTTGTATCTGCCAAAAGCCTCCCTTTTTTTCCTAATCCATTCTTGTATATCCCTTGACATCCAGGGTTCCCTGGGCTTGTTGGTCCCACCCTGGAGAACAGCTAATGTAGTACCACTATACAAGAAGGGTAGCAGGGATAAACCAGGGAATTACAGGCCAGTGAGCCTAACATCTGTGGTAGGGAAATTATTGGAAAAAATTCTGAGGGACAAAATTAATCTCCACTTGGAGAGGCAAGGATTAATCGGGGATAGTCAGCATGGCTTTGTCAAGGGTAAATCATGTCTGACAAATCTGATTGAATTTTTCGAGGGGGTGACTAGGGGGGTGGATGAGGGAAATGCTGTGGATGTGGTTTACATGGACTTCAGTAAAGCTTTTGACAAAGTCCCGCATAGGAGACTGGTCAAGAAGGTAAGAGCCCATGGGATCCAGGGTGCCTTGGCGCGTTGGATCCTAAACTGGCTGAGTGGCAGGAGGCAGAGGGTGATGGTCGAAGGATGCTTTTGTGACTGGAAGCCTGTGTCCAGTGGGGTACCTCAGGGATCGGTGCTGGGTCCCTTGTTGTTTGTGATCTACATAAATGATTTGGATGAGAATGTAAAAGGTATGATCAGTAAGTTCGCAGATGACACGAAAATTGGTGGGGTGGTAAATTGCGAGGAGGAAAGCCTCAGGCTACAGGACGATATAAACGGGTTGGTCAGATGGGCGGAAAAGTGGCAAATGGAATTTAACCCTGAAAAGTGCGAGGTGATGCATTTTGGACGGACAAATAAGGCAAGGGAATACACAATGAGTGGTAGGACCCTAGGAAGTACAGAGGGTCAGAGGGACCTTGGTGTACATGTACATAGATCTCTGAAGGCAGCGGAACAGGTAGATAAGGTGGTTAAAAAGGCATATGGGATACTTGCCTTCATTAGCCGAGGCATAGAATATAAGAGCAGGGAGGTTATGATGGAGCTGTACAAAACGCTGGTGAGGCCACAGCTGGAGTACTGTGTGCAGTTCTGGTCGCCTCACTATAGGAAGGATGTGATTGCTTTGGAGAGGGTGCAGAGAAGATTCACCAGGATGTTACCTGGGATGGAGCGCCTCAGCTATGAAGAAAGACTAAACAGGCTGGGGTTGTTTTCCTTGGAGCAAAGAAGGCTGAGGGGGGACCTGATTGAGGTGTACAAAATGATGAGGGGCATAGATAGGGTAGATAAAGAGGAACTTTTCCCCTTAGTAGGGGGGTCAATAACAAGGGGGCATAGATTCAGGGTAAGGGGCAGGAGATTTAGAGGGGATTTGAGGAGGAACTTTTTCACCCAGAGGGTGGTTGGAATCTGGAACTCACTGCCTGAAAGGGTGGTAGAGGCAGGAACCCTCACAACATTCAAGAAGCATTTGGATGAGCACTTGAAATGCCATTGCATACAAGGCTATGGACCAAATGCTGGAAAATGGGATTAGACAGGACAGGGGTGGATGGGCGGCGCAGACACGATGGGCCGAAGGGCCTCTTTCTGTGCTGTAAAACTCTATGACTCTATGACACCCTTGACCTTTACAGGAACATGTTGGCGTTGTACTCTCTCTCTTTCCTTTCTGAAAGACTCCATTGCTCTGATGTGGATTTTCCTACAAGTATCTGATCCCAGTCCATTTTGGCCAGATCCTGCCTTATCATATTAACATCGGCCTTCCCCCAATTTAGAACCTTTATTTCTGGTCCATCTTTGTCCTTTTCCATGACTACCTTAAATATCACTGAATTATGGTCACTGTCACCAAAATGCTCTCCTACTGACACTTCTACCACTTCTCCGGCTACATTCCCTAGAATTAGGTCCAGTACCGCCCCTTATCTTGTAGGACTTTCTACATGCTGGCTCAAAAAGCTCTTCTGGATGCGCTTTAAGCATTCTGCACCCTCTAAGCCTTTCACACTCTGACTATCCCAGTTAATATTGGGGAAGTTAAAATCCCCTACTATTATTACCCTATTATTTCTACACTTCTCTGAGATTTGCCTACATATCTGTTCCTCTGTCTCCCCCTGACTGTTTGGGGGCCTATAGTACACTCCCAGCAAAGTGCCTGCCCCCTTTTTGTTTTTAAGTTCTACCCATATGGCCTCATTAGAGGAACCTGCTAAGATATCATCCCTCCTTACATCAGTAATTGACTCCTTGATTAATATTGCGACACCCCCTCCTCTTTTACACCCCCCTCTGTCTCGCCTGAAGATTCTATCGGAATATTGAGCTGCCAGTCCTGCCCCTCCCTCAACCATGTCTTTGTAATAGCAACAATATCATGTGTTCATCAACACCTTCAATTCATCTGCCTTACTCGCAAGACTCCTTGCATTAAAATAAATGCCATCCAGTCTTGCCATACTCCCTAGTGCCGTTACATATTTGCTCTGCCTTCCACTTGTTTTTTCCTCTATATTTGGCTGTGCATCATCCCCTACTATAGCTCCACTCTGTATCCCATCTCCCTGCCATTAAATATGTGTAGTAATACCTCTGCTATCTCCTCCCTAGATTCTTTTAAAATGGGTGGATGTAATCTGTCTGGACCAGGGATTTTATCCTCTTTGATTTTGATTAGTTTATTTAATATATATCTTTTTTTAAATGCAGTTATCTCATTACTAATCTCATCATCCAATGTCATGTCCACCAGCTCTATCTTCCTGGTAAATACTGAAGCAAAGTAATTATTAAATGTTTCTGCCATATCTATCGCTACCTGTGGTATTATTCTGTCCATCCCTTAGTGGTCCTATTTCCATCCTGGCCTTTTTTAAAATTTATGTGCCTGTAAAATATTTTACTATTTTGTTTTATGTTCCTTGATAATTTAATTTCATACAGGAAACTCTTTTTTATCCGGCACAGACGGGGCCGGCGTGGTGCCAGTTTATCAAAAAGTCCGGATTACAGAGAGTTATAGTTAAAAGGTACGAGAGCTCCGTACACAGCAACAAATCCAGGCTTCCCTGTTGCTTAGCAACAGCTGCAAGAAGCCCGACCACAGACTAAGCGTCCCTGTTGCTTAGCAACAAGTGCAGGAACCTCCGATTACACAGCCAAGAATCAAGAAACGGCCACTAATATGAAGAAAAACTTAACTGAACCTACTCCTGAATTTTGCCGGTTAACCGAGATTTCCGGTTGTTTGGGTGCCGGTAAATCGAGAGTTTCCTGTAGTTCCTCTTTGCCTTCCTAATAGTTTTTTTTTTACTTCTCTCCTAATCTCTTCGTATTCTCCCTTATCATGCTCTCCCCTGCTGTCCATGTACTTAATGTATGCCTCTTCCTTTCCTTCAATTTTTCCCTTATGGCTTTATTCATCCAAGGTGTCTCATTAATGCTTAGCGTGTTCTTGTTTTTTAGCGGAATATATTTTTCCTGGACTCTGTTGAATACCATTGTTGTACTTGTGTAGTGCTCCATGGAGTAGTGTTGATGCCGGTTCAGAATTGCCTGCCTAGAAAGTTTGGGGTCAGCCAGACTTTCTGTGAGAAATCAGCGAGCAGGAACTAGCCATCCGACTTGGAGGGAGTTATCAGGGAGGTGAATCAATCTAATCACCAGTTAACCATGAAAATTACAAAGGTTTTAGAGCAAATCATAACCAGAGAAAGTCGAAGCTCCTTCTACCACACCCATGACCCAATCATAAGTGAACATGTACAAGTAAATCTTGCGCTTCCATCATTGAGCCACGCTCAAAGGGAGCGTGGGTTGGAGAATTCGAGCCACTGTTGCTGCCCTATCTCTGATCCATATTCCCTTTGAACCCAGCCAATGCTGGGAGCAGTGAATTTACCTCAGTCGGCCGTGTAGAACGTCAGCACTTCCTTACAAATCATTAGTGGTTAGATTCTGCAGCAAAAAAATGTACCTTCTTCATCACTGGTCCTTAGTGACAATCTAGAGCTACTCTCTCTCAATGGGACACACGCTGACATCTATTTGCAAGCAGATAAACAAATGAAAAAGAAAGTTAGATTTTCAATATGGTCTTTCTTTAAATGAAACTTCTTATCCAAATACCAACCCCCTGTGCTTTTCATGCACTGCTCTCGGATTCAGAATTCTCATTCACTTGCGTTTCTAAAATGATCTTTTATTGTAAAATACTGCTCAGCTTTTTGGTCATTAAAAAAACCTTCAGATTTTCCTTAATTTGATAGGGGGAGTGTGGTTCATGAGGCTCCTGAGTTTACAAAGTCTTAAAAGGCAATGTGCTTGCGCTTGGGTTTAATTCAGGGAAAATAAATTTTATTTAAGGAATAATAATAGTAGGCCTAGAAATTGGCCTGAGGCGCCCAAGCGGCGCAAAGTTCGCCTGGGCGCTGGAATTTGCGCCGCGATCGCCGCATTAGCGATCGCCGCAAATTCAGTTGAAGTGCCCCTAGAGGGAGACGGGGCGTGGCTCGAGGCGCTGAAAGTGAATTTCGCAGCGCTACGTGCTGCAGCGTCACACGCTGCGGCACGGCACGCTGCGGTACTGCAGGCCTTCCTCCCACTGTTAAAGGGGAGGGGCCTGCAACAGCACGAGCCCCGATCGCGAGTACCGGCAAAAGAGTCCGGCACCAAGGAGAAGTGCTGGGCTCTCGGGAAACAGCCGGCAATGCCGCGGGGGAGGGGAACCAGGAGGCCGGGGATGGAGGTGCTGGCAGGTGGCCGCCGAAAAAGCGGCCGCCCCGCACCTCCACCTTAACTTGCGCCTCTGCCGGCGCAGCAAGGTCCCGTGAACCGGGCGCGGGTAGCGAACAGCGCTACAGCGGTGTTCGCTACCAAATATCGCGATCAGGGCGCGAATGGGGCGCTGCGCACACCGGTGACATCATCGGTGGCGGCGCAGCGCAAAAGGCTAACGCCACCATTAGCGCCCCTGCTGAATATCACGGGAGGCGCAGCCAGTGGCGCTACAGCCACTGACTGCCTCTTTAGGCGCTAACAGGTGGCGCTACTCACCCAATTTTCCCCCCGTAGTGTCAAAGTACCAAAGGAAGAGGCTGAAGGGAATCAGGGACTGATGGTAAATTTACCATTAAACACATATAACAAGTCTTGCTGAAGCTGTACAGTGGTCTGAACAGGCTGCACCTTAAATAGTTTACTCAGTTTTGGTCACTGAGGTACAGGGACTGCATCCAAACTGGAAATGTTCAGAGAAAGGCCATGTCAAAAGGACAGAGTTATGTTAGAAAATCTTGGCCCCAATTTTAAAATCTAGGCATGTTTTGGGGCTGGTAGATAGTGAGGTGAATAAATGGGCCACTTTTAAATTCTGCCAAATGACAGTATGGCAAGACCTGGTGGCTCTCTGACAGGTAAGTAATCTGGACGATTTTAACTGCCCACCTGTCCGGTTAAGCCTCGAAAGCAAACAAATGAGAGGGGACACAGAGGCATATAAAATTTGAACTGGAAAATAAAAGATTAAACTAGAGCATTATTTCAAGTTTAACTACAAATGCAATTCAAAGTACATAAGTATAAACTGTTCTATTCATTTTATTGAGTTTACACAAATGACATTGTTAGATAAGAATCTTCCTAAAATACCTATTTTCATTTCAAATTAGAGGGCTTAAGGACTGACGGAAAGAGAGACAATAAAATCCCAACTGTGATTCACACCTGAAAACCCCCAGTAAAACTCTCCCATCCTGACCGATTCCCTTAGTATGGCCCCCATCTTTGCTCCCTCAAGTCCACGGATGCAGACTTGAGCGTATCTAGTGTGCATCTAGTTTAGCTATCCATCACCAGATTTGGCTGGACCACATCAAGTAACATTGGGCATCACTGTCCTCTGCCAAAACCGCTTACTACTTCAGGATAATCCTGGAGAGTAAAACTAACCACTGGCTTTTTTTTCCACTACCAACATTCTCCTTAAACCCTCCACTCTCACTTTCAATAACAGGTGTGAGGAGCTCATAGACTTCTTTGTCACTAAGCTGCCTCTGCTGCTTCCTCCCATTTCTCGAGCCCACCAAGCCAAGCTCGCCCCTGAGCCCCTCCTGCCCTAGTCCTGAATCTACCTTTTCCCCCCTACCTCCCTCTCCTCCTTTTAACACCCTCCTTAAAACCAAGCTCTGTCGCTCATCCTAATATCTCCTCCTTTGGTTTGGCATCCATTTTTGTCTGATTATGCCTCTTTGAAGTGCCTTGTTAAAGGCTTTCTATAAATGCAAGTTGTTGTTGACTTGTATGGAGCATTCAATGGAATGCAAAGTTTTACCTGCAGCTTTGTAGATTATTTTTTAACTGGGTTGTGGGGTTTTCCATTGGAACCGATTTAATTTTTTTTTAAATCCAACCAACTTGACAGGAGTCCCAAATATGTGAAATTGGGGATTTCTTATAAAATACCAGATATGTTGAGCTCCAATACAATACAGTTATGACTCAGTTTTTCACTGACTCAACAGATGATGAACTATCAACCAACTAGGAAAACTTAATAGAAATACATATGAGTGTTTCTCCTTCAGCATAAGGTTTGACTTTCAATCCGCGTTGGCTTGAATTTTCCATTTTATTGGGTGTGAAGCCTGTCGTGGATTCAGAAGGATTAATGAAAATTTACTTGGAACATCCACTCAAAGGCGGTGAGCAGAGTAAATTGCTCAGACTGTTAGAATCAAAAAGAGTGCAACAATTGTATTTAACTAAAATAGTATTTTGATTCTTTTACAGGATGAAGAAAATGGAAATGGAAGAGGTGAGTCCTGCTTGAATTATTTCTACAGAATATACTTACACAAAAAGTTATTAATAAATTAGCTGGTGCTGTGTGGGAGGCAATACTTACCAACTCTGGCTAGAGGAAGTAGGCTATGGACTGTTTTATTGATTTTTAAAACGTGTGAATTTTGGGATTGCCTTAGAGTTCTTGTCGCAGTGGAAGCCGATTAACATCATCTATTTGATGGCATTGTATTCCAAAAACAAAAAACTCAGACTGCACTGTTTGTTTATAATGGTTATTTCCACAAGGCTGCTGTAGGCGGGTGCCGAGACTTGGGATGACTAAACGTGGAATGAAAAAAAGTCTGGGTTTAACATTTAACTGTTTAGATACAATGGGGCAGATTTTCAACTTGCCACCTGGACATAAACCTGGCATTGTGGATCAGCCGCCAACCAGTCGGGCAATTTCTATAATGGGCAGCAAGTTGAAAATCTACCTTGAAATGATAACACATTCTACAAGTTTGGGAAACTTTTGAAAAGTTACTAGGAACAATATCAATTTCAATTTCAATTTCAATTTTATTGGTCACATAACTAAATACAAGAAGTGTAATCTAGTCAGTGAAATGCTTTTTCTTGACGAGCCGAGAGCACCAAGCAGCAAGAACACTGAGCTGCCTGGTACGCACGGAGCTCGCAAGGACGGCAGCCATCTTCATCGGTGCCAGCACAAAAAAACACATACCGACATATACACGCATACATACTTTAAATATAAATAAAGCAGACATAAAATAAATAAAAGACATAAAAAGACAGCACATAAAATGAACAAGCAATAATGTAAAAAAGTAATTTCTACAGTCATTACATTGATATTTCTACCCAGGCTTCTAGAATAATCTCTGGTTACAGGGTGGCCTCACTGGGAGAGCATCGTGAGGAACTCACAACTTATAATAAAATTAATTTAATGAATTAATTAATAAATTAATAAAATTAAATAAATAAAGTGCCCCCTCAGTCTTTCTCGATGTTTCCATCTTGGTCTCTCTCGATGTTTCCCCTCTCTCTCTTGATGTTTCCTCTGTCTTTCTCGATGTTTCCTCTCAGTTTTTCTTGATGTTTCCCCTCGGTTTCTTCCACACACCTGGCCTGCACATTACCCCTGGCTGTCCAACTTGGCGTCCTGGTAACCGTGTTCCGCTCCAGCTCTCGACCTTCAAACTGTCACTCCAGCTCTCGACCTTCAAACTGTCACTCCAGCTCTCGACCTTCAAACTGTCGCTCCAGCTCTCGATCTTCAAACTGTCCTCTCCAGCTCTCGACCTTCAAACTGTCACTCCAGCTCTCGACCTTCAAACTGTCACTCCAGCTCTCGACCTTCAAACTGTCGCTCCAGCTCTCGATCTTCAAACTGTCACTCCAGCTCTCGACCTTCAAACTGTCACTCCAGCTCTCGACCTTCAAACTGTCCTCTCCAGCTCTCGACCTTCAAACTGTCACTCCAGCTCTCGACCTTCAAACTGTCACTCCAGCTCTCGACCTTCAAACTGTCACTCCAGCTCTCGACCTTCAAACTGTCACTCCAGCTCTCGACCTTCAAACTGTCACTCCAGCTCTCGACCTTCAAACTGTCCTCTCCAGCTCTCGACCTTCAAACTGTCCTCTCCAGCTCTCGACCTTCAAACTGTCGCTCCAGCTCTCGACCTTCAAACTGTCCTCTCCAGCTCTTGACCTTAAGGTCAATTAAATCAAGAGATGATTAGATCTGTTTCTGGAGAAAGTAGGGGAGGAATATCTGTTCCTAAAACAATTGTATGTAAATTAGAAGTTGTGCAATTTCACGTTTAAAATTTAAAAAATATCATTAGTTTTTTGTCTTGGATTTATTTTGTTCTCCTTGTGGATAAAATTATCCACAGTTCAAAAGAAAGATTGTTTTGTAAACTGGTCAGCACCTTCTCATTGTACAGAAATTTTTCATGTTCAGAAGACCATTTTAGGGAATGTTCATTTCATATAATGAGCCATCTTTCAGTACTGAAAATGTTGTTCATTGTACTCAGATCATCACATAGTACATGCTGTCTGGTTTAAATGATAATGGACAGAATAATCTATGCAGTGAAAATTAAAAAATGCTGGAAATACACAGCAAGTCAGTCAGCATTTGAAAATAGTCTTTTCTCTCACGGATGTTCACTGACCTGTGTTTCTCCAATATTTTCTGTCTGTTTTCAGATTTCCAGCATTCTTAGTTGTTATTTCTGCCCCTTTCTTAATGACCCCATCTTAAACCCTCAAATTAGTACCATTTCACTAACCTTCCATTTCACTCCAAGCTCTTTATATGCATTACTGCCACCAACTACTGTATATGCTCGTCTCCTTCAAGTCCCTCCAAGGCATTTCAGAACTTATCTACAGCAGAACCATCTATATTCAAAGTCACCAATGACACTGCTGCATTTCGCTGTCTCTCATCAATCATTCTGCTACCTCTGACACTGTTGATCAGTCCATTCTCTTTCACTGTTTCTTGGTCATCTCCGTACCTCTCTGTTGTGCTTCCATTCCTACCAATCCCAACGTCACCAAATCTCTTGCACTAACTTTCCCATGTTCATGTGGTCACCTTTGTGCTGCAGGACGCCATCCTTGGTCCCTCTTATTCGTCATTTAGATGCTAACCCTCAGCAATATTACGAACAAGCACGGGATCAGCTTCTGCATGTATACCGTCAATGCTGAACTCTACCTCTGTGCCACCACTGTTGAGGCCAGACCTGTTGTCTGTCTTGACGTCAAGTCTTGGATAAGCTAACGTTTTCGTAAGGATAAGCAAAACTTAAACTTGCCAGCATCTACATGCTGCTGGCTCCCAATCTGTCAACCTCCTTGGTCACCTACTTGGCTGAACCCAGCACAATTTTATGCTCCGTTTGAACCTGAACTGAGGTTTAACCTGCACAACTGCTCAGTTTCCAAGACCTTGTTTACTTATGTCCCTAACACACCCTGAAATCCTTAACTTGCTTTCACCACTTTGAGGATTGATTTTTTTGCTGCTCTGCTTCCTGGCCTCTTCATTTTCACCCTTCATAAATTTCCAAAAATCCAGAACTTTGTGCCTCAAGTCCTCAGCCACATTAACCCCTCTGTCCTTACCATACTACACTGGTGCCCTGTACTCCTGCCAATTGATTTCAAGATCCTTGTCCTCACGTCGTTCCACTGCCTTCACTCTGCCATCTCTGAGAAATCTTCTCCAGCCAAATTTCCCGGCCGACACCTTCAGTTCCTTTGACTCTGGGTTACTGCTGAATTCTCATCCTTTTTATTTCACCTTTGGAACAAATGAACCCCTGTGCTCCTGAATTTTTCTCCAAAGCCATTTCACTTTATAGCTACTTTCTCCTTCAAAACCTCCTAAAACCTAACTCGGGTTTTCCTCCTCTTTTCTCCCCCTCCACGCACACATGTCCTTCGCCTCGTGCTCAGTGTCCACCTTGTCCCTTGTGAAATGATGTATGTGAGGATCATCTTGCAAAGACAAGCTGTTGATCATTTGTTGGAGTGATATTGAGGGCAAGCCCACTCCACATTACTGGTGTTAGTGGGATCAGCCTGCTAGGACCTGTGTTTTTTTTCAGCCCCTGCTGAATACTTGATAAAACAGGAAAGATTAGACGGTAGCAAAATACTGCAGATGTTGGAAATCCGAAAAAACAACAGAAAATGCTGGAAAAACTCAGCAGGTCGGTGACTGGTATCTGAACTTGTGTAAATAGTAAATAGCTCTAATGTAAACAGACCAGTCTCAGTGGTTAGGTGGATCAAATATGAATCTCTTGCCATGTCCACCCTTCTAAAATTGTTGAACACGACGATGAACAAACATATTGTCAAAACAATATCACATGATATGAGCAAAGGTTTTAAAACGCTGCAAGCTGGTAATAAAAGACAATTGCTCTGTAACACAGATTTGTAAGTGAAATGGAACAAGTGGTGAATATATATAATCCAGCACTGATCTCTAGGGAATTTTACTTAATGCACTTTCTCAACCCAACATCACTCCCCTAACTACTACCCACTACTTCCTCCCTCTCAGCCAAATCCTCATCCTAGACAACAGGCCCTGTGGCACAAAGTGTGCCCATCCACATACAAAATATACTTCCTGCCATTTTCCCCATTGGAACAAAGGACCACCTGTTAGGCTCTGGTCTTCAAAGTTTGGTGGAGGGGACCTGTGCAGCCAGTCTCGGAGGGACCGGTGCAGCCAGTCTCGGAGGGGCCAGTGCGGTGGCTGTGGGAGGGGCCAGTGCGGTGGCTGTGGGAGGGGCCAGTGCGGTGGCTGTGGGAGGGGCCAGTGCGGTGGCTGTGGGAGGGGCCAGTGCAGTGGCTGTGGGAGGGGCCAGTGCGGTGGCTGTGGGAGGGGCCAGTGCGGTGGCTGTGGGAGGGGCCAGTGCGGTGGCTGTGGGAGGGGCCAGTGCAGTTGCCCTCCGAATATTGCCATGCACAGGCCCACAAAGAAGGCACAAAATATTTAAGTGAGTTTTTCAGGCAGCTTCTGCCTGTTTCCTCCTAAGGCTTGCCCCAGTAGTTTTGCAGTCTGAGTCTGGTATGGCTCCTGAGCAGAAGCTGTGCAGTTGGTTTCTGGTATCCTAATGACACTGAAGGCTGAAAAACATCAACCAGAGTCAGGCCGCACCTCCATGGCAGATGAAAGTTCAGTTGAAGATGCATTCCAATTGGAAAATCAAAGCTGACTTCTCTTTTTTTGAGTGGTTTCCCAACAGTATAACTTTACGGACTGGTCTTGTTTTGCTTCACAGGCCAACAGAAAGGCCGAACAGAGCCTATGGATACCATCTTTGTTAAAAGTGTAAAGGAAGGGGGAGCAGCACATCAAGCTGGGCTATGTACAGGTAATATGAACTTGTTCTAAATCACCGCGCATCTTTATATTTGCTCAATAGGATTAAGGCAACTTCACCAGAAAGTGTGTGCTAATACTTTTCCTTGACCAAGCTAGTCAAATTCTAAGGGGGAGAAATTTGGTTGCTAGCGCCACCGATTAACGCCTAAAGAGGCTGAGAAGTGGGGCGCTAGCCAATTTCCGGGCGGGCGCAAGGCGCCGAGCGCCTCGCCCCATATTGAGCATGCATTTAGCGCCGGGGCTAAATCTTAGCGCCCGCTCATGGGCGCAGGCTGATTATGACGTCATTTGAGTGTGCAACGCCTTTTGGGCGCCCCGGACCGGAAATTCAGTGGCGCCCCCCTCCGTAGCGCCTGGCTCTAATAGTGACAGCTTACCTGGGCCTTACCAAGTCGCTCTCGGGCTGGAGGAGCGTTATTTAAAGGGGACTGGTGTGGTTTAAAAGCGGCAGCCATTTTTGGAGCACAACTTCCTTGAGAGCTACAAAGAGTTGCTGAGCTGCACACTGAGAGCCATTTGACCACTGAGCCAGTGCAGGCAGATGATCTTCAGCCTTCTGACCGTCACCTTGCTGTTGGTGAGCCTTGACAACGGAGAACCTTCCTGTGGGCACTTATTATGGGGGCTGCATTGGAGGGGAACGTCCTGCTGCTGAATCATCTGGAAAGGGCACTGAGACGCTGGGAGAGGGGGGCGGGCATGGCCAGACGGCGGAGGGCCAACAGACGTCGCCACAGCAGACCTTACGCTGGCAGGGTTTTCCGACCGCAGTTTTCCTACATGAACATGCCGGAGGAGCAGTGTGTCAGAAGGCTGCGATTTAGAAAGGAGGTGGTGACTGAGCTGTGCCAGCTGCTTCAGCCAGATCTGCAGCCTCAGATAAGGTGCAGGACATCTCTGTCGGTGGCTGAGAAGATGCCTGCTGGCCTGAACTTCTACGCGAGCGGCTCTTCTCAGGCTGTGCGTCAGAGGCTGATCAGAAGTAGCTTCTAGGCCCCTCTCACGGAATGCTTGCTGCCATTCCAAGAACAGGAATGGAACCGGTCTGATACCCCCAAGCCTGTGAAGGGCAAGATGCATGTAAATAGCAGGCATGGCCATTGTAAATGAAGAAAGTGTTTCATTACACAATGTGGTTCCTTCAAACATGAGAAAGCTATGGCAACAGAAAGCAAAACGAATACACTGACACATAACTGACTCTCACACCCGGGAGACTGTCCAAAACATAAATCACATTCCGACCATCTTCCTTGGCCTTGATTCCACTGCGCCAACCAAAGCATCCAATGCCCCATCAGTGAGGCGTTCCGCCCTCTGCCTCACCCTTTCCATGTCTTGCTAGGCTGGTGCGCCACAGGTAGGCTCCCACCGCTTTGAAGGCCTACAAGGCAGTGAGTGTGTCTGGTGATGCCAATTGACCTGCTCCTTTAAAAGCTGGCCGGCGCCAGTGTGTCTCAGGGAAAGTGATTATTGACAGCACCCTCGCTGCCGCGAAATTGGGTTGCGTTGCCGGGTTAGCGCCTTAAGAGTAGCGTGCAGCGCCTGATTTAGCGCCGCTGCAACCCAATATCGCGCTAGGTGGCGCTAAACTTTGCGCATCGCCAGGACTAGCGCCCCAAACGCGGCTATACCGAATTTCTAGGCCTAAGAGTCATCAACTGCCAGGCCATGCACTACACGCAGAAAAAGTTTCACAGGTTTATTAATTTAACTTTGACTTAACCTTTATGCCACTTTTTTCTGATGGTATGGATTCATTGTTGAAATACAATTCCAATCACCTGCTAGTACGACACCAGGTGGTTGTGTGTTGATCAAAAGAGGCGAATCCAATCCTGTCCTTGCCTGATGTCCACATGTGCACACTTCCAGCAATGGCAACTGGATAGTGATCAAGAGAGGCAGCTTTGCCTGATCTTCTCCTTAGCCCAGGGGTGCAGAGGTTAATTGTTTTGTTCCTTTGCTTATTCAGACTGGTATCTGGTGGCCCTAACGTCTGTGTAGCATCTCTATTGCGTTTGTGTTAGTGGCATCTCATGACCTAAATATTTGTTTCACACCTTCGCAGTGGTGTGATATTAATTCATTACTGTTTGACACAACCCATTTAAATGGAAATGTTTTACATTTAAGATGGTTTAATATATCTGAATTAGCACAACCAGACAGAAAATTATATGATGAATATGGTCATTTTCATATGATTTTACTTTAGAATCCTTTTAAAAGCACTTTTCTTGTATAGATCTGAGTTTACTTATGAAAATTCTTACCATGCAACCCTACTGAGAAGCTGCCTTTTTTTGAAAGGACACTACAATGTAAGGCTTTTAAAAAAAAAAAAAAAAAAATCAAAAAAATCTGAATATATTACTCTGAAGAAATTTTTCATATGGAATACCTAAAATAATGCTTTTATATTTTTCTCATGTATCCACTCTCCCGTACTTCTCCATTTTTGCCAGTTGGTTAATGCACTACCCCACATGGTACTGAAATATACAGAAGAAGGTGTTCCTGGGTTTGATCCTTCATGTGTGCTAAGGTAGCTGATCTTGGCTTGGGTGGCCATAGGGATGGAGTACAATTGGTTTCAGCTCCCCTGTGCAATGGAGGGACGTGGGGGAAACAATCAGCCAAGGTAATTATGCAGTAATCCTGGCTGGAAGTGGATATTGGATGAGTACAGAACTGCGGTTGCCTATGATGTCTCCCACAGTCAAATGGCTTGTTCACATTCATTGAGCTTATACATGAAGAGTGGTCACCTCTGCCAGACTCTGGAGGACTGGCGGAGCCCATGGTACCCCACCCAGTAAGTAACAGCATGTTAAAGAAAAGTGAGCAAAAGAAAAAAAAGACTCTTTTTGAAGTGCTGTGTTTGTTCAGCTTTAGTGTACTTTATTGAAGTTGTTGTCCAGTATATGGAAAGGGAAAGGAGTTTTTCTTTGGAGCCATCTGGTCACTTTGACGTGAATCAGAGTCCTATTGCTGAGTCTTGAATAGGGTCTGTTTTCTGAAAATGGCAGCACAGAGCAGGAAGCCCGATACACGAGAGGAATATAAAAGTTCTATCATCGTTCTCACTTCTATTAAAGTACAGATCTCCATAAACAATGTGAGCGTTGTTTTTTTTTTCATTAATAAAATTAGAGCTTCTACCTATCTTTGAAGCAGACTTGATGGTAAGTGGAACCCAATCTACACACTGCCCATAGAGAAGATGCACAGTGTTGGGATTCAGTGAAGGTTTCAGTGAAAGGTGTTTTAACATGTATTGGAATTACTTCAATCAAATTGTGGTTGTATGCACTTTCTGATAATGGGTTGGGTCCAGCAGGACCGGTTTTAATATTGCGCTGTTGAAGTCTAGACTTTGGCTCAATGCTACCTTTGTAATAGGCTTTTTGGCTAATTCCCAAAGGACAGGTTGGCCCGTATTTTCTGATCGCAGGCCTCCTGCGGGCGGAGGTCTGCGATCTGGAAAAATCTACACCCTAACCTGAGGGCTCCCGGGACGCACATGCTTCCATTCCTGGGCCTCTCCAAACTTGAAGTGTGCAGGGCCCACGTATCCCACAGGCGCATGTAGTTCACAGCGTCCCTGGGATCACGTGGGCCATGGGGAGCCAATCGCATAAGGGAATCTCCCTTCATACACTTGATAGGAAGACCTGTCAAATATATGAATGGAGATCACCCCAAAAACATAGTAAAACTTTAAATACATTTTTTTAAATCACATTTTTTAAATGACTTGAAATTACAATAAAGTATTTTAAACAAAAATTTAATTTTTTGAAAAAATAATTTAAAAGCTTTTTACAGGGCTAAAAATAAACTTACCTTTTTTAAAGTATTTTTAAATGATAAATCAGTGAAAAAATTATTATTTTTGTTTTTTTTTACTTTTTTTCAACTCTTATCCTGGTAAAAGCAGGCCTTATGCTGCTTTTACCAGGCGTAGGAATTGTAAGGGTTTTCTGCGGGCGGAGGGTCTCCAGAAAGCGGAACTATTCGCTCGCAGAGGCCCTTCTCCAGGGCAGCCGGAGGATCTGTCAAGACCATTCTTGACAGATCGGAACTGCGGGTTTTCAGCGCATGCGCAGTGCATGCCTCAAACCTGCATTTCCGATGTCCCTACGGGTGGGTACGTAGCCCATACACACCCATAGGGATTGGAATATCTGGGCCATTGAGATCGGGTTTTATTGTATTTAATGCAAATCAGAATGATGATGAACTGAATTGGGAGGAAGACTTGCTTCATTTATCCATTTAGCTAAGTTTCTTATCTGTGGATTTGACTGAAATTTAATATTGTTTACGATGGGCAAATAAATTAGTTTGCTTTTTGATATGTTGAAACATCAGTCATTTGGCATTGGGTCTCTTTGCTGGACAAATAGCATAGATTCAGCTATACTCGCATGAAACCACTGCGTCCAAGTCCATCTTGGAATTGTTCCAGTGGCCTGCTTGTGAACAATAGAATTTGTGACTCAGTTCCTGTTGCAGGCTTGTGCAACAATATAATGTCAAAGATAGATTATTGTTTAGTCTGTCTCAGATTTTAGATGTCATAAGAACATAAGAACATAAGAAATAGGAGCAGGAGTAGGCCAATCGGCCCCTCGAGCCTGCTCCACCATTCAATAAGATCATGGCTGATCTGATCCTAACCTCAAATCTTCTATCACTCTGCATCCACCCGAACCCATGTGATCTCCCGGGAGAGGCGAAAAACCAGATAAAGACCCAATGGCCAATTTGGGAGAAAAAAATCTGGGAAATTCCTCTCCGACCCATCTAGGCGATCGAAATTCTTCCAGGAGATCACTCTGTCCCTATATTTTCTTCAGTACTTACCTTCTGTAAAGGCGATCTCCACCCCAGCCAGGAACAGGAATAAAACCATCTCCTGAAATCTAACAGAATTAGAACACAGTAGGAGCAGAACAAGGCTACACGGCCCCTGGGCCCACTCCACTACCCACAGGGCCATGACCATTCCGAACCCAGACTCATGTCCAATTTCCTGCCCGCTCCCCGTAACCCTTAATTCCCTTTACTTCTAGGAAACTATCTATTTCTGTTTTAAATTTATTTAATGATGTAGATTCCACAGCTTTCTGGGGCAGCAAATTCCACAAACCTACCACCCTCTGAGTGAAGAAGTTTCTCCTCATCTCAGTTTTGAATGAGCAGCCCCTTATTTTACGATTATGCCCCCTAGTTCTAGTTTCACCCATCATTGGGAACATCCTCACCGCATCCACCCGATCAAGCCCCTTCACAATCTTATATGTTTCAATAAGATCGCCTCTCATTCTTCTGAACTCCAATGAGTAGAGTCCCAATCTACTCAACCTCTCCTCATATGACCACCCCCTCATCCCCGGGATTAACCGAGTGAACCTTCTTTGTACTGACTCGAGAGCAAGTATGTCTTTTCTTAAGTATGGACACCAAAACTGTATGCAGTATTCCAGGTGCGGCCTCACCAATACCTTGTACAACTGCAGCAATACCTCCCTGTTTTTATATTCCAACCCCCTAGCAATAAAAGCCAACATTCCATTGGCCTTCTTAATCACTTGCTGCACCTGCATACTAACTTTTTGAGTTTCGTGCACCAGGACCCCCAGATCCCTTTGTACTACAGTACTTTCCAGTTTCTTGCCATTAAGATAATAACTTGCTCTATGATTTTTCCTGCCAAAGTGCATAACCTCACACTTTCCAGTATTGTATTCCATCTGCCAAATCTCTGCCCACTTACTTAGCCTGTCTATGTCCCTTTGCAGGTTTTTTATGTCCTCCTCACTCACTACTTTCCGTCCCATCTTTGTATCATCTGCAAACTTTGATATGTTACACTCGGTCCCCTCCTCCAAATCGTTAATATAGATTGTAAAGAGTTGGGGACCCAGCACTGACCCCTGCGGAACACCACTAGTTACTGGTTGCCAATCTGAGAACGAACCATTTATCCCAACTCTCTGCTTTCTGTTAGAGAGCCAATCCTCCACCCACGCCAGAATATTACCCCCAATCCCGTGATTTTTTATCTTGAGCAATAATCTTTTGTGTGGCACCTTGTCAAATGCCTTTTGGAAGTCTAAATACACTACGTCCACTGGTTCCCCTTTATCCACCCTGTATGTTACTTCCTCAAAAAACTCAAGCAAATTTGTTAAACATGACTTCCCCTTCATGAAACCATGCTGAGTTTGCCCTATTAAATTATGTTTATCCAAATGTCCCGTTACTGTCTCCTTAATAATGGACTCTAACATTTTACCAACCACAGATGTTAGGCTAACAGGTCTATAGTTTCCAGCCTTCTGTCTACTACCCTTTTTAAATAAGGGTGTTACATTAGCAGTTTTCCAATCTGCCGGGACCTTTGCTGATAAGTGGGGGTGATAGATGTAAACTACCTGTTGTTATTTTATATATACATTTCAGTGGCTCTTCAGTGGCTCTGGTGTTTCAAAGTTGCTTTTTTTTTTGAGTTAGCACATTTAAGTTTCCTTGACAGCTGTAATTTGTTTGCTTTATGTGCTGTGCACACTGCTATTTCTAGTTGTTGCTGTGGTTCAGGTTGAAAATAGTGTCTGTGTATATTACATTTGTCCATCAACCAACACCTAAAACAGATTATCTGGTCATTATCACAAAGATTGGTGAAGTCAAGCGTAGGTCCCTTGCAGTCAGAATCAGGGGAATTTATAATGGGGAACAAAGAAATGGCAGACCAATTAAATACATATTTTGGTTCTGTCTTCACAAAAGAGGACACAAATAACCTCCGAGATGTCGGGGAACATAGGGTCTGATGAAAGGGAGGAACTGACAGAAATCAGTATTTGTAGGGAAATGGTGTTAGGGAAATTGATGGGAGTGAAGGCCGATAAATCCCCAGGGCCTGATAATCTACATCCTAGGGTACTTAAGGAAGTGGCCCTAGAAATAGTAGATGCATTGCTGATCATCTTCCAACATTCGATGGAATCTGGAACAGTACCCATGGATTGGAGGGTAGCTAATGTTACCCCGCTATTCAAAAAAGGTGGTAGAGAGAAAACAGGGAATTACAGACCGGTAAGCCTGACATCGGTAGTGGGGAAAATGCTAAGAGTCCATTATAAAAGATGTAATAGCAGAGCACTTGGAAAACAGTGACAGGATCGGACAAAGTCAACATGGATTTACAAAAGGTAAATCGTGCTTGACTAATCTACTGGAATTTTTTGAGGAAGTCACTAGTAAAATAGATAAGGGAGAAGCAGTGGCTGTGGTGTATTTGGACTTTCAGAAGGCTTTCGATAAGGTCCCGCATAAGAGATTAGCGTGTAAAGTTAAGGCACATGGGATTGGGGGCAAGGTATCGACTTGGATAGAGAACTGGTTGGCAGACAGAAAGCAAAGAGTTGGAATAAACGGGTCTTTTTCCGAGTGGCAGGCAGTGACTAGTGGGGTACCACAGGGATCGGTCCTTGGACCCCAGCTATTCACAATATATATTAATGATCTAGACAAGGGAACTAGATGTAATATCTCCAAATTTGCAGACGACACAAAGCTGGGTGGGTGTGTGTGCTGTGAGGAGGATGCCGAAAAACTACAGGATGATTTGGACAGGTTGGGTGATTGGGCAAAAGCATGGCAGATGCAATATAACGTGGATAAATGTGAGGTTATCCACTTTGGTGGCAAAAACAGGAAGGCAGATTATTATCTGAATGGCAGTAGATTGAGAGAAGGGGAAGTGCAACGAGACCTGGGTGTCCTTGTGCACCAGTCGCTGAAGGTAAGCATGCAGGTGCAGCAGGCGGTTAAGGCGGCAAATGGTATGTTGGCCTTCGTAGCGAAAGGGTTCGAGTACAGGAACAAGGATGTCTTGCTGCAGTTATACAGGGCCTTGGTGAGACCACATCTTGAGTATTGTGTGCAGTTTTGGTCGCCTTATCTGAGGAAGGATGTTCTTACCATGGAAAGAGTTCAGCGAAGATTCACCAGGCTGATACCTGGGATGGCAGGAATGACGTATGAGGAGAGATTGGGACGATTGGGCTTGTACTCGCTGGAGTTTAGAAGAATGAGAGGGGATCTCATTGAAACTTATAAAATTCTGACAGGACTGGACAGACTAGATGCAGGAAGGATGTTCCTGATGGTCGGGGAGTCCAGAACCAGGGGTCACAGTCTAAGGATAAGGCGTAAGCCATTTAGGACAGAAATGAGGAGGAATTTCTTCACCCAGAGAGTGGTGAACCTGTGGAATTCGCTACCACAGAAGGCCGTAGAGGCCAATTCATTAAATATATTCAAGAAGGAGTTGGATATATTTCTTAAGGCTAAAGGGATCAAGGGGTATGGGGAGAAAGCAGGGACCGGGTACTGAATTTGGATGATCAGCCATGATCGCATTGAATGGCGGAGCAGGCTCGAGAGGCCGATTGGCCTACTCCTGCTCCTATCTTCTATGTTTCTATGCTATTTGTGAGAGCTTGCTGTGTGCAAATTGGCCGCCGCGTTTCCTACATTACGACAGCGACTACACTTCAAAAATACTTCATTGGCTGTAAAGTGCATCGGGACGTCCCGAGGTCTTGAAAGACGCTGTATAAATGCATGTCCTTTTCTTTCCTAGCTTAGCCTCTGCTTGGGAAGAGAGCGGAAAATTGGAAGGTGACTCATTCCGGGCTATGGTCATAACTTCTAATGGTTAGCTGAAAATTATTTGCAACAGTCCAAGGAGCAGGTCACCTGTGCCCACTGAGCCATATAGTGGTCGGTGCAGTGGATGAACTGTACCAGCGACAAAATAAGATTCATAAAAAAGAGGGAATTCACAGCTGCTAGTGTGTGCTTCAAACACTGGGCTTACCAATCATTTCATAACAAGCTCTGGGTTTTTCTGAGAGAGGGGCAAAGATGAAGGGTGAGGGGAGGATCAGTCACTATGGGGGCGCTGTCTGTTGTGAGAAATTATATATTTGAAATTCTTGGTTCAACCGCATATGGAAATAAAGTACATATGCACTTAGTGTATTTAATCGAGTTACTTCTAAGGATGTCAGATGGTGGTGATGCAGCTGTATAATGTGGATATGAAGAGGACATAACTCATTCTCTACAATACAGGGTGCAGTTAAGTTTCAACTGTGGACATAGAAATAAACGAGCCTTTATAATAGTTAATGCACTTTCATGAACTCAACATCATACCACCTTGAACTCCAATTTGTAAATAATGTTGCTTCAACCAAACAAATAAGTTGTATCTTCAGAGCGGCATTTTAAACTTCACAGATTTGAAAACAATTCATTTTTTTTTTGCAGGGGATCGTATCGTGAAGGTGAATGCAGAGAGTATAATTGGCAAAACATACTCTCAAGTAATATCCCTAATTCAAAACAGGTAAGTTAACACATTAAAAAGGCAAACCCTTGATTTTTTCCTATATTAGTGATCACTACCATAATAGGAGCAGGAGTAGGCCATTAGGCCCTTCGAGCCTGCTCCACCATTCAGTAAGATCATGGCTGATCATCTACCTGAACTCCAACTTCCCGCACTATCCTCATATCCCTTAATTCCCTTAGTATCCAAAAATCTCTGTCTTGAATATACTCAACAACTGAGCATCCATAGCCCTCTGGGGCAGGGAATTCCAAAGATTTATAACCCTTTGAGTGATAAAATTTCTCATCTCAGTCCCCTTATTCTGAGACTGTGATCTCTAGTTCTAGACTTTCCAGCCAGGGCAAACATCCTCCCAGCATATACCCTGTCAAGCCCTTTAAGAATTTTATGTTTCAATGAGATCACCTATCATTCTTCTAAATTCTAGGGAATATAGGCCTAGTCAACACAATCTCTCCTCATAGGACAATCCACCCCCCCTGCCATCCCAGGAATCAATCTAGTGAACTTTCGTTGCACTCCCTCTAAAGGCGAGTATATCCTTCCTTAGGTAAAAAGACCAAAATTGTGTACTCCATGTGTGGTCGCACCAAGGCCCTATATAATTGCAGTAAGACTTCTTTACTCTTATACTACAATCCTTTTATAATAAAGGCTAACATACCATTTGTTTTCTTAATTGCTTAGTCTACCTGCATGTTACAGTGATTTGTGTATAAGGACACCCAGGTCTCTGAATAACATTTCCCAAGCTCTCATCATTTAAAAAATATTCAGCTTTTCTATTTTTCCTACCAAAGTGGATAACTTCACATTTCTCCACATTACATTCCATCTGCCATAGAATCATAGAATGGTTACAGCACAGAAGGAAGCCATTTGACCCATCGAGCCCGTTTCAGCTCTCTGCAAGAGCACTTCAGCTAGTCGCACTCCCCCGCCCTTTCCCCTAGCCCTGAATTTTTTTTCCCTTCAGGTACTTATCCAGTTCCCTTTTGAAAGCCACGATTGAATCTGCCTCCACCACCCTCTCATGCAGTGTATTCAACGTTCTAACCACTCGCTGCGTAAAAAAAAAGGTTTTTCCTCATGTCACCTTCTGCCAATCGCCTTAAATCTGTGTCCTCTGGTTCTCGACCCTCCCGCCAACTCACTTGCCCACTCACTTAACCTGTCTATATCCCCTTGCAGCCTATATCCCCTTGCAGCCTCTTTGCATCCTCCTCACAACTTACTTTCCCACCTAGCTTTGTATTGTCAGCAAGTTTAGATACATTACACTTGGTCCCCTCATCTAAGTCATTAATATAGATTGTAAATAGCTGAGGCTCAAGCACTGATCCTTGTAGTACCCACTAGTTACAGCCTGCCAACCTGAAAATGACCCGTTTATTCCTACTCTCTGTTTTCTGTCCATTAACCAATCCTTAACCCATGCTAATATATTACCCCCAATCCCATGAGTCCTATTTTGTGTAATAACCTCTTGTGTGGCACCTTATTGAATGCTTTTTGAAAAACCAAATACACTATGTCCGCTGGTTCCCCATTATCTACCCTGCTAGTTACAACCTCACAAAATTGTCAAACATGATTTCCCTTTCAGTAATCTGCGTTGATTCTGCTCAAGAACATTGTGATTTTCTAAGTGCCCTGTTACCACGTCCCTAATAATAGATTCTAGCATTTTCCCTACTACTGATGTCAGGCTAACTGGTCTATGGTTCCCTGTTTTCTTTCACCCTCCTTTCTTGAATAGCGGGGTTATATTTGCTACCTTCCAATCCGCGGGGACAGTTCTAAAATCTAGGGAATTCTAGAAGATCAAAATCAATGCATCCACTATCTCTCTAGCCACCCTAGGATGTAGGCCATCCGGTTATGGGAATTTGTAGGCTTTTAGTCCCATTAATTTCTGCAATACTATTTCTTTACTAATACTAATTTTTTTAAGTTCCTGATTCTCACTAGACCCTTGGTTCCCCACTATTTCCGGAATGTTTTTTGTGTCTTCTTCCTTGAAGACAGATACAAAGTATTTGTTTAATGTCTCTGCCATTTCCCTATTCCCTATTATAATTTCTCCTGCCTCTGCCTATAAGGGACCCGCATTTACTTTCGCTAATCTTTTTCCTTTTACATACCTGTAGACGCTTTTACAATCTGTTTTTATATCCCTTGCTAGTTTACTCTCGTGCTCCATTTTCTCTCTCTTTATCAATTTCTTGGTCCTCCTTTGCTGAATTCTAAAATCCTCCCAATCCTTAGGCTTGTTACTCTTTTTGGCAATATTATAAGCCTCTTCCTTTAATCAATACTATCTTTAACTTCTCTTGTTAGCCATGGTTGGACCATTTTTCCCGTGCTGCTTTTAATTCCTGAAGAGAATGTATATTTGTTGTGACTTATGAGTTATTTCTTTAAATGTTTGCCGTTGCTTATCTACCGTCATATCTTTTAACCTAGTTTCCCAACCTACCTTAGCCAACTCGCCCCTCATACCTACGTAGTTTACTTTGTTCAGATTTAAGACCCTAGTTTTGGACTTGACTAAATCACTCTCAAACTCAGCACGGTGGCATAGTGGTTAGCACTGTTGCCTCACAGCGCCAGGGACCCGGGTTCAAATCCGGCCTCGGGTGACTATCTGTGTGGAGTTTGCACATTCTCCCCGTGTTTGCGTGGGTTTCCTCCGGGTGCTCCGGTTTCCTCCCACAGTCCAAAGATGTGCGGGTTAGGTTGATTGGCCATGATAAAAAAATTGACCCTTAGTGTTAGGGGGGATTAAATGCGTGGGGTTACGGGGATAGGGCTTGGGTGGGATGGCTGTCGGTGTAGGGACCGGGTGCTAGGGTTTGGATGATCAGCCATGATCTCGTTGAATGGCGGAGCAGGCTCGAAGGGCCGAATGGCCTACTCCTGCTCCTATCTTCTATGTTTCAACATAAAATTCTATCATATTATGATCACTGCTCTCCAGATGCTCCTTTACTACATGCAGCCACCTTCAACCCAAAGACATTGTGGTAATGTGCAAACTTCTCAGTGTAATTCAGTTGGCAGCCAACAGGAGATGTCGTCATACAGGTAAAGAATGGCCTTCCCTGTCTGTTCGGAACAGGTGCTGTACGGCTGCATCACTGCTCGGGTGCTCTAGTCGCATTTTGGGGAGAGCCACTAATTCAAATTTTCTTGGGCCCTTAATGAATCTAATGTACAGTTTGCATGGCAGTCTCCCAGCACCCTTCCTGCTGGGCTTCAGCAAGCATTAGCATTAGCAGCCCCATTGTAGCTTGTGGAATGTTTGATTATCTCAGTCTGTACCTATGCCAATATCCCCAATCCTATCCCCAACCAGCTGTTTAGACATTTCCTTTTGGGCAGTTAATTGGTACAGCGACAATTGCTCTTGCTAGAAAACTCTCCTCAAATACCATGACTGGCAGCCAAGCATTTATTTTATTTTTTAGTGTCTTTTCCTTTTTAGGAGTTCTTTGCCTCATCAATATAATTTTTATAACATAGTTCCTTAGACTCAAATCAAGGAAAAAATGTCAATGAAGTTTATGCTAGTGATGTAGGTTTGTAAAACATGTCTTTTTTGTCTTCCCTGCATTTAGTGAGGATGTATTGGAACTTTCAGTTATGCCCAAAGATGAAGACATTTTGCAGGTGGTAAGTTACAAAGCTTTTTTTCTTCTTCCTGTGCATTCAGTCAGTTAAGGTGCATGAGTTCTGACTTCTTGGAAATAAGGTAGAGAACATCTTGATCTGCCGGGTCAGGTTCATGGCAAGAATACTGTTGGTATTTGGATGAGACCCAAAGGTGGTTTACCTTATACCATTGAGATGGCTGTGAAGCTCATGTAAGGCATTATTGCATTTCTTTTCAACTAACATTTCAGATATTGTGACCATTCCGCAGACTACTGTTCCCCTTTTAATAGTTTTTGCATCTTACCAACACATCGCCACTGGCCACTATTTTCTTACCTCTCTGTTCCAAAAGCAGTGTTCGGAATACGGCTGGCAAAAAATAACATTTAAAATATGGTCTCATTTCTGGTGGTGATAAATGCCTACAGTGGTAAACTTTCTACTTGTTGGCTACTTATAGAATGACATCTTCAGTGTAAACACAGTGGCAACAGTTTGTATCATAGAATCATAAAGTCATAATGGCACAGAAGGAGGCCATTCGGCCCGTCGTGTCTGCCAGCATTGCCCACATCCTGCAAAAAAAAATTTTTTAAACCAATTTCAGCAGTCTCAACTTTAGTGTCTAATGATACTAGGCTACAAGTTCCAAGGGCTATTTTCTGGTTGCTTTCTGAAAGCAAGAAATTGGACAGGATAGACAAAGTAGAGTAAAAACCTCTCCTCATGCTTGAACTTGAGAACAATTTTTTTTAATATCACAATATGCTAATCCTTTAAGAACCATTTCCTTGTGCTTGTTTGAACTTGACAATTGAATCACAATTGCAGAACAGTTTTGGTCCCAGAACTGATCTTAAACATTAAAAAAAGATTTCATTCTTAGTTGATTTGTCTTTTGTGAGCTACCTAACTTTCCTTTTATTCTTTTCAGTCCTCATTTTTATTTTTGTTTAAATTTCTCTCTACCTTTCATATGTTCTACAAATGATATTGAAGCTGGAGTTTCTCCCACTGCTCACCTTGTGACTGTGAGCTCGGTCCTGCATCACAGTTCCACTTAGCTACTTTTAAATATAACGCGTAATACCACTGCCGCAGTGTCTTAACAACATGATAAATACATTTGGAAAGAATTCCTCTAGTCGCTATTTCTAGAGAAATTGTAAACCTTTTCATGAGCAGTATCAACCAGAGAAAAGGATGCTACAAATGACAAGAAGAAGAAATCCTCGTCGGTGACGTGCTGAGAAAATGGAACCTGCAGTGATTTACCTTCCAGTTTATTCTCTTTCCTGGTTTGGGTCACAACAAAGCAGCTGAGATCTGTAGTGTCCGTGTGTAGATAAAGACACTGAAGACAGGAGTTGGTTCATAGGTATTTACTAAGCAAGTCTGGGGGGGGGTTTCTAAAGGATATACACAATACACAGGCTTATATAGCCCAAGTGGCAATTACCGGCATTACGCACACCTGGGGCTCTTAAAGGCACATACACCACAATTCCTCCCCTTCTAGCTAACTAGTACATCATATTTTAAGCAATTATTAATTACATGTTATATGCAAAATAATATACATTGCTGTATTAATTAATTATAAGTTAGTCTCTCAGGAGGCTTCCTGACTCGGTCCGGATAACGCCTCGGGGGTGTAGTAGTTTCTGGTGGTGTAGTAGGTTCTTCTGGCAAGGCTGATTCGGCTTGAAGGCCAGTGTCGGGTTCATCGGGCTCCAGTATCACCGGATCGGAGGTAGATATGGGTATCTCTACTTCATCGTTAGATGTATAGAGTGGTGGTGTAGGTTGTCCCTTTTCGGATGACTTGATGATTTGGTCAGCATGGCGCCTTATTATGCTGTCTCCGATGTCCACGGTATACATCAGTGGTCCTAATCGTGTGCAGATAGTTCCAGGCTGCCATTTCTCGGTACGGTAGTCCCGGGCCAAAACCGGTTGGCCTATCTGGAAGGCCCTAGTTGGCCTTTCATTCATGCCCTGAAACTGCCAGTTCTCCACGTCCCTTCGGATGTTGGGCTTGACCAAATCCAGCCGGCATCTTAGGTTTCTATTCTGGAACATCATGGCGGGAGTTTGGTTAGTAACCATATGCGTTGCATTCCTATATGCAAATAAGAAGTTATCCACCTTGTGCTGAAGTTTTATGTCTTCATTACCCATGGCCTTGATGGCCTTCTTGAAGGTCTGGACAAACCTTTCAGCCAATCCATTGGTGGCGGGATGGTATGGGGCGGACGTGTAGTGCTTTACCCCATTGTTCTTTAAGAACTTTCTGAATTCTTCGGACACAAATTGCGGTCCATTATCAGAACATATCTGCTCCGGCAGCCCATTCCTGGCAAATATGGTCCTTAATACTGTGATGGTTTTTTCCGTGGTAGTGGAGGACATCTTTATTACCTCTGGCCACTTGGAGTGTGCATCAACTGCGATTAAGAACATTGAGTCCATAAATGGACCAGCAAAGTCGATGTGCACCCTTTGCCAGGGAGATGAGGGCCACTCCCATGGATGTAGAGGGGCCTGTGGCGGAGCATTTTGGACCTTCTGGCATCCTAGGCAGCTCTTGGTCATGTCTTCGATGTCTCCATCGATACCCGGCCACCATACAAACGCCCTAGCTAGGTTCTTCATTTTCACTCCACCCAGATGCCCCTCGTGAAGCTCCTTTAGCACTTTATCCTGGAGTTTGGGTGGAATCACCACTCTGGATCCACACATCAAGGTTCCTCGGCACACTGACAGCTGTTCTCTTCTTTGCGAGAATGCTGGCAACAGTGGTTCGCCATGTGCTGGCCATCCCTTCACTGTTAAATCGTAGACCCGTGAGAGAGTAGGGTCATTTCTTGTCTCCCTTTCAATGGCAGAATTTGTCACCGGTAGACATTCCACTATGGTAGAGTGGAATATCTCTACTGGGTCTACTGTAGGTGCCTCTTCTATCGTTGGCAACG
This sequence comes from Somniosus microcephalus, assembly GCF_052327205.1. Classification (NCBI taxonomy): domain Eukaryota; kingdom Metazoa; phylum Chordata; class Chondrichthyes; order Squaliformes; family Somniosidae; genus Somniosus; species Somniosus microcephalus. Next base: position 9,112,266 of record NC_141010.1, read on the forward strand.
GTAGGCGTGATAAACCGTCAGCATTCCCATGCTGTTTTGACCCTTTGTATTCAATGTTGTATTGGTGTGCCCCTAGAAAAAGGGACCACCTCTGTAGTCTTTGTGCCGTTATAATGGGGACACCTTTTTTAGGGTTGAATATGGAGATGAGGGGTTGATGGTCAGTCAGCAAGGTAAATTTTTGTCCGTGTAGGTAATGGTTGAATTTCTTCACTCCCCATACCAGGCTGAGTGCTTCCCTGTCTATCTGGGCATAGTTACGCTCAGCTGAGTTCAATGAGCGTGACGCAAAAGCTATCGGCTGTTCCGAGCCATCAGGGAATCTATGGGACAATACCGCTCCTATGCCGTAAGGGGATGCATCGCACGCCAGTCTGATTGGTAGTGATGGGTTGTAATGAGCCAAAATTTTCTCGGATGTGATTAAGTCTTTACATTTATGGAAGGCACGTTTACAGTCTTCGTTCCATTTCCAAATCACTCCTGTCTGTAGAAGATCATTAAGAGGGTGTAGAATAGTTGATAAGTTCGGTAAAAATTTATGATAGTAATTTATTAATCCCAGGAATGACCTTAATTGTGAAACATTTTCAGGTGCTGGGGCTTTTATAACTGCTTCAATTTTTTCAGGTGACTTATGCAACCCTTCCTTATTAATTATGTGGCCACAATATGATATCTGATTTTGGAAAAATTCGCACTTGGGGCGATTTGCTCGTAGGCCCCGTTCTTTCAGCCTAGTGAGCACCTGCTCCAAATTGGCAAGGTGCTCGTTGTCGTTTTCTCCTGTTATAAGGATGTCGTCTAGGTAGCATTGAGTCCCCGGAATCCCTTGCAGGACTTGCTCCATAGCTCTTTGCCAGATAGCTGGAGCTGATGCTATTCCAAAAACCAGTCGATTGTACTGGTACAGGCCTTTGTGTGTGTTTATTGTGAGATACTTTTTAGAGGTCTCCTCAACCTCCATCTGTAAATATGCCTGTGCCAAGTCAATTTTTGTGAAACGTTTCCCTCCGGATAGTGAGGCGAAAATATCTTCTATCCTCGGAAGAGGATACTGTACCGTGTGAAGGACCGGGTTTACAGTCACCTTAAAGTCCCCACAGATGCGAATTTTTTTCTGTTCCTCAGAGTTATTTTTCAATGTTTTTTTCATGACTGGAACGATGGGTGTTGCCCATTCGCTCCAATCTATTTTGGATAATACGCCTGCCTTTTCCAAATTCTTCAGCTCTGCCTCGACTGCCGGACGTATTGCGTATGGCACCGGTCTTGCCTTAAAAATTTTTGGAATTGCTGTATCTTCCACTTTTATTGAGGCGGTGATGCCTTTCAAGGTTCCTAGTTTCTCTTGAAACACTTCTTTGGCGTTGGCCAAGATGTCTTTTAATCATTCAGGTATGATGTCATCATTGTTTTTTTCCTTACTGGTCACCGTCAGTGCCTGAATGGAGTGCCAGTCTAAACGTATCTTCCTTATCCATTCACGTCCCAACAACGGTGGACCACCATCTTGTAGAATGTATAAATACAACTTTTGTATTTCTTTGCCGTTGTATACCACAGGCACCCTTATTTTTCCTTTGGGGTAGACTTTCTGCCCCGTATATGTTTTTAAGATAATGGATGTGTCTTTTAGAGGTATATGCGAAAATAGCCTCTCGTAATCTCGTCGATTTATTACGGTTAGAGCTGATCCTGTATCTAGCTCCATTTTAACTGGGGACCCTGCTATTGTGAGGGTAACCCAAATGGTTTGGTAATCCTCTTTGGCAAGTACATTATGTAATTTGAGACAGCTTAGTCTCTTGTTTCCGGAGTCGCTATCGCTATTCTGGTCTTCGGAGCTATTGTCCGTCATCATTTGTACCTTCCTGTACTTTTCTTTATTGATTTTTTGTTTTCTGTCAGTGGATTTATTTTGTCCAGATTGGCATACCCGTGCAATGTGTCCAATCTTACCACATTGCCTGCATGCTTTGCCCTTGAACCAGCAGTCCCTCTGGTTATGGGTGGATCTGCCGCAGCGATAACATCTTCCGAACTCCTGTGTCACTTTATGGGTGCCGAAGTCCTGTGTCTCTTGTATCTCTGCAGCTCCTTTTGCTGCTGCTTCGTATGATACAGCCATACTGAAAGCTTTGTCCAATGTTAAATCTTTTTCAGAAAGCAGTCTTTTTTGTGTTCCTTCACTTAAGAGACCGCAAACAAATTTGTCTCGAAGATAATCCGATAGTCCTGCTCTGAATTGGCAGTACTTTGATAGCTTTCTTAATTCGGTTAGGTAATCAGCGTTACTTTCATTCTTGTGTTGATTTCTCTTGAAGAACTTGAATCGTTCCGCTATCAGCAGCGGTGTTGGGTTTAAATGCTCCTGCAGGGTATCAACAATTTCTTTAAAAGTCTTGTCCTTTGGTTTGGCTGGAGTGATTAAATTTCGTAACAGCCCGTATGTCTTCGCGCCCATTAAGTTCAGAAGTACTGAAGCTTTTTTTTCATCTGTTATTCCATTTGCAGTGCAATAAACCTCTACTCTTTCCACGTATGTGGTCCAATCTTCTATTTCGCCATCAAAAGCCCCAATATTACCAGATTTAGGCATTTCAGAAAAGATATGGCGCTTCCTGCGCTTTTTTTTTTCTCTCTGTAGCAACGATATGGCGCTTCCCGCGCTTTCCCACCGCTGCTACCGATAACAACGCTGTTTTACTGTGGTTTCCGTTTATTCACTGTTGGAGACTCGTTCCCGACGGAGGTCTAAACGCTGACCTGCTTGCCGCGCCGGCCGTCTCTCGAGTGCACCCTCCCAGTCCGTTATTGCTTGCCTCCGATTTCGCTGCCTGTCTCAGCTGTAGAGCCCGCCGCTGGAGCTCCAGCCTGACGCCCAGGAAGGATTAGCGCAGTACCTGTCACCAGCTTGGCCAGCTGGTGAAACCACAGTTTCTCTTACTTCCTTGAGTCTTCTGGACGCTGGAGGAATCGATGCCCTTGAGGTGCTGCCGAATTGCAGGTAAGTCCGTTTCCACTTCGTCGCCACTGTCGTGTCCGTGTGTAGATAAAGACACTGAAGACAGGAGTTGGTTCATAGGTATTTACTAAGCAAGTCTGGGGGGGGGGGTTTCTAAAGGATATACACAATACACAGGCTTATATAGCCCAAGTGGCAATTACCGGCATTACGCACACCTGGGGCTCTTAAAGGCACATACACCATAATTGCTGTTAAAGGCACATACACCACAAGATCTGTAACCCGGTGTATGACAAATCAAACATCCTACTTTCCCGTGACACACTGTTAGTCACCCATCGCTAGACTGCACTCTATCTGGGCTACTCTTGGTTCACTTTAAGTTCATTTATTTTAACTTTTCTTCAGTTTTGACGTATTTGAGCATTTCTGGACTTGTTAGCTGTGCTGGAGGAGGCAACGTGCCTTGACGGTGCTTATGCACTTACGTGGTTCAGTAGCATCTGCTTCTGACTGCAATACATATATTTTAAATTATTCAGTCATTCACTGATTTTACCACCACCTTTAGTTTTAATTCACAATCATTGCCTGGTTGTACAAGGCATTGACATCCTAATATACTGCACTATAAAGCAGAACAACTCCAGTTTGTTGCTATGTTTACAGTACAAGCTCCTGATTTAGCCAGGCCAATCTGCGAAGGGAGGGAGAATCAGAGAGGAAATTTGTCCACATGTCTCCTAGTGGGATTGAGTTAACAGCCCCTACTCGCTGCCTTGGTGGAGGAGTGGCACATGTCATGTGGGAAGATCTCATGTAACAGGGAATAGCTCCCTCAGTGCTCTGTGGATAAATGCATTGCCTGCACTTTAGAGCCACACAAACCAGGAAGGCCAGAGGCATAATCTCAGATTTCTGTAGAGCTAGCTGATCTCAGTAAGTGCAGCAGTAGTGGTGCTACTTTGGGGCTCAGCACATTGGAAAACAGATGTCCTGCTCCTGATCCCTGCTGGGAAGTGCAGGTGTGTGGACATGGAGAACAGTATTGGCTCCTGATCCCCATCTCCTGCAGTTGAATAGTTTGCCAGCATTCATTGCCTGAGTCACATCTGAAGGATGACTACTTGGGTGAGGTACTGGAGGGCTGGTGGTGACTGCGGAAGGGTACGCTGCACAGCTCTCCGCCTTCAGGTGCGGAGAGGAGTGTGTGTGGGGGCGGGGGGATGGGCTGGTGGAGAAAGAGTGAAGGGAAATTTTTTTTTAAAACCACATTATGTTTGTTGCTGCACCAAATATCAAATCATTGCCACTGCGCTTTGATAAGTTATAAATTAAACTTCCTAACTTAATTTTACGCAGTTGTTAAATGGTAATAGACATGCATTCCTTGCCAGTAACCTTTTCAACTGTTGCATCATCTTTCATGCAGAATCTGTAAAGTGTTTTTTGAATTGTTCAATTTTGATAACCAGTGAGATACAGAACTGCAGGTGTCCACAAAGTGTCTCCATCTGGCTTGATTTTGAGCAGCATCTGGTATATTGAACTCTGCACTGCTGTCACTACATATCAGCTCTGAAATGTATTTAGGTGCGAAAGTCTTGAGGCTTTTCTTGGCATTGCTTCCTGCGAGTGCGCAGTCATTTGTTGACGCGTCCTCTAGTTTCATAAACTGTGTCCAAACTCCAAAGCAGGTGCTGATGAATGGTTTCTGATGAGAATAGTGCAAGGGGTTATATGTTCGAACTGGAGAAATATGCAGAAGAACAGAATACTCCTTAGTGAGGTCATCCACTTTGGACCTAAAAAGGATAGAACAGAGTACTTTCTAAATGGTGAAAAGCTAGAAACAGTGGAGGTCCAAAGAGACTTGGGGGTCCAGGTATATTTATCATTAAAATGTCACAGACCGGTACAGAAAATAATCAAAATGGCTAATGGAATGCTGGCCTTTATATCTAGAGGACTAGAGTACAAGGGGGTTAGAAATTATGCTACAGCTATACAAAACCCTGGTTAGACCACACCTGGAGTACTGAGAGCAGCTCTGGGCACCACACCTTAGGAAGGATATATTGGCCTTGGAGGGAGTGCAGCACAGATTACCAGAATTATACTGGGACTCTAAGGGTTACGTTTCTAGGAGAGATTACACAAACTAGGGTTGTATTTCCTAGAATTTAGAAGGTTAAGGGGTGATTTTCAGGACATTAAGAGGAACTGATAGGGTTGATAGAGAGAAAGGGGGAGAAATTGGGTGAGTAGCGCCACTTGTTAGCGCCTAAAGAGGCAGGCAGTGGCTGTAGCGCCACTGGCTGCGCCTCCCGCGATATTGAGTTGGGCGATAATGGTGGCGTTAGCCTTTTGCGCTGCGCCGCCACCGATGATGTCATCGGTGTGTGCAGCGCCCCATTCGCGCCCCGTTCACGATATTTGGTTGCGAACACCACAGTTGCGCCGTTCGCTGCCCGGTTCACTGGGCCTTACTGTGCCGGCAGCGGCGCAAGTTAAGGTGGAGGTGCGGGGTGGCCGCCTTTTTCGGCGGCCGCCTGCCAGCACCTCCGTCCCCGGCCTCCTGACCCCCCCCCCCTCCCCCCCGCGGCATTGCTGGCTGTTTCCCGAGAGCCCGGCACTTCTCGGTGCCGGGCTCTTTTGCCGGCATTCGCGGTCGGGGATCGCGCTGTTGCAGGCCCCTCCCCCTTAACAAAGGGAGGAAGGCCTGCAGTACCGCAGCGTGTGGCGCTGCGGCACGTTACGCTGCAATATTCAGTTTCAGCGCCCTAAGAGGGACGCGGAGCGCCTCGAGCCTCGCCCCGTCTCCCTCTAGGGGCAATGAAACTGAATATCGGACGATCGCTGAAGACTCGAACGCTGTGCTAAATCCTGCGCTCAGGCGAACTTGGCGCCAGTTTGGCGCCTCAACCTAATTTCTAGGCCAAACTATTTCCGCTGGTTGGGAAGTCAAGGGTGTCACTTGAGTGGTTACAGAACATTGAGGGGCGAGGGTGAAAAGCTAGAGGTTGTGGTCCTTTTCGGTACCAACGACATAGGTAGAAAGAGGGATGAGGTCCTGCAGGCAGATTCTAGGGAGCCAGGAAAGAGATTAAAAAGCAGGACCTCAAAGGTAGTAATCTCTGGATTATTCCCGGTGCCACGAGCTAGTGCGTATAGAAATAGGAGAATAGAGCAGATGAACGCGTGGCTGGAGAGATGGTGTAGGAGGGAGGGCTTTAGATTCCTGGGACATTGGGGCCGGTTCTGGGGGAGGTAGGACTTGTACCGGCCGAACGGGTTGCACCTCAACAGAGCTGGGACCAATATCCTCGCGTGCGGGTTTGCTAGTGCTGTTGGGGAGGGTTAAAACTAATTTGGCAGGGGGTTGGGAATCGGGATGTACCATTGGAAGGGAGAAACAAATTGCAGAAAGGATTGGGAGAGACAGATAGCACAAGAGTAAGAAATAGTAAGGTATTAGGTGGGGCCAGACTAAGAGAGAAAACAAGTAGGTCTAAGAGAGGTTTACATTGCACGTGTGTAAACGCACAAAGCCTGGTAAATAAGGTTGATGAGCTGCAGGCGCAAATAGCCACATGGGAATATGATGTTGTGGCGATAACTGAGACCTGGCTCAAAAAAAAGCAGGATTGGGTATTAAATATTCTTGGATATAAGGTGTTCAGGAAAGATAGGGAAGGAAAGAAAGGAGGTGGGGTGGCAGCATTAGTTAAGGAGAATGTTACAGTGCTGGAGAGAGAGGATGTCCTGGAGGGGTCATGTGCAGAATCTATTTGGTTAGAGTTAAGAAATAATCGAGGTGCCATTACACTACTAGGTGTATTCTGTAGGCCGCCAACTAGTAGGAAGGATATAGAGGAGCAAATTTGCAGGGAAATTGCAGAGAGGTGCAAGAACTATAGAGTAGTGATAATGGGAGACTTCAACTATCCTAATATAGACTGGGATAGTAATAGTGTAAAGAGCAGAGATGGGGAAGAATTTCTCGAGTGTGTTCAGGAGAACTTTCTTGATCAGTACATTTCCGGCCCAATGAGGAAGAGGCATTGCTGGATCTGGTTCTGTGGAATGAGGTGGGTCAAGTGGAGCAAGTGTCATCAGGGGAACATTTAGGGAACAGTGATCATGTTATCATAAGGTTTAGATTAGCTGTGGAAAAGGACAGGGAGCAATCTAGAGTAAAAATACTTAATTGGAGGAAGACCAATTTCAGTGGGTTGAGGACAGATCTGGCCCAGGTAAATTGTATCATAGAATGGTTACAGCACAGAGGGAGGCCATTTGGCCTGTCGAGCCCGTGCTGGCTCTCTGCAAGAGCACTTCATCTAGCCCCACTCCCGTCGCCCTTTCCCTGTAGCCCTGCAAATTTTTTTTGTAGAATTGGAATCAAAGATTGGCAGGCAAAACTGTAACCGAACAATGGACTTCCTTTAAAGAGGAGATGGTTCGGGTACAGTCAGTTGATGACGCATCATCTGCCGTTTTTCTTAAAGGGGACATGCTCATTTTTGTTTGACAGATGATTTTTCAGTGTTTGACAGCATTAAGGTGCTACAGAACGCAGTAGAGGCCAATTCATTAAATATATTCAAGAAGGAGTTGGATATATTTCTTATGGCTAAAGGGATCAAGGGGTATGGGGAGAAAGCAGGGACAGGGTACTGAATTTGGATGATCAGCCATGATTGCATTGAATGGCAGAGCAGGCTCGAGGGGCCGAATGGCCTACTCCTGCTCCTATCTTCTGTGTTTCTATGATTAGCTCAACTTTTTCATCTTGGTGAGCACAGACTTGTGGACACTCCACAAATAAAGATTAACGGAAATATAGATAAATAATGTAAAAGTTAAAATAATTAAAAGGGAAGGAAGAGAGAATATTGAAGGAAAATGGAATTGATTTTATTCCGGATTGTTATTCAGGATCATGTTTGACAAATCTATTGGAATTTTTTTGAGTTTGTAACTGACAGGGTAGATAAGGGGGAACGAGTAGATGTAGTATATTTGGATTTTCAGAAGGCATTCGATAAAGTGAGAAACAAGTGATTGTTATGCAAGATTAGGGTTCATAGGATTGGGGGTAATATATTAGCATGGATTGAGGATTGGTTAATGGACAGAAAACAGTCGGAATAAACGATTCATTTTCTGGTTAGCCGGTTGTAACTAGTGGAATGCAGCAAGGATCAATGCTTTGGCCTTTGCTCTTTACAATCTATATCAATGACTTAGATGAGGGGACTGAGTGTAATATATCCAAGTTTGCTGATGATACAAAGCTAGGTGGGAATGTAAGCTGTGAGGAGGACGCAAAGAGGCTGCAAAGGGATATAGATCAGTTAAGTGATTGGGCAGGAAGGTGGCAGATGGAGTATAATGTGCGGAAGTGTGAAATTATCCACTTTGGTAGGAAGAATATAAAAGCAGAATATTTTTTAAATGGTGAGAGACTAATAAATGTTATTCAAAGGGAGTGTTCTTGTACATGAATCACAGGAAGTTAAAATGCAGGTACAGCAAGCAATTAGGAAGGCAAATGCTATGTAAGTCTTGCTGCAATTATATAGGACTTTGGTGAGACCACACCTGGAGTACTGGGCACAGTTTTGGTCTCCTTATCTAAGGAAGGATATACTTGCCTTTGAGGCGGCGCAATGAAGGTTCACTAGATTGATTCCTGGGATGAGAGGGCTGTCCTAGGAGGAGAGATTGAGTGGAATGGGCCTATAATCTCTGGAGTTTAGAAGAATGAGAGATGATCTCAGTGAAATGTATACAATTCTTAAAGGGCTTGAGAGGGTAGATGCTGAGAGGCTGTTTCCCCTGGCTGGAGAGTCTACAACTAGGGGTCAGAGTCTCAGGATAAGGGGTTGGCCATTTAGGACTTGGATGAGGAGAAATCTCTTCACTCAGGGGGTTGTGAATCTTTGGAATCCTCTACCCGGAAGGCTGTGGATGCTCAGTCGATGAGTATATTCAAGACTGAGATCGATAGATTTTTGGGCATTAGGGGAATCTAGAGATATGTTTTGAGGCGGGTGATATGCCATCAATGATATGCCATCAATGACTCAAAGACAAGGATTCAACTGAAGGCTTTTAATCACTAAGAACATTGCAGCATTACAGGTCTTCCCACATCGGGTTCGTCTGGTAGGAATGACTCATACAGCTTTTGAGACCTTTATATGGCAAAAGACAGGGGCGTAGCCAATACACACAATAGGAACAAAAGGGGGCGGTTCACACAACACAAGCAGGTAAAACACAGGGGCTGATGAAGGCATATATTTCATCACATTCACCCCTTCTACAGATTTAGTCTGTCCGGGCGTGTGATAGTCCTTCCTGAACGTCGCAACAGTACCTCGGGTTCCGACCGGGAGTCCGTGGTGCCCTCCTGGGCATACCCATGTGCTGGGGGTGTTGCAGGTACTTCTGAGGGCGGTGAGGATACCTCTGGGGATGGTGGAGGTTCTTCTGGGGGTGGTGGAGATGGGTCGTCGTCGTCGCTTCCTGCCGAGGCGAGGTCCTTTATGGACACGGTGTCTTCACGCCCGTCGGCGTGCTTGACGTACGCGTACTGTGGGTTTGCGTGGAGTAGGTGTACTGCCTCCATGAGGGGATCCGTTTTGTGGCCCCTCACATGCTTCCGTAACAGGACTGTCCCTGGGGTGGAGAGCCACGAGGGTAGGGATACTCCTGAGGTTGATTTGCGGGGAAAAACAAACATCTTCTCGTGGGGAGTGGCGTTAGTAGCAGTACATAGTAGCGACCTTATCGAGTGGAGTACGTCTGGGAGGACCTCCTGCCAGCGGGAGGTGGGGAGGCCTTTAGACCTTAGTGCTAAGGTGACCGCCTTCCACACTGTCGCGTTCTCCCTCTCCACTTGCCCATTACCCCGGGGGTTAAAACTAGTGGTCCGACTCGTGGCTATCCCCTTTGTCAGCAGGTATTGGCGCAGTTCATCGCTCATGAACGACGCCCCCCTGTCAGTGTGGATGTAGTTAGTCATGCCGAACGTGCAAAACAGGTTGCCGAGGCACTTGATGACCGTGGCACTGGTCATATCTGGGCAGGGGTAGGCGAATGGGAAGCGGGAGTACTCGTCCACAATGTTGAGAAAGTACACATTGCGGTCGGTGGAGGGGAGTGGTCCCTTGAAATCTAAGCTCAGGTGCTCGAATGGCCGTGTAGCTTTGATCAGGTGGGCTCGGTCGGGCCTGAAAAAACGGGGCTTGCATTCCGCACAAGTGCGGCAGTCCCTGGTCATAGACCGGACCTCCTCGATGGAATAGGGCAGGTTACGGGATTTTATAAAGTGAAATAGCCGGGTGACCCCCGGGTGGCAGAGGCCATTGTGGAGGCCCTGTAGCCTGTCCCCCTGGATGCTGGCACACATCCCTCGTGATAGGGCGTCGGGGGATTCGTTGAGGGCCCCCGGCCTATATATTATGTCGTACTCAAACGTGGAGAGTTCGATCCGCCACCTGAGAATTTTGTCGTTCTTGATCTTCCCCCTCTGTTTGTTGTTAAACATGAAGGCTACCGACCGCTGGTTGGTAAGCAGGGTGAAGCGTTTGCCGGCTAGGTAGTGCCTCCAGTGCCGCACTGCCTCCACTATGTCCTGGGCCTCCTTCTCTACCGAGGAGTGCCTGATCTCGGGCCCTTGAGAAAAAGGCTATGGGCCGCCCATCCTGGTTGAGGGTGGCTGCTAAAGCGAAGTCGGACGCATCGCTTTCGACCTGGAAAGGGATGTTTTCGTCCACTGCCCGCAGCGCGGCCTTCTCAATGTCGTGTTTAATGCTGTTGAAGGCGGCGTGGGCCTCGGCCGTGAGCGGGAAGGACGTTGATTTCAGGAGGGGACGGGCCTTGTCGGAATAATTGGGGACTCATTGGGTGTAATAGGAGAAGAACCCCAGGCACCTTTTCAGGGCCTTGGGAGTGTTTGGTAGGGGTAGCTCCTGTAGGGGGTGCAATCGGTCGGGGTCCGGACCGATTTCCCCATTTTCCACCACGCAGCCCAGGATACAGAGGTGCGTGGTGCTAAAGACACACTTATCCTCGTTGTAGGTGAGATTGAGTCTGAGGGCGGTTTTCAGAAAACTCGCGAGGTTCGAGTCGTGGTCTTGCTGGTCGTGGCCGCAGATGGTGACGTTGTCTAGGTATGGGTAGGTGGCTGTTAACTGGTTCTCATCGACCATGCGGTCCATCTCCCGCTGGAAGACCGAGACCCCGTTCGTTACCCCAAAGGGGACTCTGAGGAAGTGGTAGAGACGTCCGTTCGCCTCGAAGGCGGTGTATGGACGGTCCTCCGGCCTAATGGGGAGCTGGTGGTATGCCGATTTTAGGTCGATGGTGGAAAACACCCGGTATTGCGCGATTTGGTTAACCATATCCGCTATGTGGGGCAGAGGGTAGGCGTCTAGCTGGGTGTATAGATTAACCGTCTGGCTATAATCTATCACCATCCGCTTCTTTTCGCTACCCTTAACTACTACTACCTGGGCGCGCCACGGGCTGGTACTGCATTCGATGATACCCTCCCGCTTGAGTCTTTCTGCTTCCGACGCAATGAACCGTCTGTCCTCACAGCTGTACCACCTACTCTTGGTTGCTATGGGTCGACAGTTGGGTGCGAGGTTGGCGAACAGAGAGGGCGGCTTGACCTTCAGGGTAGCCAGACCGCACACTGTGAGGGGCGGCTGGGACCCACCGTAGGTAAGCGTGATACTTTGGTGATGGCACTGGAAGTCCAGACCCAAGATCACGCTCACACAGAGATCTGGCATTATCAATAGTTTAAAATCTCTGTAATCATTGCCTTTTACCGACAACATAACCGCGCAGAAACCTGTAATTTTTGAGGTATGAGTCTTATCGGCCATGGCGATTTTGCCCTGTGTGGAGACTATCGTTAGTGAAAGTCGTTTTACCAGGCTAGGATGAATAAAGCTTTCGGTGCTCCCGCAGTCAATCAAGCATTTAACCTTGTTCCCGTTTACCTCTATGTCCATCATCGATTTAGACAACGGATGCGGCCTGGATTGATCCACTGTGATTGAGGCCACCAGTGGGTCCTGGAGGTCCGTGTAGTCGGGGCAAGATGGTGGACTCCATGAGGGTGGACAAGATGGCTTCCAAGATGGCCGCTCCCACGGCACGCACGCGGCGGTGGTGGAGTTGGAGGCGGGGTTCCCTCTGCAGACTTTGCTGAAATGTCCTTTCTTCCCGCATTTATAACAGGTGGTGCCCTTCGCTGGGCACAGATGCCTGGAGTGTTTGTCCTGGCCGCAGAAGTAGCATTTCGGGCCCCGATGCATCGCGGCAGTAGTGGGGCTTGATGCGCTATCAATTACTCATAAAAGACTGAGAGTTAGAAGAGTAACTAAAGGCTTTTATTAACAACAGAATGGAGGTCTGCCTCGAGTGGTCGACCGGTCCAGGATACCAAGGGCTGGGGAGCAGTCACCTTTATACTAGGACCTGTGGGAGGAGTCAGCCGAGGCATGTCCAGGCATGTACACAGTGGAATACAAACAGGACAAACAGGAATACAAACAGTGGTTTACCACAGGGCTCCTGGGTGGAGGCTGGGGCTCCGATGGTGCTGGGCTGGCCTGAGACCTGGGAGGTGAAGATGGCTTCCAAGATGGCGGCCCCCACGGTGCGCACGAGGCGGAGTGGGCCGCGTGGCCTGGGGAACAGGATTCAGAGTTCTTCTGGGCCATATCCAGCGATCGCGCTATATCTATAGCCTGTTTTAAGTCCAGTCCCTCCTTTTCAAACAGTTTCTGCCGAATGTAATTTGAACTGAGGCCCGCAATAAGGGAGTCTCGAATTAGCTCCTCCGTGTACGCGATGGCAGACACGGCCTTACAGTTACAGTCTCTGCCCAGTACTTTTAGGCTTAGTATAAAGTCCTCTAGTGACTCACCATGCCGCTGCGTGCGAGTAGTCAGAAGATGCCTGGCATACACCTCGTTTATTGGCCGCACGTAGTGGGCCTTCAGAATGGTGCAGGCATCCCCGTAGCTGGTGGTATCTTGGATGAGAGGGGAGACCCGATGGCTCACCCAGTTTCGCAGGATTCCCAGTTTCATGTCTCCGGTAGCGGTTGCGGCTGCTATGGTGGTGGATGAGTTTGCAATGAAAAATTCGAAGCATTGGAACCAGTGTCCGAACTGTGTGGCTGCGTCTGAGGCATGGGGGTCCAGATCCAAGCGCTCTGGTTTCAGGAGTCGATCCATCTTGGTGTTTTAGTGATTAAAATTGATATGCCATCAATGACTCAAAGACAAGGATTCAACTGAAGGCTTTTAATCACTAAGAACATTGCAGCATTACAGGTCTTCCCACATCGGGTTCGTCTGGTAGGAATGACTCATACAGCTTTTGAGACCTTTATATGGCAAAAGACAGGGGCGTAGCCAATACACACAATAGGAACAAAAGGGGGCGGTTCACACAACACAAGCAGGTAAAACACATGGGCTGATGAAGGCATATATTTCATCACAGCGGGAAGTGGAGTTAATGTATTAGATCAGCCATGATCCTATTGAATGGCGGAGCAGGCTCAAGGGGCTATACGGCCTACTCCTGCTCCTATTTCTTATGTTCTTATTACATAGTGATCCAGTAGTATTACTGGAATGTTGGGTGATACCTCTGTCTCCTGTTGTGATGTTACTTTTTTATTAACTAATGGGCTCAGAGGCTACAAAGCTCCCTGGACATATTAGTGCCATAAAGATGAATGCCCATTGATTGCCTTCATAGTTGGCCATCTTGTGATCTTATTTTAATCTCTGCTTTGTCTAATAATTATAAAATTTGAAGCCTTTAATACGTTGTGAGGTATGCTTCACTACAGACGCCTGGAGGGTGTGTAGCACTTCACAATTTTTTCCTCAAGGTGGAAATATTTGTTATCACCAAAAAAGTAGCCGGAGAGAAATCATGTTCAGCATTTTTAGAAGCAAGGTCACTTAAAAAATATATATATATTGATTTGCATGTTTTTAAGGGAAATATGCTGTTACATTCTCAGAAATGATAGGTCACGTGAAGAAAATTAGTGGTGAAAAGGAAAGATTGGGTGGAAACTCCTCCCCTCTACTGTGCGAAAATTTCATGCTGACTTTTGCATTATCACTGCAGTTTTAAAAGTCTCCAGCTACTCTTTCCAAATGAATCTTGTGTGCTTTCCTGGCCAAGCCGACACCAAGGGTGTGGCTACATTCCTGTGGTCTTAGAGCCAAGGTGAACTGCCAATGAAGTGCGTATATGGGTGCAGGAAAATTACCCGGCTCTGACGTCACTTGGAAATGTCACAGGAAGGCTCTGATAGAGGGATCATTAAGGAAAACTGCTGCTGGTCTGTTCACAGCACAGGAGGATCTTTGCACAGTGACAGGCTTAAGAACATGGTGATTTACTTCTCTGTATGCAAACTTGTGAATCAGAAGTAGTGGGATTTTTTAAGAGCTGGTTCAGTAAGGAGAATCTTTTCACTGGAAACTTCTACTTGAAATGAAGAGAAATTAAGCACGGTAATGAAAACTCCTGTGGTATTGTTCTGTGACCCTTACTCTTCTAGTCAGAAGACGCTTCATAAAAAATGACTCAAATCTGGTTTATTTTGGTTTTATCAAAGCAACAACGCAGGTTAGTTCCAGAATAGTTTTAATGTATTTTAAAAAGGTCATGTGAGACTGTGATCTATTCCAATCAAGACTCTATTCCTTTTTTTAAAAAGTTAAAATAATTTGTTGATTGGTGCAGCAATGTGGTGGCGTACAATGGGCAACCCACGGGTGTATTGCACCCCATTGGTTATACAGCAAGTTTTCAACCTACCTGTGCTGTTGGGAGAGACATCGAGCAGCTCGCAGAGGCTTCTCGCTCACAGAGGGAGGGAAAATCAAAGGCTCACCTGTGCTTGCTGTTCTCTCATACTTCTTAACAGCCAGTTTAGGAAGGGCCTTGGCAGAACCCTGGGAGGAGATTACCCTCTAACAGGAGAGTGGTATATGGCAGGAAACCCTGATGAAAAGAGTTTAAAAAAACTATTATTTCACTAAGAATAGTAGTATGTATATCTCAGATGAATTTCAGATCACATGTGTGTACTTCAAGAAACCCTACTTTACTACTTTATGTATGGTATACAAACCCTATACACCATTTATAAAATAAGGTTTTTGTATATGATTGAGTTAGTGCTACTTCTGATTAACTCTCTGTTGAAAACATTTTGCTAAGGTTTAGTTTTATAAATATTACAGTTGTCTGATGAAATCGTTTTTTGTTTTAAAATATAACCCAAAAGGGTCATGAGAGGAAAATATTTAGTTTTGCGTAGGGCATATTTTCTATATCTCTTTACACCCCACATCATTTAATCAGAAAATAATTGATTTCTTTTAACCCTTTCCATTTGTATGGAGTCTTTGCTCAACGTATGAAGTAATATTACAAGCAGATTTATATACTCCTACTCTTGAGCAGCCACAAAATATTATGGGAGAATGGTATGGGTTAATAAGCCATCTGATATTTCCCCTTTGTGTGGACAAGTACCTGTCCCATGTTTCAAGGATGAGAGTGGATCACATGTTTAGGATCAAGAACAGTATGATCCTTACTGCAAACCACCAGAGGTTCCAAAAAAAGCTCTGCAGGTATATTGTGGTGGTTTTGTAACACAGTAGATTTTTTGCATGCAGTACAAACAAACTGTTCTTCCTTTTGGATATGCAATATGATTGTCCATGTAAAAAATATTTGTTTAAAAGATTGTGGGGGAAAAATTTGGTTGCTTTGCGCCTCCTGTTAGCGCCCTAAGAGGGCACTAACAGGGTGCAAAGCAACTAGCGCCCGGGCGCGGCGCCGTGCGCAGCGCCCCAGCCATGATCTTCGGTAGCGCCCCCCGACTTATCACCGGATGCTATGTCCGACAGGGTCAGGGGGCCTACCTGTGGCTGGGGCGGCACTAATTAAAGGCGAGGTGCCAGGCGGCCATTTTTGTTGCTGGCCGCCTGCCAGCACCTGCCCCCATTGCCGTCCCCGGCCTTCTGAGAAGCCCCTCCGCGGGGTGCCGGCTGCTCTCCATGAGTCCGGCACTTCTCTTGAGTGCCGGGCTCTTTTGCTGGCACTCTGATCCCTGGTGGCCCAGCTGGGCCCCGAGTCGCGTTGTGCAAGGCCCCTCCCCTTTAAGAAGGGGAGGAAGGCCTGCAGTGACGCGACGTGCCGCAGCATGTGGCGCTGCGGCACATAGCGCCGCAATATTCCCTCGCAGCGCCCAAAGAAGGAGGCGGGTTGCTTCCAGTAGCACCCCGTTTCCCTCTTGGGGCGCTACTGATGAATTTCGGCTGCGGGGGTGCTAATTTTTTTGGGACGCTAAAAGTAGCGTCCCGGCGAAGTGAGCGCCCCAAGGGGGGCGCGACTCAATTTTCCCTCCAAAGTTCCCAAAGAAAATGATGGGAACTTGGGCTCTCTCTATCTGAAACTTGTCATGTTCATGGCACAATGTGTACTTACTGCCCTTTGCCATTTTCATTTGTCAGTGGGAGTGAGTGAATGGATATGTTATCATATTTCTGACTACGCTGTCATTGTTGTATACTTCATATTACAAAGCTGATAGGTTACACCTTGTCCATCTGCCCTCAAATAATAACATTTTAGATTTTCATTAAATTTGGATGCAAGACATGTCGGTGTATGATTCCCCACCGTGTCACCTACACAAAACAACCTCCGGTTTTCACTAAATTTAAATTTTAAAAATGTGATACTCTTGTTATGATGGAGTCATTTTTGAAATCCCATTGTATACGTATTGCTATAGTATGAGCGGAGCTTGGGTTATGTCTTGCTGCATTTCAATGTATCGTTAATGTTTTTGATTTGTTCTGAAACATGGATAATAAATGGAAAAACAGTGCAGGATGCAAAATTTCTGTTGAAAAATATTCTTGAGAGTCACCTTCTATGATACGATCTTTTTATTTTTCTGCCCATTTCTGTTGATTTTGTTTGTATATGCAAAAATATATATAAACATTTAAAAATAAGTCTTGTTGATATTATTGAGGAAATGGCTTATTGCTTTCTTCAGAAGCTTCTCAAATGGCTTCATATACAGTGAGTTACATTGAAGTTCAGTGACTGCTGTTATGTGGGCATATGGTTTGGGGGAGTTACTGAAACAGCAATGTGAAGGAGCACCCAGAGGTTAAATGTGTTCCTCTGATGTTACTGATCTGCTGCCTCACTTGTTTATCCTCAGTGTCTCATTGAACCAAGTTCTTCAATGATGCCACCAGGCTTCACTGCTAAAGAAAAATATTCAGAAATATACCAATTAGAAATTCATATTTTCTCTGATTTGTTAGAGGTATTGCTTCTCTCTTTAAATTGTGAAATTAAACTTTGTGAATGTGATTTTCAAATAGATTAATATTAACTGGTTTTCCTTTTGCTTATAATGCAATATGGACTCCTGGCTTTCGTCAATTTTCCTCACACCTCATGCTTGTTCTGTTTTCCTTTATAATCCTAACTACCCTAGGAAAATTGAAGTCTTTTCAGGGTAATTCTTTAATTGTTTCCCATTGTTTTCTCCTCGTTCTTGCCTCCATGCAGCCTCCTTCACTTGGGAGGGCAGGCGAGCAAGCTGTGTACTTCTGCCTGACTTCAGCACCAATGCCATCCCATGCTCAGCTGACAGTAGACACTTGTGAGGTGAGATGACCTAAGATAGCCTTTAACCTCAACCAATCCTTCCCACCTCATCTCTTTGCTACCACAGGTCCCCCCCACCACCACACCCTACCAAGTGTCTTGACCTAGAACTGAAGAACCTTATCACAAGAAGATGTAATTCATTACTAACTATTACCCAGCCAATTAACCAGGAATGCCATACATTTAGCAAAATAACAGTGGCTGGTACTTTAACAGGTAATATTTTCCATGAAGTCATGAACACATTTATAGCAATGTTTTTATCTTTCCACATTCTTAAGACACAACAAAGCATACTTTTGATGAAGTATGTGCAGGTTCTGTTTCTGCTATACTTGCTCACATCCAATAGTTAAGACGGAGTAGGGAGGAAGTTTGGGAAAACTAACAGGAGACTTGGCACTAAGCATCAGGTAGAAGCTCAATAAATGGTACATATTCTGATATCTAGGTTCCAAGATTTTATGACATTCATTCCTCTGTAACCATCAGTTTGCATGACAGTGAAGTGTGGAAATTGTTTTGTTGATGAAATCTAATAATCTAACATTTTATTCAAAGTTAGTAAACAATGTCTCACACTATGTATTCGTGCTTAAACCACTACAGTAACGTGTGTGTGTATAATTAATAGTAATTGTAGATTAAGAAGTAAAAGTCAAATAAAAAGAAAAATTGTCAAATGTTAGACAGCAGGTCAGTCAGCATCTGTAAAGAGAAAAGACACATTATGAAATTTTGGGTGTGTACCCTTTATAAGAACCAAAAGTAAAATTGTAGACCATTCCATAGTAAGATATTGATCAAGAGAGAGCTTTACATGTATTAATCATAGAATTGCAGTGGAATCTAAGCCTATTACGATGTAATTGGCTAAGGAATTAGACGGCCCTGCACTCGTGACTGACAATAGACTAACTTGTTCTCTATCTCAATCTGTATTAATGCTGCATGGTAACTTCATGAAACTGTTACCACAAATATAGGACTTCAAAAGTTTCTGCAAAGTAGCTTAACCGCTAACATTATTAATACACCTTTTTTAAGGTATTGAAGATTAACCTTTCTTCCAGTGAACTAACTAACTATACTTGAGTGACTTTTAGCTGCTAAATTTTCAACTTGCTGAGAATCTGGGATTACCTGTTACCAGGTACACACATCAGCAATTTTTCAAGCATAATCATTTTTGTTTTCTTCAATTTTCAGGCCTACTCTCAGGATGCTTATCTGAAGGGCAATGATCCATATTCTGGTAGCGCTCGGCACATACCGGAGCCACCTCCTATATGCTACCCTCGACATTCGGCCATGACCCAGACCAAGGAGCCTTTGCTGACAGAGTCTTCACGGGGAAGGCAGGTGGACAATAGGATTTACAACTCTGGCTCAGGTTCTGACAGAGGATTCTACTCTGACCCATCCTCGCCTCTGGACAGTGTTACCACAACGAGCCCACCTGCTAGCATATGGAGTGACGGAAGGGCTAGAGCACGATCGTCAGATATTTTGGCTGAGATTGGAGTAGGCCATTCAAGCCCTATGCACCACATGGAGGAGATCCAGTATGGGATAAAACAGAGATCAGTTCTAGTGAGAGAAATGCCTGTTACTTCCTCTTCAAGCGCAACCCAAGTTAGTTCTGTTATGCAGGGTCCAGCGAGCAGTAAATATGGTTCAGGTACCACTGCTGTACAAGATAGGTATGGGGGACATTCTAAAAATATTCCTTTTTCACCAGTCTCAAACCACAACGTTTACTCTGGCCCAAAGAGCAACATGGATCAGAGGAATTACATCAGTTCTGAGGACATTAGGGAAAATGACTATTTTCATACTGATATTAGGACGTCATGGGAACGACTTGGCAGTCCCAAAACAACCAAACAGCAATATAACCCGCCCAGCTGGCGATCTGCACAGTTACCACGTCGAAGCTCATCCGAGGATCGCTGTTACTCTGCTATGCCCCCGAAATACAGGAGTTTCTCCCAGGACAGACTTGAGGAGACTTCATTACACAAACACTGGCCTCACAGTGCTTCCCAGGACACATTACTTGCACCTATGGGTGACTCATGGAGTTACAGGACTCGTTCAGAAGATTATCTGGGAAAATGTGACCGATCTTTGGAGAATTTAACACACAATGCCTTTACAGCAGCTGGAGATAGGTTGATATGGACACATTCAAGGACTGGAGCAACAACTGATGGGATTTCTAGGTCTGGTGGACAAGAACAAATCTTTTGGCAACAGTATAGACCAGCAGGATATTCATCAGGGGATCCAGCAGTGCATAGTCAGAAGCACTCATCCCAACAGAACTCTAGCAATATGAATACATATTACAAAAACAGTAACTCTAGGGTATCTCTTCCTCCTCAGCAGCAATGCAGGAACAATGCTGTTTATGCTCACTCTGTAAAGAGAACAGATGTTGCACATGTAGGTCACCTGTCTGTCAGTGTTTCTCAAAGTAAAATATCTCATCTTTCAGACAGGACAGTGTTTGGTTCTGCTTTGACTGCAAGTGCGCCCAAGGCTGACCGTTGTGTACCCTATCCAGTCCAGAGAATTGATGTGCCTGTTCTTCGAGACCAAAGACTGACAAATCATGATCGGCAGGGTGGCTTGTACCCAAAGCACACAGACAAGAACTCTGGCAAGGGTGCAGTGTTTCAACAGGACATCCGACCATTTGCTGTCACAAAGTCCAGCGCTTCCCAAATCTTCGAATGTGCCAGTGAGATTCCTCTGGGGTTTATACAGAAGGAGCAGGAAACATCACAAACAAATGAGGCTGTCATTTTAAGGCAAAAGCCTCCTACTGGCCGTAGAATACCGCATCCTCTCAGGCACCCAGCGTACATGGTAGCTGTAGATTTGCTGGAGCCACTGCCTGTGAGTTTGTCATCAGCGGACACATCTGAAAATACGTCATTGGAACAGCAAAATGGAAAGCTGGAACGAACAGCTGCAAAATCATCAGAGGACTCCTTGGCCTCAATTCCATATATAGGTATGTGAGACAGCCAGAAATGAAGGACGGGGGGACAAAATGAAAATGCTGTGCTAATTAGATTTTAGAAAATAGGAGTGTAATAGGTTCAATCTATCGTGGACTGCAGTGTGAGTTAGTGACTTTGTTTACTTTAAATGAAAAGACCAGTTGCTTTCAGGTTGGTTTCAATGGCAGTGAAATGAAATAAGCTTTGCAAGTTAGGTGACGAAGTTATACAAAATTCATATTGCGCAGGTTTTGGTCAAGCGGCAGCAAGCATGTAATGAACCGAATGTCCTTCAAGGTGGGCACGATTCCATCATACAGCATTCACAAGAAGTCATTTGAGCATTTCTAAATATGAATATTATAAATTATAATTGTATGCAGCGTAACAGATTGGAGCCCATTCTGATCCTGGAAACAATTTAATTGCTGAGGTAAAATTCCTTGTAGCTGAGGAAGCTCTGCGTAGGTGCGTTTGTGAAACTGCTTTACTGTACAGAATAACCTTTAGTCACAGAGGCTGATGGAATCCAAGTATTTTTTTAGTGGCCGTGACCTCTACCTCCGCACTACTTCCATTTATGATGATATCAGCACCAGAATGAAAACTCCCAATATGCACCATCTGCATTTGAACAATAGGCACACACAGGTGGTTCTCCCAGAAGCTGGGAGGCAGCAACATTGCAATATTTATAATACAATGGCAGATTCTTGCTGTAAATGAGGTAGGGGATGCAGGAAATTGATTCATCTTCTCTGAATGAAAATTATTTATCTTCAAAGGTATAGAAAATGGAAGATTGTTTATACAATTGAAGAAGTGGAAATGGGGGGGGGGAAAAGAAGGAAGGGGAAAACACTTTCATTCAGATAGCACTTTCCACATCCTCAGTATGTCTCAAAGTGATCCAATGCATTACTTTTGAAGTGCAGTCACTGTTATATGAGCAAACACAGCAGTATATTTGTGCAAAGCAAGATTCCACACAAACAAAAGATATTACAGTAATAACCAGTTCATCTAGTGGTATTAGTTGGGGGAAGGAATGTTGACTAAGACACTGAAAGAACTTCTTTAATACTTTCCTGCTCTTCATTTAATAGTGCCATAGAATCTCGTGCCCTCTATGAGCAGGCAAATGGAGCCTCCGTTTAAAAGATAGCAGCTCTGGTGCTCCCTCAGCACTGCATTGAAATTACCTGGCTAGGTTATGTGCTGAAGTCCTGGAGTGGAGCTTGAAGCTAGAACCTTTTGACTTAGAAGGCGGAGTGCTACCACAGAACCAAACTGGCACGTGTAGTAGTTTTCTGATCTTCCTGTAAGAGCTGGCCCTCTAACCCAGGAAAACAGTTATACATTCCAGTGTAAATCACCATTCATTAAAAAATCTGCATCTTCTCTGGCTTGATCTTGTTTACCGAGTATAGAATTTAGGATATGTTCTTAATCACAGTGCTAGAGGCTAAGTGCAATTATCAAGGTGTAGTGTTTGCTTAACCAGTTTGGAGATCAGAAGCAGGATTTGCAAGAATGATTGACAATATTTACTTCAGGGTTTTATAAATGTTGGCACAAAGTAGATGTTAGATTTGAGGCTGTTAATTCTGTGTATTGTATAGTGCACAGGACTCTGATCTGACCATATAGCAGGGCTTGACTAAAGCACAGGATGTACTGCTATAATTTGAAAGATTTTTATATACTTTACAAGTTTCTGATTGGTCCAGCTGGATTGCGCGCTGATTGCATCTGTAGTCCTTGCAGGCAAAGCTCCTGACTGCAGCTGCATTGGCCTGTCTCAGAGACTGTGGGAGTTGGGCTAACGCTCGTAATCCGGGAGCCTTATAAGGCATATTTTTGGCTTGTGGATAATCTTTGGTTCACGACATCACACTCACACGCTGATTTGTTTTCAGAAGTAGTACGTTTTGTTTGATGGAGCATTTTACCAATTCTGTTTTATACTTTGATTGATGAATGTTGCAACATGCCGGGTCTTCCATTTTATTAAAAAATAGCTTCATTTTAATCAGTAGCTATTGTGGTGGGGATTGGTTTTAATTCTCATGTTCTGCTTCCACTGAAATTTGATCAGTCAGATGCTGAAGATAACATCACACAAAATGAGTCTTGTCTTCCCATTTCCTGTAAAGAAGCATTGGCAAAACAATGAGTCATAATGACACATCACACAAGTCACAACTAGCGTAATATGTCGAATCTGAACTTGTATCTTTAGTTACAAATAGAATTGTTTACATTTTGGAGAAGTTTTTTTTCTAAGTACATCAGTTACAGGACCATGCAGTGATGGATTCGTTCATATGCCTTCGGAGTCAGAGGTCAGAGGGAGTAGGAGAATAATGGGGCAGGGTGCACAAGGCTAATGCACATTGTACACACATTCCAATTGCCCTTCTTCTGGTGCCCACTAAGAGAAAGAAAGAACTTGCAATTATATAGTGCCTTTCATGACCTCAGGACTAGCACGTGCATTTCCAGGGAGATCCAAGGCACGTTGCATAAAATTTACAGCACAGAAACAGGCTTTCGGCCCAACAGGTCTATGCCCGTGTTTATGCTCCACACGAGCCTCCTCCCACCCTACTTCATCTCACTCCATGAACATGTCCTTCAATTCCTTTCTCTCTCATGTACTTATCTAGCTTACCCTTCAATGCATCTATACTGTTCGCCTCAGCCACTCCTTGTGTTAGCGAGTTCCACATTCTCACCACTCTCTGGGTAAGTAAGCTTCTCTTGAATTCCTTATTGGATTTATTAGTGACTATCTTACATTTATGGCCCCTAGTTTTGGACTCCCTAGTTGTGGACTCCCCCACAAGCGGAAACATCTTTTCTACGTCAACCCAATCAAACCTCTTCATAAATTTTAAGGTCAGCTTTCAGTTTTCTCTTTCCTTTCCTGAATACCTAATAATAAAAGGAAAAAATGAGAGAACACAAACTGGCAAACTCTGCTCTTTCAAGGAACACAGGACTGATTTTCCACTCAGAAATTTTGAATTGTGATTAATTTTAGAACACTTTCTTTTACTTTTTCTGGATTTTTTTTTTTTTAATTCTAGTTAAAAAAAAATTAGACACTTGGGTGTATCCATATTCAACAGACCAACCAAACCATAACTTCCCCAAAAGCTACCTGAAAGTCAAACACTCTCCTTCTCCCTTTACGGAACTACTCTGTCCTTCAAACCACATAGGGAGACATTCTCCTTCACTGCTGCTTTTCTCATTGTTAGTACGAGCTTCAGCTTCTTGGTTATGTTGTTATCTCATTCTGGAATCAGATTCTGTTGTCTGACATGGGTAGGAATTGCTAATCCAGTAAAAACTATTGCAAGATCCATCGGATACAGTTCCATAACCTTGTGGCTATGACACAGGACTAGGAAACCAGAGGTTGAGAGTTCTAATCACACCAACAGCAATTTGTATTCATATAGCTCCTTTAACATAGTAAAATGTCACAGGAGTATTATAAAACAAAATGTGACACCGAGCCACAAAAGGAGAAATTCGGGCAGATGACCAAAAGCTTGGTCGAAGAGGTAGGTTTTAAGGAGCGTCTTGAAGGAAGAGAGAGAGGTAGAGAGGCGGAGAGGTTTAGGGAGGGAATTCCAGAGATTAAGGCCTAGGCAGCTGAAGGCACGGCTACCAACGGTGGAGCGATTAAAATCAGGGATGCTCAAGAGGCCAGAATTAGAGGAGCGCAGATATCTCGAGGGATTTTGGGGCTGGAGGAGGGAGAGGCGAGGCCATGGAGGGATTTGAAAACAAGGATGAGAATTTTTAAATCGAGGCATGGCAAATTGTGAATTTCTATTCAATAATCTGGTCATTTCTGTGCTGGCACTGGAAAAATAACCATGAAAGCTTCCAATTGTTGTAAAGATCCAACTGCTTCACTATTGCCCTTAAGGGAGGGAAACCTGCTACCCTAAATTGGTCTCGCCTACAAGTAACTCCAGCCCTGGGAATCCTCATTACTGTCCCTGTACCTCATGAAGTCTTATGGCTTCAGGTCAAACAATGTCATGGAAACTTCCTACTGATGAGCATCTAGTGTTTTCCCCCTGCGTACCCCCCCACCCACCCCAACCACCTCAACTGGTGACTCAGTACTCTTCGATGTTGAACATCACTTGGAGAATGCTCTTGGAAATGAGGGCACAGAGCAGCAATATTGTGGGGATGCCATCACCTCCAAGTTCCTCTCTCATTCACTTGCCATTCTTCATTGTTGCTGGATCTATTTCCCAGAATTCTTTAACTATTGTTGGGCAACTAGGAATGTGCAGTGAATACAGCCTTGCCAACGTTGCTCACGCCCTAAAAATTAAGTCAGGAATTCCCGCCCACAGTTTACAGCTCCAAGTCCACTCCCTGCTCAATACACTAACGTCAGGTACACACGGGATTCAGGACGAGCAGTGAGGAAAATGCTTATGGAATCATTCTTGAATCGAGCAGATCATAAAATGAGGTCATGCGTTTCTGGGACAGCTATCCGTTCTCCGTGACTGGAAATGACCATTTTGGTGTTGGCTTCAAGGGAGGCAAATGCAAATTGGGAAGCTGACGGGTGGGCATTTACTGGAAAAATGGACAAATCTCAATAGAACTTATTGCGAAATGGTGGGGTGGGGATGGTGATGAAATACAGACTTGCAGGAAGCTTCCAAGTTTTTTGGTCCTCCTCATTCCCAGATACATTTCTACCTAATCTATGAGCACTGTCAGTAGAGTTTCTTTCATTTTTAGAGTAATAATAAAAGAGGATCAGCCTTGATCATATTGAATGGCGGAGCAGGCTCGAAGGGCCGAATGGCCGACTCCTGCGCCTATTTTTCTATGTTTCGAAGCCAGTGAGTCAGCAAAGGAGAAAAAGCTGAATATCTTGAGGGGTGCATTTGCTGCAGTAATAGCAGTAGGTTAGTATTTGAGTTTGGGCAGGACATGGAATGAACAGCTCAGTCTCTGGAATCTGAAATAACAGTTATTAAAAAAAATGATCTCATTGGAAAAATATAGTTTGAGTAATCTTCTCAACATACAGTGAGAGCCAAACATGTGTTTTACATTTGCTCAGTTAGTTATTGAGGGAAGCTGTTCCACGCACTGTGATGTAAAATTGAAGGTGGCTGTTTGCAGCTACAGTAGGGGCGATTATAACTGCCTGCCCGGCGGGTGGATATTTAAAATCGCCCGGGAGATTTAATCGCCGAGGTGCCACTCCCTTCCAGAGCTCTTCAATTTTAACCATATTTTTAAAATGCAGATCAGGCTGTAATGATGTCATCGGGGCCTGACTGCTATTTTAACCAGTAGCCTGAGTGGGGAAGCTGTTATGGCTTTCCTGTCAGGTGAAGGTAGCAGGGAGAAGAATCAAAGTAAAAATAAATAGAGTGTATGTAAAATGAGGACTGAATTACATCTATATGCCCCACCACCCTCTAACCCCATTTAACCTGAAGTGTCTGCTTGGTCGTGACTCCCTGTGTGCATCGCCACAAGAGATTGACTGGTGTTCTCACATATTTCTAAATTGGTATCTTTTCATATGATATTGTAGCTAGGCCAGGTTACCTGAGATTTTTAAATTGGGGTCATTACAGCTGTATGATGGGATTCCCTCTTTCCTTGTCTTAAGCCCTTGTGTGCAAGGCTGGAGAGTGACAGATGTGAACTAATTGTCTGTAATTGCAGCTATTAAAGGAGGTGTTGGGTCAAAGTTTGTTTCAAGTCTGAACTAGTGAATAATTCATCAGGCTGCTTTCTACAGCCCATTCACCTGCGATAGAAATAATTCATGTTGGTTGAGAAAGCTTTTGGCATTTCTTCAAAGACACTTTGCCAATTGAGACAGATCTGCTTTTGTTATTGAGGTGCCAAAAGCTACCTATACCAGGTATAATTATTACAGCCTTTCGCTATGTTTTTTAGTTCTCAATTGAATTGTATTTCCAGACAACCGCAGTGAGACATGAGTGGGGAGATGTGTTTATGAAAATATTTCACCAACAGATTCAGTTACAGAATTCAAAACACTTCGGGGGTGATTTTAACTGAATCCACCCTGCAGGAAACTGATGGGATCTCATTGGCCGCTTGTTTTACACCCGCCTGATACTTACTTTCTGCTGGCGTCAATGGAAAGTAAAATCGGGCAGGGTCTGAAACAGGCGGCCGATCCAATCCTGTCAGTTTCCTTTTGGGCGGGTTACATTAAAATGACCCCCTTTGTTTTGTTGGTTTCAAAAAACGGCGTAAGTTATCAGAGAAAGTTGAGCACTGTTGCTATTTTTAACCTGGTGATTTAATTTGCTTCTCTGTGTATTTCTTGTAAATAAGCTTAATTAGCGATTTTTAGCTTGAACTATATGACCTATCAGTGTGGTGTTTTTCCATCTATCAGAGAGATCAGCAATATACAGTGGGCAAACTAGTACTATTTCCAGTATAAACCCAATAGTATAAAGATAAATTGTTAATCCTGATGTACAGATTCCGTCACTTTATGCTTACGGTTGAGTTTCAGTTTGTCAGAAGCATGTGCCTGCATGTGGAAGCTGCTTTTAGGGGTGACCATGAATAAAGTGCTTTAGGAGGAGCCCAGACTGTAATACTACAGACTGGCACAGGATCTGTAGAAAATGGTGACCGAGGTGGTTCACCTTGGGTCATTTCTAGATGCATGTGTAATGCTGTCTTTTTCAAGGAGAGGAGTATCAATGTGAATCTTGTTTCAAACATCCAGGTACCTGTATGAAACACTCTCTACTCAGGTTTAAATGGTTAAATGCAGAATAAAGCCCCCTCTACTCTACCACGGCAATGTTTCTTAGCTCCAGCTTCAGAAGAGCACCTCCTACTGCACCAATGTAACATTTTCTTATTTCACATCCCGCAGCCCCTCTAAGTGGGATGGCCAATTATAGGTGTTTTTGTGCTGTAGGCTTATGCCCAATAGTAACTGGCTGAGCCTATCCAAACATATTTCACATAGGATCCAAACAACAAATAGAGAAATCCGTTATCGCATAAACATAGGCAATGTCGTTCTAAGATTCTTTGTGCCGTGTTTCTCCAAGAAAACGTGCCCTGTAGACAAATTCAAATGAGAGATTGCTAGAAATCAAATAGAAGTAAGAGGGACTAATAGGACTTTGAAATTAGAAGCAGTAAATTTTTAAAGAAACAGTTTGGACTAATGCAGCAGGAAAGAATGGTCGTGAGTAGATGATGACTTCTGAATTACAAATCTCTTCGCTGGTGAGAGACAACGCTCAGGAACAGTGAAGGATTTCTTGGCTCTGGATATATTGCAGTAAGTGGTAGCTGGAAATAGAGAGGATAAGCAGCAGGCACTCCAAGGGTATTAAAACTGTCTCGAAAACTGCACTCAAGCTTTTGAATAATTAATAAACTTGTGACGTTATTATATTTATAAATCTACAGCCTGTCTTTACTTTCTATGGTGTACTTTCCAGACCCACAGCTCCTCTGTTTACTTTACACTTTTTGCATGGAACATTACAGTGTGTAAACAACCTATTTAAACTTCATTATCATTATTGAAATTGTTATTGCTTTCCAGCATAATAAAAATGTTGTTAAAGGTTTTCTGCTACATGTCATCCACATTTACAATTACCATCATTAATCCTGAGGTGTACAGAATGGAAATAAAGATCAGTGTTGATGTGCTAGTATGAGCAATGGTTCACTACATCCATTAGGCTGTATGTGTATGTCTGCTTCATGTACCCCAATTGGATGACTCATGCCAGCTTTATCGGAAAGTTGTCTGGGAACGTCTAAATAAACCTCTCGGCACAGGGAGTGTCGAAAGCTAAACCGCTATTGTAACACGGCCCTGTGTCATGTGCCCTTTGAAGTAATCCATCAGGGTTATCATTTCTGTTACAATTACTTGGGGAGTTCAAGAACAACTCGTGTTTGCGTCGCACCTTTAAAGTACTAAGTGTCCTGAGGCACTCCACATAAAGTAGCAGCACAAGAGTGAGGAGAGCTGACTGAAAGCACAGTTGGAAAGTTGGGTTTTGAGCAAGTCTTTTTAAAGGTTGGGAGAGAAGCAGCAAAGCCAAGAGGTTTAGGGAGGGCATTGCAAAGAATAGGGCTGAGGAAGCTGTAAACCTCGCCACGAATGGAGGGGTGCTGATGGCGGGGGATGCACGGAAGGCCAGAACTGAAGGGTACAAGCTGGATGGAAGGCTGAAGGAGTAGTGTTTGTATTCTTGTATTCTGTACCCCTGCAGCAGTTGAAAGTGGTTAGAACTATTCTCTAGAGATATCCAAACAGACTTAAAGATTTGAACAGCTATATTTCCTGCCCTAAAAAAAACTTGAGACAATAGGAGGCAGAGTGAGAGAAATAAGAGACATATACGAGACACAGAGATTGTGTGTGAATAGCTAAAGGGGTGAATAGGCTGGTGAAGAGGGAAACATGGAAAAACAGGCAAACTGGAGCAGGCTCCATTGGGCTAAGAGTCTGATAGAAGCAAAGAAGTAGGTCGATATCGAGGATGCAGATCACCCCATCAGAATGGTGGTCCGATGGAGGGGGTCCCCACCCAAAGCACTAACCCGCTCCTGTAAAAATCACTGCCTTTCTTAGGGCTATGCATTCTGAGCAGCCATTATATCATAGTTGGGCATACATTTAGAGTTGGGGGATAGTGCTCTCGGGGACACTTTACAAAAAATTCACACAGAATAACGGTGTAAAGAATACTTTTATTGGCATCATAACATGGACTTGAATAGTTTTTTTTAAATAATAGAGTGAAATAAAAACAGAAAATGCTGGAAATACTCAGCAGGTCAGGCAGCATCTGTGGAGAGAGAAACAGAGTTAACGTTTCAGGTCGATGACCCTTCGTCAGAACTTCGTTAATATTCTGACGAAGGGTCATCGACCTGAAACGTTGACCCTGTTTCTCTTTCCACAGATGCTGCCTGGCCTACTGAGTATTTCCAGCATTTTCTGTTTTTATTTCAGATTTCCAGCGTCCACAGTATTTTGGTTTTGTAATAAATAGAGTCTGACCAGCCCAGTCACGTGCTGCATCTGCAGGATCCCGTATTCCAATTGATTTATCATGATCTTGGTGGTGTTCTGAACAATTCTGATCTTTAGTGGCATGTCAATACGAATAAAACAGGGCCTGGTACCACTGCACACAGCCTTTCATCTGCATCTGTTCATTCTTCTGTCTGAGATACTGCTAACAAATACAGACATTGATACTTAGTGAATGAAGGATATGGTACACAGTAGCTTCCATTGTAATTGAAATAATGTTGAATTTCAGTGCACAAGGGTCTTTTGGTGAAGGATTTCACATTCATCCATTAATTAATTAATTGTTGTTACAGATAGAACCTTATTAATACAAATTCTTCGCTCCATCACTAGTTACAGACCCTTCAGAGATAACTATACAGTCCGACATTCTCTTCCCAAACACTTTGGCCTTGCTCTTTCTTATCCTACTTATCTTTTTGACCATGCTTTCATCACCTTCCTAACTCTTCTGCTAACTCCTGCTCAGTGTCCGTTCATCCGAAGTTTGCAATTATTGCTATTATGCACAACACATTGCAAATCAGTAGACAATTTAATAGCCCGTGTGTGTTTATTTGGTAAGCAAGCTTGCTTGCCAGTGTTCAGTTGTCCAGATTCCATCATTCGAAGCCATGACCTCAAAATTCAATGATCCAGTGGGATGGAAAATCGGCGGATTTACCTGGGGCCGATCAGAATATGGGACTGGAACACGTAGATTTCTGACCCATTTAAGTCCTGCCGTAAATTGCACAAGAAGTGAGGGTGAGAGGAAGATGTGCCTTTACCTAACAAGTGTACAACTATGCAAATGTTAGGTTTAAGACTGGATGACATAATGTGTTGTTAATTCCATCATTTCCGCCCATATACCATGGATCTAAACAAGGGTATCTTAGAGCAGCAGTTGAGGAAAGCTAATAGTAGCTTCTTAATGGAGAATTGCTGTGTTTCATTGTGGAATAGAATCATAAATTTACTTTGGCGTTTTTATTTTGCACCTTCTATTTGAGGCTGTAGCTTCAAAGTTTCCCTTGTGTCAATTTCTGCTTTGTGAAATTTCCCTAAAATAAACGGGAAGGTTGCAAAATGAGTTTCCTCAAGGGGATTCCCCCCTTAAAGGAGGAAGAGAAGGAGCAACAGCAGGCAACTCAGGAGGCCAGGCTCATAAGGCAGCACTATGGGGGACCAGACCCTTCCACAGATACGTAGCCACTAGGGCATCTAGTGCCAGGAGGGTATTCCTCTATGCCCATGGAGTTATGTATCAGAATGTCTCTCTGTTTTATGGGACATATACAAAGGTTCCTGGAGCAGCCACTCACTCAAGGATGCTCTGCATTGTAGATCTTTTCAGCTTGTATTTCTTTCAAGTAACGACTGCTAAGTGGATTTTTGTGCAGTTGCAAGTTGAAGACTTTACTTAAAGAACCAATAAATTAAAGAAAAGTGATTAATGTATTTGTAATTTATTCCCCTGTCGTGTAAACCCAATATAATAACAGATCCCCCACAGACATTATTTTAGTTACAGTGGAAGCCTCCTGAGGATATTCATTCACATGATGCTTGGAAATTACAACGGCCAGGGTGTCCATTTGTTTTGCCTAAATATTGTCCCCATAAAGCACAGAAACACAATAGTCCCTCCCCCGTAACAATAATTCTGAGAATACAAAACCTTTGTTATAGATAGTGGGCTTATCAAAGGTTTTGTTACTAA
Organism: Somniosus microcephalus; assembly: GCF_052327205.1. Lineage (NCBI taxonomy): Eukaryota > Metazoa > Chordata > Chondrichthyes > Squaliformes > Somniosidae > Somniosus > Somniosus microcephalus. The sequence continues at coordinate 9,143,864 of NC_141010.1, forward strand.
AGGGTCTAAATCAGTGTCCGTTCCATAGTCACGGTACATCCAAGAGCTATACGTAAAGAGTTCTTCTATTCAGTCAGAAACTTACTCAAATCAAACAATATCACAGGCTGCATTGTCAATTCCACAAAATGACACCTACAGCATATTCTCTTAGCGGTGTTGCATGCTCTATGATGTAAAATATCCCCTTTATATTGCGGGGCTGCCTCCAACAGCAAACGTGAACAAGTACGGATGTGGAGTTTGTGCCCAACATATAGGCTCCGAACTTCCGGAACAGTTGCAATTTCCAGCTGTTTGCACCAGTTCTCTGGGAGATCGGCCAATCTCCCGCCAGCAGGAGATTGGGAGAACCCCACAGACATTCAGAGCCATATTCTCTGCCTGGATGAGAAGAATCATCGTCCTCAACCCTGACTTTCTATGAAACTGTTGCTCTGATGTTTAAAAACAATATTGGAGTTGTGCTGTGGTAGGATTTTTATTTAGCAAAAAAATACATATATCTGGGTAGGAATAAACTGAAGACTGGATTCCATAAAAATCATTTTTATTTCCAGGTGCCTTATTAGTTTTTGATCTGCACATTTGTTGATCTGAACTTGAGATACTGGAACTATTTCCACTGGAACAGAGAAGGTTAAGAGGAGATTTAATAAGAGGTTTATAAAATTATAAAGAATGTTGATAGGGTAATTAGCGAAAGACTATTTCCTCTTGTTGGGGAGTCAGTGAAAAGGGAAAATCAATTTAAAATTGGCACTGAGTGAAGCGAGGTTCGAAGTTACTTTACACACGGGATTGTTGGCACATGAAGGTTTTGCCACAAGGAGTGGTAGAAACAGAGACCATTGCATCTTTTAAGTGAAAATTGGATAAATATTTGATACTGCTGAAGATATAAGGCTTTGGGGAGATTGATTTATTTTAGGATTGCCTCTTTCTGTGTTGTACTATCTGATGGTTCTATTCTTTTGCGGTAATAACTAGAGAAACTGATCTTACTCGCACACTATTACATAATCCTTGTTCTCTAAGGATTCCATGTCTGCCCTCCTCAAACAATATTATGTTCTGTTAATCGTCCATGTAAATATGATGAGTATTTTAAAAAACTGTATCTTGTGCAGACGTAATGAACAGACATAATAAAGTAGTGCTCAGGAATTAAATGCTAAAATGTCACTTATCTACCTAAGCTGTAATGCTGTACACCGTGCTGTGTGGTGTCAGGAAACAGTAAAAATGTTGGTACCCACATTTATAACAGTTGGCAGCCAAACATATTATTTTTGTTGATAATTGGTCCACGGTGTGAAGGATTTGATTTGCAATGATATTCATGCAGTACTGCAATAACTAGTCCCATTATTGCAGACTGGCAGGACATTTGATTCAAAACAGCCGGGCCTAGAAATTGGCCTGAGGCGCCCAAGCGGCGCAAAGTTCGCCTGGGCGCTGGAATTTGCGCTGCGATCGCCGCATTAGCGATCGCCGCAAATTCAGTTGAAGTGCCCCTAGAGGGAGACGGGGCGCGGCTCGAGGCGCTCCACGTCCCTCTTAGGGCGCTGAAAGTGAATTTCGCAGCGCTACATGCCGCAGCGCCACACGCTGCAGTACTGCAGGTCTTCCTCCCACTGTTGAGGGGGAGGGGCCTGCAACAGCGCGAGCCCCGATCGCGAGTGCCAGCAAAAGAGCCCGGCACCAAGGAGAAATGCCGGGCTCTCGGGAAACAGCCGGCAATGCCGCGGGGGGGGGGGGGGGGGGGGAAACCAGGAGGCCGGGGACGGAGGTGCTGGCAGGCGGCCGCCAAAAAAGCGGCCGCCCCGCACCTCCACCTTAACTTGCGCCTCTGCCGGCACAGCAAGGCCCCGTGAACCGGGCGCGGGTAGCGAACGGCGCTACAGCGGCGTTCGCTACCAAATATCGCGAATGGGGCGCTGCGCACACCGATGACATCATCGGTGGCGGCGCAGCGCAAAAGGCTAACGCCACCATTAGCGCCCCTGCTGAATATCGCGGGAGGCGCAGCCAGTGGCGCTACAGCCACTGACTGCCTCTTTAGGCGCTAACAGGTGGCGCCACTCACCCAATTTTTCCCCCCCATAGACTATATAATAATCGTAATAATTGGGTATACAAATCATTTTAGGGTGTGAATTGCACCAGTTTTAAGAGTCCCTCTTTGGTAAAAACCCTGTAACTGGTGTGTCGGTTACACCTCTATATTTAGTAAACCTATTTTTAGAATTTACAGGAGAAATATTTTAGTTCTTGATTATATTGATCAGGCTTCAATCTTAACCATAATGTTTGTACTGAATGCAAACAGATCTGTACAGTGAAACTATATTTGTCTTGAAGATTTGATTTGACCAGAGTTGATCTGAAATGAGCCAAACTGCGTTATAACCATATGTACTTCATTGGCCCTAAAGCGCTTTGGGACATCCTGAGGTTGTGAAAGGCGCGATATCACAAGTCTTTTTTTATGTGCAAAGTTGTGAATATTTAACATTTGGTTCCCCTGATTGCAGTAGTATAAACAAAGCTTTTTATTACATGAATACAGAAGATTAATTTATGAATTGTTTCTCCCCCCCCCCCCCCCCACCTCTTTCCCTCCACAGATGAGCCAACAAGTCCAAGTATTGACCTGGTGGCAGGTCACATTCCTGCCTCAGCTGTTGTTTCAGGTGGTCAGAAGTCTGCACCAACTATCATCACTAGTCCTGCTTCTCCAACCTTCACCTTCCCCCTCGTCCACCCACGCCATTACTCTCAGGATTGCAGTAAGTTTGCATGTGTTCTAATTTTGTTAATATTTTACATAAGACAGTGAATAAGAAGTGATATAACACTGCAACAAATGGTTTTATCAGTGAATGAAGAACCATGATAGAGTAGGACATTTTAAGCGTACAATAGTCTTGGAGTGTAACGTGCGTTCCCCCCAACAAAAAACAAATTTCATAAATAAAGTGCGTATTAAACACAATACTAAAATTTCTAAAATTCAGTCCAAAAGTGGAAGGGCCGCTGAAAATTATATGATTTATGGTGCGAAGGTGTGATCCAGTGTTGTATAAGAGGATTGAATATGTGGATCAATGGAAGGAGTCATGCCACTCTCACCATTCATTTAGCTAGCATGTCCTCAGTCCCTTAGGACGGAATACATGTAGGTTGTTCATTTTATTTATAGGGCACATCCAATTGTCACCTCTCTATGGTCCTATTACCAGAGAGTAACAATGGCACGTGAACAATATTAATAGGTTTGCTCTCTCTGAGCTGCAGATCGGTTCAGAATAACACAAATCCAAGGGTTTAACACCTTAGCGCCTTCTCGATGGGAAAAGTGAAAATTGCTGCCTTGTTGAACCTTCACTAAATTGAGATGCCTTGCCTCCCAACAAGCCTCACTAATGCTTTTGCGCATTCTTGTATTTACATCGTGCCTTATTGAGTCTCAAACATCTCAAAACATTTCACAGCTAATGAATGATTTTGAAATGCTGCCACTGTTGTTTTGTAGGCCAACAAAAACAAATGTAAACTACTAAACTGTTAATTTTCTTTCCTGGAACATGGTTGTTTGTAAAATTATATATTTATGTTAATTAATTTGGAATTTGCATCAAAACAAACAGTTGGCATAATGGCAGTGGAACGAATTGGTGTAGACTGTGGTGTTCAATCCTCACTCTACAGAATTAGTTCTGATATTTAGGGGGTGATTTTGCCAGCCCTGGGGAGGTGGGTATGGAGGCGGGACTGCCAGGAAAATGGCAGAATCTGGGGGCAGGTACCCATCCCGCCTCCGTGCCATCTTCCCAGGAGGCGGGTACCTGACCTGCGCTGGGAGCCGCCTCCTCGAGGCGGGAAGGGGATTAGTGCTAATTAACTGCCAGTTAACAGGCAGTTTTTTGGATAATCCCTATTTTGAGCCCTAAAGTGCGGGCTTCTCGACGGCTCCGAACCGCGCCAGGGTCGGCGAGGCGGGGGTCGGAGGGGCCGAGATGTCCGGTATGCAGGTGAGTGATGGGTGCGTGTGTGCAGAGGTAAGTGTGTGAGGTGAGTGTTGTGTTTTAAAAGCTTTACTTACCTTTTGCTCCTTCCTCCCGGCTTCATCCCGTCAAGTCTTGGGAGTCCCTTATCTCACCGGCAGAGAAAGCAGAATGGCCGCTGAACTGTCAAAAGCTGTAGCCTCTGCTTTCTGGTCAGGAAGGCTTTCTAATTGAGTCTTGAGTAAAGACACAACTTAGAAGACAGATTGTCAGTGTTTGACAGCTTCACAGAGCCGTCAAATGATGACATTTCATCTGTCAAAAGCTCTTGACAGATGAAACGTCACTCGCTGGAGTCACCAGTAACCGGCTTTCCCTTAATTGGCCTGCTAAGCCCGCTGGGCGGGCTTAACAAGGTCAATCAAGGGAAAATAGCGTGGGTTGGCCGGACACCGATGGAGGCGGGACTAAAACCCGACGAGCAGCAGTCCCGCCTCCATCACGTCCCCATTGGCAAAATCACCCCCTTAATGTGAAACACTGCTTTTAAAGGTATTAAATTTAGCTGGCACCATTGTGAAGTACATTGAAGCTCTAACATGTTATCATGAAATAATAGGATATGGATTTCTAGTTAAGTTCCATGCACCCTAGGCTTTCCAACCTGTCATGGTGTAAGGGGCGACACCAAGCTCGGCACAGGGAGGTTTGGAAACCAGCGACTGGTACACAATAGAATTGACAGAGACCTAGAAATGGGTTAACCTAGGCTTGCTTGATTAGTAATGATCAAGAGTGTGAGTGAAGCCTGTCAATAGGTTTCTTGTGGGGAGGTTGGGATACCACCCGAGTTTATATCTGTGTACAAGGTTATTATGTGCTTTTCAGTAGTGCAGAGTTTGAGTGTTTTGTTAGCATGTTATCAGTGGGGAGCCAATAGAGAATCAAAAGTCTTAGCCAATACCCACTGAGCCAGACCACTGAGCCAAGGAAAGCACAAGATCGGTTTTGTACTGGTACAAACTGTTTGAAAATCAATATCACATATTTGAAGTTTCCCATGGTACCTGCGACACAATATCCATAGCCAACTATGAACAAATTTACAACAAATACCAACATACAATATTGGCAACAGCACTTCAGCCACAACGTTCAAAAGGTAGCAGACAAGTTAACATTTCATGCTGTGGGTACTGAATTAGGTATTGTTCTGGTTTCACAATTTTATTTTTGTCCTATTTGCCTTGCTTTGTCTATTACACTTGATGTTTCTTCTATTAGGCAATATTAAAGCCAGTCGACGGTCTTCTTACCTTCTTGCCATAACAACAGAGAGGTCAAAGTCCTGTGATGAAGGACTGAACACGTATCGCGATGAGGGAAAAGTGTACTCGTAAGTTTGTTATGGACAGGTTGTCTCAGAAGAGTGTATGCATAAAAGCCATGGTGTTCCTTTTTAAAGAATTCATGCTTACAATAATTAGATTCACAGCATGTCACACACTCTGGTCAAAGTCCAGAAGCCCAATATTTTGTTAAATGGGGAAGGTGTGTCTGGATCATTTAGAAAGTACAAGTATCAAGCATGGTGTAAAAATACATCTGACAAATTACTTATATTTATTACAAGTGTGCTTGATATTAGTGATTATTAATGATGCCTGTTAAAGGGCACTTTCTGTTGGTGGAAAAAAGGTGCCCCCAGACTATGAATAAAACAGGCACATGTCTATATTCCAAGAAAATGTATTTTAAAAGTGCAAAGTCTGCTCACAAAACAGAAGCCAACCTGAATCCTAAAGTTTAAAAGATCCACTAAATTTCCTTATTTGGTACAAGCTAACTGCCTCATGGTAATGTCGCAATTGCTGGGTGTAACTGAAGCCGTACTGCACTGCGGAGACAATATACTTTTAACCTTTCCTTTACATGGGGTCTGTTCTCATGAGTAGAATTATTCTATGAGGCATTAAAGGTTGATAATGTCTGTATCTGAACAACATTTTTGAAAGGATAAGATCCGTTTAATGTAGCAGAGTCAATTAAAATTGGAATTAAAAACTAGTACTGGATGTACACTGCAGGCTACACTGCATCTGAAAAGTGAAAAGACAAGTTGAATGTTGTTGGTGGGACTGCTCATCTGAATTATCGATCTTGGCTTTCAAGGGTGTTCTTAATCTCAGGGAAAGCTGATACAGCACCTTTCACAGTAGTTAATATCACAAACTCCTGTGCATTTTTATAAGCTCCATAACATTTGACCTGATTGCAATTTCTACCATTTTTTTTTTAACCTAAAACAGCAACCATAAAATAAGTGTGACTTATTTATATTTGCAATTCATAACCACATTCTATGATAATTAGGCGCAGATATGTCCAGGAAGTTGATCTATTTTGATCCTGGTTATGTTCTTGTTAATTTTTATTAGGAAATTGCCAAAACGGGTTCCTAGTCTGAAGATGCTGAGGAACTTTTTCACGGATGGGGTAAGAGCTGATTTAGAAATGAGAGTGGAGAAAGATGAGTAACTAACAGTATTGTTTACCATTGGAGTCACCGTTAATAATACTCTGCACTAATGAAGTACAAGAAGGTCGAGTTTCAACTTTAACGCGAATTAACCCTCTCCTTAAATGGACACTGACACAAACTGAGGGAGGCCTGGTTGCCAGGATCAGCTACGTACACTGATTTGTTCTGTTGTTTGTGATACTTTCACTGCCCATTAATATAGCCCACTTAGTGAGTAAATACTGACTAATAGTTGCATTTTGACATCCCCTCCAGATCTACATCCACATTGTTCCAATACCCAAGTCAAACCCGTTGCTGAAGGAATATGTTTATGTAATAGGCACAGCTCCGGATTTTATGCAGCATTAAAGGTTAATAATTTCTGAAACTGATTTTTTTAAAGTACAAGATCCATTTAGAGTTAATTAAAATTAAAATAAAAACACTGTAGAATTCTCTCTGGAGTTGAATCCTCACCAGACTTGCACTGGAATAGTGCATAAATGAGGCTTAATATTGGTCCCCTTTTGTGTTTGCTTTGAGGCTTGTTACTGAACTAGGCACTGATCCAGTCAAGGACATGTTTTTTAATCACAGGATAATCCAGGAGGAGTATTTTCAGTTCAAATTATTTCCCCCCAAATTATATATATTTTTAAAAACCTTAAATAATCAAAATAAAATATCAAAATCCACACCTGAATGGGCACCTGACATTTTGGGTCTCTGTTATCACTGATGGGTGGAACCCCATGCATCCTGGAGTGTCTTTGTTAATTGTAGAGTTGTATCTTCAGACAGGCCTGGGAGTGACCTCTTTCGTGAGAAATTTGACATTTTTCAAAACACTCCTGTGGCGTAAATGGGGAGTCGAGATCGGGTGTTGTCTTCAGGTGAAGCAGGGTTGGAGGGTGGGAATAATTGGATTGGGGTGCACGGATCTAATTTAGTCTCTGTTTTTAAAGTCCAACCTTTCTGTCCTTATTTTTATGATACTTTGATTTTTGTATTGTTATTTTCAATTAAATAGAAAAACTTGTCAAATTTGTGAAGCAGAGTTGGTTGGAATATAGCAGTGTCTCTGCTGTAAAGGTTAAAGTACTGAGTTGCCACAGCATGCCCATCGGTGGAATGTTGTATTTACAGTGCGATAATATTAAATAGGCAGAGTCCATTATAAATGTAGACATAGGAACATATAATGGGGAAAAAGTTGACACTAAAGTGCAACAAAATGTGACAACAGGAGATCTTTGCAGACATAACATTTTTAAGATGTTAATGAATTGTCTTATTTTTAATAGAGAAGTACTTTAATCAAAAAATAACTGTCCCATTCTTTTTGGAGTATATTTTCCACCCCGAGTGGACTTTGGGCAGCTGCCCGCTAGTTCTTGCATGAGGACCAGATTGACCGGGTGAATATTCCCACAGCCACAGCGATGGCGGAAATGGAGCAGTAGGTCATTGCCACCATTTTCAAGGCACTGAAGCCCTGTTTCTTCTGGGCGGAAGGCCTGAAAATTCAGCCCAATATGTCTTTGAATGAGTTTCAAGAAATTTGTGCATAATATTGATTGCGTCATCAATCGTACATTGCAGAAACTTATGAGCAGGGAAAATGGTCTTTAGTAATTCCTGTGACACTAATGACTGATGCCTATTTAACAAAGTTCTTCAGATCATCAACACTGGTACATGATTATGGTAGTTTCCACCATGGTTCCAATGTGTAGCTGAAGCTCCTGGTATGTACATGCCTGGAATAAGCAGTGCCTGGTTCAACAATGCGCTTCAAAAGCAAATACAAAAAGTGACCCTCTTGAAGTTCCATTTATGCACCATTCCAGTGAGACGACATCCCTCACTGTGAACCTTGCACTCTGAAGCTATTCTTGTTATGCAAACGTACTCCTACAGCAATGAATTTGAGTTGGCATTGGAACAATGTAAAAACCAGTCTGGAGGGGATGCCGAAGTGCACCTATTAATTATTGCTAGCTTGTCTCCAGATAACAAGGGAGGTCACTCTAATGGGCCAGTATCGTCATTATGCCAACTGTTATCTTCATCTGCATGAGTAGATTCTAAGGGTTCATGGGTCATGTTCTTTATCTCCACGGTACATGACTGACTTCTATCGGAAATAAAAACAGCAAATTCTGGAACTACAGACCAATAAGCATATGAAAGACATTACTGGGCTAACGTTTCTAGTCGGCCCTTTTATCAGTTTGATTGGTCATGACCAAAATGTTGGCCTCTCTCCTCTTTCAGATGCTGACTGATCTGAACATTTCCAACATTTTCTGATTCTATTTCAGATTACCAGCATTCAAGGAGTGTGTAATTAGAATACCATAATTAAAATCCTTAGAAGTTGTGCCTTCAGTGATCAAAATTTTAAGCATAGCTTCTGGCTAGGGAAATTGCTGAATCCGTGGCAATGAATAAACCATTTTTTAATGTAGAGTAAAGCATAAAGTGATTAAAAATAGCAAAACTATTACATTATTTATAAAATGTAACGTTTTCATTTCTGCACCAATTAGTAAGAAATAACATGGGCTTTCATGACTCAAAGATGATGTAAACTTCCGATCTGTAAATATTGCGCACCATTCACTGGTGAGGTGTAGAGCACCATCTGAGCTGAATTACTGCGACATTTTTCAAAAGGATTAGTTGGGTATCTATATGAAAGAACCATTCAGTTCCTAGAGATTATAAACTGTGAATCCTGGAAATCTACAATTTAAAAACAGGTAATGCACAGCAGGTCAGACAACATCAGAAGGAGGAAGACAGTTTAGCAATTGTGTTGGAACTCTTTGTGAGTGAAACGGTCCCACCCAAATCATTAAAAAAAAATTCAGATGTTCAGTGACCTGCTGTGCACTTTCAGCATTTTCTATTTTTAATCTAGTTCCTAAAGACGAGTGCTTCTTAGCAACTAAATTTCAGATACCTGTAGGCGTCCAGACTGCACTTTATTTCTATTCAGATATTGCTTCTCTAACTGCTAATGAGGATCCCAGTTCAGCTTATACATACTGTATTTTTGGTTCAATCTCTTACCCAAGGCAAAGTATTTTGCTACACACCAAAAGCCATTTCTCCTCAATTTTTTTTCCTTAAAATTTCCACGTAATTTTTCTCCCTTTTTTAAAAAATATATGTGCGATCATTTTCCGGTGGGGGCTCTGGATCGATCAGGAGTGGGACTTCTGCTGATTCTTCTCCCAGCCTAAGGTTGCTGCAACAAATTGAAGTATGCCAGTTGCTGCCCTGGCTGAGATTGGCTAACTCAGCAAGCTTTTTTTAAACAGCAATCCAAAGTCTAAATGTTTTAGTACTCACACTCGAATTGCAGTAGTGTATACTGGCAATCCTGTCAGTTTATGACAAGTCTGGTAGCTTTGTTCTGAAAGTCAGTCTGCAGCTGCCAGATATTTAACTAGTCAGTGTCTGAAATAAGACTGCTGAGGTGGGGAACGGTGGAAGGCCATTATACCCGTCAATGAGCAGGTGCACATCAAAGTTATTGTTTGCTTTCGTGACGAGAGCTCCATTTCATGGGTACAGTGAGAAACTGATTGAAAAATAAATGGTGTTATTTTGGCGCTGTGTTTCTTTGAGCACCAACATGAACTTCCTGACAGCATCTTGGGAGCAAGTCACTTGCCTTTTACTGTTGGCTGCAGGAAGTGCATGGCCCAGGGCTCCTACAAGGAAAGACGGTGGAAAGGGAAACAAAGTGGTTGCTAAGAATGCTAAAATGATTAAATAATTTTGAATAAAGCGGTGACCAATAAAGGGGTTAAAACTTCATGTTCTATAATGATTCGTGTTGTATTCCTCATGTCAAGTGTCGTATTTAGCTTTGAAGGCCAGCCAGTGTTGTAAATCTTAACATTCCGTTGCAGGCAAGTGCAAAAGTTATTTAGTACTTAAGACTACAATTCTATATCTTGATGGCTTAAATTTGAAATACATTTCAGTCGAATTAAGCACCAGTATATGTGATATCAAAGCTTCATTAATTATCAATGGGGCTCGATGTAGTTAATCTGTGGGGCTTGAATACTATCGAAATACAATCTCTCTCAGCAGCCCACAGTGTCACACACATAGTTCATATGAAGAGGGAAGTGGTTTTTAAAATGTGTTTTTAACACAACAAAATCTAGTTCTGCTACAAAGCATTCAGTAAAACCTTCCTATAAAAATCCAATTTAGGATTCACTCATACACTAGTATTCTCCTAGGACAGGATAGGGATGAGGTGTAAGAGTACACAAGTAGCACTTAAAACATCTGTCCAGAATCTTCTGAATATTTAAAAATAAGTGTAAGTATGTAACTTAATTTTTTTATTTAAAAAATGTCTTTTATTGATTTTAATCTCATCGTGTGAGTGATGAATCCACTGGCCGTGGGATCAATATTTGAATTGAAAGTATAATGGGAAAATCCCCGATTTGATCCTTGGACAATGCTGAGTTAGCTGAACTCAGCCAGTGCAGCAGTAGGAGCATTCCAAAAGGCCTCCTTCCCCCGGGGTTGGGGAAGAGGGGGACAATCATCCAGGGTTGCCCCTTTTGATCAATAACCAGTGGCCACTGCTGTAAGAAGGTGTGTGTGTATATCTGGTGAGGAGAAGATTGGGCTTGGCTGTGATGCATCCTTTCCCACAGTCAAATAGCCTGCTGATCCTCACTGTCAAGTCTCACAGACATAGCAGTCATTTGGGCAAGGTACTGCAGGATTTTAACAGTTCCCTCTAAGCTGTGCGACCGTCTGCCGGGCCCGCACAGCCCGGGACCGGCTTTTCCAATCTGAAATCTCGCGCATGTGCGAAACTTTGAATGGGCCGCACAGCCCGTTAAAGGGGCCACGCACCCAAAAAAAATTAGAGTTAACATTGGGAGGATGACCATGGAATCACATGCTAGGAGGCAACCAGCATCTCCAAGGGAGGTGAAAAGAATCTGATTATTCACGAATTTACAAGGAGTTGCACAGAATTAACTTGCAGACTTATTTAAGTCTGTACAAGCAGCCTCAACTAATGGAATGAACCAAATAGAGTTTGGTGTATCTGATCAGCATCTATGTTATTCTTGTTTTTGCACATTGTCCTTAAAAGTTGTAAAGTTGTAAGCAATGTAAATACAGCAAAACCAGAAAAGTCACATTCTTGTTCATCCAAATGGACATCTTAAACTCCAACACCTCGTCTGTGGTTAGTAAGGCCTAGGAGTCCCCTGTCAGAAGTCTTATAACCTGCAGTGTCTGAATAACATGTATTATGGGTCTTTGTATTGTTAAAGAAAAAGTTAAGACTTATTGGTGGGAATTTTAACTCTGCCGGTCCCGGGCTGTGCGGGCCCGGCAGACGCTCGCACAGCTTGGAGGGAACTGTTAAAATCCTCCAGTACCTTGCCCAAGTGGCTGCTATGTCTGTGAGACTTGACAGTGAGGATCAGCAGGCTATTTGCCTGCCTGTCTGGCAGCAGCAGCGGGAGTCCCAGACGATTTTAGCGGCCGGGCCTCATTAACATGCCTGTGGCCGACTTCACAACCAAAATGGCCGGGATGTCAGTGGAAAGCGGCAGAAGGCCTGAGCCACCCGCTCGGCCCAAGGTAAGTGCAGGGATGGACGGAGGGTGGGTGAGTGGAACGACAGGGGTTCCAGGACTGTCAGCAGTTTGGGTGTCTGTGGAGGGGAGGCCTACACTTCCCCTGTGGGGCCCAGAAAAGCAATCCTGCTCCTCCTGGTCTCGCAGAGGAAGGTTTTAAACTTCCCTTGTAGGACCTCTTCGGTGGTCTGACCAGGTTCCTGCAGTGGGGGCGGCCTCCACTGACTTCCTGGTTAAGATGGCATCGTGGGTCCCATTGACGTAATAGGACCCCTGACTCGGGCGGGTGCCTCATACGCCCGGAAAATCAGGCATTTTAAAATCTTAACAGATCGGGGACAAAGTGGAAATTTTAAAAAATTCTGGTTTTCACAATTTTTAAGGGCAATTATTTACAATATTATTATTTACGGTTTAGTCCTTAGAAAGCTTGGATGCTTCCGAAAACACCAGATCTAAGCGACATTCCACGTCTGACCTCTGTGATGTGACCTTCAGTGATGTCAGGAAAGAAGGATGGCTGTACTTTCGACAGCTCGTCACAGAGAAGGGAAAGGCAAGTCCAGAGTCCACAGCAGCATCAAAGCTTTTGTTAAGCAGACCACTTACTAATTTAGAAAGAAAAAAAGAATGAACTTGCATTTGTAGAGCGCCTTTCACGACCTTACAACATCCCAAAGCATTTTACTTTTGAAGTGTAGTTATTGTTATAATGTAGGGGAACTTTAAAATTTATTATTATATATTAGTAAATCTCTCCTAGCATTGCACATGAGTTAAGACACAGGTGTAGTTTTCAAGGGAAGCAGAGTTAGAAAGTGTGGGATTATTGAACCACGGTGCACAGATGTAATTTGGTCTCCATTTTAAAGTCATGCATTCTGTCCTTATTTTTATGATACTTAGACAAAACCTAAAGCAATTTAGAAAGCAGAGAGGTAGACTTAGTTGGAGTTTAGTAATTTCTCTGCGTACAGGCTGTTGAGCTTGGAAATGAACTTGCATTTATATAGCACCTTTCATGACTTTAGGATGTTCCAAAGCACTTTACAGCTAATGAAGTTCTTTTTGAAGTGTAGTCACTGTTGTAATGTAGGAAACGCGGCAGCCAATCTGCGCACAGCAAGCTCCCACAAACAGCAATGTGATAATGACCCAGATAATCTGCCTTTAGTGATGTTAGTTGAGGGATAAATATTGGCCAAGACACCAGGAGAACTCCCCCTGCTCCTCTTCAAATAGTGCCAAGGGGTCTTTTACGTCCACCTGAGAGGGAGGACAGGGCCTCGGTTTGCCAGCTACATGTAGGGTCGGGATCACTGTTTACTGATTTTGTATTTTAATGGTATCAGCTGGCCCTGTCAGTAATACGAAACTGCTATAACATATTGCAGTGTCTCACTATTATTTACCATCTTCTTTCTATTCTAGAGAGCAAGTGCTATGCTTCTATTGACTAGATAATATATGGCCTCTATATAAAAATCCATAATCACATTTTACTTGGTATGATAAATTATTCTAATAAAAATAAAATACATTAAAATTAAAATTCGCGCACACCGTAGTCACAAAGGTATTCCCGATCAGTAAACATTCCGAGTCTTTGCTTTATCTATATTCTTCACGGATATTGACTCAGTATAATTTGTTCTGTAATTGGGATGTCAGCAAGGGGCGTGTTACAATTCAAAGAAAGTATTCACAATTTCTATATGGATTTTACATCACCTAGTGATGGTTTTTTTAAACCACATAATACGTGAGAAATAATTATTTTACAGCAATTAATACAAAGTTTCTTGTGACTTTTATTGTTCTCCAAAGAAAGTGGCTTCCCTCAAAGAAAGTGGCTTCCCTCAATCAGGAGGATAGGACGGGCGGGCAGACTTTCCTTAACTCCTGTTCATTCCATTCCATGATTGGCTGACACCATTTTTTTTTAAATGGGCAAATTTAGGACTGATGTTAGAAAGCTGATCTTCACACAGTGAGTGAGCAGCACATGGAATAGGGTAGTGGAGACAGAAACCCTGGAATCGTTTAAGAAACTGACCTACTGTGTGCTTTCTGTTTTATCTGTTTCTATCAATCTGACTCAGTATTTAAATACTAACTCAGTGCTGCTGCTTTTCCAAAAGTATTATTAACTAATTCAACAGTGTGCTGTGATCTATTTTTGTTCTTTCGTCTCATTTTATACCATTTCCATTTTGCTGATAAGGAATAGGGTTAAGGATAACGATTTACTTTGTATGATGTGCAGTATGATCCTGAATTCAAGGTGGACTTTGAATAATTAACTAGGAATAAGCTCTGGGGATGTGTAATGTGAGGTAATTCAATATTGAGGCATCATAATGGCCTGAGCCGATTCCCTGAATATTTCATACAACTATGAGGTAGTGTTTGAATGAATACTTAGTGTAAGCCTACATCAGACTGGGCTTCCTTTGTCAGCATCCAGCAGTTTTAATGTAAGTACAACATAAAATGACAACTTAATGCAAGTTAATGCTTAAAAATATTATGTTGAGTAGGGACTAGAGCAAGCAGGTTTTATGCTTGCTTATGAAATTGTACATAAAAGGCTACAATTTGTTAGCTTTGAAGCACTGTGATAAAGCAGAAATATCTTTATTAATTGTAGATCTATCCTGCGGTTTCACTAAAATGAAGCATATTCTTTCAAAGTTTTGTTTACTTAATATAATATTGATATCACGCATGCTGCTAGTTAATTAAAAATCTGCTATGCATAATTCATTGGCAAAGCACAACTGGAAATCATAAATTGGAGTAAAAAAAATACCTAAAACTGAATGCATTTGAATACATATTTCTGTAGTTCAGAGGCCAGAAGCTGTCTGATTGCAAAATCCAGAACTTAGAACAGATCTTTTGGAGTTCTAGTTCATAGAATCCTCAGTACTTCACTATATTACTGTAAAGACATATATGTGTGTATCTACATTTTATGATGTATATATTATAATTTATTTACTATCTTCTATCCAGTGCTTGTATCTATAGTAATTTGTTTTGTAAATGGGCTTTCCGCAGGAGTCTATTAATAGCCAGTGGAAACTTAAGTTGAAGCTAAAAACAAGATCAGTGGCCGAACAGTAAATAATAATTGACGTGCATTTGGACATTAGAGAATTAATTCTGTGTGGAATTCTTTGTCTGGTTTTTATTCTTATTTGAAAAACACATAATCCAATAAGCAACCAGATAAACACAGCAAGTATCTTAAAGAAAAAGGCAAGTTAACATTTTGAGTGGAAGCCTTCATCAAGGATCCAGTAAAGAGGCCCTCAAAAACATTACCCTGTCTTCTGCTGTTTCTTTCCAGCATTTACTGCTTTGATGTGTGTGGTTTACACATGGAGAATTCTGTCTCTTTCCCTCCCCCTCGCTGATAGTGGGTACACCCAAGCACTTCCATTGCGACAAATACACAAAAGCTCAGGATTCCGCAACTAACTGTACGAATGTAAAACCCAACTTACACGCTGAAGAAAGACAAACTAAAATCAGTGGAATATTTTGTGCATATAAGTACTGGTGCCCTCTTAGGGAGAGCGCTGCATGTTGCCTTGGCTACCATTATCCTACGCCTCAGATTAATGCAGTACCGTTAAAGGGCGAGAACCCCAAGGGATTTTTTAATGGTGAAAAAAGAGGGAAATATTTTCAATACCAAAAAAATCCCGCATAAGAAAAATAACTTGGTCACCGACGTCTTGAGTTGTGGTGATCTTTTATTTTCAAACATTACATTTTGATGCAGTACTGTATTGATCAAGAATACTGCTTTTCTGTGCAATCGTAAGTGTAGGAGAGACCGCTGCCTATTGGTTAGGAGTGAATGAAAGGGACAGAAGGATTGTTAGAAAAGGGTATTATAGTTTTACATGAACTGCTGATGTGTATTATTGTATTACAGCTCCTCTTCTCTAGTTATTTTTTTTGACTATCAAATGATTTATTCATTTGTTTCTTCACTTACCCATTAGTTCTGCTGGTTATTTGATGACCTATTGATTTATTTGCTTATTAAATTATTCATGTATTGCCAGCAAGACCTCAGCTTTCCATAAATTTAGGGAATTTATTTCTCTTGATCTTACTCATTTTCTTTCAACTGCACAAGGAGACTAAGCATACTCATTTTCAAAATATTAAAATGAACTGATAGTCAGTTGTTGTTTGCCTTTTAGGCCATTAAAAAAAACACATTGTTCTGTTTCTTTTTTACAGAGGGTTGTGAGCAGCATTCGTTCTTGGAAAAGGGTGTATGCCCTCCTGCGATCACATTCCCTGTACCTGTACAAGGATAAAAGGGACGCAGTGACTTATGTTTCTTCCCCGGCCGAGGATGAGCAGCCCATTTGTATTAAGGCCTGTTTGATTGATATTTCGTACAGTGAGACTAAAAGGAAGAATGTTTTCAGGCTGACTACGTCAGATTTCTGTGAATACCTGTTCCAGGCTGAGGATAGAGATGATATGTTGAACTGGATTAAAATTATCCAAGAAAACAGTAAAACAGAGGGAGAAGTAAGTACAGTACTGTTTTAATTTCCCTCTTATTTAAAATGAACCCTTGACGCATCTAATAGTATATCTTTAAAATTCTGGCAGCTAGTCGCTGGTGTCTTGAGTGTGCACCACAAGCATTATAGTGAAAATTACTTCCTTCCTATTTTTCACACAGGAAAGTTCACACCAATGACATAATTTGTAGAATAGCCCATTGAGAATGGGAGGGGAGGGTAACTTACACTTGATAGTACGAGAATTTTGTTTTGAAGAGTAAAGCTCCCTCTTCTTTTCCCAAATTGGGAACATGCCATCTTCAGGTTGACAGGGTGATGGGAGAACCAATGAGCTCTTGGGCTCCTGGCAATGCTAAATTGGACCGTTTGCTGGGCCGTGCGCAAGAGCCACTTAAGGATGAATCTTCCTTAAGTTTGCCCCTCCTTTGTGGGAAATGCTTGGCTTCTCATTTGCACTTCTCCACAGCTATCCGGTGAGATTGGTAACCCAATGGGATGAATACCCTTACTCTACCTTTCCATTAGTGCCTGTGAGATGTTTGTGACACCAGTTCCCACAATGCTGGTATCTTGCAGCAGGTAGCAACTCAAATGTAAATCTGCTGGGTTTGCAAAGAAGCTTCCAGGAATACCTGGTTTTTGACTAGACTTCCTCGAAGCCATTAGGTTTAAATTAGGGGTGTAACCTACTGCACAAGTCCCACACTTTGGGAACTGGCAGCCAAGTACCCCACCGGCACGAGTATAAAAGCAGCTTTAGTTTCCACTCTAATATTTCAGCTAGGTAGAGCTGATGTTCCCACCTTTCTAGCAAGGGAACAACCAAGCCTATGTTCATCACCTCACAGTGATTGAGAGTTATTGGTCTCGATATTATCCTCCCCATGATGGGCGCGAGAGAGTCGGAGCTTAAAAATTGAAAAACGGGGAACGTGTCCCCCAACCCACAGCACATGCGCCTGTTGCCATTTTTACAGTTGCGAGGATGGGACACCAGTAACACCGTGCAATTGGGAGCCTGATTTAAATGTAGCAGTTCCCGGCCGGGTTTCCCAGGGCTTGGGAAACCCAGCAGCCAAATGGAGGCTGGCGATGCCGGCACCAGAAGGTAAGTGCTCTTTACAGTGCTGCTTGTGGGCCAGGAGAAGCAGGAGTGCGCCCTACCAGTTCCTCAAGGAACCCTTTGGGCCCCCCCCCCTGTCGATTGCGGCCTCTCCTGCCTGCCATGATCGGGACCTTCCCACCCCCACCCCCCCCCCCCCCCCCCCAGCACTGATCTGTAGCTCCTTCCATACCAATTACCGCTCTCTTCCTGCCAAGCCCCGATCTGTAGATTCCGATTGCCAGGGACCATCCCCAAAGGTCCCCGGCTGCGACCTCTTGCCACTAGTTTTCCCACCTGGCAACTGGCCAGGCTATCAGTTTGGTCGGCTGCCGGGTCCCAGGCCTTGCCAGGTTTCCCCCGCTTCTTCCCCGCCTCCCCGTAAATATCGAGCCCATTTTGTGGAAAATTGTGGGTGAGTGAAGTCAGCCAGCTGCAGGTTAGGATTGACTGATCATCCTGTCCTCTTGGTTCTGTAAATGTTAAAGGATTAGCTTTTAAAATGTTGTCTTTTTTTATTATTAGGACACAAGTGCAAGATTGATCGAAGTCAAATTAAAGGAGTACAGGAACCAAAGGTAATGAGACCAGTTAGATATTGAATTATTTGCTAACATCATCTTGTTCATGACACAAATGATCAGTACTTTGTACTCATCTACCATTGGGTTAGAGACCGTCTATCTTCCAGTCAGCATTCTGGAATGTAAACGGTGTTGATCTGTCGGTACAAACGCTTGCTTGTTAGCCAAGGGCATTTCTGAAATGTTAAATGTCCTCAAGGACGTGAACAGTGCTGTAAATCATTTCTTCTAACAGGAAGCTTTTTTTGGATCGATGATAGACCAAATGGCCTTCCTAGTCTAATTATTTTGTGATCTGGTGCTGATTTTTCACACTATGCACACTAACAAAAAGTTTTTCTCTTTAAAAGTGTTTGTCAGTAGAAGTGTTAAATGTACAATTCAAAGAACAGGAGATGCTGGGCAGTGTAGTCTGTATTTTGTTCAAATTCTATGTATTTTTTCTCTTGAAATTGGTTGTTATCTGATTGGTCTGCACATAATAATGTACAGTGAAGCGTGAGGTTCCGTGTGGTGCTGGTATGTCTTGTGCGATGAGCCTGCCATTTCACGGAAAAATCCTACTGCTTAAAAGAAGAAATTCCAGGGGGTGAGGGGGTGGGAAAACATCTTATATTTACCAGAACTTGGCAAACTTCCTTTGGTATGCAAACCTTATACAGCACTATATATGGTCTAACAATGCAAGTGCCGGTGCTGGAGCTGGTACCAATGCCAAATTATTGAAAGTGAAGACTCTTGAGTCCTTCCCCTGAATGCTTAAATCATTAAAGGTTGCTGGTTTATGTGTGTCGTCATACAGGGATCTAAGTGAAGCGAGAGAATGCTTTTGGTTTCATAAAAGCACAGTACCATTTTTTTTTTGCCCTTCACTCTTTCCTCTCCTAAAGGTGTTGATTCCTTTCTGTGGTATGATTCCACAGGCACTATATGCTCTGAGGCACATCACCCAGGCAGCCATTCTTTTTGTGCGAACCAATGAAATGATTGTTTAAAAAAAAGAAAGACTTGCATTTCTAATAGTGCCTTTCACGACCACCGGACATCCCAGAGCGCTTTGCAGCCAATGAAATACTTTTTGAAGTGTAGTCACTGTTGTAATGTAGAAAAGGCGGCAGTCAATTTGCGCACAGCAAGCTCCCGCAAAAAGCAATGTAAAAATGACCAAATAATCTGTTTTAGTGATGTTGTTCGAGGGATAAATATTAGCCCAGGACACCAGGGTGAACTCCCCCCTGCTCTTCTTCGAAATAGTGCCGTGGGATCTTTTACGTCCACCTGAGAGGGCAGACTGGGCCTTGGTTTAACGTCTCATCCAAAAGACGGCACCTCCAACAGTGCAGCACTCCCTCAGTATTGCACTGGAGTGTCAGCTTAGATTTTTGTGCTCCACCTTCTGACTCCGAGGCGAGAGTGCTACCCACTGAGCCACAGGTGACACTTGGCAAACTTTGACTGCAAGGGGTCTTTGAGCCTGATGTGGTACTCATCTGATATTCACACACGCGCATTGTAGCAGGGGTTTGATGGATAGGGATCAGGAGCCTAACCTAAAGGACATTGAGATCAATTATAGAACCCCTACTGCCAAACCAGCAGCGATCGATTAGGCTTATATTCGCTAGAGTTTAGAAGAATGAGAGGGGATCTCATTGAAACTTATAAAATTCTAACAGGACTAGACAGACTAGATGCAGGAAGGATGTTCCCGATGGTGGGGGAGTCCAGAACCAGGGGTCACAGTCTTAAGGATAAGGGGTAAGCCATTTAGGACTGAGATGAAGAGGAATTTCTTCACCCAGAGAATGGTGAGCCTGTGGAATTCTCTACCACAGAAGACAGTTGAGGCCAACTTATTAAATATATTCAAGAAGGAGTTGGATATATTTCTTAAGGCTAAAGGGATCAAGGGATATGGGGAGAAAGCAGGGACGGTACTGAATTTGGATGATCAGCCATGATCTCATTTAAATGGCGGAACAGGTTCAAGGAGCCGAATGGCCTACTCCTGCTCCTATCTTCTATGTTTCTATGATCAGATAACCAAACTCAGACTGAGAACTAAACCTGGGGCTTTCCTTAACCAGGTAAACCACTGGGGAGTTCATCATGTGCTCATTTTTAAGAACATAAGAAATAGGAGCAGGACTTACGGCCCCTCGAGCTTGCTCCGCCATTCAATAAGATCATGGCTGATCATCGACCTCAACTCCACTTTCTCGCCCGATCTCCATATCCCTTGATTCCCCTAGAGTCCAAAAATCTATCTATCTCAGCCTTGAATATACTCAAAGACTCAGCATTCACAGCCCTCTGAGGCAGAGAATTCAAACGATTCACAACCCTCTGAGTGAAGAAATTCCTCCTCATCTCGGTCTTAAATGGCCAACCCTTATCCTGAGACTATGCCCCCTAGTTCTAGATACTCCAGCCAGGGGAAACAACCTCTCAGCATCTACCCTGTCAATCCCCTTCAGAATCTTGTATGTTTCAATGAGATCACCTCTGGAGTTTAGAATAATCAGAGAGTATAGGCCCATTCTACACAATCTCTCATCATAGGACAGCCCTCTCATCCCAGGAATCAGTCTAGTGAACCTTTGTTGCACTGACTCCAAGGCAAGTATATCCTTCCTTAGATCTAAGGAGACCAAAACTGTGCACAGTACTCCAGGTGTGGTCTCACCAAGGCCCTGTACAATTGTAATAAGACTTCCTTACTCTTGTACTCCAACCCCCTTGCAATAAAGGCCAACATGCCATTTGCCTTCCTTATTGCTTGCTGTACCTGCATGCTAGATTTCTGTGTTTCTTGCACAAAGATGCCCAAATCTCTTTGAACACCAACATTTAAAGGTTTCTCACCATTTAAAAAAATATTCTGTTTTTCTATTCTTCCTACCAAAGTGAATAACCTCACATTTCCCTACATTATACTCCATCTGCCACCTTACTGCCCACTCACTTAGTCTATCTATATCCCTTTGCAGACTCTTTGGGCGGAATCTTACCTGGAAGGCCGAGTTCGAGGCGGGACCGCTGGTTTTTGGGTTTCAGTCCCGCCCCCAGCGACAAGCTGACGCTATTTTCCCCTGATTGCCCTGCGGGCATGCCGGCCAATTAAGGGAAAGCCGGTGTCAGATGACGTCAGTTGATGACGCTTCATCTGCCGGTTTTCTTAAAGGCATATGCAACACACTTGTTTGACAGGTGATTTGACAGTGTTGGACAGCATTGAGATGCTGTCAAACACTGACGATCACTGTCCAAAGGTGAGCCCTTGCACCCAGGCTCTCTCCAATTACTCTCTCCTTAGGATAAAACAGATGGCAGCTGCAGCTGAGATTGCAGAACCCATCTGTCACTGCTCCCAATGAGATGAGCCCACACAATCACTTCACCAGCCTGTCACCTGCAGAAACATCTAACCACATTAAAAATTACTTTCATAACTTTTCCTTACCTCTGATACTCACCAGTGTCCCATTAAATCCTTTAAAGCACTTCTGCAGCTGTCATATGTACACAAATATTACAGTAGACCCACATCACGCCTCATTAACTCTGGCGGGGTTCCCCGACGTCGGGAAGCCCGCAGCAGAAGGCTCAAAATGGGAAAAAGCCTCTTAACTGCCTGTTAACAGGTAGTTAAGTGGCTGTAATCCTCTTCCCGCCTCTAGGAGTTGGGACCCTGCGCAAATCGGGGACCCGACTCCCGGGAAGATTGGTTGGAGGTGGGTTTGGGACCCGTTCCCATTTTGGGGGATTTTCCTAGCAGTCCCGCCTCCTCAGGGCTGGTAAAATCCAGCCCTTTGTGTTCTCCTCACAGCTTACTGTCCCACCTAGCTTTGTATTGTCAGCAAACTTGAATACATTACACTCGGTCCCTTCATCTAGGTCATTAATATAGATTGTAAATAGCTGAGGCGGCAACATTGATCCTTGCGGCACCCCACTAGTTACAGCCTGCCAACCTGAAAAAGACTCGTTTATACCTACTCTCTGTTTTCTGTCCATTAACCAGTCCTCTATCCATGCTATTATATTACTCCCAACCCCATGAGCCCTTATCTTGTGTAATAACCTTTTATGTGGCACCTTATTGAATGCCTTTTGAAAATCCAAATATACTACATCCACTGATTCCCCTTTATATACACTGCTAGTTACATCCTCAAAAAACTCTCATAAATTTATCAAACACGATTTCCCTTTCATAAACCCATGTTGACTCTGCCTAATCATGTTATGATTTTCTAAGTGCCCTGATAACTCTTCCTTAACAATGGATTCCAGCATTTTCCCCGACGACTGATGTCAGACTAACTGGCCTGCAGTTCCCTGTTTTCTCTGCCCCTCCTTTCTTGAACAGCGGGGTTACATTTGCTACCTTCTAATCCGCTGGGACCGTTCTAGAATCTAGGGAATATTGGAAGATCAAAACCAATGCATCCATGGTCTCTGCAGCCACCTCTTTTAGAACCCTAGAATGTAGGTCGTCAGGCCCAGGGGATTTGTCAGCTTTTAGTCCCATTAGTTTCTCAAGTACTTTTTCTCTACTTACATTAATTATGTTAAGTTCCTCACTCTCATTAAGACAGATACAAAATATTTGTTTTTACGTTTCTGCCATTTCCTTATTCCCCATAATAATTTCTCCTGTCTCAGCCTCTAAGGAACCAACGTTTACTTTTGCTACTCTTTTTCCTTTTTACATACTTGTATAAGCAAGTATGCAAGTGATAAACCTTTAATAGTAACTTCTTTGCAAACTGATGTTTACTGTTAGAATCATGATGGAACTTATTATGGCACGATTTCAAAGAAGAGCAGGGGATTTATCCCCGGTGTCCTGGCCAATATTTATCCCACTACCAACACCTAAAAACAGATTATCAGGTCATTATCATATTGCTGTTTGTGGGACCTTGCTGTGCACAAATTGGTTGTCATGCTTCCTGCATTATAACAGTGACTACACTTCAAAAAAAAGTACTTAATTGGCAGTAAAGTGCTTTGGGACGTCCTGAGCAATATTCCCTCTGGAGGTCTCGCACAGTCAGCTTACCGGCTTTTAAATGGAAAAACTGTGTGTGCGCAGAATTTTGAATGGGCCGCGCAGCCCGTTAAAGGGGCCACGTGGCCCCCCAAATAATTAGAGGGAACATTGGTCCTGAGGTCGTCTCTCCTTCTTTCCTTCCTTCATTCTTTCTCCACCTACATTCATTTTTTTGTGTGCCAACAATCGCACTTCTGTGTTCACAGAAGATAGTACCAGATTTAATATTTTGCAATGTATGAAAGTATGCTGTATTGAGGGAATTTTCTTTGGGGGGGGGGGGGGGGAAGAGAAATCAAATGGTGTTACCAAATCATTTTATACTAAAGTTTCATTTAGTTTGACTTTAATGACTATTTTTTAATGTCCTGGCTCAGCACGTAACATCCGCTGGCTGAGATAACCAGCAGGAAACCTGCTTCAAGGTCATTGCCAAAATTGTTACATAAACAGTATATGAAAAAGCAGGCCTGTGACCCCCTGACTTACTCACATAACCTCTGGTCACCACTTCCCTCCGTGTTGTGTTATAGGACTGCTGCCTGGTCATACTAGAATTTAATTTTTCGGTCTAACCATGTAAGTTTATATTATTGTTCAGGGATCAGGAATACCTTCCTCCGTAGTTACGTCTTTATAGCTCTTTTTCTCAATCAAGCAAATCATAGGGATATATTATCTGACCTTTGCTAGAGCTCGCAATAAAAATGTCAGTACGATTGTAGAACAGATTTCTGCTCATGTTGACTTTTTCAGCAGTGAATAGAAGAATAGGGGCTCGATTTTGCCAGGCCTGAGGAGGCGGGATTGGAGGCGCGTGAGGTGGTAAAATGGCGGGCGGGCCCGATCCCACCTCCATCCCGCTTCCGAGCAATTTTCCCAAATGCGTGTTTTCTGACCCCGTTTCCATCCCGCCTCCAAGAGGCGGGATAGGCCCTTAAGGCCCTTAACAACCAGTTAAGTGCCTCTATAATCCCATTTTGATAGGCCTTTCTGATTTTACCACTTTTCCCACGTCCTGCACATCTCCTCTGGAACATGCCAGTGAATCCTGGCGGCCTCACAAGTGGACTGCTTACTAACAGCTACAGCTCCACCAATACAAAGGAGCTTT
Organism: Somniosus microcephalus; assembly: GCF_052327205.1. Lineage (NCBI taxonomy): Eukaryota > Metazoa > Chordata > Chondrichthyes > Squaliformes > Somniosidae > Somniosus > Somniosus microcephalus. The sequence continues at coordinate 9,168,461 of NC_141010.1, forward strand.
CAGCAATCATCATTTGCAGGTGGCAGAACTTTGTTGTCTCAGGTCTGGGGGAACTTTTAGCAGGCATACCCATTGTTGTGGAAGTTTGGAGCCTGACGCCCTTCTCCAGTGTGACCTCCTGAGAAACCCCTCTCGCCATCTTGACTGAGCGCTTCCTCAACTGAGGCATATACCAGAAGTATGGGAACCATTTATTTCCTTTCCTCCTGGACATCAAATTCGGACGAAGACCAGCCGTGGCAGCAGCAGAACCATGAACAAGAGCACCACCAACAGCAGCAGCAACAACAGGAGCGCCAAGCTGCTGCTCACCCACCTGAAGCTGCACAGGCCAGAAGGCACCAGTGCGCGACCACATTGCTGCCCAGGATGCAAGGGACGCACTCATCTTGGCCAGATTTGCTTAGCCTGCACAATCAAACAATTTTGCCACCACCTTCTTATCAGAACATCGACAATGGCCAAGAACCTGTGGATTCCTATCACTGACCACCATACTGACAATTGCAAGTCACCCTAAGCCCTCAATGTGGAAGTCCCATTAGTGAAATGACACACGCCACAACTGCAACAGTTTGCCATCAGAATTTTTTATGACAATAAGCAACTGATGGCTTTTCAAAATTAAACACAACATTACACCCATGGAGGTAGCCATCCTTTCCAAGGAGGTTAAAAAATAGGACCTCAAAGGTAGTAATCTCGGGATTGCTACCAGTGCCATGTGCTAGTCAAAGTAGAAATAGAAGGATATTTCAGATGAATATGTGGCTAAAGGAATGGTCCAAGGGGGAGGGATTCAAATTCCTGGGACATTGGAACCGGTTCTGGGGGAGGTGGGACCAGTACAAACTGGACGGTTTGCACCTGGGCGGGACCGGGAAATTAGGGATAGCATAAGATCCAAGGAGAGGACATATAATTTGGCCAGAAAAAGCAGCAAACCTGAGGATTGGGAGCAGTTTAGGATTCAGCAAAGGTGGACAATTAAGAGGGGGAAAATAGATTATGAGAGTAAGCTTTCAGGGAACATAAAAACTGACTGTAAAAGCTTTTATAGATATGTGAAGAGAAAAAGATTGGTAAAGTCAAGCGTAGGTCCCTTGCTGTCAGACTATAACAGCTTTAGTCTGTTGTGGTGGCTTTTTTTTCCCTGAGGAAGGGAAGAGCACCTCCTTATTAGATCTTGCTCCCTGCACCAGAGCTTGGAGGGAGGGCTCATCAAAGCAAGGTGCACACTTTTGTTTGCTGGTGGATATGGTCGGTAAATGAAGTCCTTCATACAATGTCCAAAGCATTTCCAGTCTCCAGAAGAAGCAAGGCTGCTTGCAGGCCTTAAATCCAGCAGCACTGATGACGTCATCGGAGGCGACTTTCAGGATGGAAAGACTAATTGGGCCAGGGGTTCCCACACGCTGGAAATCAAGTGCCCAATTAGGGGGAAATCGCACTTTTTTCCCACTTCACATCAGAGTTGGGGTCCTGACACGAAAACCACCTGACACTCCCCAGCCCGACCCCAATGGCAAAATCAAGCCCATAGAGTGTAAAAGATGGACTACTATCCAGGTGGCAGAATGAAACTACATTGTAGCTAAATAATGGTAAGTGATTTAACTGACTAATTAAAGAATTTACTGGTAGTTTGGTCAGGTAGTCTTAAATTCAAGCTCTATATATCTCTCTAAAATATGTATGATTTGGGCATGGGTCCACATGCCAAAACATAGAAAACAAATGACTGTGCTGCCACTTTAACTTAAAGTTTGATTGCATAACTGAGACTCTACCTGTATTGTTTTACAGCCCCGCAAATAATAAGTCCGATTCTTCTCCAAAAGGATCACGTCACCATGTCACCCGACGTCCACGATCCCCCAGGCAAGATAACGCAAACAAAGGTAATTCAGCTTAATATCCTGTGGCGTCACTGCCACGGTGTGGTAAACCACTGTTTGTATTCCACTGTGTACATGCCTGGACATGCCTCGGCTGACTCCTCCCACAAGTCCTAGTATAAAGGTGACTGCTCCCCAGCCCTTTGTATTCTGGACCGGTCGACCACTCGAGGCAGACCTTCATTCTTTTGTTAATAAAAGCCTTTAGTTACTCTCTTAACTCTCAGTCTTTTATGAGTAATTGATAGCGCATCACACGGCCTTGTTACCCTTATAGTGCTGAGAATCTCATCACTTGCTTCAGTGATTCACCCTCGCAATTCGCCCCCATCTCCAATCGTTCAGAGTTAAAGCAGAACTTAAGCTTACTTGCAATGTTGCTGCTATTTCCGCTGGAGAAGGAAAGGTAACCGGGGTGGGGGGGGGTTTAATGGGAGATTTTTCAAACTACGAGGGATTTTGATGCGAAGACGACTATTTTATCCAGTTGTGGAGTCAGTCATAAGTAATCCTCAATTTAAAATGACAAGAGAGTGAGAAGAAAGGTTGAGGAAAATTTCTTTACACAGTTGCTGGAGCATGGAGTGCTTTCCCACATGGAGTGGTTGTGGCAGGAACCTTGCATCTTTCTTTAACTCGGAGAGATTTGTTGAGAAATCTGGGTGAAAGACCATGGTTCCTAGTGGATCACAAAGATCAGTAGAGAAGACAAATTAAATGAGTTAATAGGAGTCAGTTAAGACCAAACTTGAGATTTGAAAGCCCATAGATTGCAGGAAGGTGAAGAGACTGAAGGAGGTGAGAAATTTCACAATTTTGAGGTCCTGGGATAGAATGAGTTTGAGTAAGAGACACATGTTTACTGAAGCCTAAAGTGTTTCATTATTCACGTATTGTTCAGTAGGAATGTGTCGCCCTTAAGTTTCCATAGAAAAACTGCCAGTGGGACGAAACTCCAAGTAGGCCTGTGTGTCTCAGTAACTATGGGGGCGATTTTCCCAGCCCCGAAGAGGCGGGTTTGGAGGTGGGACAGTTGGCAAAATCACAAAGTGAGGGCAGGTTCGGAACCCACCTTCACGCAATTTTGCCGGAGGCGGGTTTCATGGGTGCGATTCCGCCTCCATCAGCCAGAAGAGGTAGTTAAGACACTTAAATAGTCGTTAAGGGCCTCTATAAACCTATTTTGACAGGCCTTTGTTATTTTGCCACATTTTGTGCATGTTGTACGACCCTCCTAAACCACGCCAGCTAATCCTAACGGGTTGACAAGTGGGCGGCCTCCTCACAGCTGCAGCTCCACCATTAAAATGGAGCTTTCATCAGGGAGCGGTTGCAGGTGGCAGAACTTTTGTTCCACAGGTCTTTCAGCACTTTTAGCAGGCCTACAGAAGTCGGAGGTGCTGCAGCTTCTATCTCTCAACAGTGGGACCTCCTTGGAAGACCCTCTCCCCGCTTGGACTGAGCGCTTCCCCAACAGAGGTATCTGCCAGCAGCATGGAAATCATTTATTTCCTTTCATCATGGTCTTCAGATTCGGATGAGGAGCAGCCACGGCAGTAGCAGAACCAGGCAGCTCAGCAGCAGCAGGAGCGCCAACCTCCTGCTCACCCACCTGATGCTGCACAGGGCAGAAGGCGTTAGCGCATTGAAGCACGTCGCTGCAGGAGATACCCCCCTCTCAGGGTTTACAGACAGAGGATGAGCTACCTCAACATAAGTGAGCAGCAGTGCCAAAGGAGGCTGAGACTTTCGCGAGAGGTTGTCGGAGACATCTGCGCACTTCTGCACCAACACCTGGAGCCCAGGGGAGCGGGTGGACACCCTTTACCAATGGCTGTCAAAGTCACCGCCGCACTCAACTTTTTTGCCTCAGGCTCCTTCCAGGGATCATCAGCGGCATCTCCGAGTTGGCCATCCACAGTTGCATCACGCAGGTTACCGATGTCCTTTTCGCAAAGGTGCACAATTACATCCACTTCTCAAGGGATTAAGCAAGTATAACCGCGTGTTCAGTTGGCTTTGCAAATATGGCAGGCTTGCCAGTGGTGTAGGGCGTCATAGACTGCACACATGTGGCCCTTAGGGCACCCCATCACAACCCAGCTATCTTTGTCAACTGCAAGGGCTTCCACTCCCTCAACGTACAGCTGGTGTGTAACCACAAGAAGGAGATTTTGCATGTTTGCGCCAAGTTCTGTGGTAGTTGCCATGACTCGTTCATCCTGCGGAACTCTAGTGTTCCTCCGCTCTTCAATCCGCCAAAACAAGTTAACAGATGGCTCCTTGGTGACCAGGGCTGCCCCCTGAAGAAGTGGCTAATGACGCCGATCAGGAGGCCAGCTAACGAGGCTGAGGAGCGCTACAACGCCAGCCACATTTTGACCAGGTCCATCATCATTGGCTTGCTGAAGATGTGATTCCAGTGCCTTGACAGATCAGGTGGAGCCCTGCAGTATTCAGCAGCCAGGATCTCCAGAATGGTCGTGGTCTGCTGTGCACTGCACAACATGGCACAGCGTCGTGGCTTGCAGCTTCCTGATGAGCAAGTGGCTCAGTTCATAGCCTCCTCAGATGAGGAGGAGGAGGTGGATCGAGCGGCAGCATATCTACCAGCAGCAGCGGCAGCACGCGAGCACATGGCTGCCCGTGATGCAAGGGATGCACTCACCCTGGCCAGATTTGCATAGGTTGCCCATTGTGACACATGTGCTGGCTCCTTCTTCACACATGATAGACAATGGACATGACTCTCTGGCCACTAACCTGACCACGCAAGTGTCACGGAGCCCGCAATGTGGAGCTACCTAAGCCGAAATAACAGATGCCATCACGCCAACAGTTTACCATCACCTCATTTTAAAACATTCACACAGGGATGGCATTTCATCAATAAACAGAAACAATCACCCAATTTGCACACAGATCTGGAGGTTATATCTCTTGCCAGCTGGATCCACACAGCCTTGGTTTCTTTGGGAGGCCTCTTCCTCCCAGATGAGGGGAAGAGCACCTCCCTGCTAGCTCTCGCCCCCTCAACCAGCATACCCAGCGCCTCACCCGAGAACCTCGGGGAGGCCCTTGCCTTGGAGCTGGCCATTCTTCAAGGAGACAAAGGTTTGGAGGTGGTGTACCATCAACCAAAAACCAGTGGAATGAGCCATGGCAGCAAGCAGCCCATAAATGAAGCTGGATAAGTGACATCAGCAGAGGCGAGTTTCAGTCCCAAAAGACTAATTGGCCATGGGAACCCACATGTCTGAAATTAACTGGCCAATTAGGGGAAAATCGCAAATTTTTCCCACCTGACAGTGGAGGCGGGTTTGGAACCCATCCAAACCGAAACCCGCCTCCAATGGGAAAATCGCCCCCTTAAGGTCTGTAAATGCAGACACTTGCTTCACTGCACTTGCAGGAGTAAACAAGTGCACCAGAGGGCACTCTTGTTTCAAACAGTACAGTACCTTCAATGTTTCGCAAAAATAGATCTCCGCAGAGAGGGAGGTAAAATGGAAGAATGCTGCTTCAACTGGGGCTGCTCTTGCATAAAGGCTTGACAACAGGTCACCTGTCTGCCCCCAGCTAAAAACTGGTAGATGATCTGGGAAAGAAGGAATAAGTGAGAAGAGGCTGTTAACATGTTTTTAAAGAAGCATAAATGTATAAATCCTTCATTCTGCAATGATTTTAAGTAAAATCTGGGCAAGAAAATATGTAACTGAGCCTGTGGAATACATTAATTTGTTTACGTCCTTTAGTTCCGGAAATTATTATTTTTTAAACCGAGAACGGATGACCTTGTTTAGTAGTAGGGATGCCACCAGTCCGGTTTAAGACTGGACAGTCCAGTTCTTTTAGTAGGTTGTCCAGAAATCTGAAAAATGTTAACTGGATTTCAAAAGTCTGTTTGTAATTCTCTCCCCCCTCGCCCCTCAGCTGCTGTGTGTTACGATGCAGAAGCATTAGCTATTAAATTTTAGGTGAATTTTCATAATTCAAAACGGCTGAGAGATGCACGAACCCCACCCTTCAGGAGCTGCTGCCTCGTCCGTTTTTGTGCTTTCTAGTCATGTGTGCTGCTGGGAAACCGCCCTGAGCTAACCGTTTGGGCGCAATCCCCATCGTGGAATGCGGTGCAGTCTGTCCTTTATGTTACCCGTGCGAGTTTGCCTATGCCAAAGGCAACTACAACTCCATTTTTGCTTGTCTTGCAAAATTAAGGCTCTTGTCTTTTACTGTATAATAGAAAAGAACTTGGGGAAAAAAAGTTAGCAATTCTGCTGAAAATAGCAATTAGAAGAAATCTTCTCATTGTGTTTATGATTTGCTAACATGTTGCAACCAGAAGAAATCTTTCCTCATCCTCCCTCCTTTCCAATATATGGAATCGCAAGTGTGAACCAGCATTCTATATATCGTCATATAGCAGGCTGTGCCACAGTGTAGACTGCTTTCGTTTTTAAAATGATGACATTAATTCTATTTAATATGAGAATTTAACTACAAAAGGAAAGTCATTGTGGCAATTGCTAATTGAGTTATCCTTGAAATGTGCAACCCCGTGATGAGCAAAGGCAATCCAATAGTATTCAGAGGGATTATAAAGAAAAAAGACATTTCCCAAGGCACACGTAGCTGGTTAAAGAGAGTTGTGATACTGCACTTGGCCTAACTCCATAGTAACTAATCTCTTCACATCAGTAGATTCGAGTGACTGAAGTTTAAATGTCTTAATGGGTTATACAGCTTGCATGATGCTATGGAACAAGAGTACAAGTCACACTTGGAAGGGTAGAGGGGTTTAAAACTATTTATGCTTGATGGTAAAATTGTTCAAGACTTAAAATGTTTTTTAAAAGCACTTCAACTGTGTGCTAAGGATCAGGAAAGAGAGGACATTGTTCTCTTGTGCAAATACTGACTGAACCTCCCCCATAAAAAACATAAATAAAAAAAGTATCTGGGGTGTTTTTTTTCTTGATAAAGTGGCGGATAACCTTTTTGGCTGCCTGTTTCGTTTTCCAGATGAAAGTAGCCCGCCTAAGGACAAGAGCTCGTGGTTAAACATAAGGAAGAAAACGAAGAAACCAGTTCTTGGAGCAGCTTTTGGTGTTCGCCTAGAGGAGTGTCAGCCTGGTGTAAATAACAAGGTATTGGTTGTGTGTTCTTTCCATTACTAGGCTGAAAACGTTCATATATATGCCTTTATATCTTGACACATGCACCTGCTTATTATTTAAATTGGAACTTTATTTTAGCTCTGGAATTCTCTCCCTAAACCTCTCCGCCTCCCTACACCTCTCCTTTAAGATGCTCCTTGAAACCTACCTCTTTGACCAAGCTTCTGATCACCTGTCCTAATAACTCCTTATGTGGCTCAGTATAACGCTCCTGTGAAGCACCTTGGGACCAATGTTCCCTCTAATTTTGTCTGGTGGGGCTGCACGGGCCGTTCAGAGTACCGCGCATGCGGGGTTTTTGTATGGAAAAGCCGGCTGCGCGGGTTCCCTGGAGCACTGCGCGGCCGCAGCTTACAGGGAGCATAGTTTGGGACATTTTACTACGTTAAGGGTGCTATATAAATGCAAGTAGTTGTTGTTTGTTTCACTTTTTTGGTGAAGGAAAATATAGGGCGTGATCTTGCCAGCCCTGGGGAGGCGGGACTGCTGGGAAAATGGCAGAATCTGGGGGCGGGTGCCCATCCCGCCTCCGTGCCATCTTCCCGGGAGGCGGGTAGCATCTCCTGGAGGCGGGAATGGGATTACAGCCACTTAACTGCCTGTTAACAGGTAGTTAATGGGCAGATAAGAGGATTAACCCCATTTTACCCACACAAGTGCGGGCTTCCCGAAGGCTGCGAACCCCGCCAGGATCAGCGAGACGAGCAGGGGGTCGGAGGGGTGCCAAAGTGCGCTGTGAAGGTAAGTGATGGGTGCAAGTGTGGAGAGGTGAGTATGTGAGGTGAGTGGAAAGTGATAGAAAATGTTTACTTACCTTTGTTTCTTCCTGCAGGCTTCAACAGTTGGGGATGCGGAGACTCCCCGCATCTCACCGGCAGAGATGACAGAATGGCTGCTGCATTCTCCGATGCAACAACCATCTAATTTCTGCTCACAAAAGAGGTTTGATGAGTCTTGAAGACAAGAACTTATCAAACTGCAGAGAATGTCAGTGTTTGACAGCTTCACAGAGCTGGCAAACGATGACAATTCATCTGTCAAAAACTGGGCGGGCTTAACAAGGTCAATCAAGGGAAAATAGCATGGGTTGGCCAGAAGTTGATGGAGGTGGGACTAAAACCTGATAAGTGGGAGCCCCGCCTCCAAAAGCTCCCCCATTGGCAAAATCCAGCCCATAGTGTTTCATCTGTTTTATATTTCTGTTTTAGACAGTAAGTTAATTATTGCAGTATCGCGGCCTCGATATGTTGTTCAAATATTGATGTGTGTATGTATTTTTTCTTTCAGTTTATTCCGTTGATAGTAGAGATCTGTTGTAAATTGGTGGAGGAGAAGGGTTTGGAGTACACAGGGATCTACAGGGTACCAGGGAACAATGCCATGGTCTCCAGCCTACAGGAGCAACTCAATAAGGGAACAACTGATTTAAATACCTCAGAAGAAGTAAGCCTCCAATTCTTCTACAAACTTATTACTACCCTTTCTCTCTTTTGCATTTGTGTGAGTCATGGAAGGCCTGTTTTGCAGGAAATTAGCCTTTTGAGTTTTCTGACTGACCCTGTGTGGACAGCTCACCGTTGAGCAGCAGTCTCTAACCACAATCTATAACTATGGCGAACATGAGTCCAAAGCTAGACATAATTTGGCAGTTTTCGGTTAAAAGGCTGTAAGAAACATCAGATTTGACCCAGGCACCCGTGATTCTTTGCCTCGACTCTGTTACAGTTTCCATGGTTCGCGAAAGAATGGTGAACAGTATTTGCGTGGTGTCCTCTCTAATGGCATGTAATGGCTGCTTATATTGACTAATTTTGCCTTTGCAGAAATGGCAGGACCTGAATGTGATTAGCAGTTTGCTTAAACTGTTCTTCCGAAAGCTGCCTGAGCCTCTCTTCACAGATGGTGAGTAAAACATCTTAATAGTTCATTGGCTGCAATTTGAAAACAGTGAATCACTTGTACAATTTTAGAAGTGATTATACTATAGCTACAGCGATAAATGTCCATTTAGGGAAGCTGTGAACTATAATTTTTAAGTATTATAAAATGGTCATTGAGTTTCATGGGAAAAAAAGGGAGGAAAAACTTTCCAGTTATTTGGTGCCTTTTCACATCAAACAGACGTGCCAAAGTGCTTCTTAGACAAAGAATGATTTTGAAGTGTAATGACTGTGATTTAGGCAAAGTAGTCAATTTGTACACTGCAAGGTCCCATAAACAGCAATGTGATGAATTACTAGTTAATCTGGTTGAGGAAGTACCCTTGACCCCTCTTTCCTTGCAAACTACCACCCCATCACCAACCTCCTTTTGCTCTCCAAATCCCTTGAACGTGTTGTCACCCCTCCCAAATTCATAACCATCTTTAATGCAACTCCACGTTTGAACCTTTCTAATTAGATTTACACTCCTGCCACAGCACAGAAACGGCCCAAGTCAAAGTCACAAATGACATCCTCTGTGACTATGGCCGCGGTATACTAGTCCTGCTCGACCTTCTCAACCTGTCTGCAACCTTTGACACAGTTGACCAAACCATCCTCCTCAACGCCTCTCCTCCATTGTCCAGCTGAGTGGGACTACCCTCACCTGGTTTCACTCTTGGGTATCCAGATAATTTCCTGCAATGGCTTCTCTTCCCGCCCCAACACCATTATCTCTGCAGGATCTATCCTTGGGCCCCCCCGCCATCTCTCATCGACAAACTGCCCCTCGGCGACATCATCCAAAGTCAGATTCTACGTACGCTGACGACACCCAACTCTACCTTACCACCACCTCTTTCGACCCCTCCACTGCCTCTGTGTTGTCAGACAGCTTGTTCGACATCCAGCCCTCCAATTAGGCATTAGGAAGACCGAAGCCATCAGGCTGGATTTTGCTGGGTCCCACTCACACAGTGCGGGGGGACCCGGGAGACATTGGGAAACCCGGAAAGTTGGGTTTCCCGGCACGCAGTGGAGTTTTATGACCTCCAACCCATTCGTTCTTGCCTCTGAAAATTCCAGCCATTGTCTTCAGCCACACCACAAGCACCATTCCCTAACCACCGATTCCATTCCCCCACCTGGCCACTGTCTCTGGCTGTACCAGACTGTTTCCAGCCTTGGCGTCCTATTTGACCCTGAGCTGAGCTCCTGACCAAAGACTGATCTACTTCCACCTCCACAATACCGCCTGTCTCCACCCCATCTCAGCTGCTGAAACCCTCATCCATGCTTTTCTTCCCTCCAGCTCGACTATTTCAATGCTCTCCTGGCCGGCCTTCCAACCTCCACCCTCCATAAACTTGAGCTCATCCAAAATTCTGCTTCTAACCCAGATGTGAGGGTGCTACCAGCAGAGCCAAGCTGATAAATAGCTGCAGCTAACTTATGCATTGATGTTTCCTGTATTTTACAGATAAATACAATGATTTCATTGAAGCCAACAGACTGGAGGATGCGGCGGAAAGACTTCAAACATTTAAGAAACTGGTAAATTGTACTAGATTACAGAACTGAACTGTTAACCCCTTGAATATATTCTAACTCTGGATAACTATACCTGCATTTGCAGCTTATAGCAAATTAACATTATAAGAACATAAGAAATAAGAGCAGGAGTTGGCCACATGGCCCCTCGAGCCTGCTCCACCATTCAATAAGATCATGACTGATCATCGATCTCAACTCCATTTTCCTGCCCAATCTCCATATCCCTGGATTCCCCTAGAGTCCAAAAATCTATCTATTTCAGCCTTGAATGTACTCACTCTGGGGCAGAGAATTCCAAAGATTCACAACCCTCTAAGTGAAGAAATTCCTCCTCATCTCAGTCTTAAATGGCCGACCCCTTATCTTGAGACTATGCCCCCTAGTTCTAGACACTCCAGCCAGGGGAAACAACCTCTCAGCATCTACCCTGTCAATCCCCTTCCAGAATCTTGTATGTTTCAATGAGATCACCTCTCATTCTTCTAAACTCCAGAGAGTATCGGCCCATTCTACTCAATCTCCCCTCATAGGACAGCCCCCTCATCCCAGGAGTCAATCTAATGAACCTTTGTTGCACCGCCTCCAAGGCAAGCATATCCTTCCTTAGATAAGGAGACCAAAACTGTGCACAGTACTCCAGGTGTAGTCTCACCAAGGCCCTGTACAATTGTAGCAAGACTTCCTTACTCTTACACTCCAACCCCCTTGCAGTAATGGCCAACATGCCATTTGCCTTCCTTATTGCTTGCTATTATCAACGTCTGTTGGAAATGATTAAAAAATTAAAGCTGACATCCCTTTTAAAGAGCTCTTCCTGCTCCAAATCATTTAAATCGACCCTTAACCTTCTTTGCTCTAAGGAAAACAATTCCAGCTTCTCCAGTCTCCACGTAACTGAATTCCCTCATTTCTGGTACCATTCTGGTAAATCTCTTCTACACCCTCTCCAAAGCCTTGACATCCTTTCTAAAGTGTGGTGCCCAGAATTTGACACAATACTCCAGCTGAAGCCTAACCAGTGATTTATAAAGGTTTACCATCACTTCATTGCTTTTATACTCTACGCCTCTATTTATAAAGCCACGGATCCTGTATGCTTTTTTTTAACAGCTTTATCAACTTGTCCTGCCACCTTTAAAAATTTGTGTATGTGAACTCCCAGGTCTCTCTGTTCCTGCACTCCCTTTAAAATTGTGCCATTTAGTTTATACTGCCTCCCTTCATGTTTCTTTCCAAAATGCATGATTTCACACCTCTGCATTAAATTCCAGCTGCCATGTGTCTGCCCATTTCACCAGTCTGTCTATGTCCTGATGTCTGCTACTATCCTCCTCACTGTTTACTGCAGTTCCAAGCTTTGTGTCATCCCCAAACTTTGAAATTATGCCCTCTATACCCAAGTCCAGGTCATTAATATATACCCAAAAGAGCAGTAGCGCCAGACTTTCCTCCTGAGAAACAGCCGTTCATTACAACTCTCTACTTTCTGTATCTCAGCTTTTGCCTTTACAAGGAGATCGTAGATTGGACAGAAGCACTTATGTTTAATTTTTAGACACAGTTTCTGTTGCATTAGAATTTATAGTAACTGAACATGAATGTGTTCTTGTATAGTAATGAGGCTTGTATTATTTCAGCTTCGGAACTTACCGGAATATTATTTTGAAACCCTGAAGTTCCTCACAGGACACCTGAAGACTGTAGCAGATCACTCTGAAAAGAACAAGGTACCCTGTACTCTTTCAACAGTTTGCCAATTACTAGGGTACCAAACATAACATTGCTGTTTCCACAGTATTTCCTACATATGTGGTAAATTATTAAATCCAACATCAGCAGCTTGCAATGCCAAGCAGTGGTGGGAAAAGAGTTACGAGAGGTGACGGAAGCTGTAGTTAAATGGGTAGTTTGGAGGATGCTTTTTGAAAGAGGAAAAAGACATAGGAAGGTGCAAGTTTTTAGGGCGCGAGCTGTAGAATGGGACCAAGACGGTTAAATATTCTGCCTATGAAGTTGTGACTGAAGCAAGGGGGTGCGAATTACGCCAGAGCTGAAAGAGCGGAGGGTAGGGTTGGAGGAGGTTGCGGAGTTAGGGAGGGGCAAGGCTGTGGAGCAAATTGTAAATGGCACAAGGATTTTGAATCCTGTGCGTTGGGGGGGATCAAATAATTGCTCAGCACAACAGTAGGAAAGCTCAGTCAACGTGTGGGGGGAACCCAGCAGTACGATGCCTCTTCATACATCCACTCAATAGTTAAGAAGGCAGACTCACCATTGCTGCACTTCCAGTGCTTAGCTTCACTGGAAGGGAGCACAAATCGGAGATAGAGCTATAGCAACGTAGCCTCAATTCCCTAACCCATGCTCCTGTTTAGAAAGGCTCCATTTGGGGAGCATAGCCCCATGAGTGAAAAGGAAACATTTCCCAGGCTATGGGGAAAGAGCAGGGGAGTGGGACTGATTAGAAAGCTCTTTCAAAAAGTTGGTACAGGCAAGAAGGGCTGAATAGCCTCTTCCTGTGCTGTTTGATTCTGAGTCCTCCCATAGTGTGCATGTATAAACCTATCTCCTGTCTGTTATTTTCCCCTCACGCTCAGCATCAAGTGTGTACCTTAGGTAGGAGAAAGTTTTAGTAATAAACTTGGTTTTGGGGGTTATGTTTCAGGTATGATATTCACCTGCTCACACTTAAGCTATAATAAACCTTGTAATTATCTATTAATAAAAGTCCAACAGCAAAATGACACTTTTGTAGCTTTGTATTTTTAATATGCCCATGATTCCGCTGAACAGAAACTTGTACTCCAGCTTGACGTTGCGTTTTATTTCCTCCCTCTCAGATGGAACCACGAAATTTGGCATTGGTATTTGGCCCGACCCTTGTCAGGACATCAGAAGACAAAATGATTGACATGGTGACGCACATGCAAGATCGGTACAAAATCATTGAAACCTTAATACAGCATGTAAGTTTAACCTTTTTCCTTATGATTGAATTATATGGATGATATATTGAGGGGAATCAGTGGTGAGGAGGACAGAAATTCATGACTGGATAATCATACCCTGGCTTGTTGACCCAAATGGCCTTTCCCACTCCAGACCACCTTAATGCGGTTATGAGGACTATAGCAGTGTTGTTTTCAAGGCAGTCTGATCTTAGTAGCTTGAGCTACTACATCAGAGTCAGACATTGGCTTGTGACTGCATTAGAAAGGCCCATGTTGCTTATGTACACTAAGCAACTATTTATAGAGCAGTATTCACAGAGGCAGTAGATCATGTATGGCACAGAGGATTTAAAAAGTAGATTATAGTCTATATTTAGGTCCACTTTGAATATATGTTCATAATCAATATTTTGTGATTTCATGATTCCAGCAAAATAAGGGAAAACTCAGGTCCTGTTATAAAGATTTGTTTTCACATTTTTGTATCTTTATTTCCATGCTGATTGGTCTAGTTATAACTAATCTACATCATTGTTAGAACTTTAAACCAGTTCAGTTTCCTGATTAATGAGGGGCGAGTTGGCTAAGGTAGATTGGGAAACTACTTGAAATGGTATGGCGGTAGACGAGCAATGGCTAGCATTTAAAGAATTAATACATAATTTACAACAAATATACATTCCTTTAAGGCACAAAAACCCCACAGGAAAAGTGGTCCAACCGTGGCTAACAAGAGAAGTTAAAGATAGTATTAGATCAAAGGAAGAGGTTTATAATGTTGCCAAGAAGAGTAATAAGCCTGAGGATTGGGAGGATTTTAGAATTCAGCAAAGGAGGACCAAGAAATTGATACGGAAAGAGAAAAAAGAATATGAGAGTAAATTAGCAAGAGACATGCAGATTGTAAACGTTTCTATAGGTATGTAAATAGGAAGAGATTAGTGAAAATAAATGTGGGCCCATTAGAGGCGGAGACAGGAACAATTATAATGGGCAATAAGGAAATGGCAGAGACAAGCACTGAGTGCGAGTCATCAGAGTGCTGTGAGTTTGGGTAAGTGTGAGAGTTCTTTAATTGTTATTTCTCTTTAAATCATTCTTGATAAGATTACTTAAGCAGTTTAAGTAAAGGGGAAAAGTTAAATATTTGGAATTCTGTTGGTTTAAGAAGAGTAAAACAAGGTTACACTGCAGTAGGAGTAAATTGGCACAGCAGGCAGTGGAAACCAGTTTTCTAACCAATCAGCAGGGGTGACTCATTTGGCTGTAAACAAACAAACAGTATAAAAAGACCAGTCCTAGTGCGAGCAAGCACTGAGTGCGAGTCATCAAAGAGTGCTGTGAGTTTGGGTAAGTGTGAGAGAGGGTAAGTGGGGTGTTAGGTGCTCTTTTCAAACTTTAACTCTGTGGGTTGTAGTTAATAAGGCCTTTCTGGCGCAGAGTGACTTTTGGTAAACCATTTAACTGGTGTAACTAGAGGGATTGATTTAATTTAAATTCAATTAATTAAAGGGGATACTAGCATCTAAAATCGGGCAGAGGGTGTCCATAACTAACAATAAAAAATTTAATTAATTACATAGAATGGAGCAGGTGATGTGTTACTGTTGCGAGATGTGGGAGCCGGTGAACCCCATTGAGGCTCACGGTGATTACGTCTGTGACAAGTGTCTGCTGCTACAGCAACTCCAGCTCCGTGTTGATGAGCTGGAGTCTGAGCTTCAGACACTGCGACACATCAGGGAGGGGGAGAAGTACCTGGACTCTGTGTATCAGGAGGTGGTCACACCTATGAAGTTAATTAATTCAGATGTAGCCCATGGTCAGGGACAGGACGGTGTGACTACGAGTGAGGCAGGTACGGGGATCCAGGAAGCAGAGCTGGAGGAGCCGCAGCCCTTGCTCTTGTCCAACAGATTCGAGGTTCTTACTCCCTGTGGGGACAGGAGCAGGGACTGCAAGGAGGATGAGCAACCTGGCCACAGCACCGTGGAACAGGGGGCCATTCAAGAGGGGGGAGTAAATAGAAATGTTGTAGTGGTAGGGGATAGTATTATTAGGGGGATAGATAGAGTTCTCTGCAGCCGAGAGCGAGAGTCCCGAAGGCTGTGTTGCCTACCCGGTGCCAGGGTTAAGGACATCTCCTCTGGGCTGGAAAGAAACTTGCAGTGGGAGGGGGTGGATCCAGTTGTCGTGGTCCATGTTGGTACAAACGACGTAGATAGGACTAGGAAGCCGGTTCTGTTAAAGGAGTATGAGCAGCTAGGGGTCAAATTAAAAAACAGAACCTCAAGGGCCTGAGCCACGAGCGAATTTGGCTAGGACAAATAAAATTAGAGAGTTAAATGCGTGGCTCAAAGACTGGTGTGGGAGAAATGGGTTTTGCTTCCTGGGACACTGGCACCAGTACTGGGGCAGGAGGGAGCTGTTCCGTTGGGACAGGCTTCACTTGGCCAGTGCTGGGACTAGAGTCCTGGCGGATCATATAACTAGGGCTGTAGCGAGGGCTTTAAACTAACTAGTGGGGGGGAGGTTCCTAGAGAGTAAATAATAAAAATGACAACAGAGAAGGTCATAGACTCAGGTAGCAGTGGGGAAATTAAAAACCAGAGCGTGTCAGGAAGGGGCAGAAGGTATGGAGTAAAAGGTAAAGTAATAAAAAGGGCAAAAGCAGGAACTAAGTGTCACAAAACATATTTGAAAGTTCTCTATCTGAATGCACGTAGCATTCGTAACAAAATAGACGAGTTAATGGCACAAATAACTACATATGGGTATGATCTTGTGGCCATTACAGAAACATGTCTGCAGGGTGACAATGCCTGGGAATTAAACATACCAGGTTATTTAATGATCAGGAAGGACAGGCAGGAAGGAAGGGGAGGTGGGGTGGCTATGTTAATAAAGGAAGAAATCACTAATACAGAGAAATGATATTGGATCAAAAGATCAGGATAATGAAACAGTTTGGGTGGAGATAAGGAATAATAAGGGGAAAAAAACACTAGTGGGCGTAGTCTATAGGCCTCCGAACAGTTGCAACTCTGTTGGACGGAGTATCAATCAGGAAATAGTTGAGGCTTGTAATAAGGGAACATCTATAATTATGGGGGATTTTAACTATCATATTAATTGGACAAATCAAATTGGGCAGGGCTGCCTTGAGGATGAGTTCATTGAGTGTATTAGGGATGGGTTTCTTGAGCAGTATGTAACTGAACCGACCAGGGGGCAAGCAACCTTAGATCTGGTCCTGTGTAACGAGACAGGATTAATTAAAAATGTCCTAGTAAAGGATCCCCTTGGAATGAGTGACCATAACATGGTTGAATTCCATATTCAATTAGAGGGTGAGAAGGTTGCATCTCAAACAAGCGTGCTAAGCTTGAATAAAGGAGACTATGAAGGTATGAGAGCGGAATTGAGTAGAGTGGATTGGGAAAATAGATTAAAGGGTAAGACGATACATGATCAGTGGTGTACATTTAAGGAGTTATTTTACAACTTCCAAAAAAAATATATTCCACTGAGAAGAAAAGGGTGTAAAAGAAAAGACAGCCATCCGTGGCTAAGTAAAGAAATTAAGGATAGTATTCGACTAAAAACAAGGGCATATAAGGTAGCCAAATCTAGTGGGAGGATAGAGGATTGGGAAAACTTTAAAAGACAGCAAAAAAATAACAAAAAGATTGATTAAGAAAGGGAAGATAGATTATGAAAGTAAATTAGCAAAAAATATAAAAACAGATAGTAAGAGTTTTTATAGTTATATAAAAAGAAAAAGGGTGGCTAAAGTAAATGTTGGTCCCTTAGAGGATGAGACCGGGAAATTAATGGTGGGAAATATGGAGATGGCAAAAGCACTGAATGAATATTTTGTATCAGTCTTTACAGTAGAGGACACTAAGAATATCCTAACACTGGACAAACAGGGGGCTATAGGGGGGGAGGAGCTAAACACGATCAAAATCACTAAGGAAGTGGTACTCGGTAAAATAATGGGACTCAAGGCGGATAAATCACCTGGACCTGATGGCTTACATCCTAGGATCTTGAGGGAAGTGGCGGTAGGGATTGTGGATGCATTAGTAATAATTTTCCAAAACTCCCTGGACTCGGCAAAGGTCCCGGCAGACTGGAAAACTGCTAATGTAACACCCTTATTTAAAAAGGGCAGTAGACAGAAGGCTGGAAACTATAGACCGGTTAGCCTAACATCTGGTAGGTAAAATTTTGGAGTCCATTATTAAGGAGACAGTAACAGGACATTTGGATAATAATTTAATAGGACAAAGTCAGCATGGTTTTATGAAGGGGAAGTCATGTTTGACAAATTTGCTGGAGTTCTTTGAGGAAGTAACATATAGGGTGGATAAAGGGGAACCAGTGGACGTAGTGTATTTAGACTTCCAAAAGGCATTTGACAAGGTGCCACACAAAAGATTATTGCTTAAGATAAAAAATCACGGGATTGGGGGTAATATTCTGGCATGGATAGAGGATTGGCTATCTAACAGAAGGCAGAGAGTTGGGATAAATGGTTCATTCTCAGACTGGCAATCAGTAACCAGTGGTGTTCCGCAGGGGTCAGTGCTGGGTCCCCAACTCTTTACAATCTATATTAACGATTTGGAGGAGGGGACCGAGTGTAACATATCAAAGTTTGCAGATGATACTAAGATGGGAGGGAAAGTAGTGAGTGAGGAGGACATAAAAAACCTGCAAGGGGACATAGACAGGCTAAGTAAGTGGGCAGAGATTTGGCAGATGGAATACAATACTGGAAAGTGTGAGGTTATGCACTTTGACAGGAAAAATCGTAGAGCAAGTTATTATCTTAATGGCAAGAAACTGGAAAGTACTGAAGTACAAAGGGATCTGGGGGTCCTGGTGCACGAAACTCAAAAGGTTAGTATGCAGGTGCAGCAAGTGATTAAGAAGGCCAATGGAATGTTGGCTTTCATTGCTAGGGGGATAGAATATAAAAATAGGGAGGTATTGCTTCAGTTGTACAAGGTATTGGTGAGACCGCACCTGGAATACTGTGTACAGTTTTGGTGTCCATACTTAAGAAAAGACATACTTGGTCTCGAGTCAGTACAAAGAAGGTTCACTCGGTTAATCCCGGGGATGAGGGGATGGACATATGAGGAGAGGTTGAGTAGATTGGGACTCTACTCATTGGAGTTCAGAAGAATGATAGGCGATCTTATTGAAACATATAAGATTGTGAAGGGGTTGGATCGGGTGGATGCGGGGAGGATGTTCCCGATGATGGGTGAAACTAGAACTAGGGGGCATAGTCTTAGAATAAGGGGCTGCTCTTTCAAAACTGAGATGAGGAGGAACTACTTCACTCAGAGGGTGGTAGGTCCATGGAATATGCTGCCCCAAAAAGCTGTAGAAGCTACATCATTACATAAATTTAAAACAGAAATAGACAGTTTCCTAGAAGTAAAGGGAATTAAGGGTTACGGGGAGCGGGCAGGAATTTGGACATGAGTCTAGGTTCGGATCGGTCATGGCCCTGTGGGTAGCGGAGCGGGCCCAGGGGCCGTGTAGCCTGATCCTGCTCCTATTTCGTGTGTCTAATTCTGTTAGATTCAGGAGATGGTTCTGTGATAGTAGATTGGTGGTTAGGATCAGATCAGCCATGATCTTATTGAATGGCGGAGCAGGCTCGAGGGGCCGATTGGCCTACTCCTGCTCCTATTTCTTATGTTCTTAAACAAGTACTTTATCTCTGTCTTCACGGTAGAAGACACAAAAAAATACCGGAAATAATAGGGAACCATGGGTCTAGAGAGATTGAGGAACTTAAAGAAATCAGTATAAGTAAAGACATAGTACTGGAGAAATTAATGGGACTAAGCGGCGACAAATCCCCTGGACCTGATGACCTGCATCCTCGGGTTTTAAAAGAGGGAGCTGCAGAGATAGTGGATGCACTGGTATTAATCCTCCAGAGTTCCCTAGATTCTAGACCAGTCCCCAAGGATTGGAAGGTAGCAAACATAACCCCGCTATTTAGGAAAGGAGGAAGAGAAAAAACGGGGAACTATAGGCCAGTTAACCTGACATCAGTAGTAGGCAAAATGCTAGAATCTATTATTAGGGGCGTGGTAACAGGGCACTTAGAAAATAGTAATCTGATTAGGCAGAGTCAGCATGGTTTTATGAAAGGGAAATCGTGTTTGACAAATCTGTCTGAGTTTTTTGAAGATGTAACTAGTAGGATGGATAAGGGGGAACCAGCAGATGTAGTGTATTTGGATTTTCAAAAAGCATTCGATAAGGTGCCACACGAGGTTATTACACAAATTAGGACTTATGGGATTGGGGGTAATATTGAGGATTGGTTAGTGGACAGAAAACAGAGAGTAGGAATAAATAGGGACTTTTCAGGTTGGTAGGCTGTAACTAATGGGGTACCGCAAGGATCAGTGCTTGGGCCTCAGCTATTTTCAATCTACAATTAATGACTTAAATGAAGGGACTGAGTGTAACGTATCCAAGTTTGCTGATGATACAAAGTTAGGTGGGAAAGTAAGCTGTGAGGAGGACACAAAGAGGCTACAGAGAGATGTAGACAAGTTGACTGAGTGGGCAAGGACATATACAATGTGGGGAAGTGTGAAGTTATCCACTTTGGTGGGGAAAAACAAAAAAAGCAGAATATTTTTTGAATGGTGAGAGACTGGGAAATGTTTGCACTCAGAGGAACCTGGGTGTCCTTGTACATGAATCACAGAAAGTTAACATGCAGGTACAGCAAGCAATTAGGAAAGCAAATGGTATGTTAGCTTTTGTTACAAAGGGATTAGAGTATAAGAGTAAAGATTATACAGGGCATTGGTGAGACCACACCTGGAGTACTGCGTACAGTTCTGGTCTCCTTACCTAAGGAAAGACATACTTGCCCTAGAGCGAGTGCAACGAAGGTTCACTTGACTGGTTCCTGGGATGAGGGGATTGCCCTATGAGGAGAGAGTGAGTAGACTAGGCCTATATTCCCTAGAGTTTAGAAGAATGAGAGGTGATCTAATTGAAACATTTAAAATTCTTAAGGGGCTTGACAGGGTTAATGCTGGGAAAATGTTTCCCCTGGCTGGGGCACCAAGAACATGGGGTCACGGTCAAAGAATAAGGGGTCGGCCATTTAGAACTGAAATGAGGAGAAATTTCTTCACTCAAAGGGTTGTGAATCTTTGGAATTCTCTACCCCAGAGAGCTGTGGATGCTCAGTTGTTGAGTATATTGAAGACAGAGGTCGATAATTTTTTGGGAACGAAGGGAATTTAAGGATATGGGGATAGTGCGGGAAGATGGAGTTGAGGTAGAAGATCAGCCATGATCTTGTTGAATGGAGGAGCAGGCTCGAAGGGCCAAAATGGCCTCTCTCTTGCTCCTATTTCTTATGTTGTTCTTAACCTGCATTGCCTGAATTCTGACAAGGCCAGACTCCCACTGCCAGCAAAGTTTACTGTTTTGATCTCCAGTGACTTCAGAGAGTTTAACTGAGCATAGGAGTTGATTGCATATCGTGTACAGTAATGGGAAAGAAATTAACCAGAAGCAGGGGGCACCTGCTCAAGTTTAGAAGAATTCTGTGACCAAGGAACCTTAATGGGAACAAATATATAGCGTATATATAAAGGACAATGTTTGGTGTGCTGAATACTATCGATATCCATTAGAATCTTTGGAATGTGGTGTCTCTTTGAAGCACTGACATTTCAATTAAGTTTTGACACAATAATAACTAATGAACTCATAAGGTTATTGATTTTAACTAATTTACTGAGTTGTTGCTCGTGTCTGGCTTCGTCTCTCGCTCTGTTAAATTTACTAATACAGGAAACTTTGGTTTATCCGGAGGTTGTATGCCCGGAAACCTTGATCTAACGGCAGAAATCAGCAGCCGTTTTGGTTAGTTTTTTTTTCTTCTAGCATTTTTTTTTTAACTGTCAGGCTCTGGAAAGCGTCTCTGTAGCTTAGCAACAGCTTCAGAGACACTTCCAAGGTACGGGCCGAGTGTTTACAAGCTGTTGCTAAGCAACAGTGTTTGTTGTCAGATACGGAGATGAAAACCTCCGTATCCTTCAACATTAGCGCTGGTCTATCCGGAAGTTTTGATAGATCGGCAGCAGCTCGGTCCCGTCGGTGCCGGATATCAGAACTTTTCCTGTACTGTACAGAGTAAATGCTCCTCTGCTTGACACTAATCCTTCCAGTGTTTCAATCAGTGGTGTGATCAGCCGTCATCCAGAATCATGGCACTTGTGGATTGTAGATGGGCCACCTGATATTAAAGCTTAAACTGGTAATTTCCCAACCCTCCCACCAGAGATGAATTCCAAAATTTGTATTAAAACCTGATAAAACCCTTAAACAAAATAATGTTGCGACAACAAGACTGCTTCTCCCTCACCATAAACGGGTGGGATGATGTGCAGATAGCAGCATGTCCCTCTCCTTTGGAATATTTAATTCTAATTCATTGATTCAGTTCACCACCCGATGTGGCATTGAGCACAGTGTGAATTAAGGTCCACATTTTCTGATTGTGAACGTTTTGTTGTAATTTTGACCATTATGGCCCCGATTTTCTGCCAGTCGTCGGGCGGGTTTTCAGGCAGGCGGGGGCCGAAAATCGCAGGAATAGGGGGTCGCGCCCCCCCCCCCCCCCACGCCTGATTCCCCGCCCCGTCTGACTTTCGAACCGCCGTTTCTCTGCGACCCGAATCAGTCCCGCCCGCCGCTGGCGGGACTGGCCGTCCGGACCCTAATCACCAATTATTGGCATGTTTAATGCCATTTTAAGGGGCCCTTGCAATTTTCAAGGGTTCCCCACACTAAACACGCCTGCGGGGAACCCCGCTGATGAAACCTGCCGTGAAGCTTGCTGGCTTGCTTGCTCTCAGCTGCAGGTCATTCGGGAAAGCTGTGATTTAATCGGAGAGCATTTGTATGTTGAAGGACCTTGTTGTTGCAGGCTTGATGCTACTTCTTCAAGGCTTAGGCACAGCTGTGGAAGGTTGGAGCCTCACACACTTCTCCAATGTGATCTCCTGGGAAGCCCCTCTCGCCACCCTCACTCAGCGCTTCCTCAGCGGAGGCATCTATCAGAAGCATGGGACGCCTTTTTTTCCTTCCCTTCTTGCCATTAGAGGATCTCCAGCAGCAGAGGCGGCAGCAGCAGAACCAGGAACAGCAGGATGAGCACCAGGAGCACCAGGCTGCTGCTCACTCACCTGAAGCTGCACAGGCCAGAAGGGGCCAGCGCTTGGAAGTGGCTTGAGAGCACCTTGCTGCGCTTTAGGGGGCCATGGGGACCCGTATCTGCACTGGCAGTCCTACTCGGAAGGACTTCCGTGAAGGTCTGGTTTCTCTGTTCAATAGATGGCCAACGCTCCTCAAGAGATGTCATTCTCTTATGAGCACTCACCATGTTTCCCGTACCCTGGCGAGTTATCTCCTCCATGGGGGTTGCCAACCTTTCCATGGTGTTGCGTTCATGCGCCAATGACTCCACAAAGGCTCTGCTCATGGTTGCTATGGACTCCTCCATTCGCTCCACACTCGCAGCAACCCTGGAGACAAAACCTGCCAGAGACTCCTGCATCTGTGCATGGAGATCCATCACCTCTTCTCTTGCGGATGGACCCAGAGGCAGAGGGTCGACATGCAGCGCAGCTGAGCTGAGCTGGCAGAGTCCTGCGCCTTCCGACGAGGACTCTCCACTGCTGTCCCTGTCTCCAGAATCTGCTGAGGCTCACTTGTGAGCTGTGAAACACCAGGTGACAACACTACTCTATGTCCCGAAGGTCCCCCCGAGGTGTGAGTGTCTGCGCTGGTGCTGGGTGCGCTTACTTCTGCTGACGCTGCGCCCTCAGAGGTTGGAGCTTCCTCTGAGGAGTCTGGCTGCACAGCCTCTTCCTCCTCCACAGTGGGGACGGGGGCTCTGGATGGTCCTGTGGGGGAGTAGAGGAAGGAGTTAGAGATGTGATGCCAAGGTTACATGCACATTCGAGTTGACATCTGCTGACACCTGCATCCATGCAGCCTTGGTCTCAGTGGGAGGCCTCTTCCTGCCTGACCTAGGGAAGAGGACCTCCCTGTGGGCCCTAACCCCATCCAATAATGCCTGCAGTGAAGCTTCGTCAAATTTGGAGGCAGCTCGGGGTCTGGCACTGGCCACAGCTGCTGCAGGCTCCTCTGCCATCCTGAATGGTTCATTTGGAAGCCAACTGAGGAAGCAATGCTTGCTGTGGACCTTGAAAGCACCACGAATGATGACATCATACTGTGGGGCTTTCTGACTAGAAATGGACAATTAGCAAGGCTGTCCACACGCTGGAAATTAATTGGCCACTTGAGGGAAAATTGCGTGCAGCTGGCTGACCATTTTTTTCAGGTCAGAACCCCACATTCGGGGAATCCAACCATTTCCCACACAATCCACAAAATTGGGCCCTATGTCTCCAACAATCAGCTGGCCTACTTTCATGTATTCTTGATGTCGGACTCCAAAAATTAGTGTTTAAAACAAAAAAATGAAGAGTAAACAATAATTCAGACGTGATTCCGCCAAGAATGTTTTCACGGTCTGGAGTGTTGTTTAATTTTTTACTAACAGTAACTTCACATCTCTGAGTAGCACCAAAGGAAGTTTTTCTATATTAATGGTGCTTTCTAAGTGCAAGTTGTGGTTGATCACTATGTGGCACACGAACCCCTTTTACCTTTCTGCTGTGTAAGTGCACCAATGCATGCAGTTTATTTGGGTTACTTCTGAAACCAGTATGTTTGCATTTTTTCAGTATGATTGGTTTTTCAATGAAGACCGGGACATGGACGAAAAAGTAAGTGCTATTCTATCTAACTCCTAGGCATTAGGCAAGATCTGCTTTCATAAAAATACATGCAATATATGGGTGAACTAGAAGAGAATGCTTAAGGAATTAATTATAAGATAAGGAAACCTCTAACTGAATGTGATTTAGGGAATAATGACCTCGCACTTAATAAATGGAACATTTGGAAAAGAAGTGGAGAGGTTCCTAATGTAATAGAGGGGAACTGGTATCAGTAAAGGCAGACGTGAGATGAAAATGGTCTGAGCAGCTCCTGTACATGGGGCCTAAATAACTTGTCAGTGAAATTAACAAAGAAATCCCAAACCGAGCAAAAAATACTAAAATAAACCCTTCCAAACTTGTAGGTGTCACATGAAAAACATCCAGATGGCAAAGAACCAGAGGTTTATTGCACAGAAGGAGGCCATTCATCCCATCATATCTGTGCTGCGTCTTCACTATAGCAACCCAAAACTAATCCTTCTGCTTTGCTGTCTTCCCATAGCAGTGTATCTATTCTGCTTCAAGTCGTTGTCCAATTTACCGTAACAGTTATAATGGTGTCTTCCTTAATTACTTTCTGTGGTAAAGAATTCCATGCTCCAGCAACCAGCTGTATAAAGAAATTTACCCTCATCTCTCATCACTCTCTGATCATTTTAAAATCAATAACCAGAGGAAATGGTCTTTCCCTAGTCACACTATTCACCCTATTCACTCCATCATAGTTTTAAATTCTCAATTAAATCTCCATTGGCTATGAAGATCTAAACGATCCTTATTTAATATTAATTTGTGCAGTGGGTTTCATCAATAGTTGCCTAATAGTAAGGATCTTTTAGAGGTGAAAAATTGTCCTTCAGGTAGAGCAGAGTAATGCTGACTTTGTCTCTCTCCTCCTGTCACTTTCTGAGCACCGAATAACATTGTTCTCATGGAGAAATCTATAACGAACGTGACAATTCTGACTGACTAGAGATACATGAATGCGAGCACCCTTGATAAGACAGATGTAAATATTTGCAACCAAGAAACAATGTTGAAAACAATATTGAGACAAAATAAGTTTTTTTTTACATTTATTTTGATGTTCTAGGCTCCAGTTGACCATGTAGGTAATACAGAGTTACAACCAGTACCAAACATAGACCATCTGCTGTCAAACATTGGGAGAACAGGAGGAGCACCAGGAGATATGTCAGGTAACAGAAAACTTTCAATACTGTATAACCCTGACTCTTCCAAACTGATGTACTGTGCCAAACTATAGAGTGGAAGGTACCAGATCTGAGATATGTGTATGTCTTAGAAAGGTTTCATAGTAGTTTCAAGACATTTCCTTTTCAACTTTGCTTTATTTTGATGGTTGTATAAGTAGAGTAGCTGAATAAGATTTAAGATCGACAGGTCAAAGTAATAGGTAGGTTGATTTCTTGAGCAAAATGTCGGCTTGAGTTCTTGAGTGGCACCTTGCTGTTTGTGCTGAAGAATGTGTATCATTCACAAGTATCAACAGGAAATTCCATTGGTTTTCGATAGCACAGTAAGATGTTCACAGCCGAAATGTATCATGGGGATCTGTTTCCATTCATGCCTGAACCTATTTTCTCATGTATTATGGGTATCTTAACAAGATATCTAAAGTGACTCAAATAAGACAGAGGCTCACTCTTTTGTTCAACTGTTTATTTTGACACATGATTTGGCATGGCCTGACATCTTATAACAACACTGTGCAAATTCCTGCACACACGAGACTTGCTGTCCATGTACAGGTATTTTGTATAAAAAGTCTCAGACAGTGAAAATGCCAATTTCTATGCAAACCTGAGCAATAAATTACTTAGCCTATTTATTAAATAGGGAGTGTTTCTAACAAATTGCTTCAAACAAATTGCTTCAGTTAAGC
Source organism: Somniosus microcephalus (assembly GCF_052327205.1). Lineage (NCBI taxonomy): Eukaryota > Metazoa > Chordata > Chondrichthyes > Squaliformes > Somniosidae > Somniosus > Somniosus microcephalus. Next base: position 9,194,731 of record NC_141010.1, read on the forward strand.
TGTAAAACTGTAATATACTGTATATTATTGGGATATATTCATATGTGGTCTTCAAATATTTCCTGAAGTCACAGGGAATGGGTTAAACATCCAACATTCAAGCTCACTAACCAATGTATGCCTGATGACTTTAGTCAGTTCCCAACCAGCTGATACTGAATCTCTCTGCATTGGTATCAGGCTGTCTGTTTGTCTGTCCTTGCATTAGCATAATGATCTGAAGAGAAACTGGGAGACAAAAACAACTGCTCATCTTCTGCCTGGTCCTGATACTGCCAGGATTCCAGCAGTAACACCAATGGATAATCACTTTGTTACACACAGTGATCATTGCTGTTCCAAATTTCAGCTGAAAGTCGCTCCTGACCAGGCTTTTTTTTTGTCACTGATGAAAATATAATGGCCCAGAAATTCTGTTCGCAGCCCTCCCGCGGGCGGAGGGCTGCGATCCTGAAAAATCTGCGCCTGGACCGGAGGGCTCCCGGGAGGCGCAGAATTCCATTGATGTGGCTCCTCAAACTGCCGGCGCGCAGTGCTTGCGTATCCCAGGGGCGCACTAGTTCACAGCGTCCCTGGGAGCACGTGGGCCATGGGGAGCCAATCGGAGCAGGGAATCCCCATTCATAGATTCGACAGGAAGACCTGTCAAATCTATGAATAGAGATCAGCCCCAAAACATAAGTATTAACTATTTTAAACAAAAATTTAAATTTTTGAAAAAAATAATTAAAGTTTTTAACGAGGCTAAAAATAAACTTACCTTTCTTTAAAGTATTTTAAAATGATAAATCTGTGGAAAAATTTTTTTACTTTTACTTTCTTCACCTCTTACCTTGTTAAAAGTGGGCCTTGCGCTGAGGAGCTGCCGGCTGTACGCCTGCTTTTCCAGGCGCAGCTGTTTCAGACTTACCTGGACTGAAGCAACTGCTAAATAAAACGGAAGTTGCAGCCGTACGCGCTGCCTCTCCGGCGCAGGCATTTGAGCTGCGAAGACCTTTCTCCTTTGAACGGAAGTTCCGGTTTCCAGTGCATGCGTAAAACCGGCACTTCCCTTGGCCCTACGGGTGAGTACACATCGCATACACACCCGTAGGGAACAGAATTTCAGGAAATGATTCAGTTGCAGGAATAGCCACAGTTCTACTTATGTGTGGCATGTACTATCAAATGTACTAATTACAGAGCTGGCAAAGTCTCCTTAGGTGATTTTAAAACAAGCTGGCTGATGGCCCAACTATTACCTGTCGTGGGATGTGCTGCAGACTGAAACAGTCCGGGTTCAAATTTCAGCCTTGGCTGCTATTCGCAGTTGGGCCTCCCTCGGACAAGCTGTGTGGGCTGTCGGATGCAGCACTGCGGGTTAGGTAAAGTGCATAGCAAACAACCATGCAGTCCACTGGAGTGATACTTCAGCCGCCAACTGGCTCACCGGTGCCCACACTCGCTCACCGGTGCCCACACTCACCCACCTATCTTGTCAGCCAGAGTCCATGGTGTACTCCTGAGAACCTACAAAAGGCAGAAAGTAGAGACAAGATGCAAAACTTAGTTTAAAAAAGGAGGCTATCTGCATTAACCAGTCAAAGCATCGAGAGGATACTTTATGAAGACCTGTGAGATATTACCTCAACAATGAGCTGACCTGATCATTCATGAAAAATAAAGTCATGAGTCAGGGTACTTGCTATGTTTAGGGTACAGTCTGCTGTTATTTTGAAGGGCTTTTTTTGCACTAAGAAAATCTGAATTATTAAGGAATTGAAATAACACAGCACAGGAGGCTTTTTAGCACTAAAAAAATTGGATTATCTAGTGATTCAAATTAAGTGACTTTGAATTAACAGGTGTAGACTGTAAGTCATATGCCACAGGTTTCCATAACACAGTCTTGTTAATACATTTAAAAACTAATTAGGCAAAAAGGAAAAATTGTTGGGCTAATGAAGACTAAAGGGTGCAGAATAGCATCAGCGCTGATCTCATATAAAGGCTTAATATTCTTGATCCAAATTGCTCTGTTATTTTAATGGAGGCTTCAGCTAGTTCAAAATAAACAAAATAATAGCTGAATCAAAATTGTGCAGAGGGGGATTTGGAATGAGCATTCGGATGAGATCAGCACCCATCATAATTGTGGCTTTGGTTCTATGTCAGCTAGCGGTAGAATTAATGTTAATTGGGTTGTGGGGTTTAGGCTGTTTATGTTTTGAACATTATTGTCAAAAAAATAAATTTTCAAACAATAAATGGTTCCACTAATTAGTACACTGATGTTTGCATGAAATATGATTCATAGTAATGGCACTGCATGTGATGTATAATAATTTATATCAAACTGTGAATTACAGGAGTGATTTTTGTGACCTATTTGTTCATTTAAGCAATTCTAATAATTCAAACCAATATTATAAATTTTCAGCAGAATCTGGTATGGTGGCTGATGAACATTCAGGCTGTCCAGAGATGGGCTATACAATGGTCTGAAAATGATTGCATCAAAACAGGCGCCGTTCTTTGTTTATTTTGTGTGTGTTCCTTTGAGGTTTTTCCTACATGTGCTCTTCTAATAGGTTGACTCTGCTAATGAATGACTCTGTCAATCTCCATCATGTCCGTTATCACTGAGTGAAACAAACAAAATTCCATTAGTTGAGTTTATAAACACTCTTAAGTTTAAACCCTCGATTGAGCCACCAAGCTGCAGTAGCGTTTGAATGGTATGCCTTGAATGTGGAAAACTTAAAAAAATTAACATTATGCCCAGTCGACAGTTGAAATTTCCAGCTGTTCTTTTAACAAAGTACAAGTGAACAAGAAGTCAAATTTAAAACCCAGCTTCCTGATAACAGAATCATATCGATGGATTTAAATCTATTGGAAGGCTAGTGAGCGTAAGAGATTAGTATTGTCCCAGTACAGTAAAATCAGGTATATTAGTATTTAATGTTTTAATCAACTTGCTTTTATATAGCGCCTTTAACATAGTAAAACGTCCCAAAACCCTGCCAGTATAGAGTGTATTTTATGCTATTGTGATGCAGGAAACAAGTGTGCCTTAGACAGCAGGTGTTATGGAGACCTCAATAACAGAAGACAAAGCAGCGAATTCTGTATTTTTAAAAATTCATTCTCTAGATGTGGATGTTGGTGGCAAAACCAACATTTATTACCCATCCCTAGATAGAACTGAGGGGCTTGCTTGGCCACGTCAGAGGACAGTTAAGAATCAAACACATTGGTGTTGAGTTACATATAGGCCCAGACCGGGTAAGGACGGCAGGTTTCCTTCCCTAAAGGACATTAGTGAATCAGTTGGATTTTTACGACAATCTGACAGCTTCATGGTCACTTTCCAGATTTTTTAAACTGAATACAAATTCTCAAACTGCCGTGGTGGGATTTGAGCTCACGTTCTCTGGGATATTAGTCCAGGCCTCTGGATTACTAGTCCAGTAACATAACTATTACAGTATTGTACCCCTTTTTTCCTGTCTCTTCATTTAGAAAAATATAATTTCAAAGTAGAATAGGCTACAAGGTTTGTAAGGTAAATTTTTGACAAAAATACACCAGATGATGAGATGATGAGATGGAGCCCGTATTGCCCAGCATGGTGAGGGGACAAATGTGGCGCTTGCACTAGGAGTAAGGATTAAAGCGGTAGGTGGGTCAAGCAGGAATACCCCTTCTACCCATTACAGAAGCGTATTGGTACAGAGCTCCCCTCCCCGTCTCAGCTGGCAAATATCATGTGTCGCAGAGAAACCTAAATAGGAATTTAGGTCATTTGGGTAATTTTTTAATTCACTATTAATATTGTTTAACGGTATTTTGGTTGAGCTGCTTGCACAATTAGCTCATTAAGTACAAGAGTGCAGAAGCCTTAACTTTCAAGTTGCACACAAGTGATAAGGATGGTGAGATTAAGGAGTCGTGGCTGATTTTTTTGCTATTTTTTCCAATTTCCTCTCACTGATGGCTGTTTTCTTACAATCTTTCTACTGTCTATTATTCCTAAAGCGGACCTCGTGGAGAAATAAACCGGGTATGATTTGGCTCCTCTGTTGCAATGTTCAGCTAAAAAGAAACATTTGTTTGTCATGAAGGGGGAGTGGATTAGACTTGGGTTTGTGCGTGATCTGCAATATTCTGTGCATCCCCAGATATACAAAAAGTACAAATTAATAAAGAGCATCAACTGACCGGTCCTTAATCTTGATTTAAAATAAAAAGAAAACTGCATGTAGAATTTTTTCACCAGAATTTGCTTTTTAGTGGCTGGTTATACCAAGCTTATGCCCCATAGAGTATGGTTTTCTATTGTACATGTAAGATTTTAACAGAAGCCAAAACACTTGCATAGATTCCAATTATGAGTGCAGTAATCCCCCTAAATATTCTAAATGTTGGCCTGTTTGGGATTTGACCCAGGTGGAAGCTCATTCCTGAGTCTAAAAAGCTGCAAGTTAACTTTGTACAGCTCACACATGAATGTGACTGACTTGATAGTCGAGGCTCTGGCATCCACACCATCCAAAATAAATTGCACACATATAATCGATAGAAAACTGAAACGTGCCGTTGCCTGTGTAACTCGGGCCATAGCTGTGGAATTTTAATTGGCATTTTTGGCGGGCAGGAAATTAAATGCCACAACTCCCTGCCTCCCACCCGCTCGCCAAAAAAAATAATGCATTTTGAAAGTGGCAATTAATTTTCTGCATTTTTTTTGCATGCAGTCGCACAATTACCCAAAATGGCATCTGACAATATTTTCTGCTGTCTTCACCTAAATTCAGATAATTGGACCAATCTTGTCATTGCTCTTTATAGTTTGTAAGCTGCTGGTGGTGTACCAGATTGTATTCCAGAGCGCGCGTCACCTCCCACTCTTTCTTATGACTACAGCTACAGTTACCATCTTGTGCAGAGTGTAAACTATACTATTAGAGTTATAGGGTTACTTATTGAGTTGTCCAAAACTGTTCTTTCTCGAGTCTTGGTACAAATCAGAACAAAAAGGATGCATGCCGTGTCACTAATAACACAGTACCTGCAGATAATTGCAGTGAGAGCCATACAAAGCTATGTACGTCTTCACATTTGAATGGGCCTACTTGTTGCAGGGCCATGGCACGGGCCAATGAGATCCTTGGGGCAGGAAGAGTAACTGGCATTATGAATTGTATTAAGGTAGTGCATGGAATCAGTGGGAGGTAGAGACAGTTAGATTCTGGCCATTAATGGACACCTTTGGGAGCCCTTCAGCTGTGAGGGCTTGCAATGGATGGGTGGTGGGTCTGCTGTAAGGAGGCCATGTCTGCTGATGCTTCAGCCCTATAGAGAACTGCAGTAGCATTTTTCTTCCACGTCCAAGATTGGGAGGTTCTATCAAAGTGTAGAAGAATTGGGGATTGCTCCTTGTTCTTGGTGTTTGTTTCACTGTGAATCACGTTTTGCAGAATATTGTTGAGGTACAAAATTAAAATGAACATTTTTTGGTTGGGAAGTGTTCACAAACCTAGAAAAGGTTTTGATAATCTGACTGCATCAATAAATATATACAGTATTTAGTGAGGGTGATAATCGGGCAGTCCACTCATGAACTTAGCACAGGGAAATCTTCTTGCTGCAGCATGTTGCAGACTTGTAAAGCTCTAGGCTAGAAATCACTGCAGGAGTTGTCAACATGGGAGTAGCTGATAGTTACTGCTGTGTCAGCCACATACTTTTCAGGGATGTTATTTTGCCTGATTGACTTAAAAGGGTAGATTTTAACTGTCATCGCCGGGTAGAAGGCTGACGGTGGTGGATCGACCGCTCGCTATACGTCCTGCCTGATTTTCCTTTTCCATTGAAGAGGATGGGCTGGGTATATAATGGGCGGCCAATCTGCTGTCCCCAGTTTTCCACCTGCTGGTGAAAGTTAAAATCGACTCCAAATATTCCATTTTTTTCAACTTAAAATACATTCAGTACATTTTAAATGATCATGAAGTAGCCATTTCATCCCAAAATGCACCAGACGGTACTATTTTTAAATATTTAGGTTACACTTGGATGTACCAATTCAACATTGCCTTACTTGTAGCAGTATCATGCATTGTGTTTGAGCATTAAGCCTCCTATAAATTTGTTCTTCAAGATATCAAAAGTGCAGTTAAGGAAAAGGTGATGGAGCAGAATGTTTCACTCTGCTTTTGGTGGGCGGATTAAAAGTTTAATTCGTTATATTTGATTACTTGGACCAATCCTTTTAAAGAGGCATATGTAGGTTTATAGTACTTGTGGAATTTCGGTTTTTAAATAAAAGTATATAGTTTGCACTCTGCCGTAATTCCATCATTTCTCCACGTTTCATACTCCACTCCATTCTGTCTTTCTTGTTTGCTGTGTGGACTCTTGATATTAACACTGTTGGTTCTGGCAGCAGCTTTGCTTTGTGTGACCAACATTTCATTGCCTGATCTTGGATCCTCTAACCTTGAAACAGTATTTGGGTTAAGTGATAAATGAGCTGCTTAAGCAAGCAACTTGCCAAAAGATGTATTCTCCTGTACGAAATAAATCTTTTATCATCCTTACTCTATGGTACAGTAAAATTTTAATGTATCACGGCGGGTCCCTGAGATCTTGGTTAGTTTGTCGAGGAAAGACTCCAGAAGCGACCACGTGCCTCCTAACAAATGAGGAAAAGTCTGTAGGTGAATTGCCCTGGTTTCTCTTACAGTGGCCAGTCACAGACCTAAAAGTGAGGAAAATAGTTTGAAATTTTGGAGGCGAGTAGTATAAATTTAAAAATTAATACTGTGTTAATTTAACTTGTGTATTGAGAAGTTAAATGATGCACTTAAATGTGGAGGACGTATAGAATATTTTGTGTCTAAGGAGAACGTCTCTTATAGTGTACTGTCCTGTAGGACCTGTGGAACATATTAAAATACTGCATTAGCCATTTTCTATGAGCTCACTTTTACATTGCTCACTGAGGGTCACTATGTGCAAAAATACATTGCACTGCTAGGCAGTACCTTCCAAAAGGCCTAACAAACCTGAATGCTACGGCTCTGACAAATATTCACATGAACAAATTCTCCCCCCGCCCCTGCAGTATCGTAACAAGCTTCTGACTCCGTAAAGTTTCTTACAACTTTATGCATTGGAGATATTTACCTCCATTTATATAGTTTATTCTCGAGCCCCATCCTTCTCTAATAAATTGCTCGGTTGGACTTTGTAGTTCATTGAAAATTGGGAATCAGTAAAGATGTATACTGAGGTAAGTAACTTCAAATAATGCTATAAAGTTGTTATATAAATAAATAATAAACTTAATTAGGAATTTTAAATATACAAGTTAATTATGTTTATGTTAAAGGCTGGGGAACTGGGTGGTTGTGAGCTAAGACATTGTATTTCCCCCAGGACCTGAGTTTGAATCCAACCTAGACTGACGGGACGAAGTTCCCTGGCTTCATCCAGTTCGACTGGCTTTAAGGCTCCTATGTGAAACATGTTTTCAGCACGTGCCTCCTAACAAATGAGGAAAAGTCTGTAGGTGAATTGCCCTGGTTTCTCTTAGTGGCCAGTCACAGAACTAAAAGTGAGGAAAATAGTTTGAAATTTTGGAGGCGAAGAATAAATTTTAAAAAAATACTGTGTTCTTGGTGGACATGGGCCCACAGCACAAAACTACCAAACTCTGTACTAAATTGGTAGCCTCATTCAGAGAGGCCACAAGATGGCTGATGTGGCATATTGGCATAATATGTTCTCTTTAGTTTGGGGCTGATCTACAGTTAGGGTAGGGTAAAGTAGAGGGATGTTTACCCTCTATTTAAGTGCGATATCTAACCTAGATAGAGTGCTTGATGCTGACACTGAGTGCCTGAAATGGAAAGCGTTCCATTATCCAGTACAAAATTCACATTATAAATGTACAAGTACGTTCTTACAGATTTATTTTTCTGAAAGAATAGTTCACCTCTTATTGACGGGGTCACCGGGTGTATTAATGGGGAAGGATATTTTGATTTCCAGTGATTCTTCTGATTCTTTGGTCTTAAGCAAGGTATAGCTGATGGTTAGGGCTTGCACAGTGCAGAGAGCTGCAGTGGCACTTGGTGCTGCCCTTGGTCTCTCCATTCTTTTGTTGAAGTCCAGCTCGGGGAGAAGAGGCAAAGACCTTTTCCCAACAATGAATGTCAAGCCCATAAACGTAATGAGATCTGGCTGTCTGAACACAGCGATTCTGTGAACAGGTCAACAGCATGTGAACTTATTCACCTGTAAAAGTTCTGTGTGGCATCACTCCTACTGCACATTATGGTCTCAGAAATACACTGCCATTATTACAGTGTATCAGGTGGATGGGAAACGTAGCAGCTGATGTCTGACTTCTAGTGAATTAGTGAGTAAAACTGTCCTAGTGAGTAAACGTCCCTTATTTCAAGATCTCAGACGATCTTGGGTTTGGAAGAAAAGAAACTTCACCTAACATTGCAGAAGGACTTAGATAATAGGATGGCATCGTATTGTATTACATTGAAGCTCCGACTCATTTCATGATCAAGTGGGAGGATGCTTACTTAGTCTTACCTGGGGTAGGGGCCAAGTGGAGGCCAGTTATTTCCCAGCAAAAAGAGGAAAGGGGAAGGTGAGAGTCCAACAAGGCCCCATCTCGCACGCGTCCCCTTGGCCAACTTGAGTGGCATTGGCAAAGCCTGGGAGAAGATCGTGTGTTTGCCCTATTATCCAGGGGCTGGTGCATGTAAGAAGACAAAAGGAAAGAAAATAAATGGATGTCTCACCAAAGACTATTGTAGATATTGGGGAATCACTCAGCTAGACCTTACCTCACCTGAATGGTAATGTGTTGCCTCTCACTGGAAGTGAAGCACTGTGCTGGTGCCTGTTGCCTTCAACATATGAAATTTCAGTAAATTCTTCCCCAGCAGTCAACAAATGAGCAGTATCTATATTAATAATTAATAATGGTTACTTTCTGATGGGCTTGGCTGAATGTTATGGAGTTAATAATATGAGTGGTTGTTGAACAAAGTCACTTACACATAATCAGAGATTTGCATTTTCAGGTTTTGCTTATTGCATGTTTTGTAGAGAAGAGTTAAGGATGTTATGGTAAAAATGGCTGCATCCAAATTTCTTCAACCTCCAGGAATCCTTTCTTAAAACACAGGTGTAGCATCTGGTTTCTTCTTTCCACCTGTCTTGGTGGCTTAAATTAGTTTTTTTTGGTTCCGATAATTAAACAAAAACAAAAAACTAACATCTTCAATGTCAACCGTCTGTGGTCAATTTCTTTCATCTCGTTCTCCAGTTTTAGGGAGAAAATCCTCGATTGTATTAGCAAAGCAATAAATACTGAAAATGCAAATAGATACTTTTAATTTTGAAGTTCATTGCCATGCTGTGATCGCCATGTTGCAGAGAGCGCTGCTTTATTCGTGGCCTGTTGTCACAGCTGTGTTTTGTCATGTGATCCTAACCCTTACCATTAACCATGTTACAGTGATAACTAATAGGCTGAGCAGCCCCTAACATGCGCTTTTGTTTTTGTTGAACTTACAGATTCAACCACTAGTGATTCAGCAAAGTCTAAGGTAAGGACTAAAATTTTTGGAGACTTCATTTATTCACCTATTTTGCCAGCGACTGTGGCCATTGCTCCTGAACATTCCTCTTTCTTTTCCTAAGCTCTAAATATGCCAACTGACATGCTGTAGCTCTTCCATGTATCCTAACTGTATTGACATTCGGAGCAATCTCGCTGCCCCTAACTCACCCTTACAAGGAGCTCAAAGCTATGAAATGTCTTAATGTCTTCAGTTCCTTCTATAATCTGCAGGCTTTTAAAACCTGAAGTTGGTGTCGCCAAAGCACCACTTCTTGATTTCTCTCTCTGACTCTCGCCAGCCTTGATGGTGCCCTGCACGTGGGTCTTTCTTCTTCATAGGGCTTTTCTCGATTTAAAACAAAAAAGTACTCCGCATTGGTAAAATGCACGGTGGCATAGTGGTTAGCACTGTTGCCTCACAGCACCAGGGACCCGGGTTCGAATCCGGCCTCGGGCGACTGTCTGTGTGGAGTTTGCACATTCTCCCCGTGTTTGCGTGGGTTTTCTCCGGGTGCTCCGGTTTCCTCCCACAGTCCAAAGATGTGCGGGTTAGGTTGATTGGCTATGATAAATTGACCCTTAGTGTTAGGGGGATTAAATACGTGGGGTTACGGGGATAGGGTGGGATATGTGTTGGTGTAGGGGTTACGGGGATCGGGTGGGATATGTGTCGGTGCAGGCTCGATGGGCCGAAATGGCCTCTATCTGCACTGTGGGGTTTCTGTGATTTCTGTGAAGTTCAACTCAGGAGGAATCAATAATTGGAGTTAATAAAATACTTTCTCAATAAGAGTGATAATATTATTACACTCTTTATTCCAATTGATTCATGCTGGAAAGCTGCCTTTAGATGACTTGGTTTAGGTGGGGGTCGGGGAATAGCTTGGACATCCTCTGCTGTAGCATCAGCCAACTAGGACCAAGAATCTCATACTAGTAATCTAATGGGACCAAATACACATGTACTCAAAAGAAATTAAACTGTCATTTGTTTAATGAGCTTTTTAATCCATAGAGAATTTTTAAAACATATGCTTCAAAGTCAAAACAGTTTTCTGTACTATCCCTGGTCAGCCATAAGATCATTACAAATGAGAGAAGCCATTCAGCTCATCATAGTTCATCCATTCAGAAACTCCCCCTATTTTAGCCCTTAATAGTTTACAATAAATGCTCGATTCAGGAACTGTTCCTTTAGATTGGAAAATTGCGCATGTCACCCTGCTATTTAAGAATGGCGAGAGAGGGAAACCAGGGCATTATAGACCAGTTAGTCTAACCTCTGTTGTCAGGAAATTGCTAGAGTCTGTAATTAAGGATACGGTGACTGAACACCTCAAATTTTCAGTTGATCAGAGAGCCAGCATGGATTTGTGAAAGGTAGGTCATGCCTGACGAATCTGATTGAATTTTTTGAGGAGGTGACTAAAGTAGTAGACAGGGTTATGTCTATGGATGCTAAAGTCCCACATAAGAGACTTTAAGTGTTCTGTGTTGGGGCCTCAACTATTCACCGTATTTATTAATGACTTGACAATGACATAGAAAGTCATGAATCCAAATTTACCGATGACACAAAGATAGGCGGCATTGTAGGCAGTGTAGATGAAAGCATAACATTACAAAGGGATATCGACAGATTAAGTGAATGGGCAAAACTGTGGCAAATGGATTTCAATGTAGGCAAATGTGGGGTCATCCACTTGTGACCTAAAAAGGATCGAACAGGGTACTTTCTAAATGGTGAAAAGCTAAAAACAGTGGATGTCCAGAGAGACTTGGGGAGCCCAGGTACACAGATCATTAAAATGTCATGAACAGGTACAGAGAATAATCAAAAAGGCTAATGGAATGCTGGCCTTTATATCTAGAGGACTAGAATACAAGGGGGTAGAAGTTATGCTGCAGCTGTACAAAACCCTGGTTAGACCACACCTGGGGCACTGTGAGCAGTTCTGGGCACCACACCTTAGGAAGGATATATTGGCCTTGGAGGGAGCGCAGCGTAGGTTTACCAGAATGATACACGGACTTCAAGGGTTAAGTTACGAGGAGCGATTACACAAATTAGGGTTGTATTCCCTAGAATTTAGAAGGTTAAGGGGTGATCTGATCGAAGTTTTCAAGATATTTCTGTGATTAAGGGTAACAGACAGGGTAGATAGAGAAAGTAACTCCGCTGGTTGGGGATTCTAGGACTAGGGGGCATAGTCTAAGAATTAGAGCCAGACCTTTCAGGAGTGAAATTAAGAAACACTTCTACACACAAAGGGTGGTAGAAGTTTGGAATTCTCTTCCACAAACGGCAATTGATGTTAATTTTAAATCTGAGATTGATAGCTTTTTGTTAACCAAAGGTATTAAGGGATATGGGCCAAAGGCAGGTATATGGAGTTAGATCGCAGATCAGCCATGATCTCATTGAATAGCAAAACAGGCTCAAGGGGCTGAATGGCCGACTCCTGTTCCTATGTTCATACAGAGATCTATGGGTGTAGAAAATTTGGAACTCTCTTCCCCCAAAAGGCTGTGGATACTAGGACAATTGGAGCTTTCAAGACCGAGACAGATAGATTTTTGTTGGGTAAGGCTATCGAGCAATATGGAAGAAAGGCGGGAAAATGGAGTGGAGCTGCAGATCCGCATTGATCAGATTGAATGGTGGAGTAGGTCCAAGGGGCTGCATGGCCTACTCCTGTTCCTAGTGTTCCTAATGTTCCTAGATGGTAGATTTCAAATAAAAATCAAATTTTATTAGTCTTAGCATAATTTATTTTAGTTTAGTGACCTATAACTAATTTGAATAATTATATTTACTTTCAAATTCAAGATAAGTGTCAGAATATCTTAGTATTTTTGCAAAAGTACCCCCCAAAATGAATTCTGCTGATGAGATATTTTCATTGGTTGAAGAATTAAAGCAAATGTCACTGTGCGTATTAAAGTGCCAACAAACCTCAGTGTGTAAATATGCTATGGGTTGCACCAATGAGTCCCATAGACCAGGAAAAGGTCTCCGCTTCAATTTCTGGTCTCTGAGCTACTGTTTTTACTCTATTTTGTTCTGATTGAATAGAGTTGACTTTGCTAATAACTGGTATTAAATATTGGGAAGACCAAAGCCATGGTCTTCAGTCCCTGCCACAAACTCCGTTCCCTAGCCACCTATTCCATAACTCTCGCTAGCATCTGTCTGAGGCTGGACCAGACTGTTCACAACCTTGGTGTTATATTTGACCCTGAAATGAGCTTATGTCCATATATCCGCGCCATAACTAAGGCCGCCTATTTCCACCTCCGTAACATTGCCTGTCTCCATCCCTGCCTCAGCTCATCTGCTGCTGAAACCCTCATCCATGCCTTTGTTACCTCTAGACTTGACTATTCCAACGCACTCCTGGCTGGCCTCACACGTTCTACCCTACGTAAGCTTGAGGTCACCCAAAGCTCGGTGGCCCGTGTTCTAACATGCAACAGGTCCCGTTCACCCATCATCCCTGGGCTCACTGACTTACATTGACTCCCAGTTGAGCAACACCTCGATTTTTAAAATTCTCATCCTTGTTTTCAAATCCCTCCATGGTCTCGTCCCTCCTTATCTCTGTAATCTCCTCTAGAGCCCCACTAAACCCGCCCCCATCTTCCCCCCCCCCCCTTTCCCCCCGAGATTTCTGTGCTCCTCCAATTCTGGCCTCTTGCATATCCCCGATTTTAATCGCTCAACCATTGGTGGCTGTGCCTTCAGCTGCCGAGGCTCTAAGCTCTGGAATTCCCTCCCTAAACCGCTCCGCCTCTCTATCTCTCTTTCCTCCTTTAAGACACTCCTTAAAACCTATCTCTGCCCTAATTTCTCCTTGTGTGGCTCGGTGTCAAATTTTGTTTTATGACACTCCTGTGAAGTGCCTTGGGACGTTTTACTACATTAAAAGTGTTCTATAAATACAAGTTGTTGGTATAATGAACAGTGTCCATTTGCATTCCATCAGAAATACTGTCACTGTACTCTCACTGCCAACATACAGGAGTATCAAGTGTACCAATAACAACTACATTGGTTTCAACTATTTGTTCTGCCTCAGGTGGCTACTGGGTGAAGTTACTCGTGCTTTGCAATCGCTTCCCTGCTAGTCTGAAACTGAAATGCCATTTCAATCTACCATGTGCTGCATTACTCAGTTAATACAAAACTCTACATAAAATGTGTAATGCAAAAGGGTTGAGAGTGGAAAGCATAAAAATAAAACCAATACTGGCAGGCTTTCAGAACTCCCTAGAGAGTGTACGTGTAAAAGGAGAACCCATTGAAATCCTGGATAAGTTGCATGGTTACATAACCAGCTCCCTCCTAACAATTTTCCAGTATAGTTTCCCTAATTCGCACAATATACAATGAGCTCAATGCTGTCCACACTCGACTGCCAAGATCTACTAAAGAATTCCCACAATGTCTTGAGTTTAATAACCAGTTATAAAGTGTTCTTTACACAGATGTAAATTTGAAACCGCTGAATAATTGGCTATAAAGTGTGATTGGGGGGGGAATCCATTTTAAAAATCTATTTGTGAGCTGAAAACCATCAGAAATTACTTTAGAGAATAGTATTTTAAATAACATTTTAAAACACATGTTTGTATATATGTGTATAAAACATTTTTATATCTCTATCTATATAGATATGTGTGTGTATACATATGATAGCGAGATTAGTAGTGGATAATTTTCTGTTGTAAGCTTGTTTGTATCTTTGATTCTATTCCAGTGTGTCTACCCTCAGTATGGCTTTAGTGCCTCAGTCTTTGCGCTTGATGTGTTTTTGCTTCATTAGCATTTCATACAAATGGAAACAGATTTTGGTATTAAACAACCATAAAAGAAAGACAGAAAATGCTGAAAATTCGTAGCTGGTCAATCAGCAACTGAAAGACAGGTTAACGTTTGGGGGATAAACCCTTAAGCAGAACTGACTCTGAGTTCAGAATCTTTACCCAAAAAGTTGCTTCTCTTACAGAGGCAGAAAAAGCAGCATTTTCTGTTTTTATTTCAGGCTGCCAGCCTTTTCAGTTTTCTTTCTATCTCTATTATACAAATATATTTTTGTTCAATGATAGTTAAATCATATTCAGGGAACTAATGTTGTTCTATACAATGACAGGGATCGTGGGGATCCAGGAAGGATCTGTACAACAGGGAGCTCGTGATGTCAATCTTTGCAGCGGCCAACCGTAAGAGGAAAAAGCAAAAAGAGGCAAAGGTGCTTGAAAGTAGCACAGATGATGATTCGGAGCATGAACCTATTAAGGCTATTAACAAAGAGGGATCAGCAGACAAGAAGGGAGCGGACAGACAGAAGGATGAAGCTGGACAGAAAGAGAGGGAGTTGGCAAATACCAGGAACAGAGGGGTGGAGCAAATTCGCCAGCCTATTGCTAGCAAAGAAGTTCAAAAGAAAGCGGGAGAGCCGAATCATTCCAAGCAGCACTGCATTCAGACATCCCAGTGGGATAATGTTGATGAAGCCACTCTGGACTCTTCATCTAGTCCACATCTCAGCCCATCCTCCGCTAGCACTGAGCACTCGTTCAGAGAAGGGACATCCTTCAAACTGTTAGATTCAGATAGAAGAAGAAATGGTGCAGATGACCAGACAGCCATTACAAGTCCTCAGTCTCACAGTAATAGTGAATTGTTTTCCAAAAGCCCCAAGCTAAAGATGTGGCGGACTCCCGAGATGGAGCACAGAGAGACGATTCCCACCGATGCCAGCTCTATTGTTTCTGGATATTCCACCATTTCGTCCACAGCGACAACCCTGGATCACAACTTCAGTTCTGAGGTACAGTCGATTGCGGAAAGCAGGGGCGACGAAGCTGATGATGAAAGAAGTGAGCTCCTCAGTGAGTGCGGAGGCCACATCGAAACAGACAATGAAAGTGGCTATCTTACACGGACATTGCCAGGCAGGGCCTCGCACTCGCAGCAGGCAAGAGGCAGGTTTTGTCGCCGTGAGTCAGATAGCAATGCGAGCTCTGACAAAGAAGGGATCTCGACACAAAAGCTGAACAGTAGGCCATCTTTTAATTCCCACAGATTAATTCAGTGTGACACTTTGGCTAGAAAGAAGTTGACCAAGCCGAAAGCAGAAAATGAACCTAGCGCAAAAATCAATGAAGAAAAAGAACCGCCAGTGGTTATAAATCTGTTCGATAATTCGAATCACCCCAATTCCAGCAGCAAGCACAACATTCTCAAGAGTGACCCTGACAAAGAAGATGCAACCCAAACATCAAAACGAACGCTGACTGATCACATGAAAGTGCGACTGAAAACCTCAGCAGATGATATGTTTGGAGTAGGGCTGAGGAAACAGAGCTCCCCAGAGACCAGGAGAAAGAAGAACATTAGACGGAGACACACGGTGGTGGTGCAGAACGATTTATCGGAGTTTCACTTTAGAGAATGGAAGGAGAAGCCACTGGAAAGCAAGGACAGTGGCCACAAGGGGGGGAAACCATCCACCATGAGTCAATTTGGGCAGAAAGTTGATTCCTGGGAGGCTTCGGATACTGGAGGAAACGCACAACCGGATTTAGAGCCTAAAACCAAGGAAATATGCAGGCCGACCGATTCAGAATCACAGAATTGTTCCATTCACCAGAGTAGCAATTTGCAACCTGAACAGCCGGCACCCAATAGTAAGAGTTTGAGTAGCAATAGCAACTCGGAGCGTCGGCAGCCAACTTCCCCATCTTCCCCATCAGCTAGCTCGACATCAGGCCAAGTTAGAGACAAAGACAGTCACCCAAATTCACCCAGGTCTTCGGACATAAAAGCTCAGAAACATGCAGCCTCCTCTCGGTTCCATCAGTACCTTTGATGGAAATTGATTAGGTCTAAAACATTCAGGAGCTAGGCCAACATATGGGTTTGTTTTATATCCCCCCGCCCCTGTAACAGGTTGGGAAAACTCTGAATTGCATATTTCTTTTGGGGGAAAAAAACTCCCTATCCTGTAGAGATAAGCTAAACAATAGAATCTGGTGGTCCAGCTTAACGTGGCAGTAATTACTGTGCTTTTAACTGTTTCCCATCAATTTCCCTTCACTCAAACTATCTCCCATTTTGTAGAATATTGACAGACTGTTGCTTTGTATTTTTCTAACTCTCATTCATTTCCCCTAAGGGAATATGCTAGAGGGAAATCAAAAAATGTACTCTGATTTTTCTTTTAAAGTAATAGCTTTGTTTCGAAACGACAGGTAATTGTTGAGAAATAATATCCAAAAAAAATTCTTAACTCATTCATTACTAAAAAAATACTTGGGCCCTGCACTTCTACAGGGGCTCGACAGGTCTCCCACTGTAGCTGCAACAGGAGCCAGCAGAACTCCTGGAAAATGGCCCTTTTCAGTCATTTACACTGTTTCCCTGAAGATTCCGCTGGTCTCCCAACACAGTCACAGCAAGAGACCCCCATGTGGAATTTTAGGGCCCTGGTGCAATTCTCGCTACAGACATCAGTCCCGGGTAAAGCGGCTCAAGAGATTTGGTTTTAAATGGTCTTTGCTGGAAATGCGAACTGAAAACAGAACACGCTTCAAATGCATAGAAGATCTCAGCATCTGAAAAAACAATTGATTAGAGACGTGTCGGAGAACTGTTTTGGTGCATGGTCTCTACCCAAAATGTTAACCTGTATTTTCTCTTTTCAGGTGCTGATGCATCTACTATGTGTTTGGTGTGTATTGTGTTTATTATTTAAGACTTTGAATGGCATAGTACAAGGAGCCGGGCAGAGTGGATGCAGGCTAAAGGGAATGATATCAAAATGGCTGTATGTAGTTACTGGCTGGCATAGTCCAAGGGTTAAAAGGACTTTCTTTGATGCTAACCTTTTGCTGCTTCTTTCGCAGTTTGCATGAAAGCAACTTTATTTGAACTTACTTTTCTAGCCATTAGCAAAATGTGTACACTTTAAAAGTCCATGTTCTCCTTGCTTTGTTTAACTCGGTTGGCCTGGAACTCAATGCAGCTACCTATAAGATGGTGTTCCACAATTTAGAAAAAATATTTTACTTTGTCTTGACTAGTTTGCACAGAGAACATGTTGCCTCCCAGTTACCCAAAAGAGAGATGGAATTGTGATACATGGAGTACTTAAACCCATATCTAGCAAGGAAATCTATTTAAAAAATAATGTTGCATGCCTATAGACATTGCTATATTGGCAATTATGATTTTCCTTTCACTGAACTGTAGTAGCACATTGCTACCTCACAGTGACATCTTCATTAGCTTGTCTTTTCATTCCTACTCTCTTCATTTGAGTCTAACATTGGCCCTTATTGACTATTACCACCTCTGTAATTGAAACTTGCTAAACAGAGAGCAAATTTAGTGAAGTGCCATTTTAGTGGAGTTTGAATTTTGAGAGAATTTGGTAATTTTTAAAATATATTTTAATTTTCTCCCCTTTCCCTTCTTGCATTTTGCCCATGCTGAACACCACCCCTGACTGAGTGCACTCCCAGCCTTGTGCTGTTCAGTGAATGTTCGCTGTGAGGAGCACAAGAATAGTCAGCGTGTTTTTCACACCCCAGACCTGAATCTTGGGTGCAGATCCACCATATTCAGTGGCTCCGTGACACCATTTGTTGGATTTCCATATACGCCCTGTCCACCTTGTCTGAATTTTGGGAGAATTCTAATTAAAGGAACGATCAGAATAAAACCTTCGACCTCCCTCATCGCGGGTCTCAAGAGCCAATCAGGTTCAGTTCCAAGAGGCATCCTTTATAAATTAATTCCAGCGACAATCAATTAACATACTGTGTAATTATCAACTTAGCAACAGGCCTCTTTGGCTATCTCAGCAAGTGATTTCAGTGTCTGAGGGTGAAAGATAACTGGCCTTAAATGGAGTGAAGCACTTGGGCTGGGAATTTCCTCGCAGTTGCTCCCGCTCCGCCGCCGTATCTTTGCTGGAAATCTGGTATAAACCCCATTCATGCATGCATGCACATAAACGGGGGTTTCGCCGCACTTCCGCCCACATTACAACAGCTCGGAGGAAATTCCTGGCCCATGATGTCGGAGATGAGGCTCCAGACAATTAAAGTCTTCCACATCCCTCCTTTAACTTTGACCCTCAGAGACTGCTGTGACTGTCTGGCTGTGAACAGACCGAGTAGCTGACACTATGCCTGTTTGTTTCAAATGTCTTCTATGGGATCAGTCTGAATTGAAACTCCCCCATTAACCAGCTAGTTGATCAGAGATTTCCAGCTACCCATGAATAACTTTTGCTTATCGCAAGCTAGCGTTCTGCTCTTGGACAACCGCTTTAATTTATATTTTAATTATTAAGAAATCAATTTCTGTTAAAACAAGTACCTATAGTTTACTACAACTAATGCACTAATCACTAAATTATTTATATTTTGTATTTATTTATTAACTTAAAGATTAGATTTCCCAATCTAACAAGTTAGCATTTTACCTTATTTACTGAAAATGCCACTCTTGGAGGCACCGTCTCTGTGTTAAAATATTTGGTAAACTGTTTTGTATTGGCGAGAGAGAAGAATCTGGAAGAATTGTGCATCATTTTTTATCCTGATAATAGGATGACCCCAGGATGTGGTGATGAATTTGGATGCAATTTTATGCAGTTGCAATGTGGATGGAACAGATTTCAAAACATTTGCCAAACAGTTTTTCATTAAGGCAGTGCCCCTTTACAGACTTTTAATGGCTTTGTACTGTTTAAAATGCAAAGAAAGCTCCCAATATGAAATGGAACTTCAATTTTATATTAATCGCAATGAGATGTATTGTGGTAGCACTTAGTGTTCAGTACTCTCCGCACCTTTAAAGGGCAGCGTGGTTTCACGGAGTTCAAACCCATTCTGCATGCAATCTGTAGTTTGTCACACTGGATAGATTAAAAAGGTCCTCCCGCAGTTGTTCAGTTGGTTAAGCCAGTGAGTAGTTACAGTCGAGAAAGTCCTGTGTTTGCTCCTGGTCTGTGCTGAGCTAACTGATCTCAGCCAGGAGCACCATCGCCCGTTAACACTGGGCTCGCACACGAACAATGGCTACAAAGAGTGTCTGCTGTCCATGGGAAAATCTATACTCCAGAAAGAGCCAGAGCTTTCAGGAAGGTAGGACAGGAGAGTGTAGGCGGGGGAGTGGGGAGGAGTGGTGGTGAAATAAAAACTGTTTTGTGCTCTTTACGAACCTATATAGAAAAAATATTTTAAATCATTTTTGGAAATTCGTTTTCCCCAGAATTTTTATTTTCACTTTCTCCCATTTCTGTCTCCCCGCCTGCACCATTCTTCCTGGTGTGGTAGCAACCAGGTCATTGCTGCTCTTCAACCAGTCAGGAGTAATATTTAATTGATTTGTGCTTACCAATTTGCTGTCTTGGGCACATGTCATGCTAGCGTCACCTTTACACAGGACCCCAGTAATAGAACCACTATTGCACTAATTCCGGGGTGCGGGGTGGGGAGGTCAAGCTTCTGTCTTGGTGAGATCCTCCGGTGAACACCATGGAACTTTATAGGCCATGGATTAATATGCAGTTTCTCTCAAGTTACTGATAGGAGCAGGTCTCGGTGTTCTGATTTTGGATTTTTCCACCAGTGAGGCAACAGCTAAGAGCAGCGATTTCTAAACTTCCAACCAACAAAATTCAAACAGGACAAATTGTGAGTACAAAATAAAAGAGGAAAGAATACAGAATTGCCCGGGATTCATGGGCTGGGTTGCCCAATTCCCTTCGATTATAGTTTGGAGAGCCCTGCGATAATGAAACACAGCACGATTAAAATCGTTTAATCCAACACCTTTTAAATAACCTGTATTAATTAGTGTGCTTGACAATAGAATGATAATGTTGCCACCAACTCCCAGTTAAAAATAGATAATTTCGAAAGACTAACAATTCCAAACTCCTGCCAGAGCCGCTGCTTTAAATGCATGGTCTGAGCAGATAGCAACGGTACATCTTTCACCTTCCCTGTTTCACAGGCTGACCGATGGGATAGGCTCACTATTGTGTCCCTCATTTCAGTTTTTTCTTTATAAAGTATCACCCCCTTCCCCCCAAAAAATGATAAACATATATATCCACTCCTTTAACCTTGAACTTCACCCAGGTTATTGATCATGCACTTCACACTGGAGATAGATATGGAGGAAGGGTTCAGCCCATCTGAAAAAGAAGCTGCAGTCCCTCGCCCTCTTCCCCCCCCACCCCCACCCCCCCCAGCCGTTGCAGCATCCAAACACCTGAGTCAGAAGGTTGTGGGTTCAAGCTCCCTGTGCAGGACTTGAACGTATGATCTAGGCGGAGACTTCAGTGCTACACTGATGGAGGTGCCATCTTTCGTATGTAAAAGATCCCGTGGCACTATTCAAAGAGGAGCAGGGAGTTCTCCCGGTGTCCTGGCCAACATTTATCCTTCAATCAGCACCACCAAAACAGATTAACTGATCATTTATCTCATTGCTGTTGGTGTGACCTTGCTGTGCACAAATTGGCTGTCATATATCCTTACATAACAACAGTGACTACACCTCAAAAAAAGTAATTAATTGGCTTTGAGCACTTTGGGATGGCCTATGGACTCAAGAGGCACGATATAAACGCACATCCTTCCTTTTGGCTTCACTCCCCTACCCAGAGTCCATTCCATGGGTTGGTCGCTCTTCATGTGAAGAAGTACTTCCTGACATTATTCCTAAATTGGTTTTGTTTTTCACTAGTTTGAACCTGTGCCTCCTTATCCCACTGTCAGTCTAGTTTGAATTAATGTCCTGGATCTGTTTACACCTTTATGTAGCTCTATGATAAATCACTTGCTTGCTTCTGTGAGGCTGGGGTGGGATGGACTTGTGTTTATCGAAAATCCAAAAATATAATGTAAAAACTTTGTGGTCAGTATTAGAGATTCCAGTGATGGCAAAGTAAAGAAACCAGAGCACTAGCTACCTACTGATTCTCAAAATAATATTGCATGGAGCAAATCTACCAGATGAAATCTCTCATTCTTAGAACTTCTGTTTCGAACGTACTATTTACTCTTAAAGAAACTGCATGACAAATTATTCACCAGCAGTTGTAGCACAGAATAGGTTTTGTTCTTCTCAATAAAAAGCATCCTGAATTAATTCATAATACCCAGATATCTCTTCATGCGTATCTGTGTACAACTGCTACAGTCTGGTGGGGGGGGTGGAGAAAAGGGACATTTTATTGTTTAGATGCTGTACAAAAGTACTACTGCACTCCTTAAGTGATGACATCTTCTTTACACTTGTAAATTGTTTTACTGAGATATCAGATGGTAGTAAAACACTCTGCCATTTGGAACATTGTAATTTATAGTTTAGCCATTAGCTGCTTTTATTTACAGGCCACATTGCCTGTTTACTAATATGAAGTCTAGTGATTATGTCTCTTCTAACTTCAGATTTTAAACTTTTATATTAAACCCCGATGGAATGGGGAAATGAGCAGTTCATGTCCTGCATATTTTTTTTTATAAGTTTGATTCTCCTGACTTTGGCTTAAAAGGTTCCAACCTCTTGAGGCCATCTGAATCTCTATTGTTTGCCCTGTTAATATTTAACACAAGGCAGTGAGTCTAAATTCATAAAGACAGCATTGCAAACACTGCTAAACTCGCAGTTAGTTGGGGAGAGATAACCAAACGCTGCTGTAAACTGGCTCCTGATGCTTTTGGCTCGATGCAGTTGTGGCGATATGATTTTGTATGATTTTGTATTAAAGATTGCTCATTTAACCTTGTGTATATATAAAAATATATATAATATATTTTTGTTTGCATTGTTTACATTAGTGCTTCTGTGCACATTGTTTATGTTTCCACTGTTACTTGAATTTTTAATTTTCGATGCTTTTGCTCCACAGCTTGCTCAGGTCAAATTAAAAACTCGGTAACATGCAAATCCTTAAAAATGCATTAAAAAAAAAATGTTTAACCAGAGCCTGAGGTGGACTCACTTTAATGCCATCTTTCTGCATTAAATTACCAGTAGGTATTGGGTAAGGGCTAGGAAAAGTCACAACATAACTCAGGTGCTTGGTAGTGAAGGGTATGAAATCAGAAAGGAAGAGCTGATGGATAAATCATGCTTTGGAAGTGTATCATAGTTTTTTTTTTATAAGAGCAATGGAGATCCCATATTCTGTTTCTCGGTGAGTTCCCAGAATTTTGCTTAGTGACATTGAACCGCGCATCTTTTTGAACCCAGTTAAAGCTGGCATTTTGTCAAAACAAGTCGACTTTAATGGGAAACCAAGCCTAAATATTACGATGCCTCGCTTGTCTCCTTTACTAAATGTTTGAAATGGCATGGAGTTCATTGCAGAACCAAATGACTGTAATGTGCGGCCCCATGCTATCACAAACATGGAGTGTATAGAAAATACACTGAACATTGTATGGGTGGTGTGAGCAGAAATTCCTTGACGTTTAGAAAGTAGGTTAGTAGACAGTATTGCCCTTTAAGTTTTAAACCAGTGTAGTTCAGATTGTGGTCCATTCCTGTAGAAACGTGGCTTTAAATGAAGATCGCACCTCTAACCATTGGTGCCAGATTTAAGAACATCGTGCTGAACCCTTGCTTCATAACTGTTTATTCTAAGATGTTATATACACTAAGACCCACTTCCAAAACTAGCAAGGTTTGCCAAAAAGTATCTTAACAAAATATATTTCTCACCCATGACATCATCTTAAAAAAAAAAACTTACAAATGTTTTAGAGGGTTTGTGAAACTATTTTCTACATAATGTCTCTGAAATTGAACATTACCACACTACGTGCAAATGCACCTTAAAACAGGCCAAGTTGTTTTAATCTGGTTTTAAACTTGAGTTGTAGTCTGTAATTGTAGTTAGCTCTTTTTGTTTTATTTACCTTTCCTTGGAAAGTGCCTCATTTTTTTGCAAGTCATTTCTTAACAAGAGTCTAGATTCCAGACTCAGCTGGGGTTTATGTTAATATAACTTTTAAAGTTTTTTTAAATTTAAATACAAATCTTGCCTAGCTGTAGGCTTTTTTTTTCTTTATATAGTTATATATAAATTGCTTTTTGTTTTTCATGAACTATGCTGGAAAAGTCGGGACAGAGCTGTGTGGGGCACATCTCGCACACACCTGTGCCAATGACTGCCTGGTGTTCGGCTTTGTCCTAGCTGGGCTTGAATAGTCCAAAATCTGGTACCAAATTCAGCCGCCTTGATTCTGAGCGTGTTTGGGTCGAAGGTGTGGGGGGGAAAGAGAGAAGGAAAGGGGAGAGTTGGGAATGAAATACCGATCACCCATGCCATGGTTAAAGGAGAAACACGCCACACTGTCAAAGGAACAATTTGTACCACACTCCGAGTGAAAGAAAATTAATAAGACGCGATGTCTAAAGGGAGATGCTTTAAGCCGCAGTTTTCCAGCTTGTATTATTATTTGTCTTGTGTTTCTGTTTACCTGCAGTATTGAGAGAGATTGTTTGGCAGGCAAGCATTTCAGAGCTTCCATTTAAAAAAATAATCAGTCATTCCAATGGGGGCGTTGAACAAAGCTGTCAACATGACCTTTCTCCATATACAACGTGCAGTTTATTGAATTATGCAAATTTGCTGTAAAGTTAACTGCTTATTTTGTAAATATGTTCTAGAATGTCAACTCTGACAAAGGCCGTGTAACATAGATATATAAATTGTTTTTAATTAAAAAAATGTTTTTTTCCTCTTCGCCAATTGGCCATAAAAGAACAATGTGATATTGTTAAATTCTGCATGAACTCCTCGAGTTTACAACTGCAAATGTACATGCAAAAGGAGATGCTTTAAATAATGCACCTTCCTGTTTTATAAAAATGGAAATAAACTGACTTCGCCTCCAGTAAGCCTAGTGTGGGGTTTCTTTTTTTTTTATTACTAGTGGATCACGGTAAGTCGGATAAAAGTGCTAATTTATTGGGTCAGGAATGTTATTCTGCCAAGGTGGATCTGTGTCCCTCTGAGGCCACGACGTCTCATTGTTAACGGCACAGGTCAGTCAGAGGTTAATTGTTGTATGGTCAGGGAACCTTGCAGTTTGGGATGTGCCTGTCAATATTTCTTGAGTTCGCCAGAAAGTACTTTACCATTTTATGAAGCTATTATGGGTATACAATCATAAACAAAACTTTTGTGAATTAAAGGTACATTCTACAGTTTTGAGAGGATACAAATTACCAAGCATATAAACTAAAGGGTACAATTCTAAAGGGGGTGCATGAACAGAGAGACCTAGGGGTATGTGTGCACAAATCGTTGAAGGTAGTAGGGCAGGTTGAGAAAGTGGCTAAAAAAGCTTACCAGATCCTGGACTTCATAAATAGAGGTATAGAGTACAAAAGCAAGGAAGTTATGATGAACCTTTATAAAACACTGGTTTAGCCTCAACTGGAGTATTGTGTCCAATTCTGGGCACTTTAGGAAGAATGTGAAGGCCTTAGGGTGCAGAAAAGATTTACAAGAATGGTTCCAGGGATGAGGGACTTCAGTTATGTGGATAGACTGGAGAAGCTGGGGTTGTTCTCCTTGGAGCAGAGAAGGTTGAGAGGAGATTTGACAGAGGTGTTCAAAATCATGAGGGGTCTAGACAGAGTAGATAGAGAGAAACTGTTCCCATTGGCGGAAGGGTTGAGAACCAGAGGACACAGATTTAAGGTGATTGGCAGAAGAACCAAAGGCGACATGAGGAAGAACTATTTTACACAGCGAGTGGTTAGGATCTGGAATGCACTGCCTGAGGGTGGTGGAGGCAGACTCAATCGTGGCTTTCAAAAGGATATTGGGTAAGTACCGGAAGGAAAAAAATGTGTAGGGCTCCGGGGAAAGGGCTAGCTGAAGTGCTCTTGCAGAGAACCGGGACGGGCCGAATGACCTCCTTCTGTGCTGTAACCATTCTATGATTCTATAGTTTCTGACGTCCCTGAGAAATTAGCACCTTGTCTGGGGCTCATTCCTGGAGATCCACTCAACATAAGCCATCTCCCCAATGCAACAACTCGCCCATCTAGCCATAAAGAGTACTAACGCAACCACACCTCTGAAGGACTGTTCCCCCATAACCCTGGGCCAAACTCTGCATGCTGACTGCATAGTATCTGTGGGAAGCATGTCTCACCTCATCGGGCTTGGGGGAAGGCTGAGGCAACTTGTTTGGCCCAGGGTTATGGGGGAGGGTCCTGCAGAGGTGTGGTTTTGTTGGTGCTCTTCATGGCCAGAGGATGGCGTGTTGCATTGCAGAGATAGTTTATGTCAAGTGGGTCTCCAGGAATGAGCCCCAGGCCAGTTCCAAGTAGAGGCCAAACATCACCTGTTCTGATGGGCAAATGAGCCACACAAGTGGTTGAGCTACATGTTTGTCAGGAGTGGGACTGCAGTCTGCCACATATAAGCGAATGCATTTTTTTTTGCAACCATTCTGGCCTGCACCTATTGCACTGCCCCCAGAAATCCCTGGGTTGCATAAAGACGGGTGGAGGCTTGGCATCACTGAATAAATGTTACAAAAAAAAATGCTGGAGATACTCGGCAGGTCGGTGAGCAGCTGAAAAAGAATCAACAGGTTATTGTTTAGACTGGGGACCATTCCTGAGTTCTGATAAAAGAGCCCATCCGTCCCAGGAATCCAGCGGCTCTACTTCTCACCAAACAGCTGTGCATTTCCAGCAATTTTTAGTTAAGATTTCTCTAAACAGTAAAGAATCTCTGGTTGGATTTACAGTGTGGTTCTGAGGCACTACAGACTAAGCAGTGGGTTAACGGTGAACCCCTTGGATTCACTGCACTAGTAGAATAAATAAGGGTATTAAAAAAAATGGTTTTTCTCAATTTTCTTTGAACACTTTAGTTATAAAAGTATTGGAGATGGGGAAAATGGTGCAAGGTAGTTGGATACTAGAGGTCACGTGATGAAAGCTCCAGGAAGACGTCCAACCAGAGATGGAAAGGGCTGTGTTTAACACTGTTATCTCATTGGTGGCTATCTCCTAAATCAGAACAGTGGAATCTGTTGGTATCGTCAGCTTGAGATACAGCACGGTCATGGAAACATAGGCCTGGAAATTGCGGTCAGCGACGAAGCGAAGGCATTTGCTGCTGGCCCCGAAGAAAGCCGCCCAGAGAGCTCTTGCAATCACTGTGGCGAGAAGTTTGCCTTTTTTTTGGCACATGAACGATTTCAGCGCCATGTAGTGGGGATCCCCTAGTGCGATGTGGATGTGATGTCAACAAGCTCTCTAATCAGCCAATTACGTTGCAGAATTCTCACAGATGGGGAGGTGCCATTGGAAGGAGGGAATGTTGTGTTGTTTATATAAAATTCCTTTGTATGCTCTAGTAACACACTGTGAAGTAACATCACTCACTCCACTTCAAATCGGGCCGTACAGTATCGCTGTAGTTCAATTATGTTTTGACTGTAGGAGTCTTGACTTCCATCACTCTTCAGCATAACACCCAGCAGTGATGCGGGAGAAACACAATGGGTCGGAATTTTCAGTGGGTAATAATGGTGATCTAACAGCATTGAAACTGACCACAACTTCAGGACGTAGCGCATGCGCATCCTAATGTGGAAATCCTGAAGTTTCGGTCAGTCAGTCACTGCTCCAACACTGGCTACACTGTGCCATCCTCTCTCCTCTCCCCCCCCCCCCCGCCCCCACACACAGCCGGCAATCAGTAAAACTGACAAAAACTTGGGCTATTCCACGTAATATTGCGGTTAAATACCCCATTAAATGTTAGACCTTGTTGGATTAGGTGTAACTGGTTTATCAGCGTATTGACTGGTAAACAAACGTTATGGCCCTGAAAAAGTAATTTTAATTCTGTGGAGTGTCAAATTTGTCCATTATGATAAAAATTACAATTTTTACAAAACTGGAAAAAAATGTTTAAAATATTTTTTAGGTTTGTTCATCCCCATGAGAGCCCCAATCCCTGTTTTGCTCTCTAACATTTTTTTAAAAAGTCAGGCTAAAAGCAGGTTCTCATTTGCTGCTTCCCTGTCTGTGAGAATTCCGCAATGTAATTGGCTGCTCAGACAGCTTGTTGACGTCACAGCAGCTCGCGTTGGGGATTCCTCAATAAATTGCACTGAAATCACTTGCGCGTCGAAAAAGGCAAACTTCTCACCACAGAGATCGGCTTTGCTTCGCCACTGACCACAAATTCCCGAGTCTTACAAAAACCAAATAAGCTCAACCCCACAAATTCTACCCGTTGTACAGGGCGGCAACTTGAGGATATGTAAAGTGCTTTGCAACATCACCAGAGCCGAGGCGGTGCCGGACAATGAGGAGAAACTCAAAATACTTTTACAAAAATGCAATCCCTTTATTTCATCTCTTCACAGAAACCACATTAATTACAGATTGTCATGGCATCGACTTTCAGTACACATCTCACTACTCTACAAATGGAAGAGCCCAATTTACAAAAACTGTAGATATGTTCAATACAATAACCAATCACAGCTCTTACTGACCAAACAGTAAAGCCCCATGCATCAGGAGAAACAAAATACACAGTCTATAAACAAAAAATGTTCCTATTGTATCCAGATTTTCACAAATTCTTTATTTCTTTATATTAAGATTCACGTACAGACACTAATCTAGATGCATCGTGCAATTTCTTAGCATATACATGCATAATTAGAACCTTTTTATTATTCAAAAGCAGTGAAGTTGGTAATGTTTTATGATTGCTGACACATCGCTCAGGAAACTATGAAACGTCACGTTATGTAAAAAAATTAATGCTTAAAAAAGGCAAAAAAAAGGCATTTTGTATTTTTTCACTTTGACATTTCGCTTAAATAGAATTTTTAAAATTTTCTTTTTTAAACACACACACTTTCGATACATCTCGAAACAATCATTGCCTTTGTAATCGACTGGAAAGAACAAAGTGCTGAACAGACATTTCCAGCATATTCTGCCTTAAAGCTAAAGTAATTGATTTTAAACAGCAGATATGAAGGTGATCTCTGGTGCACTCGCAGTTTATTGGCTTTTACTTTCTGTGTTGGTAAGATTTGCATTTTTTCTGTTTCGGTGAGAGAGGAGGTGAATCACATTCATTGCAAGAATGCTCAAAGCTATCATTACCGGCCTGGTTCTTCACTGCATTTGTGATTAATTAATTAATCAATAAATAATCTCTGGGGGTGACTTTTTTGTGCCCATCAAAATGCGGAATGTCCATGCTGTGAAATGGAATAGTTTGTATATTTTTGCATATGGTGTCAGAATTAAATATCCTCAGGTTTGTGCAGAGTGAGGCTTCCCCTCTCTCTGCCTCAATTCATTTCTGTAACTGTGCGATTCAGACTCTGCTGGTCTGGAGCTGCTTGAGACCAGAGATACGACACTGGCAGAGGACTGTCTAATACTCTGGGATACAAAGAGCAGATCTTTGCGGGAGGGATATTGACGGAGTAAAGCGAAGTTAACTTTCACCAGGAGAGGGTCCATACTGTTTCTGGTGTTTTCAGATGATGTGGGAGTGGTGGGTAGGGGAAGGATTCACTTGTATGGAAAGTATCCCACAGCCTGTCCCTCCCCTGCACCTTCCTGCTGCATTGGTCACAGCCAGCCAATGTCTGATTGTAAACCGTCCCAGTAAGACTTGGGTAGCTCAGCATTGTAAAAATTAATAATGAAACTAAATAAAGTGAAAGTATTTCTCTTTCCACCCCCCCCCCCCCCCACCCCAAGGCGATTTCAGTCATTTTTTCAGAAACATCTGTCAGCTCAACACCAACATCTGGTCCTTCTGGCTAACATTTTAGAATTTGTATATTATGTATCATTTAATCATCTCATCAAAGTTTACATTTGCAATATAGACACTTTATTTTGCCTTGGGACGTTCTGGGGTGGAGATGTGGAAGGGGTGAGTGAAGAAACTAAACCTTTTCAGTAATGAGGGGATTGTCCATCTCTCACTGAACTAAGCGGCTCCATGTCTGAAATGATTCCGAATGTTGGATCTAATTTTAATCATTGAACACCCTTGGCTGTGCTGTCCTTGTCTCTCTCTCTCCCCCTGGTTTGTGTTTCATTCACTCAAGGTGCAACACATTTCGAAGGGGGTCGATGCACATCGAGCACCCAGTAAACATTTCTTTGCATTAATTCCCATTTAGAAAGGAAAGAGAAAATGCTTCTCCACACCGCGCCCCCCACCTCGTCAACAAGACTTCATTCTTCCCAGTCACAGGGGGTGGGGTGACTGATTCTCAAATTATAAACCAGTCAACAATTTTTTTTTTTAAAGTCCCCTGCCTTCAATTAATTCTGCATCTCATGAAGTGCAGACTGAAGGTTTTCATCAAGAAAGCAAATACCAAAACTCGAAAAACAACCCCCGCCCCATTCGTTGGTGCCAGACTCGGCAAACAATTTTTAATGTAAAACAGAAAAATCTTTCTCCGTCTCCCAGAGGGAGAGAATTTGAATGGAATCGGTGAGGGTGCCCCCAGGAGCAAGCAGAGCTCAGCCTCCAGGCACCCAGAGAAAGCTGGTCCCTGTGGGTTTGTACTGAGGATGTCCAGCTGTGAGTGAAGTGAAGGAACTCAAACAGTGTGGGGTGGGGGGGACTTCAGACCCAAACCCTTCATGTCCCAACATGAATACAGCGCCACACAAAAGGAGTCGGATACAATTCACACAAACTTAATACAAAGTGTCAAAAGACTTCACTTAAAATATAAAGAACGTTGCTGTAATTCCAAGTAATTGCTTTGTGAATACTATTCTTTGTACAAAAACTATTTAAGACAATATACAAAAAGAATAAGTGGATACATTGACTCTGCCAGTGTTATATATTCTGCAGTTCTAGATATCGATTTAACAAATAAATCATTCTTAATATTCTCTACATTTTTCAAATCCTGTGCTTTCGTAAATATTGTTCCTTGTTGTAGATTTTATTTTTTAAATTTTACTTATTTTAAGTTATACAGTGTTTCACCCACTGTAAGTGCAAGCACTGAGCAGGACTGGACCTCGCTGTGAGCTGGCATTATTAAATCAGCGTCAGATAATAACTGCGGTTCAGAGCTGGACTGTGTGAGACACCACCTGAATACTGTGAGCAGAGGGTGCGTGCGAAACACGAGAAAGGAAGCGAATGAGAGAGACAGAGCGAGAGAGAATGGGTAAAAGACAGCAAGAGTTTGTGAACGAGCGAGAGAGTGAGAAAAATGACGGATAGAGGGGGAAAAAATGACAAAAGAGAAAACGACAGGAAGAGAGAGAAAATGAGAGCCAGGTGAAAATAAAGTAGTCCCACTTTTACACTCTACACAGGTCTGAGTTGATCAGAGTCGAGCTGTCACTATATTTTGTTATTGTGCTCATCTTTAATTTAGAAAATAATTTTTTTTATCATAGTACAGGCAAAACGTGATCAGGAGCCACCTTTAAAATGCAAACTGAGACTGAGAGCAGGAGCAGGCTTCTTGTAGCTCAGAGCTGGTGCCCTCAACTCAACTCAATAGAGACTCTGAACGGTAAAACCCAAGGTGCTGCAACACTTGGAAGGGGCGCAGCTGAAGGCGGAGGGCTGCCCTCTCCTTCACCACCCAATGGAACTAGCCTGACAGCCTGGGGACCATTGGAAAGTTCAAGCTGCCAATTTGCCACCCGGTTAAGATCAAGTAAAGCAAAGGCAGAGAGCCGGGCCCGTGGGCTTGCACTTTGTACCCCTTTATCACATGGGGCAAACCCTGGTGTGCAAAAGATCAGGGACATGAAATAACCGGTAAAGTGTAAAAGGAGATTTAGAGACTAAACTCAGAAAGAGAGGAATGTGTCGAGTGATGAGAATTACTATTTTTTTTTTGGTTTCTTTTTTTTTTACAAAATATTTCATAATTTTCACATCTATTCTATTGTGAGATATCTATAAATGGCTTGTGCTGTTTTCACTATTAATGCACGAGCTCACATAATACAGCTCTGACAGCAGTTGGCATCTGGAATCAAAGCAGGAGCCGGATCAGCTGCAGCCACACGGGGCACATTCTCCGGGAATCTAATCCTCTTCTCGCTGGTTTGGGGCGGGGCGGGGCGGGGAGGGGGTGGGGGGAACGGTGACTGCAGAGAAGGTCGCGTTGCTTGAAGCCGGTGAAATGGAAGCTCTTCCCAGACTCTTCCGAGCCGCAGCGATTGAGCACATAGGGCAGCAGCAGGCGGTGCGAAGCAAGACATCTTGGGTTGGAAGGGAGAGGGGACGGGGGGGTTGGAAAGGTTCTTGTGCGCTGTACTGGCGACAGGTATGGAAGCAAGCAAGGAGCAGGGAGGCTGGAGGTTGGGCAGGAGCAAGTTCTGGGTAAGGACAGGTTCTCCACACAGTTTGGGGGAACCCAGCTGAAGCAGGAATGGGACCTGTACCAGGCTCTGGAGGCAGGACCAGGTCCTAGCAGCGGTATCAACAGAAGAGGAAACTTCTTGTTTTTAAGCCCCATCGGCAGTCTGAGGACCTCCACCGGCCTCGACGCAGATTTCAGGAGGCAAACAGTCTGGTGAGAGAGGCAAAAGCCTGCCAAGCCTTTGGCCCTTGCAGAAGTAAAGTCCCAGATTACAGAAGGCTGAAGGGACGAGCACTAGGCTTACTGAGCCAGGCACAGAGAGCCCATGACGTGGAGCAGACAGGGAGCGAAGCGAAGCAGCAGCAGCGAGGAAAGGAGGGGGGGAAAAAAACAAGAAATTACGTTAGAATCTTCATAAGTTGGAACACTGATTATATTAGTGCCCACATCAATATCACAGCATAAATAAGTGACCGAAGACAACAGCTGAACAGGCAGCATAGCCACAATTGGATGGAACAGAAGAGGAGCTGGTCAAAGAGGGCCAGGGAACATCTGGATGTACTGGGTGGGATTCCGAGGGAGGGACGGCGATTGGTCACTGAGTTGCCAGTTCTGGTTGGACTGATTCCTGGAGGGTCCATCATGTGACATTCGATCAGGTGACATTTGCCCACTTTGCCGATGATGATGCATTTCACTCAACCCAGTGTCTCGGGACCAGCACAGGCCCAATAAAATATTTCCACCTTTTTGTTTTGTTCAACATAATTTACAAATCAGAGGCAGTCTGGGTAACCCCATTCCCTCGGCTGTTTCTCGGTTACTGCGGAAACCTCCCTCTGCCAGAGAAAACCTTCCACTACCCAATGCTTTTCCCCTCATATTCCCTATTTACCTTCACAGATTATCTGGCCATTATCTCGTTGCTGTTTGTGGGATCTTGCTGTGCCTCGTTTCCGACATTCCAACAGTGACTACACTTCAGAAGTATATCATTGTCTGTAAAGCGCTTTGGGACATCCTGAGGCTGTGAAAGGCGCTATAGAGATGCAAGTCTTTTCTAAGGTTTGATTGTGCCACTACCCCACCCCGCAGTCAGTGCTGTCCTACTTTAACGGCTAAAATCAAATATCCCAAAATCAATAATCTAACGCCACACAGCTTCCTGCAAACTAACTGCTCATTAACACTGGACTCAGAAGGATTGGATCAACCCCGAATCCCAACTACCTCGACCGGTGAATACTGCATCAACTGGCCGATACAGACTTGATGTGATACAGACCAGGGCAGCTGGGGAATTTAAATTCAGTTAATTAAATAAATCTCAAATAAAAAGCTAGTATCAGTAATGGTGACCATGAGCCTACTGGATTGTCGTAAAAACCCATCTGGTTCACTAATATCCTTTAGGGAAGGAAATCTGCCGTCTTTACCCGGTCTGGCCTATATGTGACTCCGGACCCACCGCAATGTGGTTGACTCTTAACTGCCCCTCTGAAATGGCCCAGCGAGACACTCAGTTGTACCAAACCGCTATGAAAAACAATAAGAATAAAACCGGACGGACCACCCGGCATCGACCTCGGCACCGGCTATGGACATGGCAACGGCCCACCCAGCCCAGTCGACCCTGCAAAGTCCTCCTCACCAATATCTGGGGACTTGTGCCAAAATTGGGAGAGCTGTCCCACAGACTAGTCAAGCGACAGCCTGACATAGTCATACTCACAGAATCATACCTTTCAGCCAATGTCCCAAACTCCTCCATCACCATTCCTGCGTATGTCCTGTCCCACCGGCAGGGGTGGCGGCACAGTGGTATACAGTCGGGAAGGAGTGGCCCTGGGAGTCCTCAACATGGACTCCGGACCCCATGAAGTCTCATAGAAACATAGAAGATAGGAGTAGGCCATTCGGCCCTTCGAGCCTGCTCCGCCATTCAATGAGATCATGGATGATCATCCAAATTCAGTACCCTGTCCCTGCCTTCTCCCCATATCCCTTGATCCCTTTAGCCTTAAGAAATATATCCAACTCCTTCTTGAATATACTTAATGAACTGGCCTCCACCACCCTCTGTGGCAGAGAATTCCACAGGTTCATCACTCTCTGGGTGAAGAAATTCCTCCTCATTTCAGTCCTAAATGGCTTACCCCTTATCCTTAGCCTATGACCCCTGGTTAAGCATTAGGTTAAGCATAGGCAAGGAAACCTCCTGCTGATTACCACCTACCGCCCTCCCTCAGCTGATGAATCAGTACTCCTCCATGTTGAACACCACTTGGAAGAAGCACTGAGAGTAGTAAGGGGACAGAATGTACTCTGGGTGGGGGACTTCAATGTCCATCACCAAGAGTGGCTCGGTAGCACCACAACTGACCGAGCTGGCCGAGTCCTGAAGGACGTAGCTGCCGGACTGGGCCTGCGGCAGGTGGTGAGAGAACCAACACGAGGGAAAAACCTACTTGACCTCATCCTCACCAATCTACCTGTTGCAGATGCATCTGTCCATGACCACAATGGTAGCAGTGACCACCGCACAGTCCTTGTGGAGACGAAGACCCGTCTTCACACTGAGGACACCCTCCATCGTGTTGTGTGGCACTACCACCGTGCTAAATGGGATAGATTCAGAACAGATCTAGCAGCTCAAAACTGGGCATCCATGAGGCGCTGTGGGCCATCAGCAGCAGCAGAATTGTATTCCACCACAATCTGTAACCTCATGGCCCGGTATACCCCTCACTCTACCATTACCATCAAGCCAGGGGACCAACCCTAGTTCAATGATGAGTGTAGAAAAGCATGCAGCACCAGGTGTACCTAAAGATGAGGTGCCAACCTGGGGAAGCTGCAACACAGGACTACATGCATACTAAACATCGGAAGCAGCATGCTATAGACAGGGCTAAGCGATCCCACAATCAACAGATCAGATCAAAGCTCTGCAGTCCTGCCACATCCAGTCTTGAATGGTGGTGGACCATTTAACAACTAACGAGAGGAGGAGGCTCCATGAACATCCCCATCCTCAGTGATGGCGAGCCCAGCACGTGAGTGCAAAAGACAAGGCTGAAGCGTTTGCAACCATCTTCAGCCAGAAGTGCCGAGTGGATGATCCATATCGGCCTCCTCCTGAGGTCCCCACCATCACAGAAGCCAGTCTTCAGCCAATTCGATTCACTCCACGTGATATCAATAAATGGCTGAGGGCAATGGATACATCAAAGGCTATGGGCCCCGACAACATCCCGGCTATCGGGCTGAAGACTTGTGCTCAAGAACTAGCCGCGCCTCTAGCCAAGCTGTTCCAGTACAGTTACAACACTGGCACCTACCCGACAATGTGGAAAACTGCCCAGGTATGTCCTGTCCACAAAAAGCAGGACAAATCCAATCTGGCCAATTACCGCCCCATCAGTCTACTCTCAATCATCAGCAAAGTGATGGAAGGTGTCATCGACAGTGCTATCAAGCGGCACTTACTCACCAATAACCTGCTCACTGATGCCCAGTTTGGGTTCCGCCAGGACCACTCGGCTCCAGACCTCAATTCAATTCAATTCAATTTTATTTGCCATATGTAACTAGTACTAGTACAAGTACAATGGAATGCTTACTCCCCGTAGGGACACGTCAGCTATTCTTACAGCGCCGTGCTCAGAAAGTCAATACAATGGCATCCAGTGGCAGTGGGAGCACGATGTCCCTCAGCCGCTCCATCCTCCTCGTCACCGCGGCCTCCTCCTCACTGTTGCCGGCTCCACGTGTGGTGACCTGCTTCTCCTGCTCACGATCCGACCTCTGGCCACCATGCCCGGCTCCCCTCCTCCCAGTCGGACTGCGAGCTTCCCACCAAGGAGCTGCCGGCCGACATGCTGTAGCGGGTCGTCGTGGCTGCTGCTGCTGCTGCTCGTTGCGCTGCCTCCGCCCGACTCGCCGAACACATCGTCGGGATGTAAATGCTCCGGTCGCCGCGGCCTCCTCCTCACCGTCGCCGGCTCCACGGTCCAACGGCCCGGGGCCTGCTTCTCCCGCTCACGGTCCGGCCTCTGGCCGCCATGCTCGGCTCCCCTCCTCCCAGTCGGAATGCCTTCCCGCCGAGGAGCTGCCGGCCGACGTGCTCTAGCGGGTCGTCGTGGCTGCTGCTGCTCGTTGCACTGCGCTGCCTCCGCCCGACTCGCCGAACACTTCACTCCGGTTGCGGGAGCGAGCGGCAAGAGCGGGCCGCCCGAAGCAGGGAGAGCGCGCTTAGCACCGGACCGTCTCGGCCACCATCTTGACTTACAGCCTTGATCCAAACATGGAAAAGGAGCTGAATTCCAGAGGTGAGGTGAGAGTGACTGCCCTTGACATCAAGGCAGCATTTGACCGAGTGTGGCATCAAGGAGCCCTAGTAAAACTGAAGTCAATGGGAATCAAGGGGAAAACTCTCCACTGGCTGGAGTCATACCTAGCTCAAAGGAAGATAGTTGTAGTTGTTGGAGGCCAATCATCTCAGGACATCGCTGCAGGATTTCCTCAGGGCAGTGTCCTAAGTCCAACCATCTTCAACTGCTTCATCAATGACTCCCTCCATCATAAGGTTGGAAATGGGGATCTTTGCTGATGATTGCACAGTGTTCAGTTCCATTCGCAACTCCTCAGCCAATGAAGCAGTCCATGCCTGAATACAGCAAGACCTGGACAACATTCAGACTTGGGCTGATAAGTGGCAAGTAACATTCGCACCACACAAATGCCAGGCAATGACTATCTCCAACAAGAGTCTAGCCACCTCCCCATGACATTCAACGGTATTACCATCGCCGAATCCCCCAACATCAACATCCTGGGGGGGTCACCATTGACCAGAACCTTAACTGGACCAGCCACATATACTGTGGCTACGAGAGTGGGTCAGAGGCTAGGTATTCTGCGGCGAGTGTCTCACCTCCTGACTCCCCAAAGCCTTTCCACCATCTACAAGGCACAAGTCAGGAGTGTGATGGAATACTCTCCACTTGCCTGGATGAGTGCAGCTCCAACAACACTCAAGAAGCTCAACACCATCCAGGACAAAGCAGCCCGCTTGATCG
This sequence comes from Somniosus microcephalus, assembly GCF_052327205.1. Classification (NCBI taxonomy): domain Eukaryota; kingdom Metazoa; phylum Chordata; class Chondrichthyes; order Squaliformes; family Somniosidae; genus Somniosus; species Somniosus microcephalus. The sequence goes on from NC_141010.1 coordinate 9,231,865, forward strand.
GCCCCCCATCCACCACCTTAAATATTCACTCCCTCCACCACCGGCGTACCGTGGCTGCAGTGTGTACCATCTACAAGATGCACTGCAGAAACTCGCCAAGGCTTCTTCGGCAGCACCTCCCAAACCCGTGACCTCTACCACCTAGAAGGACTAGGGCAGCAGGTGCATGGGAACACCATCACCTCCAAGTTCCCCTCCAAGCCACACACCATCCTGACTTAGAAGTATATCATCGTTCCTTCATCGTCGCTGGGTCAAAATCCTGGAACTCCCTACCTAACAGCACTGTGGGAGCACCTTCACCACACGGACTGCAGCAGTTCAAGAAGGTGGCTCACCACCAGCTTCTCAAGGGCAACTAGGGATGGGCAATAAATGCTGGCCTTGCCGACGGCGCCCACATCCCAGGAATGAATTAAAAAAAAGGCGGCCCCAGTTTTGATCATTGGTCCAATGCTGAGTTAGCGTATCGCAGCTTGGCAGCAGTAAGGGTGCTACAATTGGCCGGCGTTCCTCAGGCCGGGGTGAAGGGTAGGGTGTGGGTGGATTGCCGATAATCGACCAGAGTTCCCGTTCCCGATTGCTGCCCAGTGACCCCCCCGCTCTTCCTGGAAAAGTTGCATGCGTGTGGAGATCAGGTAAAGGTCGAGCTCAGCTGTGATGCCCCCACAGCCAAATAGCCCGCTGACACTCATGCTCTCAGTTCACGCGTGAACAACGGGCAATCGGGCGAGGTACTGTCGGCCCAGGGAACTGTACTTCCTGCAAAAGTCAATGGCTTTTCGAGGGCGGGGAGAGAATGGGAGGGTGGGGGGCAAAGAAATGTTACTCGGGGGTGAGTGACAGATTCATATCAGTGTGAGTTTATTCGGTGTTAATTTAACACAAACATTTCTCCCCCAGATCTTTGCTTTGGTGCAAATTAAATCTCAGTGTTAAAGAGAATGGGATGTTCAGCACTGGGGAGCAAAACCATTTCTGTTAAAGATGCATCAACATCTGAAGGGAAGTCTCATTTGCAAACTCTCTATTCTTGCCACAAGATGGCTGTCAAGTACTGTGCTGCCATCTCGTGGCAGGGCTGATCTATTACAACAGGAGGATTGATTTTATACAATCACAGAATTTCACAGCACAGGAGGAGGCCATTCGGCCCATCGTGCCTGTGCCAGCTCTTTGAAAGAGCTCTCCAATTAGTCCCACTCCCCCCTGCCCTTTCCCCACAGCCCTGTTATTTTCTCATCTTCAAATATATTTCCAATTCCCTTTTGAAAGTTACTATTGAATCTGCTTCCACCGCCCTTTCAGGCAGCGCATTCCAGATCACAACAACTCGCTGCGTAAAAATTAATTCTCCTCATTTCCCCTCTCTAGTCCTTTTACCAATTAATTATCAATTTGCCAATTTTTCAATTTGCCAAATTGCCATTTTATCATTAATGTGACAATTTATTGTCTTTTTGCACTGCTGTGGACGGGAGAGGTGGAGAGTAATCCTCAGTTCTACTGGAAGAGACACTCCAGAAACAGCAAAGAAAATCAATGTGACTTTCCTTTAAGTTGACTGTTCACTGAAAGTCCTCGCCTCCTCCATAAAAAGACACGGCCCTTTTTATTTCTAGGATGTCCCGCCTATCTTGGCTGCCGTTCTGCTCTAACTCGCGTGTCTGCACCACTTTTATCTTTCAATCCTGTGCCTTGTTGCCGCACTCAGGCACTGACACTAAAAGCAGATTTTTCTACAACTGCAGACCAGGTTCCGAGATGCGACGGTTAATGAGGTTGTGTTACAGAGCGGGGCAGTGATTACTGAGGAGAGCAAGAGAGTGACAGGGAGGAAAGTGAGAGAGCGACAGGGAGGAAAGCGATAGGGAAGAGGGCGCAGAACATGGGCCGGGGAGGCTGGAGGAGTCGAGCAGGGTCCGGGACTCAGTGTTAAACATCTTTAGTTGAAATGCTCACTTGTTATCTAGAAGTAAACTACCTGCTGGCTGCCCTGCTGACTCTGCAGTTTCAGATACTCTTCACGCTGTTTGTTATGCTTCAGTTTCTCGCTGCTGTGCTGTTGCTTGAGTTTTGGCGCGGCCGGAATTGCCATCCTGCTTTGGGGCGAGGGGACGCTCCCGATCTGGGAACAGAAAGAGAACGGGAAAAAAACAATCAGCACGGCTTCACCTGAGTGACTGAGACAACACAGGAGCTCCTCCATCCCCTTCCCCGAGACCCCCTCCATTTCCCGGAGCCCCCTCCCCGAGACCCCCTCCTCCTCCCCCCGAGACCCCCTCCTCCTCCCGAGACCCCCTCTCCCAGCGCCTCCTCCCCCCGAGACCTCCTCCTCCTCCCCCCCCCTGAGACCCCCTCTCCCAGCGCCTCCTCCCCCTGAGACCTCCTCCTCCTCCCCCTGAGACCCCCTCTCCCAGAGCCTTCTCCCCCTGAGACCTCCTCCTCCTCCCCCCGAGACCCCCTCCTCCTCCCGAGACCCCCTCTCCCAGCGCCTCCTCCCCCTGAGACCCCCTCTCCCAGAGCCTCCTCCTCCTCTTAAGGCTAAAGGGATCAAGGGGTATGGGGAGAAAGCAGGGACAGGGTACTGAATTTGGATGATCAGCCATGATCGCATTGAATGGTGGAGCAGGCTCAAGGGGCCGAATGGCCTACTCCTGCTTCTATCTTCTATGTTTCCCCCCGAGACACCCTCCCCCAACTATCCCTCAAAGTCAGGGGTAAATAGAGAAATGCAACCCAGAGCAGAGCGGGATTGGGGGTGGGGGCGGTGGGTGGGTCTGTGACTCTGACCTTGCCCGTTCCCACCTTGTAAAGCCAGCAGAGGGTCTGGGACAAGTAACAATCCACGACCCCCCCGCCCCGCCCCGCCGGCCCAGTCACAGTCTAAATCCTGGCCAAATCACTGCCGCGGAAGCAGTGATCTGTCTTTCCTGTTTCGGGTGCTGATGGGCGTGCTGTGCATTTCCAACATTTGCAGTTTTTTTTTATTAAGATCTGTGAAAAATTTGTATTTCGAACAACGGCGAAGTGATGACCTAAAGACAAGTTACTTCCCAATTTTGGCAATTTTCAATATTAAAATCATGAAGAGGGTGTGTTCCCGGGATGGCTAAGTGGGTGAATACCCTGCCTGTGGCGGTACTGAGCCACACAGAGCAGGGAGGGTCCCCGCTTTATCTGCACCGACTTCGATGATCTCTGCGTGGCAGCAGTGGCTGAATTTACATTAAAAACTTAGCGCACGGAAAGACCTCACAGTGCTTCACCCGACTAATTACCTTGAAGTGCAGTCACTGTTGCGACGTTAGACAAGCCCAGCAGTCAATCGGCACACAGCAAGATCCCACAGACGCCAATGAGGGGATTAACCGGCCAAGCTGTTATCGGTGACGTTGGCTGAGGGGAGAATGTTGGGTCCAGGGCGCCGGGGAGAACTCCCCTGTCCCTCTCCAAAATAGTGCCCTGGGATTATTAACATCCAGCCGAACCCACACACAAACTTTAGTTTAATCCCATCCTAAGGACATCTCTGAATGCAAGGTTCAGCCAATTCAGTGTCAGCTGTGGCTCAGTGGGCAGCACTCTTACCTCAGAGTCAGACGGTTGTGGGCTCACAGTCCCCACTCCAGAGACTCGAGTACAAAATCTAGGCTGACACTCCCAGTGCAGTGCTGAGGGTGTGCAGCACTGTCAGAGGTGCCGTCTTTCGGATGTGACGTTAAACCGAGGCCCCGACTGCCCTCTCAGGTGGACGTAAAAGATCCCATGGCACTATTTTGAAGAGGAGCAGTGGAATTATCCCCCTGGTGTCCTGGCCAATATTTTTCCCTCAACCAACATCACTAAAAAGAGATTATCTGGTCATTATCACATTGCTGTTTGTGGGAGCTTGCTGTGCACAAATTGGCTGCTGCATTTCCTACATTACAACAGTGACTACACTTCAAAAAATACTTCATTGGCTGTAAGACGCTTTGGGACGTCCTGAGGTCATGAAAGGCGCTATAGCAACGCACGTCTTTCTGTATTGGGCTGTCAGTTTAGAATATGGGCTCCATTCTGCTAGTGGGACTCGAGCCCAGGAGAACCACCAACACAAGGTGTGAGCTGGACTGACACTTCAAGGGCAGTACAATTATCATTAATGACCTTGGGCAGGCTGGGGAAGGGGATGAGACAAGATGCCTGATCCTGACACTAAGGGACCCCTGTTCGAAAGTGCACATTTCCGGACATTGGGAGAGAATCGGACTGGGCTAGACTATGAAATGGTCCAAAGGTCTACCACTGTCTAGCAACGGTGGGACTTTATATCTGCGAGAGGGAGAATGGAGAAAAAAAAACAGAAAACTGTGCGAAGAGTGACGAGGTCTTAATTACTGAGCTTCAGAAAGTCCCTGATGTTGGAAGAGTAAAACTAAAGGGAATAATTTAAATCCCTTCAACCCACACAGATTAAAGTAAAATGTTACTGGCTCTGATTTAAACTCGGTTTCTAACATTCTTAGAAAACTTGCAAATGCTGGAAATCTCCAGCTGCAGAACCCGGAGATGAACAGACCCAGATCCAGGGTGGATGAATCAGCGAGTCTTGTTTCTGACTCAATAATGAGCACTAATATATTGCACGGCACAGGGATTAAGCACAGGATTATCTAGTTACCAACAAACCGCTATCCAAACATGCTAGTTAACTGATTAACCTAACCAGCGATCATCCCTGCAGTAAAAGCCTACACCAGCCTGTGAGAAGATGTATTGCAGAGTAGGGCTTGTCTGTTATTAAACCTTCAAAGACCAGCAAAGGGTTTAGAATATCGGAAACAGGTTTTACACCAAGACGGTCAGAGGGTGCGGGATCTGGGAGCAGAGAGATAGTTATTTGCACTGAGGCGACATCAGCCGGACAAGGAAGAGTTCCTCCGCGGATAAAGACTGAAAACATACAGCAGAGAGCGTCTGTCACGGCCCGTGTGTGGTTGAGTGCCTCCGGTCACGGTTACACCTCGGGTTGACTTGGCCGGGTTCGGTTGCTGCATCACCAAACCTGCCAGCGACCTGACTTACTCTGCCGCCGTTTGCTTTCAGCGTTAAAGGGGCATTACCTTCATGAAGACGAGCTTCCTCTGCACGTTTAAAATACGGAATGTGATGGAAATTTGCAATGACGTGTCACTTGCCATGATGCAAATGACCTCGGCTCACTTGACATGACATACATGACATGGGTTCTTTTTCCTCGCCAAACAAAATGGGGTTTGGCGATTCCACCCCTCCCCCGTGAAGGCAGTGCCCCTTTAAATCACACAGCAAGAATAAACCACTAGACAAGATTTTAAAAAAGCACCCGCCAATCAATGAAGAAATCTGAAAATTGCAATTCTGAAAGGATTAACAGCTTTTCCAAGAAGAGACATTCGATCAGTTTTAAAAGAGCAAAAGGCAAATCCATCAGAAGCAGCTAACAGATGCAGACTGATTCAGACAGGTCGAGGATTATGAGAGGAGCCAGTTTATTGATCATCTCCACACAGACATGTACAAGATTTCAGAAGGAAACACAAAAAAAAACTAGATCTAAATTGGGGGGGGGAAAAAAAGTAGTAAATCATTCGAGCTTTACGAGAAAGAGCCGGAGAGTTTGAGAAACAGAGCGGTGCAGCTCAGAGGTGATCCAGCGCTAGCTGGACGGTAGCGTGGGGCAAGCAGCCACAAGTGGTCAAAGTGTGGAAGGTAGAGAAATGAAAATGGAACCTTTGCAGGTGCGGGCGGCAGCTGGGGCTTTGGGAGGAGGGGCGGCTTGTCTTTACAACTCGGAGACATACACTTTGTCGAGGCGGAGGGCACGAGAGATTGGTCCAGCAGGTGTGACACATCCTCCTCCTCCTGGCCTGTCACAACAGGTTGGTTGTCAGCAGCGTCAATGTTGGGCTCGTCCACAAGCTCTTCCCTGGTCTCGCGGGCGTCTGGGACGCCCAGAAATTCTTTGGAAAACAAAAAATCAGCGCATGGATGTTGGCTGATCTGCGTGATGGTGGATTCCAGCTCCCTGATGGTCTCCTCAAGACTATCCATCGTCTTGTAAGTGCTGTTTTTGATTTCTTCCGTCCTGGCAAATGCCGTGGCCATGCTGTGCGTTCGCGATGTCCCGCTGGAGCTCCTGCTCCTGCTCTGCTCCACCGGGTTGATCTCGAACTTCTTCACTTCCGTCTGCTTTTGACCTGTTACTCTGTCTATTTTTTCCTCCTCTTCGTAGACAACCACTTGCAAGGTTTTCCGGCCGCTTTTCGTTCCCGATTCGATGGCTCTCGTCAGCGCGTCCAAACGGTGCTTGGACAAGCGAATCTTGACACTCTTTGAGTTTCCACTTTTCAACTCTGCTGCCTCGGGAGGTGTCGGACTTGGACCGGAATTCAATGGTTTCTCATCTGAAGCTGCGCCATCGTCATATTCCAGATCTCCCTCTGACTTACTCGCGGATGTGCGGTGGTTTGGTGCAGAGTTGGAAGGCAGATCAACGACTTCAGAAATAGAGGATAAAGTCGAGGGTTCTGCCTGTTGCTCAGACGGGATGGACAAAGATTGTGCTTCCTGGCTGGAGTCTTTCTTTCCCAGCACTGCTTGAAATTCTTCGTCATACTCTTCAAATACAGTCGACAACCTCTTGTACGCCGTTTTGATGTCCATGGGTTCTTCAAATATGACAACGACTGGCTTCTTGCCCAAGGGGACTATTGGCCCTTCCTCCTCAGCTTGAGCTTGGGATGGAGACAGAGTCAGGAGATCTCCTGACTTTTCTTCCTTCGCTGAAGAGACATTCCAGGTCTGGACTTCCTTACCTTTCTGGTTCACGATTTCCTGAACTTCCCTTCTGGACAAAGCTTGGATCTGGTTTTCAGTTATCATAAAAGCCACGTTTTCTTCAGCATCGCTGAGGCATGATGCTTCCCCGGTGCGATCGGCAGAAAGCTCTGAAGGGGATGATGCGGATGTTGGAGAGATTTCCGGATGCTGCTCTTGGACGGCTTTGGCTTCCGAGCTTCCCTGGCCTGGGAAAGGGGACTCTGACCTGGTCTGGACAGCTTGTGCCAGGGCAGCTTCAATCAACAAGAATTCCTCTAACACTGTAGCAGAGGGCACATACTGCAGCCAGCTTTCAGAAGCGGACATTCCCAGTTGACTCCAGGCAGCTGAAGAGTCCAATCCCCTGCTGGTTATTTCTCCATTCTCCGCTGTCCTGTCACATGCCTCCACATGCGAGCTGGTCCATGCTGTTTCTCCAGCAAACTCAGGCCCCATCACTTGATAAACAGCTGGAGTAGAGGAACCAGATGTGCACTCCGTCAACACAATCCGAGGGAGCTGGAATGGGCCTGAGGAACTCGGGGCTTCTATTTCCTACAGAAGCAGACGTGGATAACACACAAGGAAATAAATGAACAGTGAATAATTAGTTACCAGTAATTACCCTGATGTTCTGCACTCCAAATTCTGATTCACAGTTGGGGTGATATCCAGTGCCACTTCCATTATCAACCATAATGGAGGGCAATCTCAGTGATGGTTAACGGAAGTTTGCAGATAACCAGAAACCCCCAAGTATTAGTCAGACATGTCTGGTACAGCAATACGCTAAGGAATGAAGACACATACAAGACAAAAAGCATAAACAGAATCCAATATTTCTTGGGCTGCGAGCTTAATTAGTGTCAGAGTGCGGTGCAGTGAGCCAATGTTTTGGAAAAGTCTTTGCCCTGTGACAATTCCAATAGATAATTGGGGAGACTGATAAACGAGCTGCCATTGTACAAAAAGATTTTTTTTATTCGTTCATGGGATGTGGGCGTCGCTGGCAAGGCCGGCATTTATTGCCCATCCCTAATTCCCCCTGAGAAGGTGGTGGTGAGCCGTCTTCTTGAACCACTGCAGTCCGTGTGGTGAAGGTACTTCTTTGTAACGGTTTGGTACAACTGAGTGGCTTGCTGGGTCATTTCAGAGGACAGTTAAGAGTCAACCACAATGGGCCGGATATTCCGATCCCTACGGGTAGGTACGCGCTGTGTACCCACCCGTAGGGACGTCGGAAATTCCGGTTTCAGGCATGCAAAGCGCACGCGCTGAAAACCGGCATTTCCGATCTGCCAAGAATGCTCCTGACAGATCGGACGTCTGCCCTGGAGAAGGGCCTCTGCGGGGGGAAGCGTTCCGCTTTCTGGAGAAAACCCTTAGAAATCTTACGCCTGGTAAAAGCAAGTGTAAGGCCTGCTTTTACCAGCATAAGATTTGAAAAAAGTTTTTAAAAAGTTTTTTTATCATTTAAAAATACTTTAAAGAAAGGTAAGTTTATTTTTAGCCCTGTAAAAAACTTCAATTATTTTTTTTAAATTAAATTTTTGTTTAAAATATTTAATTTATTGTAATTTCAACTAATTTTAAAAATGTGATGGGGGGGATGTTGGCTGATTGTGGCGGAGATAGTGGGGGGGGGGGGGGTAAACAGGTCAGCTGTTGGGCCAGGGGGTGGGAAGCACTCCTGCTCCTCCTGGCCCACAGGCAGTGCTCTAAAGGCACTTACCCGGTGGATCCGGAACTTCTCGCCTTCCTTCAGCTGCCCGAGGCCTGGGAAACCCGGCCTGCAGGCGTTGGGGAGGCAGGCAGCCTCCTTAAAAATATTTTAGTGACCGACCCGGCTCCTGAGAGCAGATTGGTCGACCCCCATGACCCGCCTCCGTTAAGACCGGGAGTGGACAGACAGGTTGGGGTTGGGTTTCCTGTTTATTTATTTTTAACTGTCCCCCCCTCTCCCCACCCTGGGGGGATTAAAATTCCCCCCATTGACTCTGTTGTGCTGCATTGCTCTATTTCGAGATCTCTGCGCTCTTCCAATTCTGGCCTCTTGAACATCCCTGATTTTAATCGCTCCACCATTGGTGGCCGTGCCTTCTGCTGCCTGGGCCCTAAGCTCTGGAATACCCCCCCTAAACCTCTCCGCCTCTCTCCCCCCCTTTAAGACGCTCCTTAAAACCGACCTCTTCGACCAAGCTTTTTGTCACCTGTCCTAATTTCTCCTTATGTGGCTCGGTGTCAGACTTTGATGGATATCCGCTCCTGTGAAGCGCGTTGGGACGTTTTACTATTATGGTTATTGCGGGAGAATTTCCCGAGAGATTCCAAACGGCTGCATTTGTTTCTTTGTTACTTATTTGCAATGGTGATGAAAGTTTGCATTAGCCACTTTGTGAAGTTTCTAAGAATGGTTCTAGAGGGGCTCCTGTGGCATTGCTCTTGGTGGTTTGGGGGATGGGCTGTTTTATAATAGGGTGTCGTCACCAAAGCGTGACGGGGAAGTGTGACACCTACAGGAAGTGCACGTTATACTCAACACTTTTATTACATTACAGATGCAAATAGATATTGTAATTGACAATCAGTGAAAATGACAATTAAAAACCAGGCTAAATTAAATTGACTAAAGATAGCAGGGCCTATTGCAGAATCATCTGACTGGAAGAGTGTGAAGGATTCTTGAAAAGTTTAAGAGAATGATTTTGAATTTCTAAAGCAGAATTACGAAGAAATTAAGGAACTTAAAAAAAAAAAATTGTTCTGTATCATTCCAATGATCTGAGTTGATTTTAAAAGTAAACCACAGGGTTAGAATCGATTTGAAACAATCTATATTCACCACAATGTGACAGAAGAAATTCTGATGGGGGGGGAACATCTCGCACTCCAGTGATTTTTAAATCAGGTTCATTCAGTGTGTGAGGTGATTGAGGCCCATTCATTCCCAGAGCTTGTTCTGATTCCAGTGACCTTGGGAACGAGGCGACATTCTGAAATGGTGATTGCTATTTTTTTTTAAAATGCTGTGCACTCCCAAAGTAGTTGCACTTAATGCGTGCCAATATGTGTACAGCAGCTCATACCTGAAACAGGTCTGCCAATCCCTGTCCAGAACACGTGCGCCAATCCCTGTCCAGAACACGTGCGCCAATCCCTGTCCAGAACACGTGCGCCAATCCCTGTCCAGAACACGTGCGCCAATCCCTGTCCAGAACACGTGCGCCAATCCCTGTCCAGAACATGTGCGCCAATCCCTGTCCAGAACACGTGCGCCAATCCCTGTCCAGAACACGTGCGCCAATCCCTGTCCAGAACACGTACGCCAATCCCTGTCCAGAACACGTGCGCCAATCCCTGTCCAGAACACGTGCGCCAATCCCTGTCCAGAACACGTGCGCCAATCCCTGTCCAGAACACGTGCGCCAATCCCTGTCCAGAACACGTGCGCCAATCCCTGTCCAGAACACGTGCGCCAATCCCTGCCCAGAACACGTGCGCCAATCCCTGCCCAGAACACGTGCGCCAATCCCTGCCCAGAACACGTGCGCCAATCCCTGCCCAGAACACGTGCGCCAATCCCTGCCCAGAACACGTGCGCCAATCCCTGCCCCGAACACGTCTGCCAATCCCTGCCCCGAACATGTCTGCCATTTCTTGCCCGAAACACATCCCCAATTCAGTCCGTGCCCAAAAGAGCTCTGCTAATCCGTGCCTGGAACAGGTCCACTGGTTCAAGTGCACAGCATTTGTTGAAAATAATGCCGTGATCACAGACTGGACTTTTGTTGTCCGGTTTCCATGTTCCCAGGTAGCCCTTGCCCAAAGCTGCCTGAGTTCCAATTCGTCACTGTTACAGTTTCAGCCATACTTAAATAACCAGCCATTTCATTCCCAGTGCGATTAATTGGAGATGAAGATCACTGGCTCCCTGCACTCAGGCCAATTCGGCTGTCAGGATTTCCCAAGCGTTTCTAAGCTACCTCATTACTTACCGAGACCGGAGCCAGGTTACCGGGATGGATATACTCCGAGGCTGCCGACTCTTCAGCATCCGGGATGCCTTCTGAATTCTGACGGGACACGTTTACAGGATTATTGGATTGCCTTAACACTGACCGTCAGCAGACTGAGAGGGGCATCGCAGTCACTCTGAGCTTGTCCCTCACCCAATGCCTGCGCGCACACACACTCTCTCCAGGAGGGTTCACTGGATGGTGATCGGGAGCAGGAACCAGGGACAATTCGCCCCTCTCCTGGTTTGGAGGTGCTGAGGCCAATTATAAGCCCCGCCACTATCCTGGCTGAGACCCGTCAGTTTAGCGCGGGCTGGTTGTTTAATCTGGGAGCCTCTGTAAGGATCAGACAGTGAACTTTATGACTGAGCTGTAGAGGAGACGCTTCCATTGCTTTCTGCCCAAGAGGGATGTAAGTATTGTTTTTCCCCAAGGGTGAGGAGTTGTTTGCTGTTTCCTTTTTTTCCAGGTTTTACCATTTTACCCATCACCCCTCTGCTCGCTGACCTACATTGGCTCCCAGTCCAGCAACGCCATGATTTCAAAATTCTCACACTTGTTTTCAAATCCCTCCATGGCCCTCGCCCCTCGCTATCTCTGTAATCTCCTCCAGCCCAACAACCCTCTGCGATCTCTGCGCTCCTCCAAATCTGGCCTCTTGAGCATCCCCGATTTTAATCGCTCCAGCATAGGTGGCCGTGCCTTCAGCTGCCTGGGCCCTAAGCTCTGGAATTCCCTCCCTAAACCTCTCCGCCTCTCTCTCCTTCTTTAAGATGTTCCTTAAAACCTACCTCTTTGACCAAGCTTTTAGTCACCTATCCTGATATCTCCTTATGTGACTCGGTGTCAAATTTTGTTTGATAATCGCTCTTGTGAAGCACCTTGGGACGTTTTACTAGGTTAAAGGCGCTATATAAATGCAAATGGTTATTGCGAGGGGGCAGCAATCGATAGGGTGCCACTATTCTGCCCACATCCCTCTGTGGCAATGTTTAACACAGCCTGACTCAAACCAAGGGGCCACCGGTCACCCTACAGATCTGTTGGTGTGTAAATGCTCAGATTGTGCGGCTGGGGTACAGATTGATGCAGTAACTGGTCAACACGGGCAACAGCGAGAGAAGATCGCGTTCCTATTTGCACGTATTTCTGGAGATGAATTTGAAATAACACTAATTTGTTTTCCATTGAATTAGTCATTAACAAACACACCCTGCGACACCAAATCCCTTTTGATTTCCAAAAAAATAACTTATTTAGTTAACATTTTAAAAAACATTCTCTGCAGTTCGATATTTTAAACGGAGTGAATATTGAATCCGCTGCGACAGCCATTGAGTTGGTGGCGTGGGCGGAACTCGAGTGTTTCATTCACAGAGTCTCCGAACTCACGAACGAAACTACAGCAGAGTTTCCCGATAACAGCAGGATTATTTCTCCAGCAGTGAGTGGGGGATAGTCACACAAGACAAACGATGTGCGTAAAATCAGTCCCAGTCACTAACAGCAGTGCCTGGTCTCTGGGCGTGACTGACAGGGTGATTGCCCAATCATCTCCATTCTGGCCATCCAGGACTTGTGGTGTCGCTGCCTATTTTAAAAGTTATGGCACTTTTCCCCCCAAAGGTACGCCCAGGCCACACACAATGACGCCCCCAGATCTGCATTTCGGGCAGTTTATCAGCAACTGCGACGAGACCAAGTCATTGGCAACCATCCTTCAATTTCCTCCCCTGTGCCCCTCCAGAAAAGAACCTGGCCTCCACTTGGCACTTTCCACATGGTCGTGCTAGAAAATTCAATGGCGTCGGGGCCATGGGCAGGTGCCCTATCCCACCATTCTGTGGCACCACCCATAGGTGGTCCAGTACCCCACCTCCAGTTACAGGATTGTATGATTGAGTCTATCAGAGAGGCACACATGAGAAATGGGAAAAGACTACATCGCTCAAACTGTAGTGAAAAGGCCGGTGTTACAGATATCGTTACTTAAGCCATGTTACTCTTCGAGACAAACAGAAATTGAACCCGAAGTGGAGATGTCCTTAATTATAATCAAAGAACGTCTACAGTAGCCCAGAAGCTAGTAACAGCTGTTAGTGTGTGGACAGAACACACAGAGAACAAAGGCGGAACACGTTAGTGCCAGGGCCTTGGGAATAAAGGAATGGGGCAGTGAAGATTGTTGGATGTAATTGTGGGAAGACAGGAGAGGTACAGTCAGGAAGAGCAGAAGGACTTGGCAGGGAGCTGGGAAGCAATTTCAAAAGCATTCCATTTGGCACCTGTTGGCATGGCACGTTGGCATGGGAACATGTTGCACGTTGTCACGGGAACATGTGGCACATTGGCATGGGAACATGTGGCACGTTGGCATGGCAACATGCTGTGCCATCAAGCGGTCAGGCTCATGCCCCTTCCCCCACCCTTCCCAGTTTTAAACAGTGCGTTCCCATTCTCCATCAGTTCATTAGGAGGGCAGGAATGTAGGAAGAAGGGAAGAGAAAATGGAAAGAAAGTCAACTGGTCAGTTTCATGTTGGTCTAGTGGTCAATTACACAGCACCATTAACTGACCCTTGACACCAGGGTCACCTGCCCGACTGGCTTCAGGCACAGCGCTAGGTCAACAAGGAAGAGAACCAAAAATTGACGGGGGGGGAAGAGGAGGTAAAAACAAACGACTTAAAAATGGCCCAAAAATGTGTCTTTTGTCAAGTTCTGAACTTACAATGTATTGTTGCTGAACTTTTGCTTGTTAATCTTTTCTGATACAAGACTAATTGGCACCAAAGTTGCCCCATCATCTTGAAACTGGACACATGCCCAACATTCCTCCCTAACCAGCAGAACTGGTCAAAGGGGGGGGGGGGAAGGGGAGAGAGGATATTACATTAAGATGCTAAGGATCCTAAGGAAACAAGTTTGAGTCCAGCATCAACTCAGTTGCTATCGAGGGCTCATCCACACAACAGAACAGACACCAATTGGACACTTGCAGCATGACAGACAGGTTGGAAAGGCACCCGTTACACTCGGCTTGAGGGGCTGAATGGCCTACTCCCCTTCCAATGGTCTTGAATTCTCTCCGCAGACTAGGGCTGGAGACTTAGCTTGGCTGAGGCAACATAGACCTTAGGTCTCTGAGTTCAACCTTTTGGAGGAACGTTAATGAGTGGCTCAGGCAGTGAACTTCACCTCAGACGGTTATTTCACTCCCGGTGAGGGAACAACGCGCTACCTTTGTTTGTTGCTGCCCCCACAGTACAGGAAACTTTGGTTTATCCGGAGGTTAACTGTCCGGAATGCTCGAGCCACCGGCAAAAATCAGGAGCCATTTCGTTAGGTTTTTTTTCTTTTCGCTGCTTTTTTTTCACCAGTCAGGCTCTGCAAGGTCTCGCTGAAGCTGTTGCTAAGCTACAGAGACGCTTGCAAGGTACGGCCGACTGTTTAGAAGCTGTTGCTAAGCAACAGGGTTTGTTGCCAGATACAGAGCTCAAAATCTCCGTATGTTTCAACATTAGCGCTGGTTTGTCCGGCAGTTTTGATGGGACGGCAACAGCTCGGTCCCGTCAGTGCCGGATAGCACAAAGTTTCCTGTAATCCAGCTGGTTGTTTGGGGAGGATGGCTAAGATTGCAGGTATATCTGACCACACGCTGCCGCTTCAGTGCCACTGTGCTAATCTTCAGACACACGCAGCCATCTCTCAGCTACTTTAGGCATTGGCTTACGACATGCTCTGGGAATTAGTAAACAGGAAGGGTTTCGATTAACACGGGACTGAATGGTGAGCTGTGCCGGTGACATTCGCTGGCTGTTGTGTCAGTGCCAACCTTACAATCTGAGCGTGCAGTCAGCTCCAAGGCCTGGTGAAGGTCCACAGTGAAGTAGCAAAAGAGTAAAATAAGTGAGCGGGTGTGCTAGCAGCAGCGGTTAGTCAGGGAGGTGGAAGCAGGCTAGTTAGAGTAGTGCTCAGAAGAATTTTGAAGCCACAAGGCTTTACCTTCCATCCTCTGGTTGGTAGGGAAGCCCTGCAAGACCTGGTATCTGTAGTGGGTAAAGCAGCGTGTTCACTTATTGCCTTTGAGCTTGGGGTAGGCAAAGTGCTTCTTTGAAAAACCTGATAGGACCAGAAATCGGGAAGAAAGACATTTTAAAAATTGCGTAAAGTACATCTTTTTTTCTTCTTCTTCTTCTGAAGAGACGGCCAATGCCCTTCAATAAAAATCACACCGGGTCAAAATATGGACAACCTGCAAAATGGGACCCTTTTAAACACAGTCGGTCGCAAGCACACATTTGACTTGTGTGGAATCCACACGGCCCAGTGAATGTGTAAATGGACAAATCCTTCTGCACCAGCCAAGACATTTCCAAAATGGCTGCTACAAATACCACGTACATTAAAATGGAACGTCGTCCGTGCCTCCGACTTATCGGAGTCGTTTTCAATGGGTTCGCACCTGTTCTGCCCTGCTGTAGTCTTCACTGGGAATTCCATCAGCGTGCCACCCATTACCCTAAGTTGGGACAGACACACTGGGCAGAGCGAGCTCAGCCCAGCTCAGCACAGTACGGCCGGAAACACGCCCAGCCCAGGTACGATGCTTCATCACTACTTACTGAGAAACACCAACTTGATGCCTTCAGTGAGGAACATTGTTTTGAAGCCAGTTAGTGACAAAACATCGACATCATTTGTCAGCCATACACCACCCTGGATGTTAACTTGTTGTAAGATTTGTCTCTCTAATGAGTAAACAAGTAAGAAAACGTACCAGTTTTAGAGTGCAAAATGGACTTTACAGCACCACAGTTGAGGAAGTAAATTGGGGCAGTACAATGCCACCCCCCCACTCTGCCCCCAGAGTGATACCAGCACTGGTCCAGAAACACAAACCTCCAATTCAGCCATGATCCTATCTTCTTCATCATCATCATCTCGAACGGCCGACGCCACAATCGGCGGTGGTGTCGATGGAGGCTTTGCCTCTGACATGGTCCTTCTCAGCTTGATGTGTGGTCTCTGCCCATCGGTCTCGTCAGAGTCAGCCTTCTGACAACGGCAGAAAGAAGGAGAGTCCTTACCAACATCATTTCCTTTCACCACACCCCTAAATTCACAAACAAATTTAGCTTCCATCTTAGTTATTATGTTTTTCTTCTTAACAACTTGCATTTATATAGCACCTTTAACTTAGTAAAAAGTCCCAGGGCGCTTCACAGGAGCGTAATCAGACAAAGATTAACACGGCGTCACATTACAACAGTGACCACGCTTCAAAAGTACTTCATTGGCTGTAAAGCACTTTGGGATTTCCCGAGGTCATGAAAAGGCGCTATAGAAATGTAAGTTTGTTCTTTTTTATTTGAAGGGTGACCATCAGATTGTGCTTTTGCATCATGATGATGCACAGCCTCAGTTCTACTCATACTCGAGGTGAATCATTGCAGCTTACGACAGGTCAGTTGTAGTGTATGTACCCGCCTACCTTTAAGGGAACTATTGAATGTAACCGTTCACCTTTAAGAGAACTACTTTAGGTGTGGCACTATTTGTTTGGCTTCTGTATACTGTAATACCGACAGTGACCACACCAGTATATAAGTGTTGTGGCAGGATTGCTGGGGCAGATTCGCCCGGACCTTCGAATAGTAAAGACCTGTTTGTTTGTTACTCCTGAAGTCTGTGTCGTTATTAACCGTACAACCCACAGACTTTACAGTGGCGACGAGTCCGATCGTACCCTGCGGCAAGACTACCAAAGCAACGAAGAGCGTCGAAGAGAGGCAACCGCCCTCGTCGTGCTGCTGAAAGAAAACACAAGGCTGCAGCAGGAGGAAGGTGGAAGACTTTAGCAACAAAAGCTTCCACCTGCAACAGGCACTGACTACCCTTCTACCACGGTGCGGAGTGAGCCGATCAGCAGGAAACAAGGCGGCCGCGGAGACTGTGAGTAGGGAAAGGTGTAGAGAATATCCGGAGGATACGGGCTGTGCACTCGACCACGGTCGAGGGGGAACGGAGCCGGTCAGAAAGTCGGGTCCAACGGCGTCGTGAGACAGTCGGACCTCGATCGGCGGGAAAAGCCGGGCAGCGACCGCAGCCACGAAGCGCTGAGACTGGGAGTAGGCGCGGGAAGAGAAACCCAGCTGCAGCCGGGGAGGGAAACACCGGTCTGCGAGAGGGCTGGGAGGCGAACAGGAACCGTGCGGGTGGGAGAGAGAGCGACAGAGCCGAGCAAGGGGAGAGAGACTGCGCGAGAGCCAGTCCAGCGGCTGAGCTGTTCTCCACCAACGGGGTACCCAGAGCCGGTAGAACCGAACGTGCGGGAGAGGGAGAGACGAGCAAGGGGAGAGAGACTGTGCGAGAGCCAGTCCAGCGGCTGAACTGTTCTCCACCAACGGGGTACCCAGGGCCGGTAGAACCGAACGTGCGGGAGAGAGAGCGACAGAGCCGGGTACGGAGAGAGAGACTGCGCGAGAGCCAGTCCAGTGGCTGAACTGTCCTCCGTTAACGGGGTGTACCCAGCGCCGGTAGAGCCGTGCGGGCGGGAGGAAAAGACAGAGCCGAGTAAGGGGAGCTGTGCGAGAGCCAGCCCAGCGGCTGAACCTGTCCGCTGTGGGGAAAGCGTACCCCTTCCACCAGGAAGAAACGCGGGAAACCGCCATTAGGCGGAGGAGACGACAGAAGCGGGAAACCGCCATTGAAGTGGGCGGGGAGAGAAAGGAAGAGCGGGAAACCGCCATTTTCGCGGGAAAACCGCCATCTTAACTGACATACCGCCATTGAAGTGGGCGGGGAGAGAAGGAAAGAGCGGGAAACCGCAGATTTCGCGGGAAAACCGCCATCTTAGAAATAAACAAATAAATAAGAATACTTAAAGAAATACTGGTGCTGCTCCCAAGGGAAGAAAGATGCCTAAGCGAGGGAATATTAACGACTTTAATTCTGAAATAGAAGACTGGGCCACGTACGTGGAACGCATAGAGATCTATTGCGAAGCCAACAAAATAGAGGAAGACGACAAGGCGATAACATTGCTAAACTCGATGGGGGCAAAAACATACGGGCTCTTGAAGCATCTAATAGCACCAGATAAACCAGCGGATCACACCTTCGAAGAGATTGTGGCTGTGCTGAAGGACCACTTGAACCCCACACCGTTGATGCTGGCTGAACGATTCAAATTCTACGCAAGAACGCAGAGGAAAGACGAAAGCAATGCGGAATACTTGGTCGAACTGCGTAGGCTAGCGAAATACTGCCAGTTCGGAGGGAATCTGACAGAAGCACTGCGGGACAAGTTCGTATGCGGATTGTCCAAAGAAGGGACGCAGAAGCGACTACTGGAAGAGAACGACCTCACACTGGACAGGGCTGTCCTTATAGCTGCATCGCACGAAGCCGCAGCGAAAGGAACGGCGGAAATGCAACTAAAGGCGGCGGCACTCGGGGTGGACCAAATTACTTCAAGCACAACAAAATGCTACCGTTGTGGGAAGACAACGCATGACCAGAATCAATGCTGGTTTAAGAACCAAGAGTGTAGGAAATGTGGCAAACTGGGTCACATCGCGAAGGTATGCCGGTCAGGGAAGAAGACCAACAATCAAAGGAAGCCACCACAAGAAAAGTACAACAAGGTACACAAGGTGGCTGAGAAGAGTTCAGACGAACAGAATTCAGACTCAGACCCAAACAACCAGGAGCTGGGTAGTCTGAGAATCCACAATGTGGGTAAAGAAACGGATCTACAAACCATCTGGGTCATACTAAAAATAGCTGGAGTCCAAGTAAGGATGGAGCTGGACACTGGATCAGCTCTATCAGTCATCAACCGAAGGGACTACCACCGGCTATTCTCTCACATACCTTTAAGAAATACCAAGTTCGTATTACAGACATACACGGGGCATAACGTATACCCCATGGGGAAAATAAGAGTCAAGGTGAGAGGTAGGGGTAAAGAACACCCAAGAATGAACTTGTACGTATTACCTGAAGGAGGACCACCACTTCTAGGACGGGAGTGGATTAAAAAAATAGATATGGAATGGCACTACCTAAAAGCCATAATGAGGGAGGACTCGGTGCAAGCTATCAGCTCAGATTCTGAAATGGATGACGATAAGACCAATTCAAATATGGAAGACAAGGCTAAAAGGGACTTGCCGACGATGGGGAAGGAATCGAAGACATGCAGAAGGACTTATGTTACCAAGACGAATAAAGCTGCAGAGCAGAACTCCAGGTTGACAGAGAATTCTGAGCCTGTTCAAGCAAAGGATTCATCCACGACGGAAGAACACCGAGTTCGGACTCAAACTTATGTCAAAGTACGACAACAATTAGAACAGTTGAGTGACCGTCTCGTACAAGAGATGAAAAATATGGAAAAGTTCTGGGACACCGAATGGGAGAACCTGGAAAGACAACAGAGACAGCTAGCTCAAGCAGAGAGCGACCATAGAGCCATCGTGGCCAAATACCAATCACATTCCCCTGATGCTGTTCAGGAACTAGAATATTTACAGAACGAACCAAAGGAAGAGGAATCTTCAGGAAGCCAGGATTTTATCCCAGTTCATCTCTACGACTCGTTGCAAGCAGAGTGTAACAAGTTGAAAGAACAGTATGAACAGGCCCAGACTACAATCCTGGAAGGGGTTAACTCGGCAACCTCCGAAAAGCTAGTTTTAGTGAAAGCATCTGAACAGCTAAAGGTTGAACATGAGTGAGAATTACAAAGGCTGCAGGAAATGTTTGAGGAGCTCCAGGCCAAGACAGGCTCATCGGTAGAGATTCCATCCATCGAGGAAAAATTAGAGGTGGAAGACATAGCAGAACATGAAATTCAAGATGTCCAAGAACTCATTAAATTATTGAAGGCAACCCAGGACAAATATGAGGCGGCAATGGCCAAGGTTCAACAACTTGAAGAACATATTCAACTAGGAATCCGGGCAGTGGAAGGAAAGGCAACTGGAAGGATCACAGAGACTGTAGGAATGGCCCCTGAACAGGAGTTAGAGAACATCAAGGCGCAACTTCTTCGAGCGCTTAAAACCAAAGTACCGGAGGAAAGGAAGGTGAAAACATTGGAGGGAAAGGTGGATGAAATGGAGAAGACTCTAATCCACAGTGTCCCCGTAGAAGTGTTAACGGCCAGCCAACTCTTACACATGCTGAGGGACAAGACTCCAAAATGGGAACACGAGTTTCAGGGTTCAAAGGGAAAGAATTCGGAGCTTCCAAAAGTCACGGAGATAGCTGAGGTGGCAACACAGCTTTTACAAGGATGCCAAAAGTACGCTGAATTGCGTCAAGGGGAACAGAAGGGGGTGGAAACAGATACTCCAGTAGAAGGATTAAATAGCCTGACAACGACATCCCCGATGGAAGGGAAGGTATTGAACTCACAAATGAGGCCAGTAGTGAAGGAATGGCAGACATCCCCGGAAGAGCGGAATGAATATGAATGTTTGAAGAAGTCTTTTCAAGAAAGATGGTTAGGGAAGGAACCACCGTCGGCTAACGTCCAGATGGATAAGAAGGAAGTAGAAGGGCCTCTCACTGGCCTAACTCAGGACGACCCCGAATATTACCATGACCTGTTGAGTGACACTGAATATTACGAGGATCTGGTCTGCTCAGTTTGTGATGAAAACTCCCAAAGTGCTGAAATCCGGATGAAGCACTTAAGGTCTAAGGAACATAGAGAGTTGGTGGCGCTACAGCTGGCAGCCGAGAAAGGAGCTCCAAGAGTGTCAAAAAGGCAGAAAAGGAAAAGAAGAAGCAGAAGATAATAACTGTCTAAAATATTAGCACTTCTACCATCTCAGGCGGGACACTACGAAAGGAACTAAATTAGTTGAAAAACTGGAAAATATCAAGACAGCCAGTTGGTTGTAAAAGTCCGCACTGCTGGTTCAACAGGACGAAAGTTCAAGCTGTTACGTCAAGAAAAAGGCTATGGAGGAGTCACGCTAGCCATGTGAACCGGCTACACCAAAGAGATGTTTGGAACGAGTCAAGATCAGAGACTGAATCTATGAACTGTTTCCGCAGAGACTGAACCTGTGAACTGTTCCCACCAAGATTATATCTGTAAATTGTTTTATATGACATTGACTCCACCAAGATTATATCTGTAATTTGTTTTATAGGAAGTTGAAGATATGTATGTTTAACGGGGACTCTGTAAGTAATAAGCTAAAAAGGGAGGATTGTAGTGTATGTACCCGTCTACCTTTAAGGGAACTATTGAATGTAACCATTCACCTTTAAGAGAACTACTTTAGGTGTGGCACTATTTGTTTGGCTTCTGTATACTGTAATACCGATAGTGACCACACCAGTATATAAGTGTTGTGGCAGGATTGCTGGGGCAGATTCGCCCTGACCTTCGAATAGTAAAGACCTGTTTGTTACTCCTGAAGTCTGTGTCGTTATTAACCGTACAACCCACAGACTTTACATCAGTGGTATCAGTAAACAGCTCAGGGCCAGTTTCACTCTGCTTCTCCTTTAGTTGTGCCCAGCTGTCGGATGTTGACTGAACTGGGCTTTTGTCATTCTTGCTCTTCAGAAAATGAAGGGCAGGAATGCTTTTAGGAGGCAGGGATCTCCCAGCTCCCGTACACAAAGTCAAAAGAGCTCAGTTTCATAGAACCATCACGAACCTGTCATTTTTCCTTTCTTTTTGTATTGCCAAAAGGTATGGCCTTCACTGGATAACAGGCCACAGTGGCATGAGTGAAGACAGGAGCGAAGACAGGAGTGAAGTCAGGAGCGAAGACAAGAGCGAAGATAAGAGCGAAGATAAGAGCGAAGTCATGAGTGAAGCCACGAGTGAAGAAAGGAGTGAAGACAGTAGCGAAGACAGGAGTGAAGTCATGAGCAAAGACAGGAGTGAAGACAAGAGTGAAGTCATGAGTGAAGAAAGGAGTGAAGACAGGAGTGAAGTCCTGAGCGAAGACAAGAGCGAAGTCATGAGTGAAGAAAAGAGTGAAGACAGGAGCGAAGTCATGAGTGAAGAAAGGAGTGAAGACAGGAGTGAAGTCCTGAGCGAAGACAGGAGCGAAGTCATGAGTGAAGAAAGGAGTGAAGACAGGAGTGAAGTCCTGAGTGAAGACAGGAGCAAAGACAAGAGCGAAGACAGGAGCGAAGACAGGAGCGAAGACAAGCGCGAAGACAAGAGCGAAGACAGGAGCGAAGACAAGAGCGAAGACAGGAGCGAAGACAAGAGCGAAGACAAGAGCGAAGACAAGAGCGAAGACAAGAGCGAAGATAGGAGTGAAGTCCTGAGCGAAGACAGGAGCGAAGACAAGAGCAAAGACAAGAGCAAAGACAGGAGCGAAGACAAGAGCGAAGACAAGAGCGAAGATAGGAGTGAAGTCCTGAGCGAAGACAAGAGCGAAGACAGGAGTGAAGTCATGAGCAAGGACAGGAGTGAAGCCATGAGTGAAGAAAGGAGTGAAGACAGGAGTGAAGTCCTGAACGAAGACAGGAGCGAAGACAGGAGTGAAGTCATGAGTGAAGAAAGGAGTGAAGACAGGAGCGAAGACAGGAGCGAAGACAGGAGCGAAGTCCTGAGTGAAGACAGGAGCGAAGACAGGAGCGAAGACAGGAGCGAAGACAAGAGCGAAGACAAGAGCGAAGATAGGAGTGAAGTCCTGAGCGAAGACAGGAGCGAAGACAAGAGCAAAGACAGGAGTGAAGTCATGAGCAAGGACAGGAGTGAAGCCATGAGTGAAGAAAGGAGTGAAGACAGTAGCGAAGAGAGGAGTGAAGTCCTGAGCGAAGACGGGAGCGAAGACAAGAGCGAAGATAAGAGCGAAGTCCTGAGTGAAGAAAGGAGTGAAGACAGGAGCGAAGTCATGAGTGAAGAAAGGAGTGAAGACGGTAGCGAAAGACAGGAGTGAAGTCCTGAGCGAAGACAGGAGCGAAGACAAGAGCGAAGTCATGAGCGAAGATAGGAGTGAAGTCCTGAGCGAAGACAGGAGCGAAGTCATGAGCGAAGATAGGAGTGAAGTCCTGAGTGAAGACAGGAGCGAAGACAGGAGTGAAGACAGGAGTGAAGTCATGAGCAAGGACAGGAGTGAAGACAAGAGTGAAGTCATGAGTGAAGAAAGGAGTGAAGACAGTAGCGAAGACAGGAGTGAAGTCCTGAGCGAAGACAGAAGCGAAGATAAGAGCGAAGACAAGAGCGAAGTCATGAGTGAAGACAGTAGCGAAGACAGGAGTGAAGTCCTGAGCGAAGACAAGAGCGAAGATAAGAGCGAAGTCCTGAGTGAAGAAAGGAGTGAAGACAGGAGTGAAGTCCTGAGCGAAGACAGGAGTGAAGTCCTGAGTGAAGACAGGAGCGAAGACAAGAGCGAAGACAAGAGCGAAGACAGGAGTGAAGTCATGAGCAAGGACAGGAGTGAAGCCATGAGTGAAGAAAGGAGTGAAGACAGGAGTGAAGTCCTGAGCGAAGACAGGAGTGAAGTCATGAGTGAAGAAAGGAGCGAAGACAGGAGCGAAGACAGGAGTGAAGTCATGAGTGAAGACAGGAGCAAAGACAAGAGCGAAGACAGGAGCGAAGACAAGAGCGAAGACAAGAGCGAAGATAGGAGTGAAGTCCTGAGCGAAGACAGGAGCGAAGACAAGAGCGAAGACAGGAATGAAGTCATGAGCAAGGACAGGAGTGAAGCCATGAGTGAAGAAAGGAGTGAAGACAGTAGTGAAGACGGGAGTGAAGTCCTGAGCGAAGACAAGAGTGAAGTCATGAGTGAAGAAAGGAGTGAAGACAGTAGCGAAGACAGGAGTGAAGTCCTGAGCGAAGACAGGAGCGAAGATAAGAGCGAAGTCATGAGCGAAGACAGGAGTGAAGTCCTGAGTGAAGACAGGAGCGAAGACAGGAGTGAAGTCCTGAGCAAAGACAGGAGTGAAGACAAGCGTGAAGTCATGAGTGAAGAAAGGAGTGAAGGCAGTAGCGAAGATAGGAGTGAAGTCCTGAGCGAAGACAGAAGCGAAGACAGGAGCGAAGACTGGGATCTCAGTGCAGAGACACATTCCAACACTCTGGTCCAGCATTCCTCACAATAAAGACAAACCTCAATAAAAGGTTAGTGAACAACACTATTCAGAATTCTTTACGCCAATTAAGATCAGACTAGATGGTGGACTCAGCAAGACAACACCAATGAAACAATATGGTCTGTCTACGCACATTTCCCTGTAGAACCCATTCATTGGTGAGGTGTTACGTACCAGTGATACCGAGACCCGTTCATCTACAACACCCTGGCTCCACAGTCACCGCACTGACCTCTCAGGCCAGCAATGGGACTCTGCTCATCGCTGCCACCCAGAGTTTACAATGAATATACAGCAGAGAAACAGGCCATTCGGCCCAACCAGTCTGTGCTGGTGTTTATACTCACGAGTCTCCTCCCACTCCATCTCAGCCTTTCAGCATATCTTTCTATTCCCTTTACTCTCATGTACTCGTCGACTTCCCTTTTGAAAGCATCTAAGCTATTTGCCTCAACCACTTCCTGTGGTAGTGAGTTCTACATTCTATCCAGTCTGAGTAAAGAAATTTCTCCTTTTTTCCCTATTGGATTTATTGTTGACTATCTTGTATTTATCGCCCCACCCCTAGTTTGTTAAAGGGACACTGCCATCATGAAAGGGGTTTGCCAAACCCCTTTTATCGTGAGGATGTTGTCCTTTTAAAGCTGGACAGATGGGCGCTGCGATGACACTTACCTTGAGAGTTGCTTCTTTTTTATTTGTAACTATGACCTCCCCAGTGCGTCCTGTGGTCAGCCCGTGGGACGATGGGAAACTGCGCCGTGGAGGAGGCGGAGGGGGTGACTTGGAGGGTTTCTCTGTCCTGTATCTGTGGACTGTCAGCTCCTCTGTAAAACAAACTGGCCTGTTAACTGGTTATTATTTTCCATGATTTCATCCTACCCCAAACCTTCTCCCTATTGACAAGAGCCTGTAGACAGTGAGGTGAAACTCCGATCCAGGCTGATCCAGAAATAACCGGGTTTCTATGTTATCCCTTAATGGACGAAAGCCCCTGTTGACTCACACCTTTTCATTGTCTCCAGTAGTTGGGTGTCAGCCGTGGCTCAGTGGGCAGCACTCTCGCCTTGGAGTCAGATGGTTGTGAGTTCAAGCCCCACTCCAGAGACTTGAAGACAAGATCTAGGCTGACATCCCAGTGCAGTGCTGAGGGAGTGCCGCACTGTCGGAGGTGCTGTCTTTTGGATGAGCCATTAAACCAATGGTCATAAAATATCCCATGGCACTATTTTGAAGAAGAACGGGGGAGTTCTCCTGGTCAATACTTATCCCTTAACCAACACCATAAAACAGATTATCTGGTCATTATCACATTAAAGAACAAATCTGATTTCTAACATCCACCCTACTTTGTACACATAGGAACAGGAGTAGGCCATTGAGCCAGTCGAGCCTGTTCCACCATTCATTGAGATCATGGCTGACCTGCGACCTAACTCCATAAACCCGCCTTTAGCCCATATCCCTTAATACCCCTGGTTAACAAAAATCTATCAATCCCAGATTTAAAATTAACAATTGATCTAGCATCAATTGCAGTTTGTGGAAGAAAGTTCCAAACTTCTACCACCCTTTGTGTGTAGAAGTGTTTCCTAATTTCACTCCTGAAAGGTCTGGCTCTAATTTTTAGACTCTGCCCCCTAGTCCTAGAATCCCCAACCAGCGGAAATAGTTTCTCTCTATCTACCCTATCTGTTCCCCTTAATATCTTCAAAGTTTCGATCAGATCACCCCTTAATCTTCTAAATTCTAGGGAATACAACCCTAATTTGTGTAATCTCTCCTCATAATTTAACCCTTGGAGTCCGGGTATCATTCTGGTAAACCTACGCTGCACTCCCTCCAAGGCCAATATATCCTTCTACCCCCTTGTATTCTAGTCCTCTAGACATAAAGGCCAACATCCTATTAACCTTTTTGATTATTTTCTGTACCTGTTCATGACATTTTAATGATCTATGTACCTGGGCCCAAGTCTCTTTGTACCTCCACTATTTAGCTTTTCACCATTTAGAAAGTACCTTGTTCGATCCTTTTTAGGTCACAAGTGGATGACCTCACATTTGCCTACATTGAAATCTATTTGCCACAGTTTTGCCCATTCACTTAATCTGTCGATATCTCTTTGTAATGTTATGCTTTCATCTACACTGCCGGCAATGCCGCCCCTCTTTGTGTCATCGGCAAATTTGGATTCATGACTTTCAAAGCCATCATCTAGGTCGTTAATAAATGCAGTGAATAGTTGAGGCCCCAACACAGATCCCTGCAGGACACCACTACTCACATCCTGCCAATTTGAGTATCTGCCCATTAGCCCTACTGCCAGTCTCCTGCTGCTCAGCCAATCTCCTAACCAGGTCAATAATTTGCCCTCAATTCCGTGGGCTTCTACCTTAGTTAACAGTCTCTTATGTGGGACTTTATCAGATGCCTTGAAATGGTTTTCTCTAGTTACTAACGCTTCCCTTTTCTCTTTTATTTCTCCCAAAAGTAATTTTTAACCTTCCCCCAAATGAACTTTAAACATTTCCCAGTCTTCATTACCCTTTTGGCTCCTTGTTAAGAAGTTGAAATAAAGGAAAGAAACTGAGAGTAAAATCATAGAATCATAGAAACTCCCAGCACAGGAGGCCATTCGGCCCGTCGTGCCTGTGCCGGCTCTTTGAAAGAGCGGTCGTGCTCAGTCCCACTCCCCTCCCCCGCTCTTTGTCCGTAACCCTGTCAGTTCCTAATCCTCCAGAACCCGTCCCACTCCCTTTTAAAATTATTGATGGAATCAGCTTCCACCACCTTTTCAGGTGGAACGTTCCAGATCCAGACAACTCTGAGTGAAAAAAATTCTCCTCCTCTCCCCTCTAGATCGTTTTCCAATGATTGTGAATCTGTGACCTCTGGTTATTGACCCACTCGCCAGAGGGAATAGTTTTTCTCCATTTACTCTATCAGAACCCATCATCATCTTGAAAACCTCTATTAGGTCACCTCTTAATCTTCTCTGTTCCAAGGAGAACAGTCCGAACTTTTCCAACCTCTCCTCATAACTGAAGTCCCCCGTCCCTGGTAACATCCTGGTAAACCTCCTCTGCACCCTTTCTAATGCTTTTACATCTTTCCTGAAGTGTGGGGCCCAGAACTGTCCACAATACTCCAGCTGAGGCCTGACCGGTGATTTAGAAAGTGCGAGAGGTTTGAAAGTGCTCCAGTGGAGGTCTGAGGTTAAAGGTACGAGGGCCTGTTGGGGGTCTCCCTACCTGAGTGCCGTCGCCCGTTGGCATCCGTCTTGGTGACTGTTTTCTGCACGTGCTGTGGTTTTGTCTGTTTCTGCTCAGCTGTTGGCAGGGCGACCATTTTTGGTTTGTTGGCAAATCCTAGATCAGGGATTGCTTTCATCAGCTCGGCCTGCGTCTCTTCCAGGAGACGGTTAATGTCCTTGTTACTGAACTGAGTCAAACTGGCTCGCTTCTCCTCCCAGTCTCTCTCCGCTGCCTTTAGATAGGAAGGAAGAGTAAATAAACAGCCCGTGAGTGCCACCTCTGTCCCGCTGGCCATTGCTCGGACGCACAATCTTTGCAATCCGTTGGTAAATCAATGGATTTTTTTGGCACAATAAAAATTAAAGTTTGTCCAATAACTTGACTTGGAGTGAGTTGTAAGATTGCTGCTGCTGAGTCAGAAGGCTATGGGTTCGAGCCCCACTCCAGACAGCCCCCAGGGAGGGGAGGGGACGGGGAGGCAATGACTGGTCTCTGCTCAGACCTGTCAGAGAGGTCTTGAAATCAGCCTGTGGGCACAAGGCTGGTGCCAACCCATGCCCCGTGGCCAAGCGCACAAACTGTACCAGCTCTGTTTTAATGGTAGTCCCCACTCCAAGTATCGAAACTCTGGGCTCGATTTTGTCAATGGGGAGCTTTTGGAGGCGGAACTCCCACTTTTTGGGTTGTCGTCCCGCCTCCATCGACTTGTGGCCAACCCACGCTACTTTCCCTTGATTGACCTTGTTAAGCCCGCCCAGCGGACTCAGCAGGCCAATTAAGGGACACCTGGTTACTGGTGATGTCAGCGATTGACATTTCATCTGTCAAGAGCTTTTGACAGATGAAAAATCAGCGTTTGACAGCTCTGTGAAGCTGTCAAACACTGACAATCTGTCTTCTAACTTGAGTCCTTCTACTCAGACTCAGTTAGAGATCTCTCCAGACCAGAAAGCAGAGGCTGCAGCTTTTGACAGTTCAGCGGCCATTCTGCTTTCTGTGCCGGTGAGCTCAGGGACTCCCGAGAACTGAAGGAAGGAAGCCTGCAGGAAGATGTAAAGGTAAATAAAACTTATTAAAACACTTAACACTTACCTCACACACTTACCTCTGCACACATGTACCCATCACTCACCTGCACAACGGACATCTCGACCCCTCCAACCCCTGCAGACCGACGGTCCGCCTCGCTAACTTGGTGTGGTTCGGAGCCGTCGGACAGCCCACACTTCAGGGCTAAAAATAGGGATTAAGCAAAAAACTGCCTGTTAACTACCTGTTAACAGGCAGTTAATTGGCACTAATCCCCTTCCCGCCTCGGGGAGGCAGCTCCCAGCACAGGTCGGGTACCCGCCTCCTGGGAAACGGGCATGCGGGCGGGATGGGTTCCTGCCCCCCGATTCCGCAATTTTCCCACCACTCCCGCCTCCAAACCCGCCTCCTCGGGGCTTGGTAAATCGAGCCCTCTGTCTTCTGTGGCCCAAAAATGTCTCCTAACCCGACAACAGAACAGCCTTTACTGCATCGATTCCCATTTTCCCTCTGAACGAGATTGCTGCTTGTGCTGAATTACGTGTGGTTTAATGCTGTGGACTCTCAGGGAATGGGTTGGGGTTGTTCCTCGCTCATTTCACATAGAATCCTTGCAGCAAGCACAGAGAGGCTTTTGTAGGAATTGCTAGACGATAAAAGGCCAAGGTCTGTCTGGCTCGCCTCCTCCCATCCCGCCACGATACAACCATAATGGAGTTGTTGACTAATCACAGCGATCAATCTCGATCAATGAGGCTACAACAGACCCAGACATGAGGTGAGGAAAATCCCCAGTGGTGGAGAGCTTTGGGAACCACAGATCCAAAGTCACTTTTTGTCTCTCCGAAACGGGCTACAATCGCCAATATGTCATGTCTCAAATTACTCACCTGCTGTAGCCCAAAGTGTTATTTCTTTCATTCCATTAGTCTGACCTGGATCTGAACCCAGGTCCCTGAACGAAAGACCAGTGCGAAGTCCTGTCCTATGACTCCCTGACACCACAGGATGCTCAGCCCAACACACTGTGCCAACCGTAGAAGGTCCTGCAACTTTTAAGTTTTAAAATTTCAATATTTTACCTCAACAGAGATAGTTCGATCCACGTTCCTTTTGCTCGGCGCCATTGGCGCCTCCTCCACGGGATTGCTCTGGGCTGCGACCCCCTGGCCCACCCCCGAAGGATTCTGAGAAGGAGCAGCATGAACCGGGGAATTCTGGGCAAGCTGAGCCAGGGCGGAATTGTGGGTCTGCCAGGTTTTCATTGAGGTTGTGTGTGTTTCCAGGAAAGTCAAGGGAGGGCTGGTAGGAATTTCAAAGTCGGAACTCCTGGAGTAGGGGTCTGTGCTCGTGTGCTTTGGCGATTGGGCAGTAACTTCCTCGGCTCCTTTCATCAGGGTCTCGTTTGCTTGTCTGTAGAGTAAAACCAAACTCAAGATAAATGCGAATTCCCACTAGATGGTGAACCTTCTCCTCCTAATAACAAGCATCTATTTTTTCTTTGGTTCATTGGCTCCCCCTTTCTCCTAAAGGAACCAATCTAGGCTGACACTCCCAGTGCAGTGCTGAGGGAGTGCTGCACTGTCGGAGGTGCCGTCTTTCAGATGAGATGTTAAACCGAGGCCCCGTCTGCTCTCTCAGATGGACGTAAAAGATCCCGCGGCCACTATTTTGAAGAAGAGCAGGGGAGTTCTCCCTGGAGTCCTGGAGCCAATATGTATCCCTCAACTAACACCTAAAAACAGATGATCTGGTCATTATCACTTTGCTGTTTGTGGGAGCTTGCTGTGCGTAAATTGGCTGCCGCGTTTCCTACATTACAACAGTGACTACACTTCGAAAGTACTTCATTGGCTGTAAAACACCTTGGGACGTCCTGAGGTCGTGAAAGGTGCTATATAAATGCAAGTCTTTCTTTCTCTATACAGAGTGCAAACCAAACCTTAACTGTAAAATATTGAACACAGGTGAGAACAAATAAACTCGATTAAAACATGGTTCACACTCTGCCAATACTAATAGTAGGGCACAGTTTTGCAATCATTACAGTTTTTAACTTTTATATGTATTATCACAAAAATGTAAAACTAAACAAACAGGTTTATTTTAGCGGCAGTGAGGAAGGGAAGAAGAGAGAGAAAGGGATTGTTCAGAGGTAGCAGGGACGATGGAAAGTCAGTGCCACAGAGACACACAGGACGGACAACTGGAGCAGCCCGGGACAGGGGCATGGGGTGGTGGGGCAAGGGGGGTGCGGGAATCCCCAGGGTGGGAGTGTAGAAAACGGGCGTATTTACCTGCTGAACCGTCTTGGGTAGACCTCCGCAGGGCAGGCTGAGACAGCGGGCGGGCAGCTGAGTAACAAGAAAGAAAAACAAGTCACCAAGGTGAGTTCCCTCGGCAGAACTCTGGTCATAGTTCATTGCAATCATTGACGAAGGGAATGCCCTAATGATACACAATGGAATCCCCAAATAATTATACAATGTACTGAATTGCAATTTTATTCCGAAGTTCCTTCATCGCACCAACCTCAATAAAAATTAAATTTTTTGATAAATAATTTTAAACATCTTAATCCAGGCCAATATTTGCATAAACACATTTAAAGTGTATGTGCATAATTTTGGATTTTTAAACGTTTTATTTAAGCCTTATACCCTTACGCTGATACAAGCAGGCCCTATGCCTGCTTTTACCAGCCATATGAGATGCGCGGGCAATTGCTGGGCAGTTGTTGGGCAAATAGCCCCAACTCTGCGCCAGCGCTACTCAGTTTTCAGGCGGTTCGGATGATCGGTCAGGGCAAACCGTAACAGGTCGCAAGTTCCGGATTTCGCGCATGCACAAGTGTAGAAGTTGTGGGGCCTTTCGATGGGAGTATGATGACGAGCTCTGAGAGTACACCGACGCAGATACCACTATCTCAGGGCCAGAGTGTTCAAATAATTTTTTTTTTTAATACAATTATTTTTAATGCCCCCTACGATTTGCTTTCAGCCATGCCCGGGAGATTAACCTTTCATTCCTGGAGACTCCAGGGCAATCCAGGCGGCTCACCACCACCTTAAGCATCCACTCCCTTCACCACCAGCGTACCGTGGCTGCAGTGTGTACCATCTACAAGATGCACTGCAGCAACTCGCCAAGGCTTCTTCGACAGCACCTCCCAAACCCACAACCTCTTCCACCTAGAAGGACAAGGGCAGCAGGCGCATGGGAACACCACCACCTCCAAGTTCCCCTCCAAGTCACACACCATCCTGACTTGGAAGTATTTCACTGATCCTTCATCGTCGCTGGGTCAAAATCCTGGAACTCCCTCCCTAACAGCACTGTGGGAGCACCTTCATCCCACGGACTGCAGCGGTTCAAGAAGGTGGCTCACCACCACCTTCTCAAGGGCAACTAGGGATGGGCAATAAATGCTGGCCTTGCCAGCGACGCCCACATCCCATAAAAACGAATTTTTAAAAAAAATCCTGGAGGGTTGTCAACACCTATTTCCTTCTGCTGTTCTCATCCCCAGTCCCCATTCCATGAGCAGTTGACTGATTGGTGAGTGATTGCAACGGAATGACCAAATGTAGAGTCAACAATCTCAATCAAACTCTAGGCTCCAATCAATTCAAGAGTGGGCCCCACCGGCAAAAAATACAACACTTTGGACCCAAAGGGAAAATGCTGTCGACATCAAGGGATCGTGGCTCTTAAAACCGGTTCTGAATTCTTAAAGAGGTGATGCTTTGTGTGGTCTAATTATTGTCCGGCTGTACCTGGAGGACAAGGGCCCGTCACATTACCTTCTCAGCATGGCAAGGGCATCTGTGATGGTCTTGCAGCGTTTCAGCAGGATGTCCAACCTGTGGGGCTCCTCCTTCAGGAACTTCACCGCCTCCACCTCCACGCGTAGAATCACCCGCATTTTACTCTGCAGGCTGGGGAACTGAGCTACGGAGGCAAACAGGCACGGAATAAGTTCGACACACTCCTGCCCAACATCTTTCCAATGTGGATTCTCTCCCTGCTTCCCAGAATCTGGACTCCCACCAAGCAGACCTGAAGCCCAGTCTCAGTCTCAACTTAGATTTGTATTTAAGCTTCCTGGAGTAGGATGGAAGGAGCGAGAGAGAGACAGACAGAGAGAGAGACAGACAGAGAGAGAGACACAGAGAGAGAGACAGAGAGAGAGAGACAGACAGACAGAGAGAGAGAGACAGAGACAGAGACACAGAGACAGAGAGAGACACAGAGAGAGAGACAGACACAGAGAGAGAGAGAGAGAGACAGAGAGAGAGACAGAGAGAGAGAGACAGACAGACAGACAGAGACAGAGAGAGACACAGAGAGACAGAGAGAGAGACAGAGGCAGACACAGAGAGAGAGACAGAGAGAGAGAGACAGACAGACACAGAGAGAGAGACAGAGAGACAGAGAGAGAGAGACAGAGAGAGAGACAGAGACACAGAGACACAGAGAGAGAGACAGAGACAGACACAGAGAGAGAGACAGAGAGAGAGAGACAGACAGACACAGAGAGAGAGAGACAGACAGAGACAGAGAGAGACAGAGACAGACACAGAGACACAGAGAGAGACACAGAGACAGAGAGAGACACAGAGAGAGAGAGACAGAGAGAGAGAGACAGAGACACAGAGACAGAGAGAGACAGAGACACAGAGACAGAGAGAGACACAGAGAGAGAGACAGACAGACAGAGAGAGAGAGACAGAGACACAGAGAGACAGAGAGAGACACACAGAGAGAAACAGAGAGAGACACAGAGAGATACAGAGAGAGACAGTGAGAGAGACAGACAGACGGAGACAAAGAGAGAGAGACAGACGGAGAGAGAAAGAGAGACAAGAAAAGAGACAGAGACACAGAGAAAGAGGGACAGAGAGAGCCAGAGACAGAGAGAGCGAGAGACAGAGAGAGAGTGGGCATGGAGGTTGATTTGTGACTAGTGAAACTAGGCTCTCTGAACCTCGGTCAGGAGGGTTATACTCCACCTTGTGAGATTACTATTGCTTGGATCTGAATTGGAAATCCTTCTCCTGATATAAATGTTTACGAATTGCTTTTCTTGTTATATAGAAATGATCTGGACTTGGATATAGGGAGTACAATTTTGAAGTTTGCGGATGATACAAAACTTGGCAATGTAGTAAAGAGTAGCAGACTTCAGGGGGACAGGGACAGACTGGTGAAATGGACCGACACGTGGAAGATGCAATTGAATGCGGATAAATGTGAAGCGATGCAGTTTGGGAGAAACAATATGGAGCGGCGGTCTAATCTCAATGGTCTTATATTGAGGGGGGATGAAAAAGCAGAGGGACCTGGGGGTACATATTCCCAAACCCCTGAAGGTGGCAGGGCAAGTTGATAAGGCAATTAAGAAAGCGTATTGGACACTTGGCTTTATAAATAGGGGCACTGAATACAAAAATAAGGAAGTCACGCTAAACCTTTACAAATCACTGGTTAGGCCTCAGCTAGAGTATTGTATCCAATTCTGGGCACCACACTTTATGAAGGATGTCAAGGCCTTGGAGAGGGTGCAGAGCAGGTTTACCAGGATGGTGCCAGGGATGAGGGACTTCAGTTATGTGGAGCGATTGGAGAGGCTGGGATTGTTCTCCGTAGAGCAGAGAAGGTTAGGGGGAGATTTAATAGAGGTGTTCAAAATTATCAGGAGTTTTGATAGAGCGAGTATGGAGACATTGTTTCCTCTGGCAAGTGGGTTGATGACCAGAGGTCATAGGTTTAAAATAATTGGCAAAAGAACTAGAGGGGAGATGAGGAGAAATTTCTTCACACAGAGGGTTGTTATGATCTGGAACGCACTACCTGACAGGGCGGAGGAATCAAATTCCATAGGAGCTTTCAAAAGGCGATTGGGCATGTACTTGAAGAGGACTAATTTGCAGGGCTATGGGGAAAGAGCTGGGGAGTGGGACTAACGTGGAGAGCTCTTTCAAAGAGCCGGCACAGGCACGACGGGCCGAATGGCTTCCTCCTGTGCCGTACTGGAACCACACGGCTCCTATAAACACCCAACCAATCACAGCTCACTCCACAGGCTGTGCAGTGACCAACCACTGTGGGGCAAAGCCAGAATGACCTGGAAAGCTCAACGGGCCTGATTTTAACCCGGCCCGTCCTGGAGGCTAAAATGGCCGTCGGGTCCTTGCCGCAGCGATACGCGCCAGCTGCCATTGCAAGCCCGGCGATCCCAGTCGCGGGGAATGGAGCCCGCGGCTGGTAGGCGGGGCCTCGTCAGTATTTAAATTTAAGGCTCGCACTACGTCATTCGGACCCCGACGTGATTTTCACGCCGGACGGCAGCAGTGACGCTGGCGGGAGACGGGATTGTGGCCAGAAGAGGTCCCGTGGCTCCTCCAGTGCTGCCACCTCTGGTTGGACATATCTGCGGAGGTATCATCGCATGGCCTCGCTCCTCCAACCGCCCCACCTGGTCAAACAGCCGAGTTATAACTAATCAAAGAAAATGATAATAAAAAACACAATTGTTTTTAACTACCCCCCGCCTATGATTTTTCTCCTGGATTGCCCGTAGACGAGTCCAGGAGATTAATCTTCAATTCCTGGAGACTCCAGGGCCAATCCTGGAAGGTTGGCAATACATAGGCTCCTCCCAGCCCCACAAGGAAACCTTGGACCTCCCCTGCCCTAGGCTCTCCCTCCCTCCCCCAATCGCGATTCACTTCGCTGCACCCCCCCTCCCGCCCTTAACACACCCCCACCCCCAATCACACCTCAGGGCTCGAGGCTCATTCCCCAGTCCATGAGCTGACCTCACCTGTGGAGGTCGTAGCGTTGCTGCAACTCACCGTCAGAGCCTCCCTGGGCTTGGCGGGGGGGTGGGGGGTAGGGGGAGGTGAGGGGTTGACAGAAAATCAACCAGGGCTCCTCCTCTCCAGCAACTCCTGCCAAAAAAGTGCTTGCTTTTGGAAATCAGGGGTAGACTTGGCTGCGGAGGCCCCTTGGACTCACGCCTGTGGTCGCAGTGTAGGCCGAGAGGGACCCCAGAGTCCTTGGAGCGGAACCCCAGGGGAAGTGAGCACAGAAGGGCAGAAAGTTCCTGCCTCCCTGTCGTTCCCTTTCAGGTCTGCCCGCCATAGTCAACCCTCCCGCCGCCGCTGGCCGAGTGTCCGAGGCCCCTTACCCTTCAGTTCAGTGAGGGTCTCCCCCAACTGGCGCAAGACCAGGGCCTTCTCCTCCAGCTCCTGCACGGTTATCAGCCGCTGATTCAGGGCTGAGTCTCGCTGCAAATCTTCCACCGATTTCTCCAAATCGCTGTCAACAGGAACACAAATTAGACTCCAACCTCCTGAGAGAAAAAACATCAACTGAGGCTAAAGCTGTCAACTGGTTTGTCAGTCTTTGATTAATGCGCTTGAAGGAACATGAAACCCAAGCGTGGGCCTTTCTCTGGTATCTGCCAGTCGTTTGCAAACAAAAATATTTCCATTTATACATTGCTTTATCACATCATCTAAATGCACCAAAGTGCTTCACAGAATGAATTCCGTTTGGAGTCCAGTCAGTGTCAGCCGTGGCTCAGTGGGCAGTACACTCGCCTCTGAGTCAGAAGGTTGTGGGTTCAAGTCCCACTCCAGAGACTTGAGCACAAAAATCCAGGCTGACTCTCCCAGTGCAGTGCTGAGGGAGTGCCGCACTGTCAGATGAGACGTTAAACCGAGGCCCCGTCTGCTCTCTCAGGTGGATGTAAAAGATCCCATGGCACTATTTTGAAGAAGAGCAGGGGGAGTTCTCCCCTGTGTCCTGAGGCCAATATTTATCCCTCAACCAACATAACAGAAACAGATTATCTGGTCATTTATCACATTGCTGTTTGTGGAAGCTTGCTGTGCGCAAATTGGCTGCTGTGTTTCCCACATTACAGCAGTGACTACACTTCAAAAAAGTACTTCATTGGCTGTAAAGCGCTTTGAGATGTCCGGTGGTCGTGACAGGCGCTATATAAATGCAAGTCTTTCTTTCGTTTTTTTCCCAACGCCAAACACAGACGGAACACAATCGATCACAAGGTGATCTTGCATTTAAAAAATTCTACCTATAGAAAGCCATAAGCCGCATCATTTTGGGCTTTTTCTTTCAGTCACTGCTATTATGTAAAAAAAAAAGTCGTAATTTTTTTTTTTAAGTGAACCTCGACCCTCGTACCTTTCCCGGTCTGGGCCTATCGGGTGACTCCGATCCCACACCAACCTAGTTGACTCTTAGCTGCCTTCCTCAGTGGCCCAGCAAGTCACCAAGGCAACTGGGATTGGGCTATAAATGCTGAGAATGAATAAAGAAAAGTCCTGATTGGTGCAGGTCCCTGCCCGAGTCTGGTCTGAAAGGCCTTCTGTGAGGATGGGCTCAAGTGCTCAGTATATTCATGGCAGTAGAAAACGCTGGAAAAACTCAGCAGGCCCGGCAACATCCGTGGAGAGAAACAGAGTCAACGTTTCGGGTCGAAACCCTTCGTCAGAACTGAGAATAAAGGGCAGGAAATGAAACAGATTAAAAAGCAGTTTGGGGGCTGGGAAATGGGGGAGGGGATGAAAGAAGAGACATTAAGAGATATTCAAGGAATAGGACAGGTAAAGAAACAAACAATGGCTCTAGAATATCTCTTAATGTCTCGTCTTTCATCCCCTCCCCCATTTCCTAGCCCCCAAACTGTCTTTTAATCTGTTTCATTTCCTGCCTTTTATTCTCAGTTCTGATGAAGGGTCCCAGACCTGAAGCGTTGACTCTGTTTCTCTCTCCACCGATGCTGCCTGACCTGCTGAGTTTTTCCAGCGTTTTCTGTTGTTATTTCGGATTTCCAGCATCCGCAGTATTTTGCTATCGTATTCATGGCAGTACCTGCCGCCGCCAGTGAGGGGCAGTAGACCTTCACGCATTAAAGCTGGCTCCGTTGGGGCCTTGCAGGAAGTTTATCCCTTTACCTTCAGTGGAACAGGACAGTCGTTTCAAGGTGATGTGCGCTCGCGGTTCATCACTGAGTTTCAGAGCAGGACTGATTAGGACAAATGGTGGAGTCATCGCCAAGGGTAATCGGGACAAAGTACGAGTCTGAGTTAACAGAACCAGTTACAGGCCTGAACAGTCGACACTGGACAAGCGGGTATGGTGGGGCAGCGGGTAGGGTGGGGCAGCGGGTATGGTGGGGCAACGGGTATGGTGGGGCAGCGGGTAGGGTGGGGCAGCGGGTATGGTGGGGCAGCGGGTATGGTGGGGCAGCGGGTAGGGTGGGGCAGCGGGTATGGTGGGGCAATGGGTATGGTGGGGCAGCGGGTAGGGTGGGGCAGCGGGTATGGTGGGGCAGCGCTTGTGCTGCTGGACTAATAAACAGGAGAACATGAGTTCATAATCCCACCACCACAGCCTGAGAATTGGACGAATCTGACAAAAGGTCATCGACCTGAACCGTTGACTCTGTTTCTCTCTCCACAGATGTTGCCTGACCTGCTGACTGTTTCCAGCGTTTTCTGTTTTTATTTGAGAATTTGACTTCAGTTTTTAAAAACTCTGGCATCAGTGCTCGTGAGGGCGAAGCTGTCGAATTGGCGATAAACAGCAAACTGGTTCACGAATGTCCTTTAGCGAAGGACTCCTGCCGTCCTTACCCGGTCCGGCCTACCCGTGACTCCAGTCCCCACACCGCTGGAGTTGCCGAGCAAACCACTCAGTTGTATCGAAACTGGCATCTAGGGACAGGCAATAACTGCTGGTCTTGCCAGCGACGCCCACATCCCAAGAATTAATTTTAAAAAAGACTGTGAGCCATTTTTAAAAAATTCGTTCATAGGATGTGGGCGTCGCTGGCAAGACCAGCATTTATTGCCTGTTCCTACGAGCCATCACTTTACACAAGAATATAAACCTGGTTAAAAGCACCAAACCACCCAGAGGCCCAGGTAGGCCCCAGTGCGGCATCGGCAGCGGGTGGAGGCGGAGCTGAGCGGCAGAGCGACTACAAGAGGCTCCAGAGGCCCAGGTAGGCCCCAGTGCGGCATCGGCAGCGGGTGGAGGCGGAGCTGAGCGGCAGAGCGACTACAAGAGGCTCCAGAGGCCCAGGTAGGCCCCAGTGCGGCATCGGCAGCGGGTGGAGGCGGAGCTGAGCGGCAGAGCGACTACAAGAGGCTCCAGAGGCCCAGGTAGGCCCCAGTGCGGCATCGGCAGCGGGTGGAGGCGGAGCTGAGCGGCAGAGCGACTACAAGAGGCTCCAGAGGCCCAGGTAGGCCCCAGTGCGGCATCGGCAGCGGGTGGAGGCGGAGCTGAGCGGCAGAGCGACTACAAGAGGCTCCAGAGGCCCAGGTAGGCCCCAGTGCGGCATCGGCAGCGGGTGGAGGCGGAGCTGAGCGGCAGAGCGACTACAAGAGGCTCCAGAGGCCCAGGTAGGCCCCAGTGCGGCATCGGCAGCGGGTGGAGGCGGAGCTGAGCGGCAGAGCGACTACAAGAGGCTCCAGAGGCCCAGGTAGGCCCCAGTGCGGCATCGGCAGCGGGTGGAGGCGGAGCTGAGCGGCAGAGCGACTACAAGAGGCTCCAGAGGCCCAGGTAGGCCTCACCAATCTCCAATCTCAGGGAAGGAGAGAGGTAAAAAGCCATTTAAAAAAACAGCTGAGGCGGAAGTCCAGCTCGTGAGCTTTTTTTCAGAAGCGGACCTGGTGGGAAGCACCCAGGTGAAAGGTATTTAAGGAGGGTGGTGGCTTAAACCCGAGTTCCTACAGAGTAGGAAACCCCACCCACCCTCCTCCTCTAACCTAGTAGTCTTTTAGCAGCTGTCTAAAAACAGAGGTCACAAATTTTTTGGTCTCAGTTTCTTTTCAGCAGGGCAGGAACCGGGAGGAGCGGGAAGTCGGCGTAGGACCAAGGGGACACAAGACCAGGAAGTCAGCGAAAGACCAGGGAGGTAAGACTAACTGGTAAGTACTTTCCTCAAACCTTCCTAGAAAGTAAAACCAAAACTAGTGGGATTTGGTTAGTTTAAAAAGGAATAAGAGGAGTACAGTATACATTGGTCTAAGTAAGCTTCGGGAAAACAAAAGTCGATAAATAAACTAAAACTAGAAAATTAAAAAGTAATATAAGGGTTAAGTCATGGCAGTAGAGCTCGGACCTGTGTCATGCTCCTCCTGTAACATGTGGGAAATCAGGGACGCTTCCTGTGTCCCTGACGATTATGTGTGCGGGAAGTGTGTCCAGCTGCAGCTCATGTGGGACCGCATGACGGCCCTTGAGCTGCAGATGGACTCACTTTGGAGCATCCACGATTCTGAGAGGGGTGTGGATAGCACATTTAGTGAGTTGGTCACACCGCAAGTTAAGGCCAGCGTAGACAGTACATGGGTGACCAAAAGGCAGAGCAAGGGCAGGAAGGTAGTGCAGAAATCCCCTGGGGTTGTCTCCCTTAGCAACAGGTTCACCGTCTTAGGTACTGTTGTCGGGGGGGGTGACGCATCGGGGGAAGGCACCAGCAGCCAGGCTCATGGCACCATGACTGGCTCTGTTGCAAAGAAGGG
The DNA here is from genome assembly GCF_052327205.1 of Somniosus microcephalus. Lineage (NCBI taxonomy): Eukaryota > Metazoa > Chordata > Chondrichthyes > Squaliformes > Somniosidae > Somniosus > Somniosus microcephalus. The sequence goes on from NC_141010.1 coordinate 9,271,662, forward strand.
AGGGAAAAAGAGTGGCAGGGCTATAGTAATAGGGGATTCGATTGTAAGGGGAATAGATAGGGGTTTCTGTGGTCGCGACCGAGACTCCAGGATGGTATGTTGCCTCCCTGGTGCAAGGGTCAAGGATGTCTCGGCGCGGGTGCAGAACATTCTGGAGGGGGAGGGGGAACAGCCAGTTGTCGTGATACATGTTGGTACCAACGACGTAGCTAAAAAAAGGGAAGAGGTCCTACAAGTAGAATTTAGGGAGTTAGGAGCCAAGCTAAAAAGTAGGACCTCGAAGGTAGTAATCTCTGGATTACTACCAGTGCCACGTGCTAGTAAGAGTACAGAGAACAGGATAGTTAGGCTAAATACGTGGCTTGAGCAGTGGTGTAAGAGGGAGGGTTTTAAATTTTTGAGGCATTGGAACCAGTTTTGTGGTAGGTGTGACCTATACAAAAGGGACGGTCTACACCTGTGCAGAGATGGAACTGATGTTCTCGGGGTAATTTTTGATAAAGCAGTTCGGGAGCATTTAAACTAGTATGGCAGGGGGCTAGAAACCTATGTAGTGAAATAGAGGAAAGTGAAAGGCAGACAGAAATAAATGGTAAAAGGGTGAGGAACAAAAAACGAAGGGCCAAACTAATTCATAAAAATTGTGAGCATAAAAAAAGCCTGAGGGTTTTATACCTTAATGCGAGAAGCATCAGGAACAAGGTAGATGAATTAGCTGTGGAAATAGAGGTTAATAATTATGATCTAATTGGGATTACGGAAACATGGTTGCAGGGTGAGCAGGGCTGGGAGCTTAACATACAGGGGTATTCAGTATTTAGGAAGGATCGACAAAAAAGAAAGGGAGGAGGGGTAGCATTGCTAGTAAAAGAGGGGATAAATGCAATTGAAAGGAAGGATATTAACTCAGTTAATACAGAATCTATATGGGTGGAGCTAAGAAATAGCGAGGGGCGAAAAACATTAATAGGAGTGGTATATAGGCCTCCAAATAGTAAAATAGAGGTTAGGGAGGGCATCACGAGGGAAATTAGAGAAGCGTGCAATAAGAGCACAGCTGTCATCATAGGTGACTTTAACTTACATATAGATTGGACTAGCCTAATCAGTAAAAATAATGAGGAGGAGGAATTCCTTGAGTGTTTGAGGGATGGTTATCTGGATCAATATGTCGAGGAACCAACTCGGGAACAGGCTATATTGGACTGGGTACTGTGCAATGAGAAGGGACTAATCAGTAATCTTGTTGTACGGGGACCCTTGGGTCAGAGCGATCATAACATGATCGATTTCTCACTCGAAATGGAGAGCGAAGAAATTGACTCAGAGACTAAGGTCCTGAATTTAAACAAGGGGAATTATGATGCCATGAGACGGGAACTGAGTAGGTCTGATTGGACAACGTTCCTGGGAGGACTGGAGGTAGATAAACAATGGCAAACATTTAAAGATAGAATGACAAAATTGCAAAAATTGTTTATACCAATCTGGCATAAAAGGAAATCTAAAAAGGTGACTCAACCGTGGATAACAGGGGAAATTAGAGACAGCATAAAATCCAAAGATAGGGCGTATAAAATAGCCAAAAAAAGCGCCAGAGCGGAAGATTGGGAACAGTTTAAGATAGAGCAAAGGAGGGCAAAGGGCATAATCAAGAGGGGCAAAATAGCTTACGAAAACAAGCTGGCGGAAAATATAAAAACTAACTCCAAAAGCTTTTATAAGTATATCAAAAGGAAAAGACTGGTGAAAACCAAAGTTGGTCCATTGCAGTCAGATACGGGGGAATATATAATGGGAAATAAGGAAATGGCAGATCAACTAAATGCATACTTTGGGTCAGTCTTTACGAAGGAAGACACAAAAAACCTCCCTGGGATATCGGGAAAAATAGGGACATTGGCAAAGGAGGAACTGACGCAAATCAATATCTCTAAGGATATGGTGTTAAGGAAGCTAAAGGGATTGAAGGTGGACAAATCCCCAGGGCCTGATAACATGCATCCTAGGGTACTGAAGGAGGTGGCCCTAGAGATAGCGGATGCACTAAGGATGATTTTTCAGAATTCATTAGACTCGGGAACAGTGCCGATGGATTGGAGGGTAGCTAACGTTACCCCACTATTCAAAAAGGGGGGTAGGGAAAAAGCAGGTAATTACAGACCTGTAAGCCTTACATCAGTTGTGGGCAAAATGCTGGAGTCCATCATTAAGGATGAAATAGCGGAGCACTTAGCAAATGGGGACAGGATAGGACAGAGTCAACATGGATTTACAAAGGGTAAATCGTGCTTGACTAATCTATTGGAATTTTTTGAGGGAGTAACTGGTAGAATAGATGGGGGAGAGCCAGTAGATGTGGTGTACCTGGACTTCCAAAAG